>NC_081417.1:28158361-28782361 GCF_949786415.1 Peromyscus eremicus | reverse complement strand
ATACTAAACAGCAGAAATATAATTTTTTCTCATTTCAAACTTGGAAAAATGTGTGAAGGCAATATCTGTGGATTTATTTTTAATGGGCTAAGATACCAATTTGAGGAAAAATCTAAGAATTCTTTTCTAGTCTCTCACACATAAAATCAAATGTTAGGTACCTTCCCTCTAACAAGAATTTCATGACAATGACAAGTTTATTGTGTAGTAGGTGAAAACTGTGTGCTTATTTGGTGAAGCTTATTTTCTTTCTCCATATTCCTTTACCTCAAAACCTACTAGTCATTCACCCTCCTTTCCTACAGCAGACACAGTGGCATGTGGTCTTTCCTTGTGGGCTGGTGGGAAAGGATTCTTTGAAACTACCAGGATTTGGTGCCCTGCTGTCTGAGTTGGAGGACTGACCACTGAAACGTGTCATCTTGCCAAGTAGGTGTCTGGCCTGGGGTCACTCTGTAAATATGTGGTATTTAACCAATCTTAGTCTTTGTCTAGCTGTTCATAAATTACCTAGGATCCACTGGACATTACCAGGTAGGGCTACAACTCCAGGACTTGAGAGGCTCTGTTCATAAATTACCTAGGGTCCACGGACATTATGGGGTAGGGCTACAACTCCAGGACTTGAGAGGCTCTGTTCATAAATTACCTAGGGTCCACGGACATTATGGGGTAGGGCTACAACTCCAGGACTTGAGAGGCTGAGGCAAGAAGGTTGCAAACTTGAGGCCAGCTTTGGGAACACAGCAAGACTTTGTCCCAAATGCAATAAGAAAAAACTGGGATCATTATACCTGATACAATAAATGGACAAGCCACAGTAAATAACAAGATGATATGCTACACATTGAAATGAAAGTGTTATAATAATTAAGCAATATTATCACACATTATGCGGGCAATAGGTGACTTGTGTAGTATGTCCAATGAAAGAAGTACATATTAGTTTTCTCTTACTTTGTGGTATAGCAAAGTACCACAATTTAGAAGATTAAAACAATGCCTATTCACATTTTCTGTCACTTTCTGTGAGGCATGCATCCAGGCTAAAATCAGCTGAGTCCTCTATTCAGGGCATTATGATGCTAAAATCCAGGTTCCAGGCCGCACTCCTAGGTGTAGCTTCTAATGGTCATCAAAGCCCATACCAATGTTGGTGGAGCTATTTCTTGCCTTGGTATGTCTATTTCACCACTGAATGTCAACATGGGGTTGCTCTCAGCTCCTAGAGACTGTTCACCATCCTTTGCACATAGCCTCTTCACAAGCTATATTATAACAAGGCAGCTCAGTTCTCTGAGACCACCAAAAGGATGGCCTTCCCATCCACCAAGACAGCATGTTATAGAACTGTGTAACCACTGAAATATTTCCCCCACCTCATGTCCCTGCCACCTATGACTATCTGGGTGCAAATTAGAAATTCTGCTTGCATATAAAGGGAGAGACTTGTACAGTGGCACAACTCTTCAGGGAATTACCTTGGGGGGGGGGGTGCCTGGTATTTTTGTCTTATTTAGGGTGTTTGTTTGTGTGTTTTAAGTGTTTGGTTTGTGGGTTTTTTGGTTTTTTTTTTTTTTTTTTTTTTTGGAAAGAGAGAGAACATGAAGTTGGGTGATCAGGGAGGTGAGATGGATCTGGCAGGAGATGAAGGAAGTGAAAGAATATGAGCAAAATATATTGCATGAAAAAACTTAAATAGTGATAGTAAGTAAATCCTAAAAGAGAGAGAAAGTTGATCATTCACCAAAAAGGGGAGCAGCTCATGGGAAACCTCTAAATGCTCAAAAGAGAAAAAAAATAACACAGAAGAAAGGTTCCTTTACCTCAGCAATATTTTGTGGTTTTTATAAAGTAAAAATAATTTTTAAGGTTTTTTAGATCTAACCATGATAGTTTCATTTCAAATAAAGAACAAAATACGTTAACATTCATTAGCTAAGACTGACCTTAGATTGAACTCTACAAAGAAAAATCAAGATCCACCTGCAGAACAATGAAACTAGATCATGACCTCTCACCCTGCACAAAAATAAACTCCAAATGGATGAGGACCTTGCTTAACATTAGCCCTAAAACTTTCAAACTCTCGGGGGAAAAAAAATTCATAGAAAACCCTTGAAGATATAGGTGTAAGAAAGTAATTTCTGAATAAGACCCAAGTCACTTGTAATATAAGGCCAACAACCTACAAATGAGACCTCTTAAAGCTAAAAGGCTTTTCTATGGGAAGAGAAATGATTGATTGGTGGGGAGCACCACCTGTATAATGGGAAAGGGATCTTTGATAGCTATGTGTCAGGCTACAACATATAAAGAACTAAGAAAAAAAACTGGCCACCAAGGAAAGAAACACTAATTAGGCTAATGAAATGAACAGACAGTTCACAAAAGAAGAAATGAAAATGGCCACCTGAGAAGCTAAAAGTGTTTAACATTCCCCCCCCACACCAGCTATTAAAGAAATAAAATCTAAAACTCCATTAATGCTCCACCTTACTCCAATTAGAATGTCAGTAGTAAAGTAAATGGCCTAAAACACTTCCATGGATATGAACAAAAGGAACTTTTATTTGTTGCTGTTAGGAATGTAAACTACTCCAACCTCTATGGGAATCACGGCAGAGTTCTCAGAAAACTGAAAGTGGGTGTGCCTTATGATCCACCTCTATCACTCCTTGGTATTTACCTGAAAAATTCCAACTCAACATAATTTGAAAATAATGAAAAATTCCAACGTGTTTGCACATCAGTGTTGATGACAGCACTATTCACAATAGCTAGGCCATGGTACCAACCTAAGTGTCCAAGACCAGAAAAATTGGTGAGGAAAATATGCCTCATACATACAGTGGAAATTTTGTCAGCCATAAAAGTAAGTTGTATCATTTGTGGGGAAATGAATGCAACTAGAGACAATTGAGCAAATTAACCCACTCTCAGAAAGACAGATATTGTCTCTCATTTGTGGTTCCTAGATTTTATATGATCACATAAAACCATGTATGTATATACTAAATGGAAGTAGATGTAGCATTGTCTATAGGAACCAAAGGGGATTAACAGGAGGGAAAGGGGCAGAAAAGGTAGGGGGAGTTTCAGAAGGTAAATAAGGTTAGTGGAAGATATGCTCAAAATACAATACATACTTGTAATAAAAGTAATAAATAAATCCACACCTATACATATACATATATATATTGCAATGTATAGGTGTGGATTTATATATATATATACATATACATATATATATTTCATTTTCTAAGCATAGTGACCACTTAATAATTAAATACCTACCATATACTAGGCATTGGAATTTTTATTAACTTCCTTCATTAATGCTCATAGCCCTAAAAGTGATTCTAAAATGTCTTTTACATCTAAAAAAAAATTAAAATCCGTGGGGAAAAAAGCGAAACTCAAGAGGATTCTATTTCAATTGCAGGCCATATGAGTCATGTCTCTGGGAAGTTGTCCACCCTGGTCATGCTAAGTGGCATGTCCGGGTTCATATTCTAATAATTATGACAGCTGCAAGTCCTCTAGCTGCAAAACTTTCCCACTCTGCACCAAAAAGTAAATTGCCATACTTAAAAATTCCAATGTATTTCACATTCTTATGTGAATCTCGGCTTAAGGAGCTATATAGTTATAATCTGCTGAGCCCTTACTGTATTCCACACTCAGTATTTGGTGATATTTTATTTAGTCCTTGGGGTGGTTTGGATAAGAATGGCGTCCATAGACTCACATGTTTGAATGCTTAGTCATCAGGGAGTGGCACTACTTGGGAGAGATTAGGAGGTGTGGCTTTGTTGGAATTGATGTAGCCTTATTTGAGAAATCCCATTCCAAGCCCCGGAGTCTATCTTTCCATGCTGTCTGCAGATCCAGATGTAGAATACTCGGCACCTCCTCCAGCACCTTCTTGCATCCGTCATGTTTCCCACCATGCTGATAGTGGACTAAACCTCTGAAACTATAAGCAAGTCCCAATTAAGTGCTCTCTTTTATACGAGCTGCCTCCGTCATGGTGTCCCTTCACAGCAACAGAACACTGACTAAGACAGTCCTCTGAGTTTTCTGATGTGATTGTTACCTTTGTGTAAACAAGGAAAATAAGATGCTGTCAGTAAGCAAAACTGCCCAAGACACTCAGGCAATAATTGGTGGATTCAAGAGTGAAGCCAGGTGTCCCTAAGCCATCGGAGGGACTGTGGTGGCTCCAGAGTAGTTCATCTGGAACCCTCTTCACATTTATCTCCCTCCTATTAAAAACGATCATGATACCTGGCGATGATTTATCATCACATCAGACTTTGTAGTCGCCTCCACACAAATCTGTGGTTGATTAATTAACTAAAATTGGAAGACATTTAGATGATGAAAAGTGCTAAGCAGTCCTATGAATAATAATTAGCATTAGTGTGGTGCTCTAACTGAATTATGCATGTCAGTATTGGGAATCAATCAGCAGAGAGAGGGTCAGACATCTGATGACCAAAACCAGATAAGATGGTTTAAAGGCAGCACAAATGACAAGAACAGTTATTAACAACAAAGAAAAAAAAAACTTATTAACCCCCCAGCATACACCAGACCCTATCCAGGATTTTAGAAACACAATACTGAACAACAAAGAAAGACTCTACTTAAGGATCTTACAGTGATTCCTCATAGCACCGTGGAACACAGCCCCCAGAAGCCTTGTAGTCAGTAAGTACGTGGTTGTGGTCACTGTGATTCTGGGTCAGCACTCCAGTCCCTGGGAGTGGTGAGATGAGACAAGACAAGAATTCAGAACCAGAAGAAACCCGGCACAATGGAGATGATAATAGAGCAGAGATCCCACTACTAGAACAAGGCAATGATCTGCTCCTAGGAAGAAGGTATGAGCTGGACACTGGAAACAAATCAGGCTCTGACAGCCAGCAGGACCAAGGTGCAATTGGTCTTCAGAGATATGTTTTTTAATTAATATCCCCTGGAGCCTACTAAAACAGAAATGGCTTCCAGAGGCTAAGGTGCATGATGCCTATGTTGTCTAGTCCAGTGGCTACAGCTGAGGAACTGGAGAAGTGAAGGAAAAGGAAGAGCCTGATCAGGAACTCCCCTTGTCTCCAAGATGGCACAGTACCTCTGTGAGGATGTGTTGAGAAAGCATGCCACAGATTCAGGAATCAAACCAAATGTCAAAATGACAGCATCCCTCTCTACTGAAAACAGATTTTGTTTCTAAGTGTGAATTCAAATTCAAAATGTTCACTCACCCAGTAATTCTACTTATGCATAATCGACACCCTTCCTGGAGGCTGGACTCCCAATCTTTTAGTAAGTGGTAAACTTGTTTCAAACAGGAAAGCCATCCTAACAAAGGTATTGCCTCACTCTGCACTACCCTGGATTGCGTGGGGCTTTATGACCTGCTTGGTTTTCTGACTCATTTTCATCAGGGAGTCAGTTTCTTCCAAGGGCCAGATTCATTTTCTTCTAATTCTATGATTCATCCCCTTTGCTGCCACAGAAGGAAATGTCTTCTCTTTAGTTTTTTAGAAGGCCATCAGGGGTCCCTTTCCCTCAATAAAGCTATGTGGATACCTGGAGGTTGTAATCTTGTTTGCAGAGATTCAATATTTTCCCAAAGGGAAAAACTTTAAAGCACTGTTCTGTGATGATAAGCTGTGATGATCAATAGGTTAGTTGTAATAAATGAAATTTTCAATTTAGAATATTTTCAATTTAGAAGGAATTTATTGGAATATAACTCCATAAGCCAAGAAGCATGTGAGTATCATAAGAAATATTATTATATGTGTTTTATCAAAATTAACTATGCTATGGGTCTCTGTATCTGCTCCCATCAGCTGCTGGAGGAAGCCTCTCTGATGACAATTGGGCTAGACACCGATCTATGAGTATAGCAGAATACCATTAAGAATCATTTCAATGAATTTTTTTCAATTCATTCTTAGTTCTACCCTAGGTCTCTGGGCTATCCAGTTTCCAGTTCCTGGACATTCAGGCAGTGTCAGGCATGGGCTCCCTTTGGTGACATGGGCCTCAAGTTGGATCGGTCATTGGTTGGCCACTCACACAAGCTCTGAGCCACCCTTGCCCCAGCACATCTTGCAAACATTAGGCAGAGCTCAGGAAACCTCATGGAAGAGAACAAGAAAAGATTGTAGGAGCCAGAGGGGTCCAGCACACCAGGAGAACACAGCCCATGGAATCAACTAAGCAGGGCTTATAGGAACTCACAGAGACTGAAGTAGCAATCATGGAGCCTGCATATGTGTTGTGGTTGTGTAGCTTTGGGTTTTTGTGGGACTCCTAACAGTGGAAGGGGGGTATCTCTGACTCTTGCCTCCTCTTTGGATCTTTCTTTTTTGTACTGGGTTGCCTCATCCAGCCTTGATAATAAGGGTTTGTGTCTAGTCTTATTGCATCTTGCTATGCCTTGTTCAGTTGATATCCCTGCAAGACCTGCTCCTTTCTGAAGGGAAATGAAAAAGCAGTGGATCTCAGAGAGAGAAGAGTTGGGGCAGAGAGGGCAGGGACTGGGAGGACCGGGAGGCTGCAGTTGGGATGCATTGTATGAGAGAAGAATAAATTTAAAAAAAAGAATTAAACAAGGAAAAAAGAAAATTAACTCTGCATCATACTTTGTAGTGGATCCTTTAGAAGTACTACTTTGGGGATGGAGAGCCCTGGTGATGCACAGACTAGGAAAGCCCTCTATAGCTGAGATATATCCCCACCCTTCTTTTCCCACTTTTTATTTTGAAATATATTCCCACTGGGTTGTCCACATTGAACTTGAATTCACTTTGTAGCCCAAGTAAGCCTTGAACTTGTAATCCTCTGACCTCAGCCTCCCAAGTAACTAGGAATGCAGTTATTAGCCACCAGGTATTGCTTTAAATATTACTTTCAATTCTGTGCATAGCATATATATTTCTACATCTTAAATTTGGAGAAACAAAACCCAAAGGTTAAGTAAGACTTGATTAGGATTTCAGGCCAACAACAGACAGCTAGGATCCATGTTCTCTTTTGGCTCATCCTAATTCTTGCCATAGAAATTTGACGAGGAGGAAAAATGTTATAAAAATGATTAAGAATATTAAGACAAATCTTGAATTGGAGAGAGTAAAGATAAAATCACTGGCTATCCAATATATACTAATCCATACAAAATACTTTATTTAAACATGTCACAAATAAGTTACATTGGCTGTTCAGCTCCTGAGAATGCTCAACTGCTATGAACACTTTTTGAGACATAGGCCTTCACTGCCTGCTAACTATGTGAGCCGATACACGGAGCCGCATGCAGATTACAGTAATGTCAAGTATGTGCTTGCTGCTGTTTTTATTTGATGAAAAGTGGTCCCACAGTCCACTTCAGTAATGAATTTTTGCCCTCATCATTCTTTGTCTTTGGTCTCAGGTGGTTGAGCCAGGAATGGAAACTTGAGCCAAATTAATCCAATTGGATTTTCACTTCTAGGAACTTATTAGGAGAATGCTACACTGTTTCTGTTAATGTGAAACATTGGACAACTGGGAGTCTGGGAAGGCCTTTTTCTAAGTGCATAAGTCAAACTGTTGAGAAAGAAAAACTCAGAGGGAGAGAAATAGATACAGACAAACACGAAGGAGAGATGAGAATGTTCAGAGACACCATGTCAGCCCAGGAACAGGGAGTCAGAAAAAACCCACAGTGGAGCAAAGTGACGTTCCATATCTCCTGCCAGCCCCCTCTGAGGCCACTCCTCACTTTTATTAGACCATTGCATCCTTTCACAGCTGCTGTTTTCACTTAAATAAGCTGCATGTTTCTTGCTGACAGTTAAATGATCACTGATTAAAATAGAAATATATTCCAAAGGAAAGAGAATACTGAGAAAACCTATAAGAAACTCAATAACCCATGTTCTACTTCATTTACTTTGGCAGAACCCACAAGGAAAACTTTAAATCAAAGCTGCTCCCACAGTAGTCTGGATAAGAGTGATTGCACTCTTAGCCCTCAGGTACGCTTCTGCAGTTAGGAACTTAGGCCTGAGCTCTTGTTGAAAGACTGTTTTCCTGTGAATAGTGCTACAGTCTAAACAAAACTGTACTGTGATGGGTGGAGAAGATTGAAGAGTTCCTCTCACTATCAAGTTTTCCTTATTGAATATAATAGTTTATTAATGAACTCTTTGAAAATGTCCTATATGCATACGATGTATTTCAGGTCATTCGCTTCCCCACTCCTCCTACCTTCTCTCAGACTCACCTACACCTACACGTACCATCTTCCTTCCAAGCCTGTGTCCACCTTTTCTCTTTTAATAACCCACCAAGTCTAAT
Organism: Peromyscus eremicus; assembly: GCF_949786415.1. Classification (NCBI taxonomy): domain Eukaryota; kingdom Metazoa; phylum Chordata; class Mammalia; order Rodentia; family Cricetidae; genus Peromyscus; species Peromyscus eremicus. The sequence goes on along the minus strand of NC_081417.1, from coordinate 28,774,003 downwards.
TTGTGTTGTCCAAAAAAAGTAATGGGTGTGGAGACAACCACTGCTGGAGCATGGTCCACCTGCCAGGAGCCACATCCCTAAAGAAAACCGATTCTCCCTCCCCAAGAAGCCATCAATTGCCAATAACTCCTCAGCTAAGGTGGTGGCTGGTGAGTACCCCCTCCTCCACTGATCAACTACCAATATTGCCTCAGCTAAGATGGTGCCTGGTGAGCACCTCCTCTTCCATCCATCAACTGCTGGTGAACACCCTCTCCTCCACCCATTGCTAAGGTGGTAGCTGGTAAGTACCCACCTCCACCAATCAATGGCCAATAACTCCTCAGCTAAGGTGGTAGCTAGTATAGCAGAAGCCAAAGGCCTTGAACCAGACCAATGACTCATTGGAATGAACATTTACATCTAAAGTAATATGGACTAAAAGGTATACTGTAGGACTCACTGGGCCACATTACAGCTTCCATACCCATACTTTTTATTCGGTTGGTTGGTTGGTTGGTTGGTTGGTTAGTTGGTTGATTGGTTGGTTGGTTGATTGGTTTTGGTTTATTTTTAAATTTTGTTTTGTTTTGAGGGGAAGTTGCAAGGGCAGAGGGCAGAAGCGAGGGGAAGTGGAGATGAATGGGATCAGGATGCACGACATGAAATCCACAAAGAATCAATGAAAGTTAAAATAAAAAAAATCTGTGAAGAAATGATGCAGCTGTTGGTCAAAAGAAAGAAATCTAGACTAGACTACAAACATTGGCTATTTATCATTGGATATTACTATTAATGTGACCATAAACAGTAATACAGATGTTCATCAAATAGAGTCTCCTAAAAATTCTGTATGACTGAGCAAAGTATTAAATACCCTCCATTTCTCCTAAGTAGGCCCATTTTTAGTCTCCATACTGACAACTCAAAAAGAACTGCGAATCTCCAAGCTCCACCATGTGGTCTTCTGCCACCATGTACTTCCCAAGTCATCATTTTCTTATGTGAAGCTTATTATGAAAAATTTGTGACTCAAGAGCAGATTAAAAGTCATATTTTTTGATTTTATGTTAAAAGCAATTGCCTGCCTGACTGATCCTGTTAGTCTAGTGTCGATAAATCTCCTGCCCCATGAGGACTGCTTCTAATGAAGGGCTTAGATGTAGGCTCTGAGAGCACATGTGTTCCCTGGCTATAAAATTTTGAGGATGATTTCCACTGCCTACAATTAAAAAAAATCACTTATTTGTACCAATCTTATTTGTTTTAATGAGGAGAGATAGGGTCTCTTGTTTACCACTGCATGTGCCAGGCTGGCTGGTCCATAAGAACATAGGAACTCTTCTGACCCCACCTCATGGGAGTTCTGGGATGACAGATGTACACCCCACCTCATGGGATGTCTGGGATTACAGATGTACTCTACTGCGTCTGGCTTGAAGTACTCTACTGTGTGGCTTGAAGTGGGTTCTGGGCATACAAACTCAGATTGGTCCTCACAAACCATTTCCACAACCTTTTATTTATTTAGTGTTTTATTTAAATTACGTAACGATAGAACTAGTTTAAGCCAACAGTGTATCTTTGGACACGCTTTTTCCTTCAAAAAGGAGTCACCCCATTACTGATGAGGGAAATCCCACCAGGCCCCTTGCTGCTCACTCACATCTAGAAATCATCTAGAAAGATAGAACTTAACTCCTGTGTGGTTGTGAGTCTTGAAATGTTCTTTATTGCTATAAATCACAGAAGTCATGCTAGGCGCTGGAAAATCTAGCCCATGATAGCTATGCCTTAAGAACTGTTAATTGGTGGAAAAGTGGCTCACATGTTAAAAACGAGCTGGGCTGGAGAGATGGCTCAGTGACTAAAAGTGCTTGCTGCTCTGCCAGAGGACCCAGATTTGATTCCCAGTACCCGGGGGCAGCTCACAACTGTTGCCTGAACTCCAGCCCCCGGGGATATGATGCCCTCTTCTGGCCTCCTTGGGCAATGCCCATGTGGTGCACAGACATAGAAGCAGGTAAAACACTCATACATGTAAAAACAAATCATTTGTTAAAAAACCTTTTCTTCATGGAAGGAGATATTCAAACATTTTTTAAAAAACCTTTTCTTCATGGAAGGAGATATTCAAACATTTTTTAAAAAACCTTTTCTTCATGGAAGGAGATATTCAAACATTTTCAATGTATTTTACTTTAATAGCCCTTAATGGTCCACTTATATAATCATTAACTTTTTTCTTTGTTCCTTTTTTATCTAAGATTTATTTAATTTTTATTTTACAGGCATGAGTGTTTTGTATGCATGTATATATGTGCACCATCATGCATGCCTGGCATCCACAGAGAACAAAAGAATATGTCAGATCCCCTTGGACTAGAGTTAAAACAATTGTGAGCCATCATGGGGGTGATGGGAACTGAGCTGGCCTCTGCATAGCAGCCAGTGCTCTCTCTTTTTTTTAAATTAAGAAAAATTTTTTATTCATTTTACATACCAAAGATCCCTTCTTCCCTCCTCCTGCCCTCCCAGCCTCCCCCTCCCAATTCACTCCCATTCCCTCCTACAAGAAGGTAAGGCCTCCCATGGGGAGGTATATTTAGTTGAGGCAGGTCCAAGCCCCTCCTCCTGCCTCAAGGCTGTGCGAGGTGTCCCATCATAGAAGTGGGCTCCAAAAGGCCTGCTCATGCACCAGTGGTGGATTCTGATCCTTCTGCCAGGGGACCCCTTAAACAGATCATACTATACAACTGTCTCACTATGCAGAGGGCCTAGTCCAGTCCCATGCAGGCTCCACAGCTGTTGATCTAAATTTCGTGAGTTCCCACTAGTTTGGTTTGGTTGTCTCTGTAGGTTTCCCCATCATGATCTTGATGCCCCTTGCTAACAGAATCCTTTTTCTCTCTCTTCAACTGGACTCCTGAAGCTCAGCTTGGTTGTTTGGCTGTGGATCTCTGCATCTGCTTCCATCAGTTACTGGAGAAAGGCTCTATGATGACAGTTAGGATATTTACAGATCTGATTACTGAGGTAAGTCAGTTCAGGCACCCTCTCCACTATTGCTAGTAGTCTAAGCTGGGGTCATCCTTGTGGATTCCTGGGAACTTCCCTAGCACCCGGTTTCTCCCTAATCCTCATGATGTCTCTCTCTATCATAGTATCTCTTTCATTGCTATCCCACTCTATCTCTGTTCCAGCTTGGCCATCACATTCCCTTATCCCCCATCCCCTACCCTCCATTTCCCAGTCCTCATCCCCAGTTTACTCATGGAGATCTCATCTATTTCTCCTTCCCAGGGCAGTCCATTCATCCCTCTTTGGGTCCTCTTTGTTAGCTAGCTTCTCTAGAGCCGTAGGTTGTAATCTGGTTATCCTTTGCTTTACATTTAGTATCTACTTATGAGTAAGTACATACCATGTTTGTCCTTCTGAGTCTGGTTTACCTCACTCAGGATGATATTTTCTAGTTCCATCCATTTGCCTGCAAATTTCATGATGTCATTGTTCTTTACTGCTGAGTAATACTCCATTGTGTATATGTACCACATTTTCTTTATCCATTCTTTAGTTGAGGGGCATCTAGGTTGTTTCCAGGTTCTGGCTATTACAAATAATGCTGCTGTGAACATAGTTGAGCATGTGTTCTTGTGGTATGATTGAACATTCCTTGGATATATGCACAAGAGTAGTATAGCTGGATCTTGAGGTAGATTGATTCCCAGTTTTCTGAGAAACCATCATACTGATTTCCAAAGTGGTTGTACAAGTTTGCATTCCCACCAACAGTGTAGGAGTGTTCCCCTTGCTCTACATCCTCTCCAACATAAGCTGTCTTCAGTGTTTTTGATCTTAGCCATTCTGACAGGCATAAGGTGGTATCTCAGAGTCATTTTGATTTGCATTTCCCTGATGATTAGGGATGTTGAGCAATTCCTTAAATGTCTTTCAGCCATTTGAGTTTCCTCTGTTGAGAATTCTCTGTCTAGTTCTATAGCCCATTTCTTAATTGGACTGTTGGGCATTTTGATGTCTAATTTCTTGAGTTCTTTATATATTCTGGATATCAGTCCTCTGTCAGATGTGGGGTTGGTGAAGACCTTTTCCCATTCTGTAGGCTGTCGCTTTGCCTTGTTGACCGTATCCTTTGCTCTACAAAAGCTTCTCAGTTTCAGGAGGTCCCATTGATTGATTGTTTCTCTCAGTGTCTGTGCTACTGGTGTTATATTTAGGAAGTGGTCTCCTGTGCCCATGTGTTCAAGGCTACGTCCTACTTTCTCTTGAGGTCTTTGATCCACTTGGACTTGAGTTTTGTGCATGGTGATAGATATCGATCTATTTGCAATCTTCTCCATGTTGATATCCAATTATGCCAGCACCATTTGTTGAAGATGCTTTCTTTTTTCCATTTACAGTTTTGGCAGCCAGTGCTCTTATACACAGAGCCATCTCTCTGAGCCATCTCTCTGGCCTCTGTTCCTTTTTATTTTTATTATTTTAACTTTCATACAGGTATCTATTTTACCTTGAGCATATTCCCCTTTACTCCCCTCTGCCTCCCGCTAGTCCCTTTGTCTCTAGACAGTTTCACTTCTATTTCCATATCTTACACACTTACAATTTTATCTATCTACAGAAAGTCTAGGAGCCACGAATGAGAGAAAACATGTATTATTTGTCTTTGTGAGACTGGCTTAGTTCACCTAGTATGATTATCTCCATTTGTGAAAAAAATTCAATCTTTCTCCCATTGCACACACATGCATCCTGATTTACATGTAATTGTTAGACCCATTACACATGTGTGTGCACATGCATCCTGATTTACACATGTTATGATGAGATGCTGAAGGCCACCTTAGCCAGGTGCAAGATTTCCTTCTACATCAACATAGAAACCATTTCTCTCCACTTCTCCCTTCATTCCCTTCACACTAACGCTTTTCTTGTCTTCATCACCAATGCCTGTGCCTCTCCACAGTCCTCCTCCCAAGAATCCCTTGTCTGTCCTTCACTTTAACCATGATCCCAAGCCTGCCAGAGACCTAATCCAACCTGTGAGAAATGACCAAGTCTGGGGAAGGACCAAGAAGAAGTTAGGAGATCCAAAGTCTGAATTCTGAATGCACATGCAAAGGAAATCATTTAAATAATAATTTTATCTTTGTAATGGTTGGCATTATTTTTCCATTTCTTTCATATATTTTTTCATTTATTTATTGTATAAAATATTCTTGTTATAACCAAACATAAAATAAAGGAATTTTTTTCCTTCTGGATTTTTGTCTCAGTTCAAATGTAGTTTCTACACATTTTTAATTAAAGCTTTATTTCTTTTTATTTTATGTGCATGGATGTTTTATGTGTATGTGTCTGTGATCCGTATGCACACAGTGCCTACAGAGACAAAGCAGGAGTCATAGACCCTGGCACTAGAGTTACAACTTTGTTTTCTGCCATGGAGGAGCTGGGGAAGCTGGGTATCGAGGAAGCAGCCAGTGCTCTAACTGCTGAGCCATCTCTCCAGCCCCTAGTATCTTGCTCTTACCAGTTCAAAATAGTGGATTTTTATGGGCTGGCCTTAGTATGTAAGCATTACATGAAACATTGCTCCCATAGGAGATTATATAATAAATTTCTGAAAAGCAACTTACAACATGGGACTCTCATCTGTTAGCTCAGAAACTCCTAGATTTCTCTATCTATTATATAAATACTAATTTCTTTAGCAAAGGTTTAGTCCAATGGTTCTCAACTTGTAGGTCACAACCCCTTGGGTCACATATCAGATATTTACATTATAATTCATAACAGTAGCAAAATTACAGCTATGAAGTAGCAACAAAATAATTTTATAGTTGGGGACACCACAACATGAGGAAGTGTATTAAAGGGTCACAGCATTAGGAAGGTCGAGAACCACTTGCTTACTTCATTCATTTCATAGACACATATGAAAACCATATATCCTTAATATCCACCTGCTGTAATAGATGTGCAGATCTCAAACCGCTGCTCATGAACTTGTCATTATTATCCAAGATACCACATCAAACTTTTAAGTACATTTTCTGTCTAAAATACAGTTTCGAGTCCTAACACATTTTTAGGTTTCCACATAAGTGAGTAAGTCAATCACTGAGAACATGTACTTTGGAATCAGATCAGCCTGAGCTCACATATTGCTGGTTCTATTCATTTGTACAAACCATTAACCCTCTTAGGCCTAAAATTTCACAGCTACAAAGTGAAGACAATAGGACTATCTCCTAAGACTTGCATGACGGTTAAACAAACAATGGTGTTTACACCACTAACACATAAGTAAAGGTACTGATACAAATGGTTGTACTCACCTATCCTGCTAGCCAAGAATCTAAAAGAATTAATTGACACAGATACCCTGAAGGAAAAACAAGCCGCTGCATCCTCTCCAGACAGGAGTCCGGTGGAAAGTGAGAAAAGACAAAGCTTGCTAATTAGGTACTCGATTTTATTTTTCTTCCCATCTTTGATTCTTATTTTTATCATGTCCTGTGATGTGTGTTTAAATATTTCTTTTTACATAATTTTAAGAAAGTAAATACAGTGATTCTGTAAATGAAAATATAACCTAGTCCTGCAAGGTCATATGACCATCCAGCCAACTCGAAAGACACAGCTGAAAGTATACCTGTTTTTAATTAAAACCCTAAATCCCTCTGACCAAATCCAGGGGGCAATTGCATATCAAAATGATGTATGAATTGTCAGATAGCCACTCCCCACAAATAATTTCCTTGCAGGAGTTGGGGATGACATTGATTGAGAAATGGCAGGCTATTATTCACAAAGGCTGTTAGCTAAGACGTCTCTTTAACAGGGCTTTCTATCCCCTTGCTCCCCAGGGTAGTATTCCAGCATACAGTGCCAGTCTGGGACTGAGGTCTGTTTTGAAGGCGAGCACGTTCACCCGAGGCACTTCCTATAAAGCCTCAGCAGTGAGGAAACAGGCTCATATGTCTTTGTCCCAGGAATCCATTTTCCAGTTAGTTTCCCCAGCCCCTGACAGATGAGGGAAAGTTCTTCCAATCACTCAAATTCCAAGAAAGGAAGAAGAAAAATTGAAGTCTAATTAACCTGCTTGTGGAAAACTGAAGCTACGATTCTGAACACTGCGAAATGAGTCTTGGTAAGTCCATTAATATTAAAGCCTCAGGCACAAAGCAGGTGCATCTGGCCACTTGGTTAAAACCCATTCCAAACCCCTCTGATGTTATCTACCCTGGGGATGACAGTTCCATCAAAAGGAGGAACCTCCATTAAATGGTTACACTTTCAGATATTAAATACAGGAAGAATTAGACGTTTTTAGGATGCCAAAATGTGCTTTGGCCTTAAATATAAAACATGAAATACTCACCTTCTTCCTCAGAATGCAAAGTCCCAATTAACACTGTGTTCTCCTCTGCACATGTCTTTTCTCCCTCTATGTCTGAGTATTATTCTTCCTCTCCTCACCATTGATCTACGATCAGTTAGGTCTACCTTGAAAATAAGAATTAAGACAAATAACATAATAATCAAGGAAAATAATAAATAGAACTCTCTTCCTTGCACTCTTGGTTTTTTGAGTTTGTTTAATTTTTTTTACTTTTTAGAAGAATGTACACCACAAATATATCTCCCCGCACTCTGAGCGTAGGTTAACAGCAGCCTTTATATTGAAACCTATATAGAAACAAACTCTTCTTTGTACATTTCTTTCTTTTAACTACAAGCTCCTCAGTAGGATCTATGCCAAAAGCATCTTGGAAGTATAGCGCATGGTATTGCCTTGGAAATTGCTCTTCTGTTTTAATCTACTGTGTTTGCATTTCCATAAGACCCAGCATGAAATATCTGTAGCTAAATTTGAGAGGGAGTTTGAGTTGCTATTATTTCAAAGTGAAGGCACTTTGTTTCTGTCAAGTACCAACCTGTTATCTACCCCTGATATCAGAACCTTAAAAGTGCATCATTTCATGTAACAAAGATAGCGTTGTAAATCAGTGAGAAAAACAGGGATCCTGTCAAATGGTGTTAGAAAGGCATAAAAAGAAAACATTAAGTCTTTCACACTAACAAATCAAAGATCTAAAAGATGAAGGAAGAGGAAATTTACCTTGAGATTATGCATGTCTCCTAGAAATGTCAGAGAAGCTACACCCATGAACTCTCACCAGCATGGCTGCCTATCCATGACCTGAACAAGGAAGACACTGATAGAAGTGTTAATATGGAAGGGGGAGGCTTAAGAGGCCTCAACCCTACACAAAGAACAGGCAACTAAGGAGTGCTGGGAGCAGGAGAAACAGTCTTCCCCAGGGAGGAGCACACTGATTGGTTATCCAATACCAAATGGTCAGCCCTAAGAACATATACATGCAAATAACATTATATAGACTGAAGAGGTTATGTTTGTATATTAGAAAGATACGTAGCAACACTTAAAGAAAAAGAGGCCTTGAAAAAATGGATATAGTATAAATGTTCAATGAAACATACCTTGTGACATTCATATAGCTATCAATATGTATTTTGGCACAATTTGAGAAAAATCATTGTTCTAACACTGGCAAAGCACATTTAGATATTGTCTTTTGGGTTTTGCTTTAAGACAAGCCTTTGCAATGTAACTAGGCTGGCCCCAAACTCAATAGGTAACCCCAGATCAGCTTTGATCTTACTGAGCCTCTGGCCGCAAGGTCTTCAGTGCTGAGATTACAGGTATGTGTGACCATGCACAGCTCTTATAGTGTCTTCAAGATAGTGCTGTTTACCTTGAATAGAGGATCAAGCCTTCAAGGTCAGCTTGACCTTTGTAGAAAGACTCTGTCTCAAATAACCAAAATGAATTAAAAGAAGAGGTGATGGGAGAATAGGAGAGAAAAAAAAGGAGAGAAGGAAAGAAGGAAGGAAGAAAGGGAAGGAGAGAGAGAAGGAGAGAGGGAGGGAGGGAGGAAAGAAGGAAATATAAAAATTTGAAAAGTAAAATCTAATATCCTATAATTAACCATAGCTTAAGAAAATACCATATTCACAACCTATTTTTAAATTTTGTTGTTGTTGTTTTGTTACTGTATGTGAAGGAGGTGATGGAGCTATGCACACCATAGCATGGCAGGTATGGAGATCAGGGAACGACTCTGTAGAGTCTGTACTCTCCCTCTATCTTCATCTCAGTTCCAGAGATTGAACTTAGGTCACCAGGCTCGCTTGAGAAGCACCTTTACCCACTAAGCCATCTTGCCATCCCCTCACAGCCTCTTCAAGGTATGGCTCCTAAATCCCCACTTCAATGTGGAGACAGATCAAAATACAGTGCTATAGAGTAATGATTAGTGATGGCTGTCAACTTGATAGACTCTCTGCTCACCTAGGCCACAAACCTCAGGGCATGTCTGCAAAAGTTTCTAGGTTGGGTTAATAATTTGAAGTACAAAGACCCGCCCTAAATATAGGCAGCACCACTCCATGGACTCAGCTTTTGTCTCTCACTGCCTCCTCCTGCCTGTAGACACGTCTTCTCAAGCTCCAGCTGCCATGACTTCCTGGCAGTGTGGGAGGAATAGGCTCTCACCTGTGAGCCAAAGCAGCCCTTCCTTAAGTCGCTTCTGTAGGATACTTTGTCACAGTAATAAGATAAGTAACTAATACATGTGGCAAAGAATAAAAAAATTAAATTGTCCCATAGAAAAATAAAAATCATGAATTTCCTTATATCCTGCAATAGGCTAGACAGTCGTCACTTAAAATTCCAAAGCAATAGAAGAAAGAAAATTTGACTGAAATAAAGTAAAAACTTAAAAATTTGTGTAGGAAAAAGATCATAAAATGACATTTATAATTTATATGGTAGATAAAGGGATAATATACCCTATGATACAAAGATGCCCTAATTTTGAGACAAAATAAAAGTTATATATATATATGTTTATATATATATTTGTTTATATATATGAATAACAAGGTATAGAAGAGAGATGAAGGATATAAGAAAATGATCAAATTATATTAAAAATTAAAATTATATTAAGATATTACTTTTTATCTATAAATGCTGCCAAAAAATCACTGAAATATATTATTTTATTAGTGTAACAAAATACAGGAGTGCATATAAAAGTCTACACAGAAACACATGTACTGATGAATAGCTATAAAAATCAGCTGTGTGCTTTTCCTTTGAATCCCACATTTAGGAATCTTTCAGAAAGTGACAAATTTTGAAACATTTTGCATATGATAGTATTCATTGCGAAATTACTTTTCATACTGAATTCTTCAAACAAAATAACAAGTAAAGAGATTGGTGCCACTGTTTGGGAAGATTGTGGAACCTTTAGGAGGCAGAGCCTTGCTAGAGAAAGTGAATCAGTAGGGATGGGTCTGGATGCAGATGACCATGACCAGCTTCTTGCTCTTTCTGCCATGTTTTCCCTGCTGCCCATCATGGACCGAGTCCATCTGAAACAGTGAACCAAATAAGCCTTTTACCTCTTAACTTGCTTTTGTCAGGATATTTTACCACGGCAACAAGAAAATGACTAACCAATACCTTCAATGACCATGGATGAAAATATCACTTGTCAAACACTAGAAAACAAAATTTAAAAGCAAATAAAAGTTATTCACTATAAATAAACAAAACATCATGACCAAAAGCAGCTTGGAAAGGAAAAGGGTTTATTTCAGCTTACAATTCTCAGGTTCCACTCTGCCATCCAAAGTACACACAGCTTGTCTCCTAGGCTCAGGCTGGCTCCACTCCATAGCTGCTGTCCGAGGTGGTCCTCCCACGGTATTGGCATCTCCAAAATGCTGGGGTCTCCTCTGCAACTGATCTTCACCTTCACCAACAGCCTTTCCTGGGCTCTCTTCCAGGACTCTGACCCTGCCACATGGTGCTAAGCTTCAGCCTTACTCCACGACCCCTTCAATCCTGGGGTTTCTACTGGAGCTCAGATTTCACCTTCTTCAGTGGCCTCTCCAGGCTTCTCATGGCACAAAGCCTCAGCATCTCTTAATGATCCCTTCATGCCTTCAAAACCAGCAACTCCTGGAAAACTCTTACACATTACCAAGTTCATCAAGGACCTCTCTGGACCACAGCTTCTGTTTGCTGACCCTGAGGAAATATTTCCAGAAGATTTCGCCTGTATGATGCTGTTCTCTTCTTAATCACCACTAATTTTCAGCTACAGATAATCAGCATCAGTTGTCCTAGCAAAATAAGTTTAACTTTAGTGGTTCTAGTCTCCTGTTACAGATAATTCTTCAGGCCCAGCTGATCTGAACCACAGATTCTTAATCCAAAACATTGACCAAGCACAGTAGAGCTACATAGGTCTCCAAACTTCTCTCTGAAACTTCACAATCAATACTACATCATCTGCTCTGCTCTCAGTATTATCTTCTAAGCTCCCACAATACCTTATTGAGCTCTGAACACTAAATGGCTTTTCCAGCCAAAAGTACCAAAGTCCTTCCACAGTCCTTCCAAAAACATGATCAAGCCTGTCATGGCAATTCCTTACTCCTGGCACCAATTTTCCAAAAGCAGCTTGTGAAGGCACAGGTTTATTTTAGCCTACAACTCTCAGGTCACGCTCCATCACTGAAGGAAGTCAAGAAAGAAGCCTGGAGGCAGGAACTGAAGAAGAAACCATGGAGTAGTGTGGCTTGTTGGCTTGCTTCTCATGGCTTACTCATTCTGCTTTTTCATACCATCCAGTGCCATCTGTCTAGGGTGGCACCACCCCTAGTGACCTAGGCCTGCTCACCTCAACCATTAATCAAGAAAATGCCCCCATAGGCCAATCTGTTGGGGCCATTTTTCTCAATAGAGTTTCTCACTTCCCAAATGACTCTAGCTTGTTGACCAAAAAATTGTTGTTGACCAAAAAATTAGCCAGAACACTTAACACATACTAATCAATAAGTGTTACACACTACAGAGCAAATTGTAAATCATATGAACATTTCAAACAATGCAGAAAAATCATTTTGAAATTCAACATTCTTCATAATTGACTCTTGGCAATTGGGTCTAGAAGAACTCATCCTCAACATAACAAAGGCCATGCATGGCAAGCCCACAGATAACAAACACCATATCCAATGGTGAGAAGCTTTCAGATTTTCATTTGAGATCAGGATGAAAATAAATATGACCACAATCACGACTTCAGTTCTACATAGTACAGGGTGTCATAGCCAGAGAAACTAAATGAGAAAAGGAAATCACAGGTATCCAAGAAGGAAGAAGTCAAGTTATCATTTTTTGCATATGTCATAATCTTGTTTATTAAAGACCTTAAAGTCTCTAGTGAAATAATTAAAACTATTGCATGAATTTAGTAAAGTTATCAGAAATCAACATGTATACAAAAATCACTGGCATTCTCATTTAAAATAATGGCATTTCACACATGTATAACATTGGCTTTTCCTCATATTCAGTCTCTATCACCTGCTCTTGACCTCACACACACAACACTGGTTCCCTGTCTTTCTCCAAAGAGAGTCTCTCTCTCTCTCTCTCTCTCTCTCTCTCTCTCTCTCTCTCTCTCTCTCTCTCTGCTTTCATGTCATATATAAAATTTGTCTTTTATACATGTATTAACCATGGTTCCTTAAAGGAATAAATCCAACAAAATTAACATATGTTACAAGGGGAATTTGTTAGATCGGATTGAGCATTTGTGGAATAAGCAGCCCCTACAATGGCTGGCTGTACACTAGAAAGGCTGAGGGCCCAGTGGAGCTCAGTCAACAAGACTGGATACCGCACCAGTTCCAATCGTGAGTCGAATTCCTGGAGGGTTCCTGGAGAGCTACTACTCTTCAGTCAACACTGGAAACCAAAGAAACTTGTTTTTTCATGTCAGAGGATGACAGCAATAGCAGCCGCAAAGCAGATCTGTTCACAATCACCGACAACCGCCAGCAGTAAACAGGCAGCTTTGCTTTTTTCTCTTCATATCTGGGCCACACCAGAAAGTGCTGTCCACTCTGAGGGAAAGTCCTCACCACCCTGCAGTTAATCTTAGAGATGTCCTCACAGACCCATGAGCAGCATGTCTCTTAGTTGATCTTATATCCAATCAAGTTGAGTGTGTGTGTGTGTGTGTGTGTGTGTGTATGTGTCTGTGTCTGTGTCTGGGTGGTGGTGGTGGTGGTGGTGGTAGTGGTGAATGAGGACGGTCCCCATAGGCTCATATATTGGACTGTTTGGTCTGCAGTTGGTAGATTGTTTAGGAAGGACAAGGAGGTGTGGCCTTGTTAGACAAGATGTGTCACTGGGGGTGAACTTTGAGGCTTCAAGAGCCCATGTCAGTGAGGTATTTCTCTATCAAGTACCTGTGGATCAGATGTGAGCTCTCAGCTACTTCCCAGCACCATGTCTGGTTACCCGCCACCATGCTCCCCACCATGACGATCATGGACTAACCTCTGAAATTGTAATCAAGCCCCATTAAATGCTTTTGTTTATGAGTTGCCATGGTCACAGTGTCTCTTAAATGCTTTCTTTTATAAGTTGCAATGGTTTCTTAGTTATTATTCTAACACAAGACAAATTTCATTTAACAATTTTTTATAAAACTCACATAAGTAATTCAAACAGCATTTTTTAAAATCTACCATTCTAACACAGTCCAAAATTTACCAATTTGATAATTACATGCTGAAGAAAGACAAGAGGAAAATACTGTTGTTTTCTGTAATTAAACCATTATATTGCTATGAGAGCAGAAAAAATTGAATATACAGCAAAAACACTGCAGATCACAACATACAGTAATCAAGTCTGAGCTGAGACATTTCAGGCACATTCACTGGTGTATCCCCACTGGACAGCACCCATAGAGCAGTGCTCACGAGGTGAATGACATTAGCACCCAGAAAGCATTGCCAGAAATACAGCTTTCTGGGTGCTAATGCCAAGGAAACACTTCCCAGAAGATTCTGCCTTAATGATTCTGGTCTCTTCTTAATCACAGCTGATTATTCAACCCCAGCTGACTAGTGCCAATTGTCCCAGAAAAGCAAATATTTCATGTTAGTGACTCTAGTCTCTTGTTAATCACAGTTGACTAGAACCACAGATTCTTAATTCAAAATATCTCTCATATGTCCCTATCAGAGTCTTTACTTCCCTCTAAAACTTCACAAGCTAGACCTCCACCAGCAGCTTCTAAGCTTCCACGAAAGCTCACTAACCTTTGAGCACTCAATGGCTTTTTCACCTCAAACTTCCAAAGCTCTTCCACAGTCCTCCCAAAAACATGGTCAGGTCTGTCACAGCAATACCCTACTCCTAGCACCAATGTCTGTCATTGGGTTTTTAGTGTTGTGATAAAACATCATAACCAAAAGCTACTTGGGGAGGAAAGGATTTATTTCAGCTTACAACATTCAGGTCACATTTTATCACTGAGGGAAGTCAAGGCAGGAACTCAAGGCAGGAAAGTGGAGTCAGGAACTGAAGCAAGAGCCATGGAGGAACACTGTTTACTGGGTTGTTCCTCCAGGTTTTCTCAGTCTGCTTTCCTATATACACTAAGACCAGCTACCGAGGGGTGGCACACCAGCAATGAGCTGCTCTCCCACATCAATCACTAATTAAGGAAATGCACCACAAGCCTGGCCACAGGCCAACCTGATGGGGCCATTTTCTCACCTGAGATTTCCTCTTTCCAAAGGACTCTAGCTCATGTCAAGTTGACATAAAACTAGCCTGCACAAATACCTTGGATTCATTGTGTGTTTAGTTTTGAATTAATTTTTGGCTATTGCACATTCATAAAGATTCACTGTTGCCATATTTTTCACAAACCCCATGTTCAATTATTTGACAGTATATAGGATCATGACACACAGTTTGAGAATCTATAATTTGAAATACATAGGGTACTATCTTTAGGTTATATTTAAATACTGTATTACCCTACATAAGATGCTTAGGCAACCACATATTTTGGTATCTGTGGAAGATCCTCTACAGTACCAGGGGACATCTCTTATTACCTACAAAGCTACTGTATTAATCAGGCTTGTCAAGAGAAATATAACCAAGAGGAAATGATGATAGATGATAGAGGCATGATAGATAGATAGATAGATAGATAGATAGATAGATAGATAGATAGATAGATACGTGATAGGTTGGCAGGTAGAAGGTAGATAGATGGTACATAGATATTAGAAAGACTGTAGTTGATTGATAGTTTTAAAAATTAATGTAAAAAACATAATTAATTATTGTGATTATGGAACTCAGGAAGCCCCACAGTAGATCATTTGAAAGCTGGAGAAACAAGGAGGCCAAAAGAATGTTTGTCCCAACTTAAAGACTACAGAAACAAAGAAGTACATGACACACCTCTTAGTCTAAGAGTGAAAACTGAGAGCCTAGTAGTCAGTCTACTCCATAAGACCCAACATCTAAAGTTTGAAGCTGGAATGTGGTGATACATTGTGTACCTTAATAAAATTTGCCTGAAGATCAGAGAACAGAACAAGCCACTAGATTAAACATAGATGCCAGGCAGTGGTGGCACATGCCTTTAATCCCAGCACTTGAGATCTCATGTGTCTGCTACCAGTATTTGGGAAGCACACACGCCATTAATCCCAGCACTAGGAAGGAAGTAATATGGCTGGATGGAGAAAGATATATAAGATGTGAGGAGACAGGAACTAAAGCCTTTTTGGCTGAAAGCCTTTTCAGCTGAAAGCCTGTTCGATTGGACCCCTTTTGGCTGAGGACTCAGAGACATTCAGTCAGAGGATTGGTGGAATTGGTGAGGTGAGAAGCAGCTGTGGCTTGTTCCTTTGTCTCTGATCTTTCAGCATTTACCCCAATATCTGGCTCTGGGTTTCTTATTAAAAGATCTTTAGGATTTCGCGCAATACTAGAGTTCTGGTGTCTAAGAATAGAAGAGGAAAGTGTCCCAACTCTGATGGTTAGTGTCAGTTGTCAACTTGACACAATCCAGAGTCACCTGGGGAAGAGTCTCAATGAGCAATGGTCTAGATTAGGTTAGTCAGTGGGTATGTCTGTGGGAGATTTTCTAACTTTTGTTAATTTGGCTCTAGAGGTGGCTCACTGGTTAAAGTTAAGACTGCAAGTACTGCCCTTGCAGTGGACCCAAATTTGTTCTTAGCACCCTCATCAGGGAGCTCAGAGTCACCTGTAACTCCAATTTCAGAGGTTCTGCTGCCCCCTTCTGTCCTCTGTAGGCACCTTCACACACACACACACACACACACACACACACACGCACACGCACACGCACACGCACACGCACACACGCACGCACGCACGCACGCACGCACGCACTTAAAAATAAAATAAATACTTAATTATGTTCATTGAAGTGAGAAGACCACTTCCCTAGAAGGGGATTCTGAGCTGTACAAAAGTGGAGAAAGGCTGCTATGTGCGCTAATGCATTGCTCTCTGCTCCTGACTATGATGGAATGTGACCAACTGCTTCAAAGTTCCTGCTGCCTGGACTTTCCACAACGATAGACTGCAGCCAAGAACTGTAAGCCAAACAAACCCTTTCTCCTTTAAGTTGCTCCTATCAGGGTATTTTATCACAGTAACAGGAAACAAAACTAACACTGCGCCTCTACTTTTTGCTCTTTCTGAACCTCTAGCCAGTTGTATGGTGCCAACTGCCCTGGAGGAAAGGGAACAAGTGTTAGCAAAAATGTGGAGAAGAGAAGCTATGTATGATATTGATGGTGCAGCCATTATGGGAAACAGTAAGTGCCTCAAAATGTTTGGAATGCCCTTACAGTACAATCATCTTCTGAGCTTATATCCCGGCAGTGGAGTCAGCATGTCAAAGAGATATTTCCATCCACAGACTTCTTGCATAGCCAAGGAGAACCCCCAAGTACTCATCAGCAAAAGGATGTGTAACAGATCATTTCTCTTGCAAAACCTCTGCTTCTGAAAAGGTCATGGTTGCTAATGTCTGTATATACTTGCTATTACATTCATTTTAAGCAATAAAAATTCTTAGATTTAAGTACCAAAATGTATGCCTCTATGCTGACATAATGACCAGTTTCCTATAAAATCCTTTTGATAATGGCTTTCTGGACTTCACAGTAGGCCATAAAATAAAAATAAAATTCTTTTAAAATAAATTAAGATGTATGACACAATGTTATAAGATAGATGTATAGTAAAATAGTTACTGAGGTAAAGCAAATTAACATCTCCATCATTTCATAAAGCTGCAAATTTTCCCCATATGTGGTAAAAAAAAAAAAACCTGAAACTACTCACTTAACACAAATCCTAAATATAAACCAGACATGGTGACACACACATGGAATCCCAACACATGGAGGGCTGAGGCAATAGGATTAAGAATTGGGGCCTGCCTGGGCTACATAGTGAGTCTCAGTTCAGATTGGGCTGCATAGCATGACCTTGACTCAAAGAACAAATGAAAATCCTGAATATAGCACACAGTCATTAATTATGGTTCTTAGGTCTTTTAGGCATCTTCACCACACCCATTTGGTGTTTTGGAACTTTTAGTAAAGGCTAAAATTAGGGAATCCCTGCCACCATTCTGACTCTGATAGCTAATGTTTTCGTCCTTGTCTCTAAATACTTGATTTCTTTCTTTCTTTCTTTTGTTCTTTCTTTCTTTCCTTCCTTCCTTCCTCCCTCCCTCCTTTCTTTCTTTCTTTCTTTCCTTCTTTCTTTCTTTGTTACTTTCTTACTTTAAGATTACATATATGAATGAGAACTAGCAATCTTCTTTCTGTACCTGGATTATTTCACCTTAGATGATGTCCTTTCTTATTCCCACAATCTTTGGTGCCTCTTAAATGGACCACCCAATTTACCCTTTAACCTTATAAAGGATGGGTGCTAGAAATGATTAAAACATGGTAAGTCTTCATATGTTAATTTTATTCACTCATCACAAAAGCAAACTAATTTAGTAACTCTCTAGTATCAAAGACTATTTCCTTTCTTAAACAGGCATTACAAGGACTCCTGAATTCTCCAACTACAGAAACTCTCCCTTATTACAGGTCATAGTGAAGGCTGTCCTACATGGTGCCCTTCCTCAAGTCTATTCTGCCTGGCATATCTCATAACCGTGCAGCTCTCTAATGTGTTTACAGGTTTTAGTGTCAGCGGCTGAGGTGGATGGAGCCTCCACAGTGTCCTCACCTCACTTTCTACGTGGACTCCTTAATCTAGAAGAAGCCTCATAACTCCTAAGCAATGTCCAACACTAATTAAGCATCTTTATCCCCACTTCTAAATTTTTCTGCTGCTGATAGTCAACACTTTTCCAACTTTAATCTAGCTCCTGTGTTTTTTTTTCCTCCTCAAGATAAACTCTATGACTATTTAGTAGCTGACTTATCCTAATTACCTAATGTTTTCTTGAAACCTCAACGTATCATTGTTTAATAATTCACATCTTTAAGCAACATAATTTGTGTGCCATATGCCTATTTTCTGTAAGTTATCTTATGAAAAACTCAAGTTGGCATGACTTGAGGGTTCATCACAACAGCTTTGCTGTTCCCCCCCCCCCATGCTGCAATACGTAAGGTAGAGAGTTTCATGAAAGACATTCTTTGAGGTGTACAATGGGGTCCAATGTCTCTGAAAGGGGAGGAAAATGAAGCAAGACTGGTAGGGCACACTACTGAACTGTGCTACATTGTAAAACAGGTCCTGAGACCACACATGGGGAACTCTGAAGCTAGGCTGACCATTTAGAATTGGGACCTGTTATAGGAAGAAAAAGCTGGTATTTCACTCAGAAACAGTCAGACTACAGATCTAGGATTCAAGAGGTGGAGGGGGGATTCACTTTGGATAAAACAACTAGAGATAATTTTTAGAACTACTGATAACCAGACACTAGATCCTTCCATCCAGAAGGGAAATTCAGCATCCTGTTCTACAGGTATGGCATAGAATCAAAAAGTTGTCTAAATTTCTAAAACACTGCAATCAATTATGAAGAAGAATTAAGAAGAAAGAAATGAGCCGGGTGGTGGTGACACACACCTTTAATCCCAGCACTCGGGAGGCAGAGCCAGGTGAATCTCTGTGAGTTCGAGTCCAGCCTGGACTACAGAGTGAGTTCCAGGAAAGGCTCCAAAGCTACACAGAGAAACCCTGTCTCAAAAGAAGAAGAAGAAGAAGGAGGAGGAGGAGGAGGAGGAGGAGGAGGAGGAGGAGGAGAAGAAGAAGAAGAAGAAGAAGAAGAAGAAGAAGAAGAAGAAGAAAGAAAGAAAGAAAGAAAGAAAGAAAGAAAGAAAGAAAGAAAGAAAGAAAGAAAGAAATGGCTTGCCTGCCTGAGCTCAATGTACAAAAGAAATCTTTGTTAGAAACTAAAGTTCACCTTGCTAAGGCAAAAAAAAAAAAAAAAAAAAGAAAGAAAGAAAGAAAGAAAGAAAGTCATTCTATGTTTTGTGTAACATAGACTATGTTACACAAAACACCTCTCTGGTGCTTAAGTGTATATGTAAACTTGACATAGCCCCCAGGTGTCTGATGTTTGACCATTGTCTTAGATACCTTTCTATTGCCCTGAAGAAACACCATGACCAAGGCAGCTTACTAAAGAAAGCATTTAATTGGGGCCTTCCTTACAGTTCAGAGGATGAGGTCATGACTATCACAGCAGGAAGCATGGCAGCAAGCAGGCAGCCATGCACTGGAGCAGTAGCTGAGGGCTCACATCTGATTCACAAGCACAAGACAAAGAGAGAGCTAACTGGGATTGGCATGAGCAATTGATATTTCAATGTCCACTCCCAGTAACACACCTCCTCCAACAAGGACACATCTCCTAATCCTTCCCACACTGTTCCAACAATAGGGGACCAAGCATTCAAATGTATGAGCCTATGGGGGCCATTCTCATTCAAACCACCACATAAGCATTACTCTGAATGTGTCTAGGTATTTCTGAATGAGATTAGCATCTGAATCTATAGACTAAGGAGAGCAGGGTATCTTAGCCAGTATCACTGGGCATCATCTAATCACTTAAGGCCTGAACAGAATGAAATGCTGGTCTGTCTCTGCCAGAAGGTCTTCCAGCTTCAACCTCAATCTTGTGCCTTTGCACTTGGACTAGACCCTAAACCAGGAGCTGTCTTGTTTCTTGGGTCTCTGAACTGCTGATGTTAGGATCTTCTCGGCCTATATAACCATGCAAGTCGATTTCTTAAGATAACAAAATAAATCAAGCTTACACATGTGTTTATTTGTAAAGCACTCATTCTGTTTATCTAGAGAAGCTTAACTAATACAGTTCACTATTGATTTTGTTACTCGTGGTGTTAAATGGCAGTTTCCTTTCTGATTCCATGTATCTAGAAGAACTTTATCAAATATAACCATCTGTTCTTTTAAGAAAGAGAAAATATATCATTGTTGCTTGTTGTATAAGGATAGATTTTGGTATTCCCAAGTCATTTACTCACTCAGGGATACCCAAATAAATATTCAGCACTACATGAAATACTCATAGTGATAAAGGCAGGTTCGTCCAAATGTCTCAAAAAATTCTGGGAAAAGGATGTACTTCAGTAGTAAAACATTTGCCTTACATGTACCAGGCCACAAGTTCAAATTCAAGCATAGAATGTGTAAAGCATGTGACATTATGTAATAAATATTTATATTATATATGCACATATTTTCTCTGGGAAGCCTCCTGTAAAAGCCTTAACAAGTAAACAACCCTTGCTTTTTCTGTAATTATCATAAATATGAGGGAACCACAAAGACAAGATTCACAATCCCACAAAAAACTTAAACAGATTTTAGTAATATTTCTTGACTCTTCCGGTCATACTGAAGGTTTCTCTTGCTGGAAGCATAATATTCTACCTTTGGAGAGAGTTGCTGTGTGCTCTGAATTCCCTCTTACAGATGACGTGCTTTAGAGGTCATAGGTTCTTTCTTTAAAATATATGAAAGAGAACTTTCGTTGGCCATTAGCCTCAAAGTTCTAAAAAGGTAAAATTTATGAATTATACCCTTTCACACATTATTTTGAAAATTCTAAAGTTTTAGCATAGTACATGAATGTTTTGATGAACTGTATACCTTCACCTACACTCACTGACTTTAGTATTTTGCATATATTCTTCATAGCTCTCTCCTTTCTTGCTCTTGAATAGTTATTTTCATATCTCATGTAAATAATACAATTTTTATAACCAATGCTGTACCATTTGAAAGTTGATTACCTACATGATGTCACTTTACTTCTAAGGACTTTTATGCTTGCCACCTCTAAGAATGAGAACATTGTCCTACATAAACAGTAGTACAGACATCAAATATAGAAAATCCTACATGATTTAATATATTATAATGTGCAAGTTGTGTTACAATTTCACCAAGTATCCCAAAGTGTTCTTTATATAGATTTGTTTTCTCAATCCAGAATCTAATCCATGACCACTCACTGCAATTACTTATCATACCATTTAATTCCTCTTCATCTAAAAGTATTTCTTACCTTTCTTTGTTTTTACCATGCTCATTATTACATGGACTCTCCCTCATAGTATACATTTTTAATGTTTGGTCACCATTTGTTACATATGTTGCATAAGAATATAACATCACTTAGTCACTGTCTTTAGAGCATCTTGGTCCCAATAGACTGTGGTGTTTGGTGTCTTCTACAAAGCTTCTCCAAAAAGAGGAGAAGAATGGACAGAAAGAAGGGGTAACTAACATGGTGGATGCTTGAAAAAGCTACATGGAAGCCTGCTATTATAAAGTTGATATAATACATATATATTATATATATATATATACATATGTGGGTTAATATATTATATTATAATAATTAGATAATACTTTCACATAAAAGAGTTTAATTGTGGTTACCCTACACAGGGAATGATACTCCTCCCAGAAACCTGGAGTCGCCAAATACAAACCCCAGTTACAGGTGTGGGAATACTTTCTCCTGTGCAGTTAGGAAATGTGACCTATCATCTCTCTTCTTCAAATATTTATTTTATCCCAGTTCTTTATAGAATATAACAATATTGGATTATTTCAAAACAGAATCTAGATGTTCTCTGTGTTCATTAGACAAGGGTATAAGTGCTCCTAGGTTCACTCAGTGCATAGACTGAGTTTTGATATTTCTTAGGAAATATAGATTTTCAGGGATGAAAGAGATGGCTCAGTGGCTAAACGTGCATACTACTCTTGCAGAGGACCAGAGTTCAGTTCCCAGCACTCATATCAGGTGGATCACAACCACCTGAAACTCCAGCTCCAGGAGATCTGACAGCCTCTCTAGCCTCAGGCAACTGTAATAACATAAACATACCCTTTACAAACACACATGCATATACAAAATTTTAAAAGAACAAAAAATAATTTTTAATAAAAATATAGGCTTTGGAATATCTTAAATCACAGAAATGTATAAGTGTAAATGTCTATGATACTGTAGATTCATGTACCTCTAACTCTATAGACAAGATTCTTCTCTAGGCTCTCCACTTCCACATATGTATCTCTATTATCCCACAGAAGCCTGGACCCAAACAATGAGACTACATTAACTCATTTTCTTAACCTTAATATATATGAAAAAAAAAAAACTTCGGAATTTTCATCACTGTGCTATACAAACAAGAAATTATTTAAAAATATTAAAGATTTTCTTTAAAGATATAAAATCAAATCAATGTGTTTACAAATTATAAATTGTTACTTAAAACCAGAATAATCTTATTTACAAAAGGATTTAATACCCCTTATCTTGACATTATTGATAATGTAAAATACATTATAAACCCTTCAAAAGTTTACACTCCTTTGCTGGCCAGTTTTGCCTCTTATATTTTCATCTATTTGAGTGTTTTCAAGACCTGTAGTTAGATATGAAATCACACAAAACAAATGTATGCTGCATTTCCTAAAGAGATGCCCGCGAACACACCCCTATGATATTCACCAAGTGGTTATGTACAAAGAGACACCACTGGGACTCATCCTTAAAACTAGATTGAACAAACAAACAAAAACCAACAAACAAAAAAACAAGTGTTTCTAACCACTAATGCCGCTAGCTCTCAAACTCCAGAGAATACCACCTGTGGGCTTACCCTTCTCAATACAAACACACTACGATTCTTACTGGGTGAATATATATCAGCACTGGAAATCTAATCCTAAACTCACTTGAAGACCTATAGAAGCAAGAAGTTGACAGAAATAAACAGACAATTGCTATAGCAGTCAACGTCAATTGCGGGTTTCTTGTGCAGCCCATGCCCTTCCAAAAAGTCATTGCCTCAGCACGTCTAACTCATATACTTCAGTTGAATTCTAGCCTCACGCCAGAATTACTAATATCATTTATTGATTAGGAGCCTCAAATTCACCACAGAATGTCAAGGTACAGAAAGAGAAGGGTGACTAATACTGCAAGTTATGGTCACTATTTCCCCATCTGTCAATTCAGAACTATCACCTGGTCTGCTGAAGCTGACCTAGCTGCCTGTTCTTTGGAATTAGACCAAAATGCATTCAGTCAGCAACTGACATCAACTGGTGATTATCTTTATGTTCTCTCAACACACACCCAAGGGATCACTTTTCCTGCATAATGGGATGGTCTTTCCAGGCTACTGCCATCAAAATGTGACCTCTACTTTGTCAAGATCACTCTGCCATTGCAAGGACTGAGAACAAATCCTTCTGTTTCTTGTATCTGAGGGAAGACTGCATGGTGATTTATCAGAAAGGCTCAAAACACCATATATCTACTAGAGTTTCTTCTTCAGACTGAAATATATGGGCCACAACTTGTAGTAGGCTGTGTCTGAAGACAAATAAGACAGACTAAGGTTTTAGAAGCCTAATCAACATAAATGTATTGGTTAGAATAGTCCTAAAATAAAACTGTCTCAGACAAACCACCTACTAAATCTATGCAGCAACTAACACCTGTATAAAAACTTCAAGGAAAGCTAGGCCATGGTGACACACGACTTTAATCCCAGCACTCACAAGGCAGAAGCAGGTGGATCTTTATGAGTTCTAGGCAAGCCTAGTCTACAGACTAGTTCTAGGACCACCCAAGGCTACACAAAGAAACCCTATCTCAAAAAACCAAAAGAAAAAGAACTTCAAGGAAAGTGGAATCATTAATTAGAAAGGAAAAAGTCACACAATTATTCAAGGTTGGCCAGTCTGCTCTCCACGCTCCTAGCTTTAGGTCAATTGAAAACTAGATGCAAACTGGTATCCCAAAATGTGTGTGTGTGTGTGTGTGTGTGTGTGTGTGTGTGTGTGTGTGTGTTATACTGGTGATTGTATAGTAAGGGCTCAACCATTGAATATCCATAGTGCTTGTTTTGTTTGTTTGTTTGTTTACTTTTCAAGACAGGATTTCTCTGTATAGCTCTGGCTGTCCTGGAACTCACTCTGTGACCAAGCTGGTCTCAAACCCACAGAGATCTGCCTCCCAAGTGCTGGGACTAAAGGCGTGTGCCACCACCACCCCATTTGTTTTTGGGTTTTTTTTTATATTGAAAACATTATCACTAAGTTATCCAGGATGATCTTGAATTTGCTCTCTAGCTTAGTCAGCTCTAGAACTTGGAATTCCTCCTGCAAGCCCTCCCAAGTAGCTGGGGCTGTATGCTGGCACCATCATAGGCAGCTCAGATGTTTCTTTTTCTTTTTATGTGCATTGGTATTTTTCACGAGTGTATGTCTGTGTGAGGGTTCAGATCCCCTGGAACTGGAGGTACAGACACTTGTGAACTGCCATGTGGGTGCTGGGAATTGAATCCAGGTCCTCTGGAAAAGCAGTCAGTGCTCTTAACTGCTGGGCCATCTCTCCAGTCCTCAGATATTTCTTAATGTTTATGATGGTCCATATACTTATTTTTCTACTTAATAATAAAGATACTGAAAATTAGTGCACTGTCATTATGCCCTGCTGACCACATTGTGGTCTCGTTGTGATATAATATACCATAAACTGGAGGCTTGTAAACACTTAAAATTTGTTTCCAACAGTTCTGAAAACTAGGTGATTAAAGACTGAGGTACAGATTTCTAGCTATGTCATCACACACAGAAGAGCAAGGGCACTCTCTTGGGTCTCTTCTATGAGGCCCCAATCCCATTTACAAGGATCCACTCCCATCACCTAATCACTCTCTAATACCATCACCTAATTCTGTCATCATGGGGCTTTAGCAAATGAATTGGGAATGTATGTAAACTTCAGCTCATTATAGGGTCACCGCAAAAATATTAAGACATCAACTAGTAGACTTTGACCCAAGGAGGACCAAAATGATCATAATACAGAAATGGTAGTCTTCAGTTGAGAAAAGTAAAGTGTTCAGCAGAAGTTTCACAGAGAATTGAACACTGACCAAGTCATTGCTTTGTGTTGCTTTCGGTCACAGTATTTTGCAGTAAACTCCCCCTTCACAGAAAACACCCCCCTAAGTTTTAATTAAATCAGCTTGCCCATTGTCTAAAATATACTTCAGTCGTTCCTGTGTCTGCAATGAGTTCTGCATTGTAATCCCTTTCCTTTATTCCACAGCTGACCTTTGGCACATGTGACTGAAGAGCAGCCCTGCTTTTAATTAAGCTAAATGCACCTGAGTCATTCTTTTATAAAATGATCTTGAATCTAAAGCCTCAGTGTTTGGCTCCCACTTGCAGAAAGCATTAGAACAAATTAAATGACCACAACACTGGATGCAAGCAGTCACATCCAAAATGTTAGAAGTTTCAGTAAAACAATTAACCTACTTTCCATAATAAACAGCTGATAGAAATCTGGAAAAAACGAAGGGAGCTGTGTTACAGAGAAACCTGATTTGAGCCTTGTAGTGAGTGGGTAGTATGTGATCCTATTTCAAACAGGTTTCCTACATTGTTCCTAGCACTGTTGAGATAATGGGACTTGGTAGATGGTACCAATAAATTATAATTTGTATCAGAAGTGTGGATATTTTATTAAGAATACATATCAAGAGTTAATTTAAATAGTGTCTTAGATTTTCTTTTAAAGAATGCCTCAAAGACAAAATAAAGCAATGAGAGCAAGGAGACCTTGGCAACTTTTTAACTTCATGACACACATTCCTCACTTGCCCTTCTTCCAGATTAGTTCAAACAGACCATGACAAAAATTTAAGTTTGATGCTTTTATACTTTGATATAAATATTTGAGAGTTCATAGTTCTTGGACGCTCTCTCAGAAGAAGACTTTTCTTGTGCACTCTAACTAAAAATTCAACAATATCTCATAAGATAGCAATTTATTTGTCACTACAATAAGTGGGAAAAGGTTGTACATGGCTCTGGTTTTGCTGAACAGAATCCTAAAAATGTTAGGAGTTGTTTCTCAGCCTATAATTCAGAAAAAAACCAGCACCAGCACCACCACCCGCCAAAAAAAGGGGGGTGGGAAGAATTCTTCAAGATGTGAAAAGACAAAGAAAACTGGAATGAGATTCTATATTCTTCAGCTTCATTCAAGATGGTGTTATTATTGAGTTGAATTTTTTATCAAGTAGCTTTTCAAAATACCATATATGTCTGTTCATTTAGTTCTATTTGATAATACAGTAGGAAAGAGTGGGGGAAGTGTGGAGGGTCAGAGAGTTAGTTAATAAAGGACTCACAGAAAGAGCTCTCTGGAAGCCAGTGCAATGTAACTCTTTCAGAGTTAGTGTTTGCTGTGGATATTGCTCTGATTGGTTAATAAATAAAACACTGATTGGCCAGTAGCCAGGCAGGCAGTATAGGCGAGACAAGGAGAGGAGAATTCTGGGAAGTGAAACGGAGAGAGAGACCTGCCAGCCACCACCATAACAAGCAAGATGTAAGGTACCAGTAAGCCACGAGCCACGTGGCAACATATAGATTAATAGAAATGGGTTAATTTAAGATAGAAGAAGTAGATAACAAGAAGCCTGCCACAGCCATACAGTTTATAAGTAATATAAGCATCTGAGTGATTATTTTATATGTGGGTTGTGGGACTGCAGGGGCTTGGTGGGACCTGGAGAGAAGCTCTCCAGCTACAAGTGTTGGGGTCCTTTTCCTCTCCAAATCCTCCTCCTTCCCCACCTACTATGACATAGAATAATTTTTAGGCAACTAACAACTAATGCTAGTTAAATGTTCATTGTCAGGCTTCTATTTTAAAGAAAAGAGCTTGTATGAGAAATAGAGTGAGTCATATTTCCATATTGCTTTTCTAGGTACTTTTAGGACCATCACACTTGTGTGCTCACTCAAGGCTTTATAAACTAAGAAGCTGAGTGGAATCCCTAGGGAAACCAACCTCTTAGCTTCAATAATGTCCAACTAATATTCTCCCTGGATTTTAAGCTGCAAAGCAACTCAAAAAGAAAGGGGGACTGTTTCAGTAATGGCTGCCAAGATAGCAAATAATTTTTCAATATCTCCAGTTTAATGAAAAGATTAAGTTTATTAGGTTCATACCAGTCTCTTATTATTAGAGTGAGTTCATCTCCAGAAGTTCATTTACAAAACCATCAATAGGATTTACTAATTTCAGTAAATCTCTTTGCTTATGGGGCAAAATGTTTTAATTACTAATATGCACAACCCCCACAGAGGCATAAAGAAAACCTTAGGTACAGAAAAGGACATAAGGATTAACTAAATGTTCTTCAGTTGTAGATAATTAATTTTTTAGGGAAACAATAAAATACTGTTTATTCCTCATTTCAAAACAGTGGTAAGACAAACATGGAAAGATTGTAAGGCAGAGATAGATGACAACTACTTATGATTTCTGGACACAGCAGTGAAGTGGCATATAGGAACTCACAGGACAAGTGACAGCGGACAGAAGACATACAAAAGCTCAAGCGAGACAGAGCATCAGCATGGAGAGAGAAGGTAGGCACAATGTTCCACCCTTAGAAAAGGAGCTTTTGGCAACGGACAGCTTCTTAGAGGAGTATTATTTCTCTTTAGGTATGTGGCTCCTGGTAGTCAACCAAGATCCACAAAAAAGGGGACACAAGGTTGGGTAGGTAGGGAAGGGGATATCTGAGAGGAGTTGGTGCAGGAGTGAATATAATCAAAATATATTGTATTAAATTCCCAAAAAGCTAATAATGAGGAAAAGTAATGCTAACATATTGCTAAACAACACAGATTGCATTGTTAGCAAAGAACACAGATCTCTCTGTGGATTGACTTTCTTGTCAAATAAGGCATATTGTACATTTCTGCTACAAGATATGCTTTTATTTCCGACTAATCTATGCAGATATACACATGTCAAAAATAAAACTACTAACCAATTAGCTATTTTTTCACATGTGATTTTGTAACTACAAAACATCCTAAATTTCTAAACACCTAAAAAACATCTGCAACTCTTTTCTTTCAGTTTTTCTTTGTAGTCAGATGAAGTCAGATCCAAACAACTCGAGTGTAGCATTGTATTAGATGTTTTATTGTATTGACTGTATTAGATGACATCAGCACCTAAAACAACTGTTATTCTCCAGTTGGGAAAGAAACCAACCCCTCGGGCCTCTCCTCAAAGACAAGTACAAGAGGCTGAATTAGAGAAATAAAAAGGGCCATTAATACAACTTTGACTTCCACAACTTCAGCTGTTCTCATCGAAGGAAACAAAAATTGCCATTTTTCTCCTGCTAGTGTGAATCCTATCCACTTCTGTCCTTTGAGGAATGAACAAGATATAAATAAACAATATGGAACCGTCTGATATATGCTTTCAACATGGACTCAGCAAAAGTGCTTGTAAGCACTGATATGGTTTCACAGAGCTCAGTCTTTGTTAATCATCTCAACAATGTGTTGTTGTTTATTATCATTCTGGTTGTAAGCATTTATTTATCTATCATGTGAATCATGAATCCAAGTGTTATTGGGAAACTAATAAAGCTATTTGTCACTCAGCCCTTACTCTTTAAATGTTTGAGTATGTTAGAAGCCATAAACACAGTCACAGAACCCACAATTTATTGTGTGTCTACCATGATGCAAGACACTTATTATATATGGTGACTGGTCAGTTATCCAAACATTCTTGTGCTACTGTCCTTATTCTATAGTGGACTTTTGGGGTGCCAGTTCTTTAAGCTGACAGATTTCCAGTCACCATCAAAAGCATTTGCTTCAGGAAAAGATGACTAGAATGTACTGTTTTTATAGTTACATGAGCCAAGAAATTCCACTTCATTTTCAGAAGCAATGTGTGGTTGTTTGGTTGCATTTTTCTTTCTATTATTTGCAAGCAATTGTGCCCTAGCTGATTCAAAAGATGAGCGTCATCTTCCAAAGTTAATAGCATTTTACTACAGGAAGAGGTCTGTGTTTTTCTTCATTTTATACTTTTTAAACAATAAGGAGAAGCTTAGCTGAGTTCATAATATAAAAAGCCTAAAACTTCATTAAACAGGTAGCTGTAGGATCGATGAACGAGCAGACGAAGGGAGTAAACCGACAAAGTACTGAATGGAAAATAATTTCCCTGTTCCTATTTTACCATAATTTCCCAGAACAAGAAGCATGGTAGCACACTGCAATGTGAAAAGAACATAAAAGGCATTAGTTAATACAGACCCAGATCTTTTAATTCATTTTAAACTCTCTTCCAGTTGACAACAACTCATTATCTTCCTGTTTTGCAGTAATTTATATCAACCTATCCCCTCTCTACTTGACATTATTGGAAAAATCCTACAAAGCTGCAGTGAGGTGGTTAGCACCCAAAAGCCAAGAGAAAACATTTTTAAGCCACTCGTTCGCTATTTGCCCCTGTATGCACTGACTTCCTTCTCACCAGAGAGTGAAAAATGAGGACAGTGGAGCAAGTGTTTTGTTTTGTGCTCACAAGTGCAATAGATCTCATTGAACTGCCAATTGTAGCTGTTAAAGACATTATGTCATGACTGAAGGCCCTGTCCTCCAAGGAAGTTGAAGAATGTATAGGGATGACACAGCCTGGGAAGAAGGGTGTGGTGGAGAAGGATATTAGTCACACGGGCATGCTGAAGATCCCTCATCCTATGGCTGCTAACGACCCTCGTGAGAAGGGAGATGCTCTCACATTTATACTGGGAAATGGATTTTGAGAGGGAGAAAATGGTAATTTATTTCCAGACCCTGCCAGTTTCCATACTATACTCTCGCTGTATCATCGTCGTAGGCCTGTTCAATGACAGGAACAATAATTTCTGATCTTGCAGCTCAAGAAATAATTCTATTGATCTCCACTTTATTTTTTATTTTTCCAGTGATTCAGCAGGTCAGAAATGCTGTCGTTCCAGTAGCTTCCTATCATAAAGCAAGTCATCCAGAGTGTTAAAATGCCTGTACAAGTTAATAGGAACTGCAGGGTTTTCAGCACCAAGGAGAGTGCTCTGCTTCTCCGCCCTCCCTCCCCCCACCCCCGCATTTAAACGTCATACTGTGCACTATGCCAAAAAGAAATTTTACAATGTAATTTAATAGCTACCAAAAAGCTTACTAATGGGAGAAATCTTAATTGAATACTTTTAAAATTAGACAATGTTTCATACGTGTTCATGAATGCAACAGTGTTCTGGGGTTTTTTTTGGTTTTTTTTTTTTTTTTTTTCCATCTCTGAGATGGAATTAGCTATTCCTTGCTAGTTTTAAATACCTAAGCCACAATTTCTCCACGGATTTAGGTACAATAGAATTCAGTAATGTGGATGAAAAAATTTCATACGCACAAGTCCAAAACATATCCTTGCTGCTTCAGTGTTGTGAACATGCTCAATAAATGTCTGAATTAAGAATGGACATTCACTAAAAGTATTGTTTAAGTGAATAAATGGATGTCTTGTTTGTAACTGGTTTCACAGGCCCTTGCATGCCATAATGCTTAATCTCAGCTGTGAATGCAGGAAAATCATGCCTAGTCCAGGTTCTCGTACTCTCTTGCATCGTGTCCTTAGGTGGAACACATCTCTGTGCCCAAGTTGTCCAAGATTCCCTCCTCTGTGCTAAAGAAAGAAAAGGCCAGGCCTCCCCCTCCTATGAGACTCCCCTGAGTTCATGGACTCCGGAGTCTAACTACACTAGAAGAAAAGAACAGTGTCACTGGTCATTTCTGAGCTGCCACCACAGCCAGACATGGGCTGGTTTGGGAAGTCCATCATCTACTAGGGGGGGCCAGCATTCACCAAGGACAGGGCCAAAGGTGAAAGGCTAGATAACAACTCAGTCTTTAAACAGATTTTTCCGACACTCGGCATACTGGGATGACTTCTCGAGCCCCTGAATCTTTTCCTTTTCTTTGTCAATCTGTGCAATGACACATGTTTGAACGAAGTATAGCCTCCTGGGTACAGGTAGGCACAGCCCAGTTCTTAGCTCCTAGGAGGCTTCCAGGCTAAGGCGCCACTCCACTTGGACTGTACTATCGGGCTCCAAAATGGGGGGAGCTTCCAGGCAAGGGCTGATTTCCATTTCAAACTGCATTCTGGTACTTTGTACTCCAGCACCATTGGACGATCAATATTTAATGCTTGAAGATTCTGACTCTGCGGGAGTCATGTCAGGGGACCCTGGGAGCCAATCTGCTTGAGCTTCTGCGTGATAATTATTCATGGGCTCCTGCCTCTTGCTCTTTCTCTAGCACGGTCCCACTCTGCAGACTCAGTGCCTTACTCAGACTCCTCTCTCGCTCTCTCCGCGGCTACAGCTGGACCCTTCTCCTTCGCCTTCGCCACCGCTCAACGCGTGCACATCCCTACAATGGCTAAAACAGCAATGGGTAAGAATCGCGCTTCTCTTTCCCCAGGCTCAATCTGGAGCCCTTCTCTCTCGGGGCTCTGAAGACATTAACAGGAATTTTATAAAGGAAAAGACATTCATGATACACGAGAGCTGGGAAGGTCGAAGACAGCTCTGGGAGGAGATGAGAGGGCAAGAAGGGGGTCTTTGAAAAGCTAATGCAAATGATTTATTTTTAAAACATAGAGGCAGATAAGTTGCCCTCCGATGGGTAAGAATTTTATTCTACTTCCATATTTAAAATTAAAACGCCATGGGAGGGGAGGGGGCTACCTTAACTCTCTGCCTTCAGTGGGATGGAGGGACATTTCAGAAAGTGGTTTGTAACGCCTTATATTCGTTCTGTAGTTTAAAAAGAAAATTGAACGGAAAGGGGGTGAGGCTGGGAGAAAAGAGAAAATGCAAAGTCAAAGCGGTCCCATCCGGGCGGTTTGAGAGATGGGTGGGAACGGGGGAGGGGAGCGGACACATTTAATGGTATTGTCTCAGTTGGAAAAACCGCTAGTCTTGGGGCGCGGTGCGGGGAGGTAAGGCGGCCGGAGGGGTGGGGTAGGACCTTAGCTCCTTTGTTTTAGGGAGAGGGAGGGGAAGGAGGAGGAGGGCGTGGAGGGCGCGTGGGCAGCTGCAGGGGCGGAGAAGCGTGCGCGGCGGGGAGGGGTAGAGGGACCGGGCTCCCAAGGCGCCCGGGTGGGGTTTCTTTGTGTGTGGAGCTATGGTCCCCGGGGTGGGGGGGCACCTGCAGCGCTGGGCACACTGTGCGGACCGCCCCACCCTGTGTGGAGTCAAGCGGTCCCCACCCGGACCTAGCTCGGCGCCCTCAGTAGAAAGGGGGCCGGGTGGGGAGCGCAGCGCGACACCGGAGAACCCAGCCCTGCGGGGACAGAGGAGCCCCGCCACGCCCCGCGCACTCGCTAGCAGCCTGCTTATGCCGGAGACCTGACCGCTGACCTCGGCTGCCCCACCCTGGCCTCATTGTTCTCCCGTAGGGCTAGAGGAGGGTGGGTTAACATATTTTTCACAACCACGTCAAATAGGATATTTAGACATAATATCCAAAAGAAAAGGGAAAGAAGAAAAAAGGTTACTCCAAACTCCTTAGATCGCTTCTGGGAGTGAAAGCTTAGGGAATCTAGAAGGGTGTACAGAAAATAATACAGATAAAAATGTGTGAGCATGATATAAAGCAAAAGAGGTCAAGGTCTTTAAGATTGGCCACGTGCAATTTCCATTTTGTGGGTCGGACAGGGCCAATTACTAGTAAATCTTTTGGGCTATGTAAAACCGCAGGAGATTTCAGATCCAGGGCCTTCGTTCCGAATAGGTCTTGTGCCTCTGTGGCCCAAGGGTGGATAGACTGGGAGGGGCCTGCACCCGGGAAGCGACTGGAAGTCCCCCTCCCCCAGGCCGGGTTGGGTTGTGGATACGGAGCAGGGAAAAGGATGTGGACTGGCTCCACCCTGCCCTGCCCCACCCTGTCCGCGGAGCCCGGGAGACTCAGGTTCCAGGCTGCCTGGACACGAACTTGGGTGGGGCTGCTGAACAGTCTGCAGTCCGGGCACCGCTCTTGCTAGCCCCTCTTTCCAGAACAGCCCCGAACCCCTCAGGGTGTGCAGACACCTGGCCTAGCTGGCGGCCTGCAGCGCCAAGCCCCTCCCAGAGGATGGATGGCGGTGCAGAAAGGCGAGCCCCGCCCGGCCACACAAAGACACGGCCGCGCCCTGCCAGGCCCTGGACCACAGAGGTGACCCCTTCTCTGTGGTTCGGGAAGGTGTCCTCGCCCACGCACAGCCCACAGAGTCCAAGGACCTTTTCCCCAGGCCAAGCCCAAGGCCCACTGTGTTCCAGGAAAGAGACCCCCACTGAGGGTCCTCCGGTGGGGCGTGGCTCGGCCGCACCCCTCGCTGCTAGACCCGGAGCAGCGAGCCCGGCGAGCGCGCACGTGGCGATCGCGCGCGTGGACCGTCGCCAGCCCTGCAGCGCTCGCCTTTTCGGAACTGGGCGCTCGCCCCCGCAGGAGCATCCCAGGAGAGGGTTCTGCGCAGTGTCCTGAGCTACTCCCGCTTGCCACAATATGCAGTCAATCCGCGTGTCCAGAGGGGTTCTGATGAGGGTGAGGGTGATCTTCGTGCATTGTACTCCCACCGAGAGGTTTCAGCTGCAGACGACTGGCTAGTTACTCCTCGTCACCAGAACTGTGATTCCAAGTCATCCTGGTTATTATTCCAAGACTCGCTCTCCCCTTAGTCTCACTTGTTCAAAAAGGATGCTGGTCCCTTTTGATGCTAATTAACCCCTTGCCACTAATTCTTTTTTATCATCTTCACCTGCCTCCGCTCCCTCCCCACCCCCAACCCAAAGATTATTTTGTTTCCTGTTATTCGTTTAAGTTTCTATAAAGCAAATACGCTTTGGCTTCCCGTCGCTGTTATGTATGTTCGTGAAGCTGGGACGTATGTGCTGGTACTTGCTAAGGACAGCCTGTGTGCCAAAGATCGCTGAAAAATTCTCCACAGAGAATTGTTTGTGGTTTCAATGGGCAAAAACTATATATAACTGAGATTATACCCCTCCACAAGAGGGTATATCTATAAATATTTAAATATAGATTTAGCACACAAATTTCATTGTTTTCCCCTAAATCTGCTCTTCAAAGTGCTTTTTGATACAGTCTCAATTCTACCCAGAAACAAGGATCGTGAAATGGTAACTGCCAACCAATGAAACTCCCACCCCACGGATGACAGGTGCCAAGGTCTTTCTGCCATAATTAGGCTGCACTTGTGAACGTGAAGAGAAACACTACCTCTGCAGTGAGAAAAGAGCCATTTTGGTTTTGGGTTTTGTTTTTTTTTTTTTTTTAAATATCCCAACTGTAAAGAGTAATCAATTAATCTGCAAGGCAAGTGCTTTTCTCCTGATTCATTAAACAGTTAATGCATTCAGCGTGTTTGTGCTAAGTACATATTGTATCGCCTACTGTCTTCTCAAATGGAGCTGCAGTATAAATTGATGCATAAATAACTAGAAATAAATAAATAAATAAAAAGCTGAAGATTTTACCAGGATCTCAGAAGAAGAAAAAAAAAAACCTGAAGGAAACAAACCGAGCTTTGTCCATTGATGACATGTATCTAAGTCATGCTCTGAGGGGGTGGCAGCCAGTATGGCTGTGCCCAGCGAAGCACCTTGTCCGTTGCTAGCAGGGTGGTGTGTAGCAGGGGGTCTGGTGGTGTTTGCCTGTGCCTGTTAAAGATCTATGAAGGAAAGCCTGTTTTCAAATGATCAATAAGACTGAATGCTTTGTAGTTTAGAAAAGATTTTAAATCCAGACCTCTGTCTCGTCAGAATTCCTAACGGTTTTCACTGACTCACAGACAGATCTGGGGTAAATTTTCTATGACAGGAGGGAGACATGCTTTTTGTTAGAGCTACTGCTACTTTCCTTAGTCATTTAAAATTTTTAGCAGGATTTCACGTCTTTGTGTTTAAAAGAGTTATCATTACTTTTGGTTTTAAATTTTTAATTGCTTGTGGATTAAATAGTGATTTAGAAAAAATAAGCATTAGGTCATTTGGCATGAAATGACTTTCATCAAATTTCTGCTTGTCACTGACAAAAAAAAATGCTGCAAGAAGTTCCATTTTGTGTAGATTCGGGATATGTCCTCCTCCTCCCGGGATGTCATAAAGATGGTTCATATGATAAAGTAGTTTCCCTTTGTGATTTGGGATCAAAATAGTTACTTAGTTCTGTGATTATTTAATGATATCTATCAAGCAAGATTTTTACATAAAACCCAAATAACTAAATATGAAATGGAAGGTGAGTCCATATTGAATGCCTTTTCATTGATAAATACATCTTTAGGAAAATGGCTGTTACTCTATCCATTGATGTTTTTTATTCCCTTAACTAAGGTGAATTGTATATTCATGTCATTCCTAGTTGCTTGCATAAGGCTAGATAAAACTGGTCTCAGAGCACGTGGCAGCTAACAGCACAAACCCAGACCTGGGTGTGGCCAGCCCCACACCGATGGTTAACCCCCAGCTTCCACCAGCTTTCTTTTGTTTGTGGGAAAACACACATTATTGTTACCATGCAATCTGTAACAATATGTAAAATGTGCTGGTCCACAAGAAAACACTCAATAGTTAGTAATATAAATGCTTCCAGAGCCAAAGCTATTTGCTTCCTGGTTCTCTCAATCGGGAGACCATGGAGTCTGCACTAACTTTTCACCCCACTAGAGGGCAATCAGTTTCTCTAAGAATAATTTAAACCTGGCTTCAAACATTAACTGTTAAATAAAATCTTTTCTTTTATTGGAGTCATTCAATTGTTGATTTAATAAAGTAATGCCATGGTTTACCCTAGTGAATGAGAAGGGCATGCACATCTCTACAGTAAGATGAGTGATTGTAATCTACAAGTTGGCAGAGCCCTGGATAATTAGTCCCTTATGATCTTTCT
This sequence comes from Peromyscus eremicus, assembly GCF_949786415.1. Lineage (NCBI taxonomy): Eukaryota > Metazoa > Chordata > Mammalia > Rodentia > Cricetidae > Peromyscus > Peromyscus eremicus. The sequence goes on along the minus strand of NC_081417.1, from coordinate 28,737,660 downwards.
TTCCAGTTTCATTACAGCATAATTATTGTATCATTTATGTTACTTCTGGGGTTGCATGGTGTATAAATGGTAGAAAATGTCAGTAGTAATAGCAAAATTATTTAGCAACAGATGTTTTAATTTGTAAGTAAAGGCATAAATTAAGATCATGTTTACTTATTCATTTATTTAAATATGCCCCATGCTGAGGACAGTTCTAATGTCTGAGGCCTCACCTTAGAGGAAGTAGTAAAGTAGGCAGAAGAACATGATCCTGAGGTGGCACACCCAAGCTGACCACAACTGCTTTCCCATGTTCTTAAAGGATACCTTTTTAAACCAATAAGATTTCCATCTAATTTCTGTGCATTTTCAACAATCATGGCTTATATATGTTTATAAGTATATATATATATATATGTGTGTGTGTGTGTGTGTGTGTGTGTGTGTGTATACATATATATAGTTGGTGATTCTTGAAAGATGACAAAAAATTAGTCTTAAAACCTTAGACTAGTTTTATTGATCTAGTAAACAATTGATACCCATTTTAAGGAAGAAGAAACAGATAAGTATAAACTAATTTTGATGGTTATCAAAGTAAATTGTTTCAATGTTCAACAGAAGGAAAGTTCTTTTTTATACCTTTTATATAACTGTAGTCTACCTCTAAAGTATTTAATAGTATCATATTAAGGTGTTTCTCAAATTTTAGTGGAGTTTTCATTGCAGTTAGAACCTGATGGGGTAGGACGGGCTGGAGGCGAGTCTTCAGTTCTAACAACCTGCTGACTGATGCCAGTTCTGACCACCAAGCCAGCACTGTTAGAACACAAAGCTGTGATCTGTTTTGTCTTAAGACTTTTAAATCTGCGGCAATGGATTACAGAATATTTCACTTCCAAACTCATATGCGTAGGGATTTAATTCCTCTGAGGATTATGTATTCTGTGCTATCACCCTTTCTTAATTAGATTGTTTCAAATATATTTATATTAAAGGACTCAACAGAAGACCTTCAAGACAAATTGTGGGAGAAATAAGAGTTTGGCTCTATGCGTGCATGTGTCTCTGAAAAGAAAATTGCTTGTGGCACAGTGAAAAAGGGATAATAAATCATACAAGATTAATGTTATTCACAAATAATATGCAAAACAGAAATTCAACCCAGAACCTTTTAGATATAGGATAATGCATAATTTACTAGACAGTTAACTCAGCATATATAGTCCATATGGGAAGTAAAGTAAAACAGGATTAAACCATACTGAAGTTAGTATTTATGCATAGTTATTACTTATTCAGATTATTCCAACAGAGTATTTCATCCTGGATACTGCATGAAAAGAAGTATTAAGAACTCACTAAAGTATAAGGAATTTGCTGGGTTATAATGTCCCTATGTCAGAAAACAGATTAGGCTTGGTATGGTATCACATGCCTATAAATCCCATCACTCAGGATGTTGAGGAAGGAGAGTTTTGGGTTCAAGGCCAGCCTGGGCTATCCTGTAAGACCCTAATTTAACATAAATAGGTGAATAATTTTTCTTCTTCTTCCTTAAGTCCATAAAGGGCCTCCATTATTCAGTATTACTCTTCTAAAGAAAGGTGGCCTAGAAGGGAAAATAGGTCTTCAAGGAATATCATCAAAAATATCATGTCAGTTCACCCATGAAGTGGGTGGCAGGCCACGAAGGTATTGCTACATTTCTGGAAATTCTGGCCTGAAAAAAAAAAAAGATACTAAACACAAAATGCCTCCAATAGACAATTAAAAATATCATCCCATCTCTATGAGTTTGAGGCCAGCCTGGTTTACAGAGTGAGTTCCAGGACAGGCTTCAAAGCTACACAGGGAAACCTCAAAACAAACAAACAAAAAAATCATCATCCCAAATGAAAATTAGCACAGATGGCAGTGACAGTCCAAAACTGGAGTAAGGTTAACCTTTGGTTTGTTGTCGTTTTCAACAGCTCAACTCAGGCCTTTCCAGATCTCTGGAGGCTGGAGAATTTAGATCACTGGTTCTCAATCTTCCTAATGCTGTGACCCTTTAACACAATTCTTCATGTTGTGGTGACCCCTAACCATTAAAAAAAAAAAACTCCATTACTACTTCATAACTGTAATTTTGCTACTGTTATGAATGGTAATGTAAATATCTGATATGCAGGCTATCTGATATGTGACCCCCAAAGGGGTCCAGACCCACAGGTTGAGAACTCCTGCTTTAGATGGTTGCAGCTGTTAATATGTTCGTTTTTAGGAGGGTTGTTTTGTGTTTTGTTTTTGTTTTTAAGAAAGGAATGCTAAGACAGCATTACAGAGGTTATGGGTACTAAATGGTTAATCCTGGCAGTTTTAGAAATAACATTTGGAGATGACAAAAATGTAAGCTGAAGACCTTGAGCAAGAGCTTAGTTAGTCCTGTAATGAACAATTTTGCTGTAGTGTTGCTTTCAGAATCATTTTTTTGGTACAGACAAACTGCATCTTTCATCCCTTCCATAGACACCAGGTATTCAATTTCAATCTTTAGTTTTGTGAAGGAAAGTTAGATCTAAAAGAAATACAACCTAGGCATCTACATTTAATAAAACTATATATTATTTCAAGATTATCTTACTAGTTCAGAAGCAGGTGGGCAGGAGAGATCTGTGGGAGGCTCTGATTCCCTTGTACAATTTTTTAATTATCTTTAATGAAAGAATCAGGCCTTGCCATTTGTCAGGGAGACATTTGCAGTAGTAGAACCTGTGTTTATAATAACCCATTTTTATTAGTCATGATTGAAGGTAACACTTTGTGTACATTTGTTCTCGCAAACTCTTTTACGTCGATGTAAAGGTTAATTAATGCATCCTGGCACTCACCATGCTGGTCCCCTGGAAACAGTACACCTAGGACTTGTGCCTGGGAGAAGCCCCACGTCATGCTATAAAGCAGAACAAAATCCTTAAGAATTTATACATTTCCAGTGTTGTTGACCTTAGGAAAATTATAAGTTCCAAAATTTGGCTTTTGACAAGAAATGGATAATTATGGTTCTCAAATAACACATTAAGAATGAGTTGTTTCGATAGTGCAGGACATTGTCTACCACTGAATTTCATTTTTGCTAGGTCACAAGAGGTCACAATGCCTCTTCAAGAGGCATTGCAGTAACACTGCAACAATTATACTTGGGGTTTTGGAGTCTATGCTGTGTTCTCTGTTGTTCAAGAAACAACAAATTATCAACACTGTGAGCCTATGAGTCTATTAAATGTCCTGTGTCAAGATAAAGATAATTAGATGAAATATTTTTAAATCTTATCCCCAAAAACATTTTATAAGAGTTATTTTAAAGTATACATTAAATTGTGGTTAGTAATCTTTTCACTCTTTTTAGAAGATTTTATATTTCTATGTACATCAGCCATAAAGTTTAATTCCTATTGAATAAAGTTACTCACAGTAAACCTAATAGTCTTCCAGTTTAGAAGAAACCTAACTTCCCTGGGGGAAAAACAACTGATAATATATATTGACTTAGAAAACTGAGGCCAGGAAACCCCACCTCTGGTGTCAGGAAGCACCAGACACCTAAGGGAACTGAGGGACTGTGAAGTTAGACTGAAGGCAGCCTCCCAGGATCCCCGCCTCAGGACGCAGTCTAACATGAAATATTTACTCCTGTAGCATTCTCTGTTACTTCCAACACAAATATCTATGGCCGTTTGTAGCTCCATAGCAAGATGCTTGTGGCTCCATAGCAAGGTACCAGCTGACATCCTCCTAATAGCCGATAAAAATTACCATAGTCAATTCAAGTCTATGGCAGGACCCATTCCTGTCTATTGAAAAATTACCTTTTTATTCTACTTCAGCCAGAGCAAATTCTTCCTTTTATCATTTTAAGAAAGGAGCAGATAAGCATAGAAGATTAGAGATTGTTTGGGTTTTGTTTGTTTTTAATCGATGGTTCAGCAGTTGAGAGCCCTGGTTGCACTTCCAGAGAACCCAGGTTCGATTCCCAGATCCTACATGGTAGCTCACAACCATCAGTAATGCTAGTCCCAGGGGATGCCCCAGAGGCCTCTGTAGGCACTAGACACACAGGTGGTACACAGACAGACATGCATACAAAACACCTGTACACATAAAATAAATATTTTTAATTAGACAGCATGATCTGTCTGTATGGGAAAATATTTACTTGTTCCATCCATCCTTTTTTTAATTTTTTAAAAATTTCATGTAATCCCTGTGCTTTGGTCATAACATACAAGTCACTCTATTAAGGATCAGTAAATTTAAACTTAGAAGAATGTATTCAGTCAAGTGTAGAGTAAGACCAGAAAACATGAGTGACCAAGGTAGATATAGATCCATTTCAATATAGATTAGATGTGAATAGAAAACTAATTACAGTTAGTACTTTCTCCTTTGTCCTAAAGTCAAGCACACATAAAGAGGAAAACTACATGTTAGGTATAGTTGTCTGCAGCCCAAAATCATTGACAGCTAATGTCACTAAGAATGACATTTAATAGCCCTTAAATTTAAAAAAAAAAAAATACTTTTAAAATGTGAGTGCTCACTCTGTTCAGAAGCCTGTGCCATGTATTCTAAGAATATAAATTAGTCTGCTCCTCACCCTTGGGTAATTTACTATTTTGAAAATAACAAGATCTTATACATACTAACAAAATAGAAAGGTAATAGCAAGAGTATAACTGCACAGAAGTCTTCTCCATTTTAACAGTTCTGTTATACCACCCAAACTATCTGACAAGTCAGTGCATAATAGTATAACATCAGTTAGGAAGGACTGAGATCATGCTCCAAGCCACTTTCACTTGGAACCCTTTGGTTAAAACGTGAGTCAGGGCATCCTGAGCATCAGCAGCCCCTTGGGAAGAGGTTCTGACCTGAGGGTCTGAAGCTGGCCCCAGGAATTCTCCTATCTAGTTTCTAGGTGGTGCTAATGCACTGGTCTAGACCCATACCAGAGTAAAACACACAACATAGTAGTTACCAGTGGGGAGCCCAGTGGCCCTGCAGCAGGAGGGCTCCTTCCTCTACCTCTGCATCACAACTCAAAAGAACAGCCCCTCTTCAGTGCAGCTGAGTTGGCTTCTTCGTTCTCACTACACCTTGGCCCTGGTGATTTCCTTTGTGCCTCTAATTAAGCACCAGTCAAATAACAATGCTAGCTGCCTTGTCTATATCAGAAAGTGATTGTCGGGACCCAGGAAGTAAATGTGTTTGTCAAGTAACTGTATAAATGCAAGTGCTTGTGTTCTTTTATCATTAGATATAATAGCTATGAGTGTGTGTGTGTGTGTGTGTGTGTGTGTGTGTGTCTGTGCCTGTATCTCTTTCTGTCTCTATCTCTATCTCTGTCTCTCTCTATCTCTGTGTGTTTGTGTGTGTGTGTGTGTGTGTGTGTGTGTGTGTGTGCGCGCGCGTCTTCACTCTATAGCCCAGACTGACCTCAAATGTATTTGTTCTTCCTGCATCAACTTCCCAACTGCTGGGATTACATGTGTGCACCACCACACACTGATTGGGGGGCGGGGTGTCCCATGTAAATACCAATGAGCGTGTATTTAAAATGAGTAAAGAAGGGAACGAGAAACACGGTCTGAATCGGAAATCATTTGCTTTTGAAAGATACATTTAAAATAACGGAAAGCGAATAGAAATGATGATTGAATCCCTCAGGCAACAGCATGTACTACTTTGAGGGGCTGGATATCAGAACCCTGTTGAGCAGCCTTGAGCCTTCTTCCTGAGAAGTAGCAATGAAGTTACCCCGAATTCCATCAGTGTCCCTGCTCAACTTTCCTGACCTAAGCTTCTTCAGTGGAAGATGATGGGTAGTGTCCCAAGACAGCAATCACCCATCTGAGAGAACCCCTGGGCCCAGCACAGGTACCCCAAGAGACAGACACAGAAAACACGAAAGGGCTGATGAGAGACAGGGAGAAATCAAATTGCTTGACCTCACTTCCAGTTACCTCTGCAAGGGTCATCTTGACCCTCCACCTCCGAGTCAGCCTTATTGAGACAGATGAGGAAACGCCAAGCCCAAAACCCATAAGTGCTGAAAAGCTGCTTTGGAGAGATGGATTAGAAAGACAAAGCTCCCTAACGTGGAACACCGCGGAGGCCAAGCCCCATGCAAATGAAAAGGCAGCACCTCAGTTCCAAAAAAACGCTGTGGCTGGACCTGCCTGTTCCGGGTGGGAGAGAGAGAGCCGCAGCGGTGCGAAGATGCATGGGTTAGATGATTGTGGCTTTGACCCTGCTCTGCTCACCGCCCGAGAAGCCCTGAGCAAACTGCTCATGGATTCTGCAGTATTAATATAATTCTCACCATTACAAAATAGGGAAATAATGCCTAATTATGTGCTGCTCCCTGAGAGAACTAGGCAAGCAACTGAATACTAAGCATTTGACAATTTAAAAAGAAATTCATCACCTTCTCTGATTCCCTGAGCCAATCATGAAAACACTAAGAAAAATAATTTTAAGATTAAACATTTTGATTCTTATGTTAATTTCTACACATAATGGCAACATTGGAAAGTATTTGGAACTATAGAAACGGTCACTACTCAATAATTCTTGGTAGCAGAAGGAAGGCTGATGTCCTACACAGCTGCCCATGTAGTAAATCTCCAAGACAAATCCATTCCGAGCAAGGCCAGAATTTAATAGTTAACGCATTTCATCTGGGTCAAAATCCCATAAGCAAGGAAGGTAAGGAAAGTCAGAGTGAATTTTCTTATATTTCTTTCTGTTCACATTTCCCTGACATTAATACCTCATCGTACTTTACCAATGTAGGTAACGTCAGTAAAATTGAGTCTTCTTGCCTATCCTGGAAGGTTCATCAACATAAGATGTCAGTTAAGTCAATAGAAATTAGAAACGACTCCAGACATACAAGTCTACACTTAGGCCTCTTGAAGAGGAAGGAAAGGGACAATTTCAATACACAAGCTCGAGCTCACATGCACGTTGGCACACATACACACACACACACACACACACACACACACACACACACACACACACCATTCCTAAAATGCTATTGACCCATCTGTTTCCCCAGACCCCAGCTCTCTTGCCTTCTGCTCAGTCACCCCATCCTCCAATCTCCTTGCTGTTTGCTCTGCTCTCCCACTTCAATTTCCAACATCCTTGCTATTCAAAAGAGCAATTAATAAAAACACATGGTATATAAACAAGGGGTTATATTTATGATGTAACTATAGATACTTGAGAAAAATTGGTGCTCGTATTTACAAGTATGTTTCAGATTAGATATGGCCTATAATAATCTACATATAAAACCCTCAATATTTTGTCAACTTTGTAGGCTATAGAATTCAGATGGTGTACTCCCACTTTCTCATAAACATGGAAAAATGAAAAGGAGGAGTCTTGCGTGGAAGCACCAATATTATTTAAAGCCTCACAAGGTCATACCATATTGTAAAAAATGTGCTTTGCTTTGAGAAAATGTAGCCACTATCCTCACTTCAAAATCCTCCAGGAGAGTCTGAAGTTCTTCACATGGCAAACAGGCAGAGAAAGGAGTATTTTTTTTTTCTATCAGCCTTGAGTTTTGAAGTTTAATAGTTAAACAAATAGATGAAAGTCAGTATTTCAGATGAATTTATTTTTCCGAGTTGAAGACTGACATTGAGGAATTAAGCAGCTTTAAAAAGAACTGGATTACATTTGTTGAAAGTTTTCTGAAAATGAGATATAAAAAATAAGAAACATACACAATTGCAGTGTGTGATGTTTATAAGCTGTATTACATCTTACCTAAGACAAATTCACACACTGAGAGAGAGAGAGAGACACACACACACACACACACACACACACACACACGTATGCATGCACACACTCACTCATACACACACACTCTCATACTTACATGCATGCACACACTCAATTATGCATACACACACACGCTCATACTTGCATGCATGCACACACACACTCATACTTGCATGCATGCATGCACATACTCACTCATGTACACACACACTCTCATACTTGCATGCATGCACACACTCACTCATGCACACACACACATTCTCATACTTGCATGCATGCACACACTCACTCATGCACACACACACATTCTGATACTTGCATACATGCACACACTCATGCACACACACTCTCATACTTGCATGCATGCACACACTCACTCATGCACACACACTCTCATACTTGCATGGATGCACACACTCACTCATGCACACACACACACTCTCGTACTTGCATGCATGCACACACACACACACACACACACATACACACTGTCTTATACTTGCATGCATGCACACACTAATATACACACACACATTATTATACTTGGATGCATGCACACACTCACTCTCATACTTGCATGCATGCACACACTCACTCATGCACACACACACTCTCGTACTTGCATGCATGCACACACTCACTCATACACACACACACACACACACACTGTCTCATACTTGCATGCATGCATGCCACTTGAGAAGGAGCACTAGGCTTCTATATCTGCCTCTCATGGCTGCAAAGAATTTCAAAGCTACCCATCTAACTAGATCAAAATTGGAGCATTGCTCCTGAGGAAGTCCATAGATATGATGCTGTTCTGTCCAGATCGTTACACATTTATCCCTTTTGATAAATTTTATAACCACGAAGACTCTACCTGAGGATAATTAGCTAAGAAATCAAAGAAGGTTTCTCACCGTTACTGTTGGCTGTCCCTGAACAAACTGCGGCCGCTTTCCACGTCGATCTCAAACCAGCATTCCTTGAACTTTCCTTCCTGTTAATTCCTCAAGATTGTCTCATGACAAACTTGCCAGTTAGCCATATAGTTTCATTATGGGTATTTTTTTCTTTTCGTATTTCCTATCACTTATTTTTCACCAGCCAACAGCTTCCCTCTGCCTTGCCGGCTCTGCACCATGAAAGGCCTTTGTGTGTGTGTGTGTGTGTGTGTGTGTGTGTGTGTGTGTGTGTGTGTGTGAACATGACACACTTCTTTCTCTTCTGCTGCCCCTGGCTCTCGTCTGGAGCCAGACACCATCTCTTACCTTGTCTTCACTGTAGCAGATGTGTTCCTTGAAGGACAGCTTTGGGCTAACATACACTGACTGTGACTAACGCTGTGACTGTTACTGTGACTGCACCAAGAACATGACAGGGATCATCATCCACATTTTCACAGGTGAGGAAAGAGGAGAAATTGTGAACTGGAGATAAATTACCTTGATCCAGAGCCCATTTAGTTAACCTCAACTTCCAGTCTTCTTGAACAGAATAAGGGTTCTGGTTGTGGTTGGTGGTTTGGGGATAAGAGTGAAGTGAGTAATAGAAACATGCAGTGAGCCACAAAAAAACAAAAAGAGTTATGAAAATGAGGGGGGGTCTCGTTGAGAAGTAGATCATTGAGTAGTTCAGTAAGACGATAATGGGGGAGGATATGATCAAAGTACATACACACGCGTATATAATAAGTTAGTGAAAGAATATTTTTTAAAGAATCGGAATGATAAGAATCAAAGTTCCACACATTTAGTATCTTTTTTTCTATTGCTGTGGTAAAGCATCATAATCAAAGCAACGTGGAGAGGAAAGTCTTTGTTTAGCTTACAGTTCAACATCACAAGCCATCATGAGGGAAGTCGGGGAAGGAACCTGGGAAGCAGGAGCTGATGCAAGCCATTGAAAGAGTGCCACTCACTGGCTGGCTCCTCAGGGCTTGCTCAGCCTGCTTTCTTATACCCTCTGGAACCACCCACCCACGGGTGGCACCGCCCCCAGTGAGATGGGCCTACCCACGTCAATCATTAATCAAGAAGATGCTCCCACAGGCAAGCCTACAGGCCAATCTGGTGGAGACGTTTTCTCAGTTGAAGTTCCCTCTTTCCACATGACTCTCTCTTGTGTCAGGTTGGCATAAAACCAGCCAGCACATTTAGCTATAGCCCTTTAAAGGGTCAAAAAATAAGGATCAACTTGATGATGATTAATCTTTATTAGTAATGTGTCAACACTTCACTTTCTCAACACACCACCTCAGGCACTACAATAATATTCTATCCCCATTTGTAGACAAACTCATGTCCAGAAGGTATGCTATCTAAGATGAACAAACTCATGGTCAGAAGGTATAATATGTTGTCTAAGATTGCTTAGATCCAGAACTGGAGCACAAGGCTTGAATTCCAACCCTTATTTTCTCCACTACTCTAGGAGCCTATTTACTCACCTCTAGTTATTGTTGAGGGTGGAGGCAAGAGCACATACAGATAAACACAGAAGCAATATCTCCTTTTTCCCCTGGCACCATCAGGTGTCTTCTTTAAGAGGAGGCCACACCAAAGATTCCAGAAACTCCATCCTGCAGCATGATGCAAAGCCAGTAAATTTCAAGGGAAGAAGTGAGCTCCATCATGCTCCTACCTCCAGCCAAACTCAGTCTCTAAGACAAAGTCGACTGACAAACTCAGCCGCTGTTGTTTGCCCATGAACGACAGCCGCTCCCTGCTCAGCAACTGAAGGACGAGCATGTGTGGAACATCTGTTAACACAGAGCATGTGTTAACATGCAGGGAAATGCAGAAGACATTAGGAGAGACGTCCTCCCTCACTCTCAAAAAATGCATGGTTGAGAAGAAATGGGTAGTAAATGAAGCAATAGAGGAAAACAGAGCCAACTTGGCGGGGAGCAAGACAGGAAAGGGGCTGTTTCCTTGAAAAGCCAAAGGCACCCCCAAAGCCTTTGCAATAGGAATCTTGAAGTTTGGTTCTGGTTTTAGGGAAATAAATACATGCTTAGCTTTGGGAGCTACATGACATTTACAAATGGTCACCACATCCTACTTGGTAGACCTTCTGCCCACTCAACCTATTATAATTTGGCTAAATTTCAAAAGTATGAGCTGTATGCCAATGAAAATCCTACTTTTGTGAAAAATAGTTAGCATAAATAAATCCAGAGTGAATAGAACCTAAAGATGAACAAACATTGTGTCTTTGGCTTCAAGCATCACCAACTGGTGGCATTTTTATAATAGCACATTACCATGCCAAATTCCAATTCATATTTATCTATGCAGATCAAATGCTTAATTCTATTTTTATTGTGTTTATAACCAATGAACGTAGTATTTGCTGCCTTAAAGAAAGTAAAATCCATAGGCCATCCTGATCTTGCCATCCAATTATGCCAGCATGGAATCGTCATAGTGTAAGAATGACTCTCAGAGAGGGATCCAGATGGCATGCAAAAGGCTTATGTTTTATGTATCACTTTCTGCCTGTGAGGAAGAATATATGAAGCCAAAAATAGACCTTTCATGGAGCATGGGGAAGAGTGGAATTTGCTCTGAGGTTTTAACAATTTGCAATCAGAGACCTAGCTTGCTTCCTGAAGCATTTGTTGCATTAGATAATACTCACACTATCACACATACACACAGCTATTATGAAATGCAAAGGTCCAGAAAAAAAAGAAACATTATAAGACAGAAATATGAAGGTTATACTTGTTTTTTCTTTAATATGAGATGTCATAAAATAATTTGTCTAATATAAGGTAGATAAAGGATGTCTTTACTTCAGAAAACCAAGTGTATGTAATGGGAAAGTTACCTCATCTTAAAATCCATTGAGTATTTAAAAACCACCTATATATGACAGCCAGTAGGATACAGAGAGGTGACGCGAAATGTCCAAGGTATGCAGACATTTGAGTCTATAGATGTAGAGCTTGGTCCCAAGAACAAAAAAGGGGGGGGGAGGGTAAGGAATTTGAAGTCTGAAAATTTCTTAAAGTTCATTTAATACACATAGTATCTCACAGTTTATCTTCCTATCTGCAACAACAAAAAAAATCAATCCAGACCTATATGAGCAGCATAATTTCACTTGAAAGAGTGGGAACACATTCCATACAGGTATAAAACTAAAAAGGAATGCCTTTTTTGTGAAAGCTTTGTAAGTGGAGACCGTGGAAATAGCAAATGTGCGTGGACATTGTGATGGCCAGAAGCAGCACTGAGCACCACCTGGATGCATCCTCCAAACACCACGCCCACGAAGGCGCTAGTCTTCGTCATCATCGTCAGAGATGACTTTCACTTCCCAGGACAGACTGCAGCACGTGACTCCTTTGAAAGTCTCCCCCAAGTTCTCTGGAGGATGTTATTTACTACAAAGGTGTGCCACTAAGAAAGGAAATCATTTTTATTATTCAACACCAAAAACACACGAGCAGATTTAAAAACGGGAGAGTCAGATGTCAAATCACGGATTTCTTTAGAGGCTTACCTTTCTGTAGCCGTCACATCTCCCATTTGTTTCCCACCCTGTTCCTGCTGCTACACCCTCCTCGCAGCACACTAACCACCACCCCCAAAGCAAGGGAGGAGCCCAGGGTGAGCCGCAAATGCTGTGGGGTCTAGTTTCCTTATCTATAGTATGAGATCATCATTAGGCAATTTTCTCTGTTGCGTCAAGTCCGGACTGTTATGACTGGTGATTTTAACTGCGTGAAACCAAGTGCGGACTTGTCAATAATCTGTGCTTCTCTATATCAATGAGTTTAAAATAACTCTTTAGAGTGAATACTTACCAACCTGAGTCAACCAGTTCTTAAAAAGGGAGAAAAATGAAAATGCAATAACCAAAATAAATCAAACTCCTCACAACATGTTTCTCGGAGACACAAAAAGAACCTGACCTCACCGGGATCCTTACTGTTATCGCTCAGGTTAACTGCGCTTAGGAAGCCACCTGCAGAAAAGCACAGTTGCTCCTAAGTCTTTTCAGTTTTCCTGCATTGTTTCAGGAATAATCAGCTGACCATTTCAAGTAAACCAAGTCCAGTCCTCAGCAGCACTATCTTCCCTGTGTCATGTGCATCATTCACAACCGAAGGCGTGATGGTGAGAGTTGGCATGGAAAGAATAGAAACGCTACATTTGTCATAGTGCCAGCAAACAAAATCTAACTGCTGGCAAAACTGGCCCTGTCTTTAAATTTCAATTGTATTTTTTCTCAACTTCATTAAGACAGAATTAACAAATAAAATGCATGTGTATATTTGTGATTCAATGGGATATTTTAACGTATGTGTACACTGGGAAATGGAAAAAAAAACTAACATAACTCCCTGCCCATGCTTACCTTTGAGTGTGCTGAGAACATTTACTTTTGCCAAGTATATAATACTTTATCATAAAATTCCTGAAGTCATTTGTAGAACAAGATAGTTATAACCCTTGACGGCATCCGTATTTCCTGCTTGATTTGTTCATATGTGCAGTCATTGTGTTCTCTTTGAACACAGAATAGCCATGGAGTGTAGACATCACTGTGACTGCCAGACTCATAGGACTTGCTTTCATTCAGAAAAATCTTCCCTGACTGTTGCACTTCGTTTACATAAATATAGCATACATGTGTAAACACTTAACACACACTTCTTCAATGACCGACTAGCATAAACTGTAAGGAGTGTGACTTGGAGATCCGGCTGCTAGGACACTGTTGAGTAAGTTCTGTGTCAACAGAGACTGTAGTGTTTCTCTTATGTTTGGAGAAACAGGCAAAATGAGGTTCCCACATAAAGTTTCTGCGGCATATGCCTGAAATAGTTACTTTCTATTAATCAGAAGTAAACAAAACTGCTGTAACTACAATTTAAATACCACTACCCGGACAAGAATTCTATTTGGTGGAAACATTACAAGTATTATTTGGCAATAATACCAAATTAAAATATTTTTCATTTACAGTTGATATTAACACTAGTATACATGGCATGGATCTTTTTTGATGTTGAGACAGATCTCACGATGTTACCCTGACTGGTCTGGAATCTCTGTGTAGACCAGTCTGGCCTCAGACTCACAGAGTACTAGGATCAAAGAGATTCACCACCACACCTGGCTATAGCATAGATTTTTCTTTCCCAAAAAAGGATTTCAAATATAAACACCTATAAAATCTGCATAATGCATGCCCAAACCTAAGGAAAATAAATCACAAAGTGAATTTTTTATCAAGGAAAAATACATAAATGCAAGTCTATCTTCAGCAGATACACTTTTCTCTGTCTTTCCCTTGGTATCTTTGTGAAAGCAGATCTCAAGGCATAGATTTTTTTAAAGGTATACTCAGAACTGAAACAGTGACATGAAGCCATTCAAATGTATTGGTACTTCATACCAGATCAAGGAGAGACTTACGTGCAAGTACTTCTAGAAATACGCATTGACCTTTCAGGAGATGTTCAAACTGACAGAGGAAATAAATCGAACTAGAACTGCTAGAGCTTACCACACAAGCTGCTGGAGAACCTCCTTCCCGGTGTTCTACGTGGATTCGCATCTCTCTTTATCCAAGCACAGTCACTACTTCCTAGCAGCATCTAGGGATTAAGGTGGAAGGAATCCTTCAGTGCTCACAATTAGACTTGGTGATAATATCTCGGCACACAAGCAGAATAAAGTGCTTCTAAGATTTCTTTAAGTCACAGTGCGGCTTAGCCTCCATGAACCTTAAGATCTTTCTCTCATTGGGGGAGGTTTAAGGGCCAACTCTCCCGCCATGTACAAAGTTTTCACGAAACCCTGCAGGAACTGTAATGAGCCAAGAGAACTGTGAGGTTCCCAAGTGATAGAGTTTACTGCTTCTGTTGCACTGTGGGTAAGAACTGATTCAGCTCGGCCCGTTTCTTTCCCTTGTCGCTATTGCTGGTGCCAAGAATCCAGTGAATTGAAATTTAAGAGCTTGAGGTGCTTTTTTAATTCCCAGTGATGGGTAACACTGCTTTGACTCTCTTAAAAGAGACAAAAGAGCTTTAACCTGCAAAGAGAACTGGAAGGCCTTGACTGGTCAAAATATGAGGTCTTTTAAAACCTCTCTGGCTTTGGAGACCATAATTCCTGGGGGTAGAGATGGTACAATGAATGCGAACTGAATCTAATTTTACACTAAACTAATTAACATTACATCATCCCAGCAGAAATATCTAGAAACATTACCTCATATCAATGTTTTTCTAAGATGTTAAAAATTGGTCTTTAAATTTGGGGATTACTTGGTTTTCTTTTTTAGTGTTACATCTTCAGTTACATATTCATCGATAAAACTATTGATGAATGCTCCCAATTTAAATTAATGCTGTCTGCCAGAAGTATCTTAAGCAAATTCATACTAGTCTGTTTCTGTGCATGTGTGGTATAGTGTGGTATATGTACCTGTTAGAATAGTTAGTGCACTTGTTCATGTAGATATGTATGCACATGAGCAGACATGCTTGTGTAGACCAGGGGTCAGTGTCAAGGAACTTTCCTTGATTACTTCCCACATTTATTTCTGAGGCAGAGTTTCTCAGTGAGTCTGAAGCTGTCAGCTGGGCTTGGCTGCCTGGCTGAATGGCCTTCAGGGATCCAGCTATCTTTGTCCCACCCTCCCAGCCTCTGCACATGCACACACCCCTGAGCGTTAGAGTTACAGGTGTAAACACTGGAGAGCTGAACTAGCGTCCTCAGGCTCACACAGTAGATGCTTCACCAACTAAAGCACCCCCTCAGGCCCTATCTATTTTGTCTTTAAACAGCACAGGGAGCTTCTAAATCTTCTTAAATAAGGACCTGGGTGTGTAGCTCAGTTGGTACCGTCCTTGCTTAGCCTGAACTAAGCTTTGGATCAGATCTCCAATACCATATAAACTAGACCTGGTGACACACTCCCATAATCCTGGCATTTGAAAGATAGGGGCAGAGGCTCAAGATCATCTTTGGCTGCAAAGTGAGTTCAAGGAATGCCTAAGGATACATGAGACTCCATCTTAAAAATAAATACACAAGTAACACATATTCTTCAATGAAATGGTACATCTGAGTGAAGAGTAAATAATTCAACCTTGACTTAGGGGACAAACGGCTGAACACAGACTGGGCCCAATCTAGTTAAAATAAGCAGCAGGAGCTGAAATGTGCAAGAATTTTAAAATAGTCAAAGAAAACTACTAGCAGGTGGCTGATTCCTACCTATGAGAAGACCTGAGTAAGGGGAAGAAATAGGCTGTCGGAAACAGGAGTGTAGCTGCTTGTAACAGCTGGAGTTGAGTCTCAGGTCTTTTCAGAACCAGCCAGCAGAGGGCAGTGTTTTTCTCATTGTCTGTTGTCTTGAGTCAAATTTAGTACTGCACACCTTTAATCCCTGCACTCTGGGGGCTGAGGCAGGAGGATCTCTGAGACCAGCCTGATCTACATAGTGAATTTCAGGCCAGCCTGGCCTACATAGTGAGACCCCACCTCAAAGGGAAAAAAACAAATGAAGTAAATATTTGGAACAAGCTGCACAGACTGTAAGGGGAACCTGGGTCCCTTGTTAAGTACCTAAAGACTCTTTTGCATGGAGGTGACAGTACCATTCTTTTAAAAAGCAGTGTTTTGTCAACTATTTATATAAATTAGTAAGTCTCAGTCAAAGACTTTTTGTTCTTTCTATTAGAAAGAAACCAGGACATCCAATTGCTATAAAACAAGGTACAAGAGTCCTTGATTTTACATTCTGTAGTGTCTCGTTTTGTCCTTTGTCCCCAGAGAGCTTCCTAAGAAACTGGAATCCAAATTCAGGTTGAATCCAAATGGACTGTTTAGGACTTACAAGAGACCCTCCGCTACTAGACTGACATGATCACCCCCAGAACAAGCACAAGGAAAGAACCAGGAAGTATGCAGGCTGACCCTGGGCACTCTTCAGCCAGCCTGGAGCGAGGGCCAGCCATGGAGTCCTCTGAGTAATTGAGCCCTGACTGCCATCAAGAACAAAAAATAGAGATTGGGGACTTCTGGGTTCTGATCTCTGGCTCTCCCTAACTCAAAGCTCAGTTTCCTTTCTGGATCTCACTTCAATACCCTTAAAATAGGGAGATCATGCTTTCCTCTCTGTCTATAGTGTGATAGAGGAAGAGGAAAAGGTTCCTATTAAGTTATGCTTAGAGCTCTTATTAAATGACCCCTAGGTATTATGGTTTTGTGAACTGAATTCTTACAAGGCAAGCCATCATTAAAAATAAAATGCTGGATATTCATATATCTGGTGGGGCGGTGATTGAAATCATTGCAAAATAATTTACCACACAAGACCAATAAAATGACACTTAGGGGGGAAATGAATGCCAGTGTGCCCAGTAAGCATACACAAATAAGTATTTCTCTCATTCTTCTAAACATTTATCACAAACTCTGAGCTCTCAACTCAGGCTTTCAAATACATCTTAACTATATATGCACTATGCCTTAAGAAGAAATATTTTTAAAGGAGATATTGTCTACGAAAGTAGCATGTTAACACATGACATTTCCAGCACTTTCTATACCATCTTTCATATGTTAGCAGGAAATCTAAGACACATTATTCCTTTTTCTCATTGAATATTAGCCAAAAGTAAGGACTCAGATAAAATTTTGCCCAGGATGAATATCTAGAAGGAATCTCTATAATGCTGCCAATTCCAAATTACATAACAACAAAATGATATGTATTAAATGTCATATTAATGGCTACTCCCACATAAGCCAAACGAAGTGGAAAATTGAAAATTTTTAAGCCATTTACTTCTAATTGTTTGGATCTTTAAAAAAATAATGGAGTATAACATCATGAATTATGTATATTATTTTCTACTTAAAGTAAGACACATGCACAGTTAAGATGTATTTGGAAGCATGAGTAAAGCCTAGAGTTTGTGGTATATAGGTTTAGATAAATGGGAGAAATCTTTATATGCTCACGTTGTGTTTTCTAAAGTAAAATAACCTCCATGATGCTATAATCTAAAACAAAATTGTAGCTGATTACTAAATCCATGTATTCTTTTGCAAAATTGTTACTGGAGTTTCCAGCTATTTCTATACCAATATTTATTACCCATAGACAAGCCATACATCAAAAAGTGCTGCATTGTCTTTCTGTAAAAATATCCAATCAGCCCTCTGATTTGGCATCAATAGAGTCAATCACAAATGAAAAACATAAACAGGTCTCTGTATTAAACACATGTATACTAATACTTCATATCAGTATTCTCCGGGCCACAGCACATAACAAATATTTACTACCATATCATAATGGTTAGATTATTAGATATGCAAATAATTGAGAGATGGTTCAAAGCATACAAAAATGCACATACATATAACATTATACAGGCTGTATATACATATATGCATGCAATAACAATTAGTGAAAAAGAGGCCATGAATTGAAAAAGAGCATGGATGGGTATGGGGGGGGAGGGTTTGCAGGGAAGAAAGAAATGTTGTGATGATATTATGATCTCAAAAATAAAATACATTTTAGAAATCATCCGGGAGGTAGCTGGCAAATACTACACCCTTTCTTTAAAGGGCTTGAGAATCCTCAGATTCTGGTGTCTGCAGAGGATCCCCAAACCAGTCCTCGGTGGGGACAGAGGGCAGAGGGACGGCTGTGTTTCTAGCTGTGTAATCAATGGCTTAGGTGTGGGAAGTAAAGGCGGAAATGCCGACAAGAAAAGGTTTGTGTCTTTTGTTTCATTAGTTTCTCGTTGGAAACAGGTTGACAGTGGAAATGAGAGCGAATCACCTGAGCAAACTGCTGGAAAAGTGAGACTGGGTGTGAAACTCAACGGTGAAGCTCTTGCCTAGCTCACACAAGGCTCTGAGTTCAATACCAGCACCAGAGGAAGCAGAAGGGGGTGGAGACTGAGGGAGGCAGGGAGGGAGGGAGAGACTGAGGAAAGGAGGGAGGGAGGGAGGGAGGGAGGGAGGGAGGGAGGGAGGGAGGGAGGGGGAGAAAGAGAGAACTGGAAAACAATTGAGAGGGAGATGAACAGCACCAAGCAGCATTTAAGGCGGGAAAGAGTCAGACCAGTATGAAAACTAAGCATCGCCCTTTAGAATCCATCAGAACTCACAGCTTATCCCACGTCTCTGAACCTCTCTTCACCGATAAACTGGACTGTTAAACTGGACTGTTTACCGGACCTTTTTCGGCATTGCCAAACTGGTTAAACAGGAAAGTGTCTCCGATGCCTCAGTTCATTGTTTGTGCTCAACAAAGAGCAACTGTCACCATTACTCATGGTTCATTGTAGCCATTTGGAAGAATGGAAAAAGTACAATTAGTGTTCATGCATCATTAGGCTAAGAGACTATTACTATATAATTATTATACTTTGTGTGGGCTGAACTTTAAATGAATTCACTAGACAAATGAACTTATTTGTAAACATTAATAGTTAATAGCTAAGTTAGCCGACCCACTGCTGAAAAGGAATATATGGAATTACCTATTAACTCCCTCATTCTGCAAAGATGCATTCAATTCTACCAGGCCTTGAGGTATGGTAAAAGTACTTACGTACATTGACTCCAAAATTCAAGAAAAGAAAATGTTATTGTCAATTTAATGGATGTAATACCAATAGCAAAATCATAAGCATGCTTCTCATAGAACTTTGTATTTGCTGGGGAGTCATTGTTGTTGCTTTAAAAATCATTTGAATTATTTATGTTTCAGTACATCAACCCACACACAATTCCTCTCCAAGCAAACCCATTCAACTGTGAGCTTTAGCTTAGTTACATTTTGCATGGAAAGTCTCCCTTAATCCCTATTTACCCTTCCTTCTGTGTTATCGTAGATCTTTGTCCCAAACTGAGTTATTTCCTAGCAATTGTTTTCATGAACTTGTGAGGTCCTTCTTTGTTCCCTCTGTACTGCACATTTCCTAAGCTATGCTACACCACATCACCTCCTGAACTTCTGTTATTTCCTCATGTGTCTCCTGCACAAAAGAGCAATAAAGAAGTCTTTCTTAAAAAGCGGGGGTGGAGGAGGGGACCTGGAGGGATGGCTTAGTAGGTAAAAGTGTTTGTTGTACAAGTGCAAGGACCTAAGTTCAAATCCCCATAAACCCTATAAAATCCAGACACAGTGCCACTAGCACGTATCTATAATCCCATTTCTCCTGCAGGGAAGTAGGAGATTGACACCAGAGCTTTCCCAGAAATTCGGAGGCCAGCGAGCCTGGCATAGTCAGTGGAAAAATGAACAGGAAATCCTGTCTCAAACAAAGCGAAAGATGAGGACCAACCATGGATAGAGGTGGTCTTCTGACATACACAAGCACACCACAGTGTGCACACTGGCATTCACACCAAACAAATACATAAAGAAATGGGAGGAGAGAGGGAGGGAGGGAGGGAGAGAGGGAGAGAGGGAGAGAGGGAGAGAGGGAGAGAGGGAGAGAGGGAGAGAGGGAGGGGATAACTTCTTTCAGTGTGTTTAGTGGCTTCCTACTTCTAAACTGATACTGAAATCTAACCTAGGAGGCTTTTAGCACTGAAAGGGACCATTACCAGGGGACATAAACTGGAACTGTGGAGACAAACCAGGACTTGTGGCCAACAGACACATTATCACCTCATACACTTATCAAAATCTTTCAAAAGGACTGGAACATTGCCTCAGTGATTAAGACACACACTCAAAGTGGAATTTCAGAAAAAAAAAAAAAAAAAACCAGGTGATGTTTAGTCCATCCTGGGCAATGTCTTGTTTAAGCCTTAACTGAGTGGCCTGTATTTTTATTGGCTAGTTTGAAAATCCCGACTGCAAAGCCCTTCTTTATTCCTCACCTCACTGCAGCAGGCTGGGGGTTCTTCAAAGCTTCTCTCCATCGTGTCTGCACCCGGGTGACCTTTCCTATTTCCATCTGACTTGGTCTGCTTTATATCCATGCCCTGCCTCCCTGACTCAGACAGCAATGCTCTCCTATGTTTGGGTACTTTTAGACCACTTCACAGAAACGTCGGCCCATAGATGGCGAACCTAAGTACTTGTTAATGGAAATTGATTTAAAGTCACAGACCAAGACAACTATAATTTATTGAGCAACCACTTTCTGATCTCTCCAGAACTGTTCTCTAAATTGTTTTGTCGATGAGTAAGACAGTGTGCACCTTCAAAGGATGTATAGTTTAACTAACAAGAATTATATATTAAAAAACAGTCTCAAAAGACCCTGGACAGTATGTAAGTGAGATATTATAAGACCACTGAGAACAATGAGAAACATCGTAAGAGAGGGGGTACTTAGGAGAGGGGATCTGAATTAAGACCAACTTTGGGGAGAATCTGAGTGAGCAAATAGAATTCAGGGGGTAGTGCTACCTGGTAGAAAGTTCTGGCAGGGGCGCTGTGGAAAGGGGCCCTTCAACATCAGGTGTATATTTACCACAAGGAGACAGCCAGAACTCACCTTGTGGCTGCAACTTGTTCTGTGGAGTTCCCTGGGATTCAGGGAACCCACATAAGTGAAAATCTACACAGTGACTGCCACTGGCCAGCCAGGGCTGTTGATAAAATTAGTACTGAAACTGGCCATGTTGACACACGCCTTTAATCCCAGAGGCAGAGGAAGGTGGATCTATGAGTTCAAGGCCAGCCTACTCTACACAGTGAGTTCCAGGCTGCCCAAAGCTACATAGTGAGACTTTGTCTTTAAAAAATATTAGTGTTCTGAAAAGTAAGGATGCTGTTAAAGAAATCACCCACAGAGGGTCAGCTTCTCTTCCCCAGATCACCTAGGACATAACAGAACCAACGGAAGTCAGTGTTTTAGCTCTGGCCAACAGAATAGATATGATTTAATAAAGTTCTGGAGACTAGAGGTCTGTGAGCTAGCCAGCAGCATGGTGGGCATCTGGTATGGGTTCTAGTCCAAG
Organism: Peromyscus eremicus; assembly: GCF_949786415.1. Taxonomy (NCBI): domain Eukaryota; kingdom Metazoa; phylum Chordata; class Mammalia; order Rodentia; family Cricetidae; genus Peromyscus; species Peromyscus eremicus. The sequence continues at coordinate 28,715,860 of NC_081417.1, read as the reverse complement.
GTGCAGACAATGTTGCTTTTCTGAGTTTTCACAACAGAAAGAGATGGATCCACCTCTCCGGCCTTTACAAGGGCCATTCATGAAGACCTGGACTTTACTGTCTGATCCTCAAAGGCTTCATGTCTAAATATCACCAAATTAGGAGTTAAGGTTCTCCTCTGGCCTTGGGGACAGAGGGTAAAAATCATTCCATTATTAGTGTAGATTATTGTTCATTATACATAGGGTTCCCAATGTGTCAGCCACAGGCAGTCTGTACTCCCTTCTCTTCACTAGCTGGGAGATCTTACTGAGAATTATTCAAGTTCATTTCCAAGTTACTAATGACAAACATGAAGAGCGATTAGTGCAAATGTATGTTCTTCTATAGCTTCAACTTGATACCTCTTTATGGCTTAGAAAATCTTTTAGTTTTGTGTTTAGACTACTTCTTAGTAAAATTTGAATCTATAATGTGCATATGGTATACAGTCATCCTTCAGTGTACATGGAAATTACTTCCAGGGTCCCCAGGGAATACAAAAATTGCAGATGTTCAAGTCCCTTATTTAAAAGGATATAGTATTTGTCTAGAACTCATGCATGTCCTGTCCTATACCTTATGCCATCTATTGATTACCCAATACAATGTAGACACTATGTAAATCGCCATTATACTGTATGTTTAAGGAGTAAGAGAAACATCTGTGTACATATTCCACAGAAAGAAGCTTTGAATGGTACTAGTCTAAGGTTGATTTCATGGTTAGTGCATTCCATTGCAGAAGCCATTTTTATTTAAAATATATTCAATATGAGGTCTGTTGAATTCATGGGTACACAACCCAAAGATGTGGAGGACTAACTGTATACTTCACTTTATAAAATGTTTTGAGTACCATACTGTATTCACTTACCAAAAAAAAAAAAAAAAAAGGCAAAAAAGGCAACACTCCTAACATACAAAGCCTGGCTAGACTGTTTTCAGTCAGTTTATGGAATGTCAAATACGCTATCCTCTGGTAGATACATACTGAACATCTATGTGAAAACCTTCTTAGATATTTGTAAGTGACTAATCAAAAAGAAACAAGACCAAGAAGTGTGGTTCAACCTTCTGAAACTAAAAAAAAAAAGTAATAAAATTTCTCATAATGGGCATTGTCAAAAATGTCTGTGGCACAGAATAAACTGTGTTTTCATTTTTAGGAAGTAAGCTAGCAGAGATTCGTTCCTTCAGCAGGTCATCTGGACATGCTAAGTGGAACTGTATGAAACTGACTGTGTTGATCCTTGCATGTGGTGGGATCTTAGTCTCAGACACACATCCCTGTGGCCTCTGGACTTCATTCTAGATGTAGGTCTGGATGACTCCTTGGCCACTCTGATAGAGATTGTTCTACTGCCTTTGATCCAGAGACTCCATCTTTGTCATGTGTGACTTTGGCCTCTGTGAGACTCGGCGTCCTCACTTACAAAAGGAGTAGTTGAGTAGGTGGACTGTAGACTTAAAAATCTCTTAGAAACTTCTTAGTTTATCATTCCTTGTCAGCCTCTTGACTGTGACGTGTCATCTGTAGAAGTCAGGCTTGGGGATCACACAGTTGAGTTACAAAAAAAGAGAAATTTCGTGTGGTTTTAGGTACATTTACTATTGTGTGCTAGGTTACATTCATACCTCTCCTCAGTTACATGTGGTCACAGTCTGTGTATTAGACATGGTAAAACATCTGTCGGATCTGCTTCCTGATCATCAATGGAAGATGTATCTGCCAATAATGTCTAAATTCATCTTTCAGGAATTCCTTCTTCCCCTAAGGTCTAGACACTGTCCTTTAGATGATTAAAAGTCCCCAGTGATGATTAAAAGATCCCACCAGCACACAGATGTTATATGTCAGGTTTCATTGTGAGGCCATAGACATCCATTTCCTTATCACAAGCTACTTATACAGTATAATATACTCGTTTTTCTGCCATTTTCTTTAATTAATATCACTAATTAAATAACCACCAAAAGCCAGAGTGTCCCATCCTCTTGTTCCAATTCTGCCGTCTGGAGACACTTGTCCTGGTGGTAGCTATGAGATGCTGCTCACCAGGTCTACCAGGGCAGGAGTATAGAGGAGAAAGGAGGACATGCAGTGGAGAGGAGGAGTGAGGAGAGAGACCAGCACTGTCTAATCCACGGCTTCTCTGTGAGGCTGGTACCCAGACTGTGTTGCGGTGGGAGGGAGATCCTGATCAGATCTCAGCGCATGGAAGGTGAGATAAGAAAATGCATTTGGGGATTAAGAGAAAACAGCAACAAAGTTCCCTGGAGGGCATAGCTGCTTAACAACTCTCCCGCTGAGTTCTGTGACTATCCCCAAATGAGTAGTGGTGATGCAGGATGAACGCCGAGAATCTTAACTGGTGTGCAAAAGACTCACACATACGTTAATTGAATGCGCCTGTCTCTGCTAATTTTGTCTATTTGCTTTTTCACTGGTTTCACTGTCTGCCTTCCTGCTGGATCTCAAATCCTTTTTTTTTTTTTTTTAAATCTAACTCTCTGTCACTATTTATCTAACCTACTATAATATGCACTTCTCATCCTCTATAGGAATGAATATATGCATCAGAGTTGTTTACATCTCTCATTCACTGGGAAAGCAAGCCAAACAGCCTGCCTTCTGCAGAAGGCTGTAATTATTGTTCAAAATTAGAGAGGCATTAAGAGGAAATTCAGAAAACGGAGCATTCTAACCTTGAATCTTCTCTTTCAGCCTACAAGGAGAAAATGAAGGAGCTGTCCATGCTGTCACTGATCTGCTCATGCTTCTACCCGGAACCTCGCAACATCAACATCTACACTTACGATGGTGAGCAGCCTGCAGCAGAGACACCTCTAGCTGCATAATTAATTGGCAGGAGTCAGAGTATATGTACTTCTCTCTCGGAGCTCCTAACATAATTAGATGAGCATTTTATAGATCTCGGTGTTGATTTGTTGTGTCTGGCCATTAGGTTTTATTGATTGCTTATTGCTCGCAACACTTTGAAGTTGGTGCTAATAGCAGCACATTAATGTCTCTTAAAAAGCATGGCTGGCTTGTTGTTATCAACATCCTCATCAGCATTCTCATCAGCAAGTCACAATCCACAAGACGTCCTTTCAGATAATGAAACACACTAAACTACAATTACATTAGATCTTAATTTGCAAGAAACCACTTTTCTACATAGATCATTCAAGAAGTAGAAAATCTACCATCATCACTATTTTGTGAGTAATTTTTATGAGTAAGTGTGAACAAGCGAATAATGATGATCAAATTCATACATAAAAATTTACTTCTAACTAAAGTCACAAGCAAAGAGGGATTAAGTAGAAAATAACTTCATGCCACCATAATGGTTCAGACTTAAAATTCCAGCACTCAGAAGACTGAAGCAAGAGGATTGCAAGTTCAAGGTTAACCTAGAGAACATAAGACCCTGTTGAAGAAAGCTAAATAACACTCCACAGTCGGCATGACCGATGACTTTATTTTGTGTTTGTGTGTTTGATTTGCTTGTTATTTTGTTGTTATTTTGTTGTTGTTGTTGTTGTTGTTGTTGTTGTTGTTGTTGTTTCGTTATTTGAGAAAAGGTCTCTCTATGTAGCCCTGGCTATCCTGGAACTTGCTGTACAGAACAGGCTGGCCTCAAACTCAAGAGATCCCCCTGCCTTTGACTCTCAAATGCCAGGATTAAAGGCGTGCACCATTGTGCCAGGCTGCCAGTTGACTTTATTGACATGCAACCTCTTAAGTTTGCTTTGTGCCAATTCATGGTGATTAGGTTAGTTTGGTTTCATCTCTGGATCTTCCAATGTGTGTGTGGCCCCAGGCAAGAGGATGCTTAGATGCTTGGAATATCATTTACTCTCTCCTCCTAGGAATGTGGGGCAGAGGGTATTACATGTCTTACCTTGATGCCTAAGAGATACCCAGGAACTGTTCTGTCCTTATCAACACTATTAGTATCAATCTCACCTAATTCGGCCAATGTAATCAAAATAGGGCAGCTATCTGTACCAGATCTACCTGATGTCTGAGAGGCTCGCAGTTATTCTGCCTTTCCACATATGTAAAGATCCATTATAAAGAAGGTAAAGGTCAGGCTCCCAGTCTTAAGTGCCTTAAAATCTATTTGAGAACTCAGAGTCATTCTTCTTCCGGTGCTGTTCGGATGACACACACATTAGAAGGGCTAATTAACTTTCCAGAAGCAGCTGTCTCTGTGTGCACATAACCAATCCATCTCCAACCAAAACTTCCACTAGAATGCATGCAGCATGCCCAGTAACTGTAAGTCTACTGAGTCAACAAATCAGCTACATCGGTCAGTACTATCTGTCAGATGTTGTTGTTAGTAGGAATCCAGTTGTGCTTCTTAAGAGACTGTAAAATCTGTGCTGTCACTGAGATTCAGTGATGAATTCATCATGGTCCTTGCCTTCCTGGGACTCAGAGCTCTGTAGACGAGTCTTAAAAGACACAAGGAGAGCTCCAATTTGTTGGAACACAAGGACTGGGATGGTTTCTGCTGCTTTGGGACTGAGAGGCAGGAAAGCAAAGCTGTGCGAACTGTTTGAAGTTGAAGAGACAACTCCACATCACTCATGCACCACTTCAAAAAAACTCAGTAGCAACTTTCATATTTCCAAAGTGTTTACTTGGCCTTATCTTTTGCCTTGATAGTAATTACCTAAGCAAGGTAGAGATCATGCAAAGTGCTCTTTCTTGAGCTCAAATGAAAGTACTCTGTCATGTATTACAGTAAGAGATTCGGCCATTGAGTGTTTGAGAATCCCCCAGGGGTCTGCAGGAGACACCTACACTTGAAATATTAATGACACAAAGCAGTGGCTTAATCCCAAGAAGTTTCTGGTTGCAAACAAAGATCAGTGTACTGAGCCTAAAGGGTGGTAGTGTGGGGCTCAAATCGAAGCACTCAGCTAAAACTGAAAACCAACAGATAAAGTCTTAGAGAAATTAGCAGATTTTTCTACATTGGGAGCTATGAAGTTATAAATGTCCTCGAAATACTACCTATTGCTGTTTTATGTTATAAATTATTTTAGATTATAATTGATAGTACAGGATTAATATATGAAAGTCTAATAATAAGCCTATCAATCATATTATGACTAAAACTTGAAAGTCTGGTAATCTACTTGTTGTTAGTACTCATGGCAATGATAAGCATGGCTGGCAATTTTCTGTTCTCTTTTGTTTAATTAACAATTAAAATTGTATGTGTTTACAGTGTGCATTTTTAAAGGTTTTATTTATTTATGTATATAAGTGCTCTGTCTTCCTGTAGGTCTGTACAACAGAAGAGGGCATCAGATCCCATTATAGATGGTTCTGAGCCATTATGTAGTTGCTGGGAATTGAACTCAGGACCTCTGAAAGAGCAACCAGTGCTATTAACCACTGAGCCACCTCTCCAGCCCTACAGTGCCCATTTTTTAAAATACAATATGCACTGCATAATGGCTAAACCAAGTTAGTTAACATATGCTTATCTCATGTGTTATCATGTATTTCTGGCAAGAACCCAATCAGAGAGAATAGATTAAAAATGCTTAGACTCTGACAAAATGGAGTTTTATTCCATCATAAAAATAAAATAAAATTGTCATTTGCAAGAATAGATGGAATTGGAGATCATTTTATTAGCAAAATAAATCAGATTCAGAAACGCACATATCTCATTTTCTTTCATATGTCTGCATGTATAAACATATATGTTGTGAAAGTAGGAGGAGGGATATGTCGCTGAGGTTTTCCTGGTCCTGCCCAGCTCCCATGGCCCTGACGCCACTTGGACCCAAGTAAACACACAGAGGCTTATATTAATTAAAACTGCTCAGCCATTAGCTCAGGCTAACTATTGACTAGCTCTTACATTTAAATTAACCCATAATTCTAATTTATGTTTAGCCATATGGCTTGGTACCTTTTCTCAGTTCTGCCTTTACATCTTGCTTCCTCTGTGTCTGGCTGGAGACTCCTGACTCAGCGTTCCTCTTCCCAGAATTCTCTGTGCTTATCCCACCTATGCTATACTTCCTGCCTGGCTACTGGCCAATCAGCGTTTTATTTATCAACCAAATCAGAGCAACACATATTCACAGCATACCAAAAGACATTCTCATCAGGGATATTTGGGAAGGAGGAGACCAACCAGAGGGAGACAGAGAAAGACAAGAGAGGGTAATAGGGGGACAAATATAAACAAAATGCATGATGACAAAATTTGAAAAAGTCATAATCACACCCATAATTCTGTACAATGAACATATTCTAATAATTTTTAAATGTAAAAATAACACAATATGTTACTATTATCACTATAGATCACATTGTACTGGTTGAGGTTTTTGTCAGCTTGACACAATCCAGAGTCACCTGGGAAGAGGGAAGCTCAATTGGAGATTGACTCCATCACATTGGCATGTGCACACGTCTATGTGGAATTTTCTTGATTGATATAGGAGGGTCCAGCCAGCTATGAGTAGGTAGTGTGACCCATGGTCTTGGATTGTATGAAAAACAAAGCTGGGCAATCCATGGAAAGGAAGCTGATGAGCAGTGTCCCTCCATGGTCTCTGCTTCAGCTGCAGCCTCCAAGTTTCTGCTTAAGTCCCTGCCCTGGCTTCCCTCAGGGACAGATGGTGATGTGGAATTGTAAGCCAAATATACCCTTTCCTCTAAAGTTGTTTTTGGTCATGGTGTTTTGTCACAGCAACAGAAAGCACACTAGGACACTTATGAACATATTTTAATTGTCTAGCTGAAATTTCGTACTATTTAACCAACATCGCCCCAGTATTCATCAGCTTTGGCAGGCACATTACATTCTGTACTTTGGAGAACAGGCAATCTTTGTCATGCTGTGCCTAGCTTTCTCTTATACAATGCACTCCAGGTTTATCCATGTTGTTGTTGCAAATAACAGAATGTACAAATGTCAACAAAAACACCTATACTGTTTATTGCACAGTTGAGCTGTGGGAATTCATGTATGTTGGAAACAAGACAGAGCTGATTATCTTTGTGCAGCACTTGGTGTCCATTTCCTAGAATAAGTGCAAGTGCTGGACTCAAGTCATTAAAGAAGTCACTTGATTCAACCGCCCGCTTACCATTCTTCAATGTCCCTTCCATAGACATGGAGGTGAAGCAAATCAACAAACGTGCCTCCGGCCAGGCTTTTGAGCTGATCTTGAAGCCGCCATCCCCCATCTCAGAAGCTCCACGAACCTTAGCTTCTCCAAAGAAGAAAGACCTGTCCCTGGAGGAGATCCAGAAAAAGCTGGAGGCTGCCGAGGAAAGAAGAAAGGTAACTTTCTCCATGAGTGTTTGTTTTGTTTTTTGTTTTGTTTTGTTAGTTTTGTCTTGTTTTTCAGAGACAGGGTTTCTCAGTATAGCCTTGGTTGTCCTCAAACTTGCTCTGTAGACCAGGCTGGCCTTGAACTCACAGAAGTTTTTAAGGTCTCTCCTTTTTTCCTTCTTCCCCTCCACTCTCACACATGTGTATGCACACACACACACACACACACACACACACACACACACACACACGTACATACACAGAGAGAGAGACTTCAAGCAGAAATTCCAAGAGACAATGATACCTGAATGAACCTGCACTACCCAACACCTTTAATTTTCTACAGTAAGATACTAAGAAAACTGTGAGCATTAAGATTTGAGGGCAGGGGCTGGAGAGATGGCTGAGTAGTTAAGAGCACTTACTACTCTTATAGAAGACCCTAGTTCCATTCCACGGACTCATGGTACCTTGCAACTCCAGATCCAGGGGAATCTATTGCCTCTGGCTTCCACAGGCCTCTACACTCGATTCACATACCACCTCCACCCCACCACACACACGTATAATTAAAAATAAATATTTTGAATGATCTGAGGGCATTAAGACAGCCTAGCAAATCTATGCATTGAAGAAAGTCTGGCTGAATGTATCTGTCCCAACAGGAGGCAATTCTTCCCACCAAGTTTTCTCTCACAAAACTCATCCTTGTACAGTATTTCCCTCCCGCTTTGTCAGGATGTGTTTTAGACTCCTGTGGTCACTAAGAGTATCCTGCACACACAGTTTTATTATATAAATGAAACTCTGCTTTTTAACACTTTTTATGTTGTCTACAAAAAATCTGCCAATATATTAAATACTATAAACTACTAATATTGTTATAAATTTATATTTTAAATGCAGAGACTGAGCTCCTCACCCAAGTAAATGCACAAGACTGAACTTGTTGCAACCTCTTTTGCTGTGACTTGCGGGCATAACTAACTGTCTTGTCTAACACTCTGTGGTGCCTGTTGTACTTGGAACAATTGAAGTTCTCACTCAGCAGAGACAGCTTCTGTATAATGGGCACAGCACAGTACAGGAAGACATATACATGGAACACACACACACACACACATACATATCCAAAGTTGACACAGAGCTCAGAATATAAAATCAGTGGCTGGTCCAAAATTAAAATTCAGAAAGCAAAGTTCAGTTTCATGGGTTAGCACACTATAGCATTAGCAGCTACTGTTCTTAATTCACAGAAAATGGCTGAAGGAAAAAGAACACAGAGATAATAAAAATTAACTGGGCATTAATTTATAAAACTTATAAAACTCCCTGAAGTAACTAATTAATGGTTCTGGTAAAACTCCTACATCTTGACAACAGTAAACTATTAACAGTTATTTAAACAATTAAATCAAACTGGAAATTGACCATGTAGCTAATGAACATTGACAAATGGACTCAGCCAGAATTTTGATGTTTAGGAAAAAAAATTGGAATCTTTTTTTCTAAAGGTGTATACCATTATATTTCTTATGCAATTTGGAATTTTTTCGGTGAAGAAATCACCATGTGGATTATGTTCTAGTAGTAGACTTTTAATTAGGAGGAAGTGCAGCTAATTAAGAAAAAGTACCAACTTAAACATTCATCCATTGATTTTGTTTTCCTGTTGGATTGTACTGATTTAATTAGCACTCATGTGAAAAACTGTTAATGCTCTCTAAAGAGTCCTCAGCAAACGCATCCATCTCAGTGTATCCAGGTGAGGACACACAAAGAGCCCAAATCCAACTGCGCCAGCTAAAGGAGAGAGTGGGTGTGAGACTGGAAAGTCCAGGAGTGCCTGCAGAAATAAGGATCCCTGAATTGAGATGATGCTGAGTCATCATCCGAACTCTGCTTTCAGGCCGCCATTTCTTCTTGTGTTTTCTACTTGGCTTCACTGCCAGGGAAGTTTGGTTACCCTCACTCCCCAGTCACTTTCCAACAACGCAGCCACTCAGGCAGAAACAGGACTTCTCTTTCTTGCAACCAGGTTGCAGCCGGGGTTGCACCATGACTGAGGAGATACAGGAGTGTGATACTGATACTCAAACTTAGGCCATTCACCCACCACTGCCCTGGAGAGATGGTTAGGCAAAATCTGAGGGTGAGGCAAAAGAAAATGAAGGCCTCACCAGGAAAGGATGTGGGTGGAGCTTAGAGACACAAACCCGCAGGTATCCATAGTTGTCTGCAAACCTATAGTGTTACTGTAAAAACCCGGACAATTATTTAGCTCATGTGCTATGGAATGTGTAGTTCTTTTGCCTGCTGGCATCCTATGTGGTTGTTTTTATATAAACAGAAAGTAAAGAGCTGTGTGTGCGTCCTGCTACATAAAACTTTGTTACCAATTAGAAATGCAGTAAACCACACACACACTTAAAATTCTTAGTGGTCAGATAAAAACAGAGACATGTTATATTAATTTTGTTAATACTTTAAATTATTCATACTCAAAACATTATATCAATGTGTGATCCATGGAGAAATACTAGTAAATGAGACATTTCTTCTTGTCATAGTGTTTTAAGTCGAGAGTGTGGTTTACCCCTGCAGTGAGATCCAATCATACTAGCCATCTGTGGCCGTAGCCACTCAAGTGAACAGCCCCCCACACTGGTAGATCTAACAACGTCTATAAGCAGTGGGAAAACGTAACACCCGCTTTTCCAAATGATACCAAATAATGACTCATATTTGACATTTTGAAATACGTAATCTCTAGAACTTACCTTGGCATAGAAACTTAGAAAGTGGAGAACGCCCCATGCTGGGATGTCTCCACTGTGTTATCAAGGCCAGCACAGGAACATTTAGAACCCGTGGCCCCACATTTTCTTCCTGGCTTCCCATAGTCTCTGTTCACATACTGTCTAATCCTTGTAACTTTCCAGGTTATAGACTAGAAAACAAACAAAAAACAGTTTCATAACTAAGGACACACAGAGACAAGCACAAAGAACATGTTTTAAAGGCAGTTGTTCAGACTAGTGGACAGGCAAGTTGGGAGGGAACACCAGGTGAGACCCCCCTGTGTAAGCCATAAAGAGATATGAAATTTTTTGCATAAAACGTATGCTTCTAGATGTGGATAATAAAACTAGCCTGGTGATAGTAGCACACTCCTTTAATTCCAGCACTTGGGAAGCCAAGGTAGGTGGATCTCTGAGTTCAAGGCCAGCCTGGTCTACAGAGTGAGTTCCAGGACAGCCAGGGCTACACAGATAAACACTGTCTTGTAAAATAAATAAATAAATATTAAAAGCATAAATGAATATTAAAATACTGCTAAAAACTGAGAAATAGAATTTAGACATAGTCACATTATCCTGGGCCTATTTCCTTTTCCACACATGGCAAATTTTAAAAATTCTCCCCAACAATCACATGGCATTTACATGTGTATTAATACTGCTAAAAACTGAGAAACAGAATTTAGACATAGTCACATTATCCTGGGCCTATTTCCTTTTCCACACATGGCAAATTTTAAAAATTCTCCCCAACAATCACATGGCATTTACATATGTATTAATAGTACTTTGCTGTTGTTATAAACAGTTGTTACTGCCAACCAATATCCCCAGTTATCTTAAGATAGTAAGCGTTTTCTCACTAAATTAACATAATCCTAACTCCAAGTAAATACAGGAGTAGACATGGGCAGAGGTGTGCGAAGTGATTGTTATTAGGACATTCTAAACACAAAACCACTTACTAGGATGTTTAAGCCTGTCCCGAGACTCCAGGAGCCCTCTGTGGGCCTGGGGCCCCAGTTGTGCAGATGGGGCTCTCTGAAGTCAGGGCTGGAAGGCTGCTACCCAAGTGTCTCCACAGGGATCAGATGTACTGTGTATTAAATACCTTGGCAGTTTCCCCAAGTCCCTAGGCCACTTGCGCACAGTCATAGCACTGACCATATGGTGACTAGCTTGCATGGAGCTGCACAAGCTCCTTCCAGCCAGAACTAATGCTCCATGGTTTGGCTGATAGAAAAGCTTATTCTAAAAAGAATGCAATTTTTCTTGCTTTTTCTCCCTTATTGAAGTACCTCTGGCAATCAGTGTCCGTTTTCTTTTTAAATTAAAGTCTTCAGATTGCAACTGACCACATTTGGGGATGGCCATCCAGGCACTGTGCCCATTCATTCAAGATTCACATAGCAAGAGGCAGCAGATCTAGGCTTCCACACATCCCAAGTGGGTGATCCGACGCACTCTGCTGTTCCAATACCATCGTTAGTGATTTCTCTTTCCCACATGTCCCAGGGCAGGTGACCTATGGTCTATCTTCAGTGACTACAGTGTTTATGGGTGTCTTTCAAATCATCCCAAGAACACGTGGTTATTAGAATATCTGCAGTTGAATCTATCTTTCCACCCAATAACTGCTGCCCTTGGGCAAGTCATCTAAACTCTATCTTCTTGCCCATCATCCTAGTTTGTTTTCTCTGGTGTGATAAACATCAGGACCAAAAGCAGCCTGGGAAGGAAGAGGCCATTTGACTTACACTTCCAGGTCACACACAGTCCCTCACTGAGAGAATTCAGGCCGGAAACTCAAGCAGGAACCTGGAGCAGAGATCACAGGGAATCTGCCTAAAGGCTTGCTTAGTTTACTTTCTTACACAACCCAGCCCACCTGCCCAGGGGTGGTGTCACCCACTGGGAGCTGGCCCTCCCGCATCAATCATTCATCAAGAAAATGCCCCACAGACATGCCCACAGACAATCTGATGGAGGTATTCATCAAGAAAATGCCCCACAGACATGCCACAGCCAATCTGATGGAGGTATTCATCAAGAAAATGCCCCACAGACATGCCCACAGCCAATCTGATGGAGGTAACCCCTCAACTGAGAGTCCTTCTTCCCAGGTGACTCAAACTAACCAGCACTCTCCTCTGTGGAAGGGATTTGTAACAGGCCCCCTGTCACACAGTAGTGTGAGGAGGAGGAAGTTACTCTCTGCACACATATAAGGAGCACCATGAGGGGTTGCCTAGCCCTGGATAAAGTGCACCAAGTTCTGCCTTTGCAAAGATTATGGTCCAGCAAATGATTTTACAAAGGAAAGTGGTCCTGGTTAATACTGCTGCCACATAGTACATTTCATAAATATTTTAAATATAAAATAGTCTTTATAAGAATACATACAGTAATCCAGATGATAAATAATAGATATGTAAGTAGATCAGGCCATCTAAAACTGGCTTGAAAAACATTAATATTATGAAAAAAAGATGAAAATGTAATGATACTTATGATCTTAATAAAACTGTACACTAAAATAGATTAAATTAAAAGGCTCCCAACTCAAATCTGTCCAGTAAGAGTTAATTCCTGTGATAACATCACCGCAAAGTGAATTCTAATGACCTACGAACCTCTGAAAGAGAAGTGAGTTCCTTGCTGTAAATGAACTGGTGTGAAAGGACCCATTAGTAGCCAAACCAGGTAGCCTCAACTTCTTCATTTGTAGCCCTAAAGTTTTAGAACAGGCCCCTCTTTCTCCCTTACAAAATTACCAGACCCCGATGTCTGTGAGGTGAGAACCAGGTGCAGATTACCCGGTTGCCAACCCTCTCACAGCCCCGGCTCTCGGTCTTTATGGGGAGGAGCCTCTAACTCCGCAATAACTCCAGGACATGTGACCGTCTCCTCCAGCGACGTGCTGTAGCCACACAAAAACATAACTCTCACTTTAGATGAAGGGTAATAGAGAGTTTATTCTTGAGTCAGCTAGGAACAACTATGGCCCAGGAATACAGTTTCCTGTTTCCCCAAACACCACGTCACAACATGGGAGCAGTTTCATTAAGATTTGTAGGAGCAAAACAAACGGAATTATAAATCAAGACACTTTTCAAGTACACTAGGGGAAAGATGGAACAGGCCGGTCAGAGCACAGCGGAGAAACCTCTGCTGTAGGTCTCACACTCCTGCCTGAGGCTTCGGGGTTGGTGAAACCTCATGGTCTGTTTAGGCCAGTGCGTTTCAAAGGGTTCCAAGTGGTACTCTCAGGGACATTAGGTCACACACAAAGGAGGATAACAATTTGTAATTAGGTCCTAGCTCTGCAATACTCCAACACTTCACATTGGAGTTCCTCCTAATCAGTCTATTCAGACCGACCAGGCAAGTTTGTATTCTTTTGGGAATTGTAATCTGCAGCTGGCCTCTTAAGTTGGTAAATGGCATTTCCTAAAGGGAGTAGTTTTCATATAGTCACAGCTCAGTATTGAGGACGCCAGCATGCTTCACGGTCTTAAAATCTTCGTATGTGGTCTTCTTGACAAGCAAGAGCACACAGACTTTTTCCTGTGCGGGGACCCCAGCAACCCCATCTTCAGAAGGAGAAGAGCTCATTATGAAACTCCAGGTTTTCATCACTTTAAGTCCCTTTCTGTACTTCTGGTTTTTCAGCATGAGGTGAACGCTGTGGTCTTTGTTTCACACAGCTACACTCAATTGTCATATTTGAGCACGTGGGTTTTTGCCCTTAGCCATGTCAACAATGTTCTTTCAGTATTAGCAGAAAGTCTGATGCTTAGAGGGCCACATTCAGCCTGCTAGTGGAAAGGTACTTTTGAACTAAGGCATTTGATGTTTGATGAACGGCCTGGGTGTCAAGTAATATATCCAACAAATGATGAACGGGGACAAGAAGACAGAGTAGCAGGAGTGTGTGTGCTTCAGAAGTAAATGGGAAACCAGTGGCATCTACAGTGTAGTCTTAAATCACTTCTGTGTGTGTAAAGTGAGTTTTATAGACCAGTTAACTCAGATTTATCATCCAGTTCATTTGTGTAGTAATTAAACTCTTAGACTCGGTAGTATAAGAGATGCTAATTAACCTCTTCGCAAAATGTTCAAGTGTTCCTAAATGGACAATAACTCTTCTCTCTGTTTCATTACTGTGCGTCATGTACCTCTCGCATCGTTATTCCAGTGATCCTGAGTTCTGTGTGACGGTGTGCACAAAAGGTGCTCACCAGCAATCTGCCTCAGTTTCCCAGTGAGGTAGACAGGGTTCTCCCTTCTCCCCGATGGCACATTTGAATGACTCAGCTCTGTATTTGCCGTAGCTTACTGCTGCCTTGTGTCAGCTGCCCGCCATCTCACCCAGTTCTCCATTTCAATTCTCAGAGAGCTTCTGTGTCAGAAACACTCTCTCAGCCGTGATCCTCAAGGCCATTACTTGTCTTCAAACACTCATATGCAACAACGTTTGCCAGGGTCCATATCTCCACCTCTCTCTAAACCCACACAGCCCACCCGACTTCCTGCTAGTCTGCCCAACCACAGCACAGAGTAGGAACATCTGTTTGAACACGCGGTGAGAACTTTACTCCCACACACAGGTAGGAACCTGCTCCCACTTTTTCAGATCCTGTGTTGCCACTGTTCAGCTTCTCCCTCATTTTAGGTCACGTCTTTTATATAATTTTCTGAAGTTGTCGTTTATTTGCTCACTGAAACAAATACTGGAACCAATGCCCATCTTCTTCCTTGATGGTCCAACTGCAAGACTGAGCCATGTTCAGGCTTGATTTCTCCAAGGAATAGAGCTAGGGATGTTATAGGCAGAAAGAGCTGTTAGAACACTGCAATAACGGAGTCCTAAGTCTCACTTTCGGCACTGGTAGAATTATGGAGAGCTCCTGTGGGGGACCAGCCCCCACACTTATTTACCCCAGGAACTCTTGAGGAATGAGGGATAAGAGACTTAGTTAGAAATAGAGAGGGAGAGAAAGAGAGAGAAAACAGGATAGACTCAGGTGGGCCTGGATCCTTATCCACCGGCCCAGAACTTTATTCCAAAGGTCTATTTATAATGATGCCAAGGGGTGGAGCAAAAGATCTGCCCCTTGCTAGTTACAATCACCTGGTACCCAGGCCCGTGGTCCAATCAACCTCTTATGCAGTCCTGCTGGGTACAGCCACTAGGAAACCTAGCGGGCTCCAACAAGCTCCAGAGCCCCTAAGCTATGATCTAGTGAAGGATTTGTCTAAACAGCAAGTGCCAGGGCTGGGAAGATTGCTCCGTGGGTAAAATGCGTATTTCACAAGGCGAAGGACTTGAGTTTGGCTACCCAGCATCCATGCTTACATACAGGCACTTGTCTAGAGCCCCAGTCCTCGGGTCAGAGACAGGCGGCTGGATCCTGAGGCTCACTGGCCAGCTAGTCTACAAAATGGCAGGCTCCAGGTTCAGCAAGAGACCACATCTCAAAAATAAGTGAATGAATAAAAATGAAGAAATTGTTGAGGATTACCTTCTAATACCAAACTCTGACCTCCACATAAGCCTGCATAGGGGAGGGCACTTGCACACATGACTGCACACACACACACACATACACAATTTAATACTGTAAGGTATGGAGGCTCATTCCTTTAATCCTGGCACTCAGAGGCTGAAGTGGGAAGATGGCCAATGTGTCTTGCAAAGGGTAGACTTTGGCCTACCAGCAGTGGAATCACTGGGATTGTTAATCAAAAGCATAAATTCCTCGGCCTCACTAAAGAACCTTGGAAACAGATCTCAGCAGGTAGATACTGGGTTCTCTGTCATCATCAAGCCTCCAGTGAGTACATCTGCAGAGAGCCATACATCCTGCTGATGCTAAGGAGAGAGAACACGAACAAGACTCAGCTAACTCCAATGGCTCTGCTCTCACTCCTGAAGGTCCTAGTAACTCCTCTGGGTGTCAAGATAAAGAGTGACACCAGAACCAGGGATTTCTTCTGGTTTTGGCCAAAAGGACACTAAACACTAAATTTATACAAATGTTTCCAAGTCTCTACAGAGTATTTTATGTGTTCGCATGTTTTGTCCGCATATATGTCTATGTACCATGTGCTTGCTTAGTGTCCAAGGAGCCAAAAGAGAGCATTGGATTCCCGAGAACTGGAGTTGAGGGCAGCTGCTTGCTGCTATGTGGGTTCTAGGTATTGAACCCTGGTCTTCTTCAAAAGCACAGGGTGTCCTTTGCCACTGAGTCATATCTCCAGCGCCCGAGAGAATGTATTAATAGCTGGTGGGAAAGGGGAAGGAATGATGTGAAGTAAAATGAGAAAGTGAATTTGATTGACAAAAGTTGAAAGGCTCCTATAAGGCCCACGCTATGGTTGGCCAGAAAACAGTGGGGTAGAGAAAAGGGCAAAAGAGAAAGGAAATCCAGGCCCAGGCCTTTCCCCATTTCTTCAGGTTCCCACGGAATGTTGTGGTCCAGTGGCGCCTTGTCGCACTTCCTGTTGCAGAAATGCTTAGCAGCTTCTTATTTAAAAAAAAAAAAAGAAAGAAAGAAAGAAAGAAAGAAAGAAAGTCCTCAATGAGAGTTAGTGCTACTTCTAAGACACTCTGTCCAAAACCTTGACAGCTGAAAACTCAGGGAGCCACATTCCCCACCAACACATTCTATAGAAAGTGCTAAAGTCTACAAACAAGAACAGGCTGGACAGCGATTCTCATGGCTACAGCGCCAGCCAACACTCAGCTAACTATAAATGGACGTGTTTCCTCCCCAGTCTCAGGAGGCTCAGGTGCTGAAACAATTGGCAGAGAAGAGGGAGCATGAGCGAGAAGTCCTCCAGAAGGCTTTGGAAGAGAACAACAACTTCAGCAAGATGGCGGAGGAGAAGCTGATCCTGAAAATGGAACAAATTAAGGAAAACCGTGAGGCTAATCTAGCTGCTATCATTGAACGTCTGCAGGAAAAGGTAAGGGCACCAGAATGCTGGGGGGGGGGGACATGCCTGTGCAGCACATCTGGGGGACCTGTGCAGCACAGCTGGGGGGCCTGTCTGTGCAGCACAGCTGGGGGACGTGCCTGTGCAGCACAGCTGGGGGGGCATATCTGTGCAGCACAGCTGGGGAGCGTGTCTGTGCAGCACAGCTGGGGGACGTGTCTGTGCAGAACAGCTGGGGGACGTGTCTGTGCAGCACAGCTGGGGGGGCTTATCTGTGCAGCACAGCTGGGGGGAGACATACCTGTGCAGCACAGCTGGGGGACGTATCTGTGCAGCACAGCTGGGGGGGCGTGTCTGTGCAGCACAGCTGGGGGACCTGTCTGTGCAGCACAGCTGGAGCATGCCGTGTGCTGCGAACAAGGCAGGACAGTCAGCCTCAGGCTGCTCTCATCATGTAGTTTGACTGTGGCCTGACCCTGGGGTAGAGAAAGGGAATTCTACATCATCACTGGAGCCCTTGTTAAATGTTCCACCAGACAGTGGACTCAGGAAGGCTGGCCTCAAATGTGTGTGACTTCTATACAAACCAGTGTCTTGGAAAAATACCAAGTTGCATATATTTAATATTTAGCCTTATTATATTAATGCTATAATACTTAATGTTAGTATAAAATTAACAAATAATATTTCATTAAAATAATATATATTTAATACAACATAAATATTTGTCATGAGCCCATTCTCTCCATGTAAGAAAATCTGTAAGGAAATCTGGAGCATGGAGCACAGCAGAGGGACTATTTCATCATGTTCTGGTGTCCTCAGGGCTTTCTCCATATCCCCCTGCCCATGTGCAACACACACACACACACACACACACACACACACACACACACACACCTCCAAAAAGTTTGCCTTTGAAAAAATACACAATGTAGCTATGAATAGTTTTGCTTTGTCCATTTCCAGAAACTGAATTAAGCTTGAAAAATAGCAACCCTGAGAAAGATGCATCTATACTTCTCACCCTCTAGCTCATTCTCACAACTTCATTATGTCAGGCCCTGCAAATGCAAAGAGATACTGTCATTGTCCTCTGAGCACTGAGAGTTTACACTCAAACTCATAATCCTCCTGCCTCAGACTCGGAGCTCAAATTACAGACGTGTGCTACTGTACCGAGCTAAAGTCTTTTAAAAGTATTATTTCCCACAGGTCGTTTTAGTCAGACGTGCTCTTCATGGATTTTTGAGAATGCTGCCCAGGAAAGGGTGCAAGCTCCAGCACAGAAGTATGACACTGGGGCTCTGGAAGATGTGTGAACAAGTCCTAGGGATTTGGGCAGAAGCCAAGAGGGTCAACTTTAGATCAGCTTCTTTAAGTTTATAAGCAATTATGTCCATGCCCCTCAAAGCAACACCCTGTTTCTCCCAATGTCTCCAGTCGGACTTTGGCTCACCACGGGTCACATGTGGTGGCACCTAAGCACGTGCTTACTGAGATCCAGGGCAGCAAAGTTCCCTTTGTTGTCTCTGTTTTCCTAATCTTGACCCAGCCACATTTTCCTCAGTTTACCCTTCTTTTCAGAGGATCTCCTTGCTTACCCTACCGGCAGTGGTACCACCGACAGCAGAGGGCCATGCGTTCAGTCTGAACAACGTACCAGCCTTCTCTTCACATCCTAGGCCCTAAAAATATTCCAGTGCATTTACCAGGGATGCAGTATGCTGGACTCACTCTCTACCCTTCAGTGTGCACATCGAAGTCTGCATCCCTCCCAGCCCAGGAGCACTATTGGTTTTGAATTAACATGCATGCAAACCTTCAGCTTATCCCTCTTGATTTTATTTGTAAACTAGTTCATAAAATTTACATACTTCAACTAGCATTTCTAGAAGTGTTGCTTTTAACAAACAAATAGTTTTTTTCTGTGTGGTTTTGTTGTTATTGTTTGTTTGTTTTTGTTTGGGGGTTGTTTGGGGTTTTTGTTTTGTTTGTTTGTTTGTTTGTTTGTTTGTTTTGAGGGGTTTGGGTTTTTGGTTTTTTGAGACAGGGTTTCTCTGTGTAACCACTCTGGCTGTCCTGGAACTCGCTCTGTAGACCAGACTGGCTTCAAACTCACAGAGATCCACCTGTCTCTGCCTCCCGAGTGCTGGGATAAAAGGTGTACGCCACCATCACCACCCTGGCTCTCTGTATTTTTATCTTTACCCATCCCCATTTTTCTCATAGCTGGACCTTGTCCCCTTACATACATACATGCACGCATGCATTTCTAACTGAAATTCCCCTGAAAATATCCAGCCTGTGAAGGGTTTTTAATTCATGGGATCAAGCTATAGCACCCCAGGAGATACCTAGCCATCTTTGTTATTTTTCTATCATCATGATGAAACACCATGACCAAGACAACTTACAAAAGAAAGTTAATTTTTGACTCATGTTCCAAATGGCTAGAGTCCATGACTCCATGACCATCACATTGAGGAGCATGGCAGTGGGCAGGCAGATATGGCACTGAAGCCTTGAGACTACATCTGGATCCATGTGTGCGAGCAGAGAGCGTGACATAGGGGAGTAGCATGGGCTCTTGAAAACTCACAGTCCACCCCCAGTGACACACTCCTCCAACAAGGCCACACCTCCTAATCCTTCCCAAACAGTTCCACCAACTAGGGACAAAGTATTCAAACTCATGAGCCTATGGGGCCATTTTTATTCAAACCACCACACCAGTTTCTGAAAACTCTGTATCGTTCCAGCATATACCCAGGTTTGAGAACTACTCTACAACCTATTCTGATTTAAATTTCAGCTGACAGGATTCTAATCTGGCTCACATCATATGAGACAGCAAATATTATTGCTAGAACCAGGTTTTCTTTGGCTTTCCATAGCTAAATGAATACTTTTCAAATCATATAGAACCTTTGACCACTGACAGCCAACATCTTTTATCTCCTCAGTGAAATGGGAAGACCTCCTAGGAAGTACCAAATTTCCTTCTGTGTGCTATATTTTAAATGAATTAGAAATGTGGAGTAAAAGGAGTCATCTTCTGTTGTGTCCATGTCTGTGAGCATTAAAACTACTTCTTTCCTAAAATAGGGCAAAGCAAATTTGCTATGATCTATATATAGCCTTTTGTTTAAATGGAGTCAAAAAAAGTAAGTTGTGTAATGCTAAGAGTGCATGGAGCCGCCCCTGTAACAGAAACTTTTCTGAAACTTGACATCTGGAGAGGCAATTACTTCAGGAATTACATATTAATGAGTTGATCACTCAGCGAGCATTTACAGGGTCTCTGCTGTGTGCTCAGAAGCCTGGAAGGGAAGTGGTAGAAAAAGATGCTCACCAGCCGGACACAGTAGACCTCACTTATAATCCCAGCACTCAGGAGACTGAGCAGGAGGACCATGGATTTGAAGTCAGACTGGGATACATAATAAGTGAGACCTTGTCTAATTATTAATTAATGAGAGAGAATTGCCCATTATCTATTGTCAGTAGAAATCAATACACACCAACATTCCCATACTAAGGAAAACACCCTCTCTTGCCCAGCAGAAATATTAAAGAGATGCTTTCTTCCTAGTCTGATGGGTCCCTCCCTGCTCTACTGCACTCCCGAGCCACCTGAGGAACCTTCCACCCATCCTACCTGCCAGCCTGCCTTACGACAACAAAAGAAAACTCAGAGGAGTTCCCTGCAGGGCCCACACAACCAGATTTACCCTCACCAACTACAAGTGTAGAACTTAACAAGGAAGAGACGCGATCTCTGCACAGTTAGCAATTTTACATCTAATTATCCAACCAGCAACAAGTAGATGCATTTGTAGCCATGATTTTAGTAACAACAGCAGTACATAACATGCTATAGCTTAAAGTAATTTTTTTCTTGAAAGAATAAGATTTGTGATTCTTTTTCCTGTGAGGTGACTTTGATGATACATAAGTGTAGATCTCATTCCTTATCGTCACATGTATTGTTCCCTTACATTCTTCTCATCTGACTTATATTCATTTTCTTGTTGTTCTGATTCACAAGTGCCACTGGCGTGACCAATTAGCTACTGAACGTGTCTGATGAAAAACTGATGAAAGGGAAAGGGATTGTAACCAGCCATTGTTGATTTCTCAATATAGGCATGTATGATCACATTTAATCCAAACAGCAATGCTACCAAGAAATATTGTTATTTCATTCCACATCTAAAGAACCTGTTCCTTAGAAAGTCTACTACATTTAGCCAAGATCACAAAGCTAGAGTGTAGGAATGAGTGCAAGCCTTTCCCAGACCAAATTGTGTTCTCAGCTGAAGTTGTTACTCTTTATTAGTCATTGATAACTGCATCACAAACAGTCTCAACAGAAGTGTTAGAAGTGATCTCCATGACTATCCTTGATCCCATGACCACCAGCATCTTGATATATGACAACAGGACTTTTATGAGTTCTCCCAGCTTAATTCTGATCTATCTTTTATGCCACAGACTCATAACATTAATAAAAAGAAAGGAACCTGATTATGCTGACATCATCTTGCTTTGAAATAACTTAGATAATGGAATTTCATAGAATTACTATCTGAGATCATCTAGTTCAAGTTCTTATTATATTTGATACTTACAGACATTAAAGAAGCATTAAGAAATAAAGGAAGGGAAGGAAATTGACTTCACATTTCTTGACTTCCAGTAAGAAATCTCTAAGTCATATTTTTCAGAGGACCAGAAATTTTCTTAAAGCCACCTTTCATACATGTCTTCATTTAAAAGTAATGTTTACAGTGCCAAAATACTACTACACTTGCCTTGAAGCAGAGTTGGGGGAGGGGAAATTGCAGAGAAAATATTTTGTAAATTTAGATGTGCTTGGGCCTAGCCTGTCCAGGACCTCTAAGTTCACCTAGCAAAGTAATATGAAATTCATAACAAAGTAGATATTACTAAAGAAGAAAGTCCTTAGTGAACTCCATAGGCAACTCCTTTAGTGAATTCCGTAGACAACATTCTTAGTGAACTCCATAGACAGCATCCTTAGTGAACTCCATAGACAGCATCCTTAGTGAACTCCATAGACAGCATCCTTAGTGAACTCCATAGACAACATCCTTAGTGAACTCCATAGACAGCATCCTTAGTGAACTCCATAGACAACATCCATAGTGAACTCCATAGACAGCATCCTTAGTGAACTCCATAGACAGCATCCTTAGTGAACTCCATAGACAGCATCCTGAGTGAACTCCATAGACAACACCCATAGTCAACTCCATAGACAACATTCTTAGTGAATTCCATAAACAACATTCTTAGTGAACTTCGTAGATAGACAGAGCTTCACAGCTGCCTTAGGAGCTCCAGCTGGAGTTTTCTGATTGTTGATCAGGACCACAGGCTGATGACATCACTGCCTGTGCAGGCCTACACTGGCTTCTCCAACGTTTTCATTTAAAATCACATCAACACATCAGGAGTATGCATCTCATAATTTGGTGTAAAGTTCCCAAATAGCAGGCCAACTAAAATTCCTGAAAATATTTTCTTAGAAACTCGGAAGAGTTATCTAAATTTCCTTTTAAAGCTATCTCAAACTCAAATTAAGTCTTTGATTTCCTCCAGCAAACCCGTTGCTTTACTAATTTGAGTAAGAAGTAAAATCCAAAGCAAACTAATAAAGCTAACTCTAGTGTTTACTCTTGTGAAGCTGCATTTTATACTGGAAGCTCTGTTGTCTTCCAGCACAAGAAAGGTCTTGGCATCTCCTGAGTTTTCATGGGATCCCAGCTGTCACTATCTGCATGAGAAAAAGACAGTGCTCCAGCTTTGCCTCAGTAACTGAGCACAAGTGGAATCCGCTGCATCTGCACTGATTTCCCCACATTTCCAAACAACTTCATTTCTCTGCATGTGCCTTTTTTCCTTCTCTTTGTGACTTTTTAATGTATGTGAAGGGCTCGTTTAAACCAATTAAATCACGTTACTTTGAAAATCTTTCTCTAGAGTCAACTTTCCGCTTCCACTAATTTTTAACTTTCGAGGAAGTACAGGATATGTGACATTTTTCCCCCACCTACAGCCTAAACTTGAGGGGGAAAAAACATGCCACGTTCATATATAACTAATGATGAATCTAACCACCTGCTAGTTATATGAACTTAGAAATTTTAGCCTTCCTGTGCCTTGGTTTCTTCTCTGTAAAATGGGACTAACAGAATCTCTACCACAATATTTTGAACATTAAGGAAATCAATCTAAGCCAAATCTATACAGATGCAGTTGTGATGCACGTTAGGTGACAAGCACATGCTCAGTGTTATAGTGTAAAGAACCCTGTAAGCACAGACACTTGACATTAATAGGCTTTAGTAATAAGATGATTGTGAATGAATCCAGAACCCTGTAAGCACAGACACTTAGCATTAATAGGGTTTAATAATAAGATGATTTTGAATGAATCCCAGAAACTATATGAGGAGAAAAGCAATTTTAAGATGTTCTAAATGGGCCGGGCGGTGGTGGCGCACGCCTTTAATCCCAGCACCTGGGAGGCAGAGCCAGGCGGATCTCTGTGAGTTCGAGGCCAGCCTGGCCTACAGAGCGAGATCCAGGAAAGGCACAAAGCTACACAGAGAAACCCTGTCTCGAAAAACCAAAAAAAAAAAAAAAAAAAAAAAAAAAAAGATGTTCTAAATGGAAAATAAATAATATAACTAATAATTAGCATTTCAAAGTTCAATTCAACAGCCATTTAGTACCTCTATGCAAAACTGCGTGCCCATGGTCATCCAATGTAGAAGCACAAACTAAAAAACTCTAGATCCACCTTTTCTTCATCAGTTCCCTCCTTAGAAAGTTCACTTCCCAGCCCAAGGCTAGTGCTTTTAGTAGTAGGATTCCTTGTGCAAATAAATATCCACCAACCTCATGCAATGTGCCCTGCTATGAAATGACACCATCAAGACCTTATAGCCCAACACAGCCAAGGAAATGAATGCTCCTGTTTAGAACCATGTGATGTCAGGAGCCATTGTCATGAGCTACTGTAGCAAATACAGCTTGTAGCAATAGATAATTCAGATGTTAACCCACCAGAGGAATGTTTCTCAGATGGGGTACCCTGTTCAAGCAAGGCTTGCAGGCCGTTAACTCTGAATACTGCTGCTTTCATCTGTAATTTCTTTTTTTTTTTTTTTTTTGGTTTTTCGAGACATGGTTTCTCTGTGTAGCTTTGCGCCTTTCCTGGAACTCGCTTTGGAGACCAGGCTAGCCTCGAACTCACTGAGATCCGCCTGGCTCTGCCTTCCGAGTGCTGGGATTAAAGGCGTGCGCCACCACCGCCCGGCTTCATCTGTAATTTCTTATGCAATGACAGCTATGATATCTCCCCATTACCATGTATTTTCATGGGCATATATATATATATATATATATATATATATATATATATATATATATATATATATATCCATAGATGGTCAGGAAGATGACTTCATTAGCTGTACAATTCTTTCCGGGGGGAGGGGTTTCAAGACAGGGTTTCTCTGTGTAGTTTTGGTGCCTGTCCTGGATCTCGCTCTGTAGACCAAGCCGGCCTCGAACTCAAAGAGATCTGCCTGGCTCTGCCTCCCGGGTGCTGGGATTAAAGGTGTGCACCACCACTGCCTAGCAGCTGTACAGTTTTGATATATAGAAAATATATTAGGAGATGCTTCACAGCCAGATCTATTGTACCACGTGGACTATAGACGTTTAAAGCCTGATTTGTTCCTTTTACTCAGACTAACAACAATAACAGTCTCACTTGAATCTAACACAAACTGTACACATTTAGCTCATACTTCAGAGCAAGTTCAAACTAGACTAAAGGCCTTTGTAAATAGACTGTAAGTTTAAAACTTTACAGTTATGCACAAGGTCAGAGTCACAAGTGTCTACCAAGATTACTAACACAAAACACCCTAAGGAAAGCCTGCCAATTCTTCACTTGCCAAGTTTGCTGACAATAGACCCATGTCTCAAAGTTTGTCTCATTTGGGCACTATGGCCCTCCCTCCCTCTTACTCCTGAAACCTTGAAAAATGTGTAAAAGCCATGGTAAATGGCTCGACTCCTTACCACTTTCCCTGGAAATGTGCTTTTGACCAATGAGAGGTAACTCTTGTAACTTTTCCTATTGCTTCAGGCCTCCTGTGAAGGAGGAATTATTAGGCGAGATGAGAAGAAGCAGGAGGACAAGAACAGAGAATTAGAGCTAAGAAATTATAGACAATTAGGCCAAGAAAATTAGAACATCAGAAGAATAAAGAGACATGAAACAAAGTATGGTGTGAACAGATTCATTCCCTCACCCTCAGATATTCAGTTTTTCCTCACTTATTGTAGTGTCTCTTTTGAACCCTAAAAGAAGGTTTTAAGTCTGGTCCTTAAAAGCCTTCATTAATGTGACTGCCCCATAAAAGAGAAGATTTTATTTATTCAAGTGTTCATATGCACAGTGCAATTGTATTGGTGTTTGGTCTCATGAAAAGCCTTTATGAGGAAAGGATGGCTGTGACATCCTTAGGGCATATGCTTACGGTCTTAACCAGCAGTGATGCAAGACTAGGAACCCCAGACATTCGAAGAGTCATGGAAAGATGACTGGCCCGGACTGACTCCGCCAGTGTGTGCCAGAGAGTACAGGGCAGCGCTGGAAACAGGCTCGGCTCGAGTTTGGAAGGGCCATCACAAACAAGGTTTTAGGTTTGGTACCAAAGCCTTCTCTCTGGATCTCGGTTTCCCAAAGTGCCTGTGGGCAAGCACAACCTCCTTAAAATAGCCCGAAAAGGGAACTGAAGAATTCAGATGATGGGGAAACTAACAATGTTATATTTATTGCCAGTCTCAGAATTTATACAGCAGTCAGTGTATTCCAGATTTTCTTATTGATCATTTGACCTTTTGATCATAATTTAAACAAAGAACCGTGTTGTTGCTGTTGTTGTTGTTGTTATTGGTGGTGGTGGTGGTGGTGGTGGTGGTATTAGAGGTCCAGGATTCGGGTACAGTTCCTCTGTAAAGGCTTGCCTGTCATTTACAAGGCATTTGGTTGCAGAGTTTGATCACCAGCAAGGGGGGGCGGCGTATGAGGAGGGGTTGTATAGAATAATAAAGATACTTGTAATCTTCTCTACTGTGACATTTCTTGGGCCCACGTTTTCCTTGTGAAGACAATCCCATTAGAAATTCCTCTTTAGATAGATACCGCACTGGGTTATTTCTAACCAAACATGTCCAGCAGAGGCTAGGGTGGCTCTCCTCTTTCCCTGGACCACATGGACTGACCTCTTCTACCTCTGATGTCTTCTAGGAGAGGCATGCTGCGGAGGTGCGCAGGAACAAGGAGCTCCAGGTTGAACTGTCTGGCTGAAGCAGTGGCGGGTATGGCACGTCCCTCCCATAGTAAATCCCCCTGCCTATATTATAATGGATCATGAGCTATCAGTATGGGAAATGTATGACATGGTTTAAAAAGAACTCATTATTAAAAACAAAACAAAAAAACAGAATCAAAAATAAAATAAAATCAATGCGGTCTCTTTGCAGAATGTTTTGCTTGATGTTTAAAAAAGTACCTTGGATCTTATTTTGTAAATATTTACATTTTTGTTAAAAAATACAAGTATTGCATTATGCAAGTTATTTCATAATCTTACATGTCCTGTAACAGGCTTTTGATGTTGTGTCTTTCCACTCAAATGAATTTGCGAGGTCTGTTCTTTTCGAAGCTCCCCATGTGGAATTCTAGTCCCTGCCCTTTTCATTCCAACAGAAAAAGGAGGTCAGTAAACAGTCTATGGTGCTAGAAACCCACCATTGCCTAATGACCTAGATGACTTCAGAATCTCTGAGCTTGACCACGACCACACCTAGACCCCAGGTAGTGTGTCTCCATGTGAACCTCCACATTTGTCTGCTCATAATCTGCTTCCTGCCTAGAAACCACAACGCCAGGCTAAGGAAAACCACCGAGCATAGCACTTCCTTCTGCTTCTTGTGCACTGTGTGCTACAAATGTGTTTGGGTTTTAGAAAGGGATGGATGGGAAGACAGACCTGAGCTCAGTCAGGGTAGAAGTAAAAGGCTGAACCTCTTCCAGTGCTGAACACACAGGCAAAGCCAAAGGAAGGGTTCAAGGAGCCCTGAAATCGCTCTTCATGAAGTGGGCTTACTTCTCCTGTTTCAGTTATTTTGATGGAATGAATTAATTAGCGTGTCAGGTGGCTTATTTGTGGATGCCATGGGTGATGATGTTCATTTTAAGCTTTTGCCTGTAGTACAAGCACATGATGCTGCTGGATATTTTTCCACTTGGAGACTGTGAGCTGGTTGTTGCATTAAAAACACAAACAAAATCACAAACACTGTGGACTTTTCACTCAAGCTGGTCTTTCCTCCCCAGTGTAGGGCAATCCTGCCTATAAACAAAACCAAATCACTCCATCTGTGAAGCTGACGCAGTTAGGGGGGCTAGGCAGGGCATTTGTGCCAACTAAAAGAATCAGCAGATACCCAGCATAAGTACCTATTGCAGTTTTGAAGTCGTTTCTCCCCCAACTCCCAACTCCCGAAGGTTGCTGCCTGCATATTTACTCTTCATTAGTGCTATTTTCCTGTATGTCATTGTGAGCAAGCTGTGATGAATAAAGAATTGGAGTTCTGTGAACTAATAACCGTTTGGTCTGGTCTCTTGGCCCTGGATGTTCTGACCCTGGTGTTCAGATTGTAATAGGGTGGCTGCTGAATTGGGCCATCTCACAAGCAAACAGGCAGTAATTAGTTTGGAGGAAGCCCATGGCCTGCTGGTTGACTTCCCTTGTGAAACAGCGGGCCACTTCTTTTCCCCTCCCTTGGACAGGCCAACACAGTGGGAAAGGCCTTCAACTGTCCCCCTTAGCAACAGGCAGAGTGGAGGAGGAGCTGAAGGTCCAGGCTGGTCGTGCTGAGGAATCGAGCCTCGTTCCAGGCATTGTGAGGTTCTTGGCACCATCTCAGGCCCTCGCTCGCTGCCCACAGGACACCCCCAGCCTGGGCCGTCTGTTAAAATGTGACTTCCCTGCCACCCTGCCCAACTGTGTCCTGCCGGTGAGCACGCTGGACACATGGACACAGCGGGGTCCTGCCAGAGGCCCAGATGGATATTGCAGGACCAGACGAACAGCATCCAGTTTGAGCAGAAATCATAAATAATGGAAACAATGCAGATTTATGAATAAGTAAATGGGGCTGTCACCCACAAGAACACTGGCTAAGTTTAAGGTTGAGGTCACCTTGTGTCTTATCTTGACTGTCCTTTATTATTTGTGGGATAATAAGACTGTATAACACTGTAATCAATGATACGTGTACCTTTTCTTTTTTTAAGACAGGTTCTCTGATGTAGCCTTGGCTATATTAGAACTCTCTATGTAGATCAGGCTGGCCTCAAACTCACTATCTGCCTCTACCTCCCAAGTACTAGGACTGCAAGCCTACACAGTGAGAACATGTCTTTAAAAAAAGATACACAAGCTTTTTTTTTAGATTTTATTTATTTATTTGTGTGTGTGTGTGTGTGTGTGTGTGTGTGTGTGTGTGAGAGAGAGAGAGAGAGAGAGAGAGAGAGAGAGAGAGAGAGAGAGAGAGAGAGAGAGAGAGAGAGTGTTTTGCTTGCCTGTGTGTCTGGGCACCACTTATGTGCAGTCCCCAAGGAAGCCAGAAGAGGGTGTCAGATCTGGGTCTGGAGGTACAGATGGTTGTGAGCCACCTTGTCTAGGCTAGGAGTCAAAGCCCAGTTCTCTGTGAGAGCAGCCAGGGCTAAGTGCTTGAGCATTTCTCAACTCAATCTGCGTGCTTTTAGACATCGGACTCCTGATTAGCACAAGGCAAGATCTATTTTCATACTGATTTACACAAGTCAGTAGGAAAATGTGACCTCAGAGGTTTTCCACCAGCCCCTAAGACCACAAACCCAAAGCTTAATTGGGCCCCAAAACAGTAAGTGGTGTTGTTAGTCCCCTTGGCACGTTGAAGGGAAACAGCTCATTCCCATGAGGCTCTGGGTATTAGAATAGTGGACACCCCCTCATACTCACGCTAGAGTGTGTCCCTCCTTAAACAAGAATTAGCCTAATGTTAAAAATAATAATAACAACACAGGCCTCAGAGAAGTGAGTGCTGGGCCTCCAGTGCGAAGCCTGCCCCCCATGACTCACAGTTACAGCAAACACTTCCCAACTCTCACTTCTCTGGGGAAGACGGATTGTGTCTGTGAAGTTACTCTAGACCAGCCGTTCTCAAAGTTGTCTTTGAGTTGGGTTTGATAATAGCCAGTTGTTCACTTGCCTGGCATGCGTGAGGCCCTGGGTTTGATCTTCAGCACTGGAAAGTAAAGAGAAACAAAAATCAGGTTGCTGACCCCCAGCTGGAGGATTCCTTATCCCTGAGCTCTGTACCTTGAAGCCAAAAGCGTCCGTTCACTGCTGCCACCTTCCCTCAGGGGACGCCGCTCCATCTTGTCTCCCCCATCGTTCACTGCTGCCACCTTCCCTCAGGGGACGCCGCTCCATCTGGTCTCCCCCACGCCTCACTGTGAACACACTGCTCCAGCTGTGTGGAGGAGGCCAAGTGGCTGTTACAGGAAGGATACCTGTTTCAGTTGTGGGACGTTCCATGATGACCAGGGGATGAAGGGAAACTCATGTAACCCTGTTCAAAAGGTAGGGGTGGGATGGAAAGACATCCAAGCGGGAAGAAATGAAGTGCTGCTTACGTGGTAATGAAAGATGTGCTAGGCAGGGCTATGGTTAGAAAACAAGAGAGGTCAAAGACAATGCCTTGCATCTCACACACACATTGTTTCAGGAAGGCTAACAACATCTGAGGCTTCTCCAGTCCCTTCACAATGAACTAAGAGCTCTTTGTGGGAATGATGCCATTTAGAGAAGTACCAGTTCATAGCCTGAATCCACTCATAGACATTTTTTAACATGCTGTGGTCTGGTGAGTGTTATGTTTAAATTGTGTAAATGCCACTGAAATGTTCTGTGAAAATTCCCAAGATCCCATTGATCTGATGAGTCACTCATCTCTCCTGCATCTTCTATACCCAAAAATTTATGGAGCAACCACGTGTCAAAAAATACTGTTCTTTCCTCAAAAGCCTGCTCTGTCAGAGTATCTACCAGAACTGCACAAATACCCAGGACAATCAGTCAAGAAAGAGGTTTTGTTTTAGCTCACAATCTTGAAGGTTTCAGCCCATGACTGGTTGATTCCCTTATGCTGGGGCCCATCAGAAAGCAGCATATAATGATGGCTCCCTGAGACAGAGCAGAATTGCTCACCTAGGGAGGAAGGGAGGGAGGGAAGGAGAGGGAGAGAGAGAGAGAGAGAGAGAGAGAGAGAGAGAGAGAGAGAGAGAGAGAGAGAGAGAGAGATCCCACTAGGGCCCATTTGTGTTGGGACCAAGATTTTAACACAAGAAACTTTGGGAAACATTCCAGACTCAAACTTAAGTATCTGCCTATGGGCTCTTCACCAGCCCTCTCCACTTGTCAGCGTGGAAAACAAAGTTGAAACTGTGCCAACAGGCAGGACTGCATCATCCACTCTTCTGCTGAGGAACAGGACCTGAAGAGAGAGACGTGGCGTCCTTGGCATTGACGACCAGCACAACCACTCCTGGCCTCTTATCAGGCCATTTGCTGAAAACTGCTGAGGCAGATGCAGAGCCTGAAACAACCTTTAGCAAACCTCAGAGCTCCCTTGCATTCCTCCCTGTGCCCACTGTCATCTCCAAGTGACCAGCAAGTGGCATCAGATAGCCCTCCACATCATACCTCATCCTGCGTTCCTCTTCATTCCATAACTACAGCCACCATTGGGTCCCCTTAGACATCTCCTGCCACCTCGTGGCACATCTCTGCTCCAGTCTGCGGCCACCTCTGCACACTGATCGGGTCTTTTTGCCACCTCACTACCCTCCCATTCATGCACAGGATGACACTAAAGTGTCCCATGAGACCCTCTTTCCTCCGGAATGGCACTCCCCTTGCACAGTACTATGCACTCTGACACACAGGGTGTGGTTTTTCAGACCTCCACACCCATGCCATGCTCTGCATAGAATTATGTTCACTACAGCTCAAGTCATGGTGAAAGTCTAGGTCAGGCTGTGATCTTAAAATATGTTTTATAATCACAATGAATTAAAACTGCAATATGTTATTTGCAACTCCTGCTGCATAGCTAGCATGGGTCACTGTGGACTTATGTCTGTGCCATTTCTCACTCTGGAGCCAAAGGCCAATGGAGCTGACTTTGCTGGTCACTGTGGAGAAGAAAATTGCAAGCATGACTTGTCAGGCACTGCCTATTCCAAGCTTCCCCCCACAGTAGCATACACCACACCAAAGCAAGCGGCATGGGCCCCTTCTACCAAGTACACAAGAAGGTTCACCCGCATCATAATCACAGGGAAAAAAACCAAGAATGCTTAGTGAGCTGCACCGATGACCACCACCCTGCTGGTCACCTAATGTTCGGCTCATGGTTTTTATCCCGATGTCAACACTGTCTGTCCTCCATGCAGAAAAGCACCAAGTCTCATTTAGTCATGCATCAAGACTGATGCTGAGGCCTCACAGCCCCATTCCTCCTTTCTACCTTGATCTATCCATGAGTCCGAGGGACAGCAGTCTTCATTGTCAACTGGACTTGTCTAGGATCACCTACATCCA
The DNA here is from genome assembly GCF_949786415.1 of Peromyscus eremicus. Classification (NCBI taxonomy): domain Eukaryota; kingdom Metazoa; phylum Chordata; class Mammalia; order Rodentia; family Cricetidae; genus Peromyscus; species Peromyscus eremicus. The sequence goes on along the minus strand of NC_081417.1, from coordinate 28,684,002 downwards.
TGCGTGGGCTTGGCTTCCCAGACTGAATGAAAATGGGGACAAGAAAGCAAGCTGAGCACCAGTAATCTGCCTGCTTCCTGACTGGCTGCAGGTGTAACACAACCAGCTGTATCCCACTCCTCCCGGCATGCCTTTCCCCCATCAGGACCAGACTCTCGAGCCATGAACCAAAACAAACCCAGCCTTAAGTTGCTTAGTTCAGGTGTTCTGCCCCAGAAATGAGAAAAGTAACTAACAGAGTTCTCTGGACCAGAAGTAAATTTAAAAAGCAAATGACCATCCCGCACATGTTACACTCTGGTGCAATGGGTGAAATTGAACAAGATAAGCACACAGCTTATCTCTAAAGGTAAGAGATTCGCAGCATCCAGTCACCACAGAAATCCTGGCATCCCCACTGGGCAGACCCTGTGAGCACTGGAATAAAGAACATTCTTTGATTCTGTCCTTATCTTATTCCCAGAGCAGAGCTCCTGCCCCGAGTCCATTGTTCCCCATGGCTGCCTGTTCTGCCAGTGAGAGGGGAAGAGAGAGGGAGAGAGAGAGAGAGAGAGAGAGAGAGAGAGAGAGAGAGAGAGAGAGAGAGAGAGAGAGAGAGAGAGAACTGTACATGTGTACACGTCTCCAAGTGTGAGTGTAGACATATGCATAATACAGTGCATGTGTGGAGGTCGCAGGAAACCTCAGCTCTCTGTCCTCCGTCAATCTCTTTTGAAGTAGGGTCTCTTATTGTTAGCTAGGCTGAGCCCTGAACTTACAGAGACCCTCCTGTGTCCCCGCCGTATCTTGCCATCAGGATGCTGGGATTATAGGGGAACACTACAACATCTGACTTGAGATGGGTTCCGGGGATCTGAACTCCAGTCCTCATGCTTGCATAACCAGCACCTTATCCACTGAGCCATCTGCCCAGCTCCCTGCTCCGCCCCCTTAACTATAGTCTTCCTGGTCCTTCATTTCCCATGGCTGTATCTACAGGGGTGCCATGTATCCACTCTTGGCATCTGTGTAACTATTTCTGTCCATTTGCTACCCACCAGGATCGAGTATCCAAGGGCCACTACATTTCTACTGAATGTCATATTAACGCAGATTCCAGCAGGAAACAGGAAACAGCACCTTACAAAGAATAAGGAGACATTCATGACTGTTCTATTTGAGGTTAGGTGAACAAATTAAGGAACGCCAATGCAGGCTGCTGTGGGATAATGCTCTTGTGCACTGTAAAGATTTGTCACTGGAATTGGTTTAATAAAATACTAATTTGCCAGTAGCCAGACAGGAAGTATAGCCAGGGTGACCAGAGTAGGAGAATTCTGGGCAGAGGAAGGATGGAGTTAGGAGTCACCAGCCAGACGCAGAGAAAGCAAGATGAGAATGCAGCACTAAGAAGATAGCAAGCCATGTGGCTAAACATAGATAAGAATTATGGGTTAATTTAAGGGTAAGAGCTAGTCAGTAATCAGCCTAAGCTACCGCTGATCATTTATAAGTAATATTAAGCCTCCAAGTCAATTATTTGTAAAGTGGCTGCTGACTATTTGGGAATAGGCAGGCAGGAGAGAAACTTCCACCTATAGCAAGCAGGCTATTGAAGGGCCTGAGAAACACAAGCAGTGAGAAACCCTCCCTGCCCAGCATGGTCTGAAGACCTAGGAGGTCTCTTCTGCCAGAGGGAACATACCTCTAGCAGAGGCAAATGGGGCACAGTGTATGGCAAAGGAACACCTGAACACATTTCCTCCTTTGCTTCAATTTAATCACAACTTCACGTTGGCCAGACGCAGCCAAAGCACCGAGGACCCTTAGGAAGCCTGTAGGTGCCGTGTGCAGAGCTCAGCTTCTGAGGTTGAGCATGATGAGGAAAGGAAGAGAACACAGGAGGGCCAGAGCATGCTTCTCACAGGGCAGACCACAGCCTTTTTCAGCTGCCAGCACAAATGACAACTGATCTTTTTCCACGGGGCTACCATCACTGCTGTGGACTGATATCTCCAGGGTCAGTCCTCTTCAGACTGTACTTGTCGTGCACTAGAGGAAGGTGTGACTTGTGACTCTTTTTCACCAACAGAATACAAGCAGATAAGCCAGGGGGCTGTGGAGGTGCACGCCAGGGAAGAGCCCGTTTAAGTTTGTAAGTAACCTCCAAGAAGTCTTTCAAGCTTGTTCATGATAAAGATCACCTGATTCTCTAAATATCATTTAAATAAATTAATCAACTCAGTGACAGAGGTGAAGCCAGACCACATGTATTCAATGTCAAACACTTTACAATGATCACTTCTCCCTCCTTTGGTGTCCTATCCAACTCTCCACTCTGTATCACCCCTCACTATCTAGTTTAGCCCATTTGTACCAAGAGACGAGGATCTGAGGGAGCGGATGGAGACCACAACCAAGCCAAAGAGCACCTCTCCACTAAACACTGGGGACTCTGGAGTTTGCTTTTTTGTTTTTGTTCATTTCCTTTCTTTCTTTAGCATACACTTGTTATTTAAAAAAATGGTGGGTTTAATTAATTAAGATATTCTCATGTAAGTCTATCATGTACTTTGATTTTTTTTTTTTTTCTGAGATAGGGTTTCTTTGTGTAGTAGCCCTGCCTGTCCTAGAACTCACTCTGTAGACCAGGCTGGCCTCAAACTCACAGAGGTCCACCTGCCTCTGCCTCCCGAGTGCTGGGATTAAAGGCGTGCACCACCACGACACAGGTCATGACTTTTGTGTCCTCCTTCACTCTCTTCCGGTCCACTCCCCCTCCCAAATAATTCTTCATTTTCAAGTCTTGTTTCCCTTCTAGTCTGTAGTCTCCATATGAGAGAAAAGGGGACATTTGTCTTTCTGGACATGGCTTATTGGACTCCACATGATGACCTCCAGTTCCACTCATTTTTGTACAAATAACATTTTTTTCTTCCTAAGAGCTGAGTAGAAGTCCCTTGTGGCTAGCACATTGTCTTCATCTGTCTGTTGATGACACCTGCCTGATCTATAACTTCTGACCACAAGGCAAAGAGCATGGATATGTATTGATTGGATTGAAATGTTCTACATAGTAATTATCACAAGAGTTTAGTAACCAAAAAAAATGAACACTTGAAAAATGGAACAGTATTTCCAGAAACAGTGTTCAAATAGGAGGATTTCATTCAAACTGCAATTACAGGCAATGCATATAAAATTTAAAAAATAAGAAAGTAGCCGAGTGTGGTGAACCATACCTTTAACCCCAGAACATAGGAGTCAGAGGCAGACGGATCTCTACAAGTTCAAAACCAGCCTGGTCTACAGAGCTAGCTCCAGGGCAGCCAAGGCTACACAGAGAAATCCTGTCTAAAAATACCAAAAAAACAATAATAATAATAAAGTAAAAAACATGTTATTACTCCATCTGAGCAAAGTTTATGGTGTACACAAAATATTAATTCATTGTCAAAAATAAATAAGGAAACATGGATGTGCCAGCAGAGACACATCTCACGGCAGACCACTCACAGAGATTATGAATGGAAAACTGTACAGCAATCAAGTGAATCAGAAAACAAGCAGTAATGGTCACTCTTACATCTAGAAAACTAGGCAAAAAATTAGTAGGAAGAGATACAGAAAATCATTCCATCTCAATCAAGAGATCAGTGCACCACAAAGATAAGACAGCAAATATTTATACAACAAATATTGGTGTACCCAGTTTCATAAGACAAACACTACTGGCTGGATGTGAAGGGAAAATAGGTCCAGGTACAAGGACAGCAGGTTTTCCCATACCCTACTATCCTGAATAAAGAGACGATACAGACAAAAATACCAACAAAGGAACCTCAGAGTTAAACTGTACCATACATCAAATGAACTTGATAAGCATCTACAAGTTGCCATAGTGATGCACATTTATTTAAATTTTATATAAACCCAGCACCAAGAGAGCAGAGACAGGAGGAGTTCAAGGTCATCTTTGGCTATACAACATGTTTGAGGCCACTCTAGGCTACATGAGACCCTACCTCAAACCAACACAAATAGACATCCACAGAATATTCCATCCAACAGCAACAGAATACACATCCTTAGCAGCCAATAGAGCTTTCTCTGGAAGAGATCTCATTGTAGGCCATGGAAGGAAGGCCCAACAAATACAAAAAAAGATCCAACTGCTTCTTATACCCTTTCAGATAATAATGGAATAGAACTAGAAGTCAATAGCAAGAGATGACACTACCCAACTCCAGGAGAAAATTAGAAAGTTCCTAGAAGCCAGTGAAAACTAAGACACAAGCTATTAATCACAGCCAAGGCTGTTCTCAGAGGGAAGTGTAACCATGAGAGTCCACACCTAAAATCCAGGAAGAATGATGCTCCTAACCTAAAGACCCACCTCAAAGTCTCAGGAAACAAGCTAGACCCAAGCTAGTAGATGAGAACATAGATAAAGTACTCATTGCTTTTAAGAAAAACAAAACTGTGACATTCCTCCCTATTTCAATCCTATTGCCAGATTTTCCCTGCTCATCTTAGCCAGGCTCTGGAAGCTGGCTGGATTCCTTCACTTCCCACTCACCCTTAATCTAACACCATCTGCCTCTGTTCTCACCTCCCCCAATGAAACTGTTCTCACAAGTGTTAATGACCTCAGTTGTTTTCCACAGTTAAGTTTCAAATCTGACCCAACAGTGCTCAGGCTTAGCCCCAAACACGATCTTTCCTATACAGCCCTTCTTAACCCACGTCCCTACCTGCCCCCAAAGCATCCTGTGCAAAAATGGTTTGACAGCCAGGTGTCTCCAGCTTCCAGGTTTAGGTTCTAGCTGTACCAATCCCGTTCTCTCTTCATTAAATCTCTCCACTTGTAAATGATGACAGAAGAGCAACTCTCTGTCTCTGAGTCACTGTACTCAGTTTTTGACTTGTTCCATGGATCCATGAGCTTGCCGCACCTCCCACTAAAGAAGGAACAGTGTGTTTCTCCATCTTACTGACGGCCGTGTGTCATTCATCCTCTGACCAGCGTAGGAACGGTGGATATGGTGTTTGGGTTAGAACTGTAAATGTCCAGTAGCTTGGCAGCTAACACCCCTCACCCCATGATCTACCATGAGAGTATGTCCTGAGGAAGCTTCTGGAACAAAGAGAAAGTAGAGACATGTGGAGCAGATTTGAACCCAACAAAAGCCTGGAGCTAAGCCTGGCTGACCAACAGCCTACAAAGAAAATATTCTAGAAAGTAAATATCTGTTGAGATGATTCATATAATATTGATAGACTGCAAAAACAATTAAGTGAGCTGATGGGAAAGGGCTTGGGCAGGACCCAGTATGTAAGAAACATTTGGTAACTGTTACTTATTAATATGCTTTACATTGTTGTTATTGTTTGCTGAGCTGTTTTTTTCTTTTTTTATTATTATTAAGAAATTTTCTATTCATTTTACATACCAACCACAGATTCCCCCTCTCCCCTGTCCTCCTGCCCCCCAGCTTTCCCCCCTCAACTGACCTCCCATTCCCACCTCCTCCAAGGCAAGGCCTCCCATGAGAAGTCAGCAGAGCCTGGTACATTCAGTTGAGGCAGGTCCAAGCCCCTCCCCCTGCACCAAGGGTGTGTAAGGTGTCCCCTCACAGGCACTGGGCTCCAAAAAGCCTGATCGTGCACCAGGGACAGATCCTGATCCCACTGCCATGGGGCCCCTTACACAGGTCAAGCTACACAACTGTCTCACCTATGCAGAGGGCCTAGTCCAATCCCATGGAGGCTCCACAGCTGTTGGTCCACAGTTCATGAGTTCCCACTAGTTTGGTTTGGTTGTCTCTGTGCGTTCCCCCATCATAATCTTGATGCCCTTGTGCTGAGCTGTTTTTATTCATTTACTCTCCTGTGATACACAGTCTCTAGCTTTTTGCTGAGTTCCTACCCTTTAACAAGTGTTCAGTAATACAGACATTCCATATGGAGTAGCTGAGCGAAGGAAGAAAATGAATTAATGTATTCAAATGAGAAAAAATACTCTGGGTAATGCTTGACCACAGATAATTAGTCATGAGTTTCTGTCTTTTTTCGTTCCTCCATAGTCTAATACTGTATGCTTGCTTTGACCTCAAAGTTAAGCTTTGTATCATACAAATGACACTTTTTTAGATTTATTTATTTTGTTTTATTATATGTATATGACTGTTCTGCATGCATGTGTGCCTATGCACTACATCCATGCTTGGTGCCTGTAGAAGTCACAGGATGGCATCGGGTCCCTTGGAACTGGAGTTATGGATAGTTGTAAGTCACCATGTGGATGCTGGGAATCAAACCTGGGTCCTCTGCAAGAACAAAGGCTCTTAACCACTGAGCAAACTCTCATCCCACAAAGGACTATTCTAAATAACAAGAAAAATAAGTCTCTATGAAAAATAAAAATCTCTGCCACCTAGCTGTACACAACTCCTTAGCAAGAAATTTAAAGCCAAACTTCCATCTATGTATGATGATATTTTATTTGTACTGAAATGTGATTTTATTTGCATGTTAATAAATAAAGTTGCCTGGGGTCAGAGCTTATAGCAAGCCATAGCAGAAGTTGGGCGGTGGTGGTACACGCCTTTAATCCCAGTTCTTGGGAGGCAGAGCTAGGCGGATCTCTGTGTGTTCAAGGATATAGCCAGCATGGAGACACACGCCTTTAATCTCAATACCAACCATAGAAAACCTGGAGGTCTGTACAGACAGGCAGTGATGAGGAGGTCATGTGGTTGGGTTTACAACCAATGAGAAGGCAGAACAGAAAGTCTATATAAAGACAAACACACAGGAAGTAGGTCTCTTGCTGAGGAGGACAGCAGCGGCAGTGAAGGGGTAAGGTTTTTAGGTCTTAGCTATTGCTCTGACCTCTTGGGCTTTCATCTCTGCATTGGCTCTGTGTTTCTTATTTAATAAGATGGTTACATCTACAACCAAGCCAATACTGGTCCCCACTGAGCCCATCTTCCTGGGCAGCTGGCTGTCTGCATATCGTGTTACACAAGGCAGCAGCTAGAGAGCTCTTTGAAACCTCAAGTTCCCGCTTGCTCCTGACAAAGCGGCATCTAGCTGAACTAAGTCGTCTTCAGATGGGTAAGTGTGCATCCATGCTGGCCACAGGGTTTGGCGACATAGCCCTAGTATTTTGTACTAACCCTGTGTGGTGTTTTCCTTTAAACGTCTAATCCTCTTTCTCCTGTAGACGCTGCTTCCTCTACACACAGTCTGCAGGCATCTCCAGGAGATGTACTGTGCATATTCATCGCTATTATACATGTGGAAAGTCTTCTACAGGCTCATATGTTGAGGCCTTGGTCCATCTGGTGGTACTATATTGGGAAGTGCTGAAGAAAGTATTGTAAACTCAATAGAAAGACTTTCCTTCGAGTATTAGCACCTGTGGGAAGGAGGGAGCTCTGGAAAAGTGTTCTCCCAGGTTCAGCCACCCAGGCACTCAGAAGCTATTAGAGATGAGATGTTGGACCACCTACCTGCCAACCCAGCTGCAGCCCATGACATCATCCACATCAGCTTTCTAAGGAAAGCCCCCGAGAGGCCAAACAACGTGGAGCGGAGTCAGATTCTATAAACATCCCCCTAAGGCAGCGATGCATGAAGCCCTGAAAGATGCCTTGGAGACCTGAGAAACAAGGAGATGCCAGGAACATGGAAAACAGAATGTCTGAGGAGTAAAGCTGCAGGCAGTGAGAAGGACCAGTCCAGCAGAGAGATACAGAGACACCATGAGGGCTACATCCATTAGACTGTAGGGGCAGGGCTGCCAGAGCCTGTTGGAACTCACATCTGCCACCAGTGTCGCTGAAGGATTAGTATCATCTGATGACGTATTGATTCACTGAAAAAAATGAAGCAATAGTTTCTAAGACTCCTATCTTAGTCCATTTTGTGTTGCTGTAACAAAATACTTGAGACTGGGTGACTTCCCAAGGAGTTTATTTGGCCCACAAATGTTGTGGCTGGAGGATCTAAACAACTTGGTGATGGCCTGCTGGCTGCATCACAGTATGGCAGAGAAGCACCCAGGGAACTGGCCTTGTGCAGAAGGGATGAAGCACATGGGTTGGCCCCAGCTTATAACAGCACACCCCCTGGAGATACAATCCAACTGCACGAATCCTGACCTGTTCCCTGAGCTTTCTGCCAACCCCTTCCAAGGGTGGTACTCCCATGACCTAACCATCTTCCACCTCTTCCACTTTAACCACTTTTATACGACTTCATAGGGGACCAGGTTTCCAGATTTTGAACCTTGAGGGATGTCTTTGAAATTTTAAACCATATCTAAATCACAACAACACCCATCGACCATCTTCCACTCACATGCACTACCGCAGGCTGACTGCTGCAGGCGGGCTAGGCGAAGCAGGTTTTTCCTCCGTTCTCCAGCAGCTGGCTCCCCTCAGCATCTCAGATGCGCTGCTCCAGGGACTCTCTTCTTCCCAGAAGTTCGCCATGTTATTTTTTCTTCCACTTTGCAACACTGTCTTTACTCACACTCTGACATCTCTTTCATTCCCTTTTCTCCTCATGCCCTACAATAAGGCTTTTACCTCCATTCTACAAAGCTGTGTGGTTCTGGTCAGGCCACCAGTGACCCCCGTGGTGCAGAGTGGACATTCTCCATGCTCATTCCTCTTGCCCTGTGGTTTGGCTTCACCGATGATGATGATGATGACGACGACGACGACGACGACGACGACGACGACGACGACACCCTCTTGGTTATCTTTCCTCCCTTACCTCTCTCTAACTCCCACTTTCCCGGCTTCCTCTCGTCATAGTGTTGCTGTCTCCTTTCTTGGATCCCTTTCTTCAAGCTGACGTGCACATGTTGGAGCCCCCCAGGACTCAGTCCTCAGGCGTCTTCCTCCCTCTGTCTACTGTCACTCCCTCAGAGCACTGTGCCAAGCCTACAACTCAAGCGGTGTCCATATGCTAGCAGTTCTAAATCTGTCTCTCAATCTGTCCCCTGAACTGTGGTCTCCTGTGTCCAGTGGTGGCTCAACATCTCTCTATAATGATAATCTCAAAGTAAGACATCACATACAGAACTCCCAACGTTCCTTCCCAAACCTGCCTCGCTTCCCGGCCCCTCTTGTTTTCATTGTTTTAACTGCGCAATCTAAAGTCTTGTCATCATCTTGGGTTTGTCTTGTGCTCTTTGGACAAACACCAGGCAGTTAGGTTATTCTCAAAGCCTGTCATCTGGGCCTGGTCTTCCACTGTAGGATCTGTATTCTGGAGACAGCTTCTGACTTCTAGAAAAGCAGTGGGGTATACTGGGCAAGAGTACGGATGTCTGAGCCAAAGGGCTTGATTCAAACCCAGTTGCGGCCACTTATCAGTTCTGTAGCAATAAACAGATTATTTAGCCCCTTCTTGTGTATTTCCTCAGTTACAAACTGCAGGGTAGGAACAATACTCGCTTTATTAAGTTGTAATGAAAATTAAATGAGGTGCTAGGAATGTTGCTTAGTTGGTAGTGTGCTTACCTAGCACACACGGAGTCCTAGGTGCAATCCCAAGAGCTGCATTAGCCAGGCTGTGGCACATGCCTGTGGTCCTAGTGCTTAGGAGATAAAGACACATGCCTGTGGTCCTAGTGCTTAGGAGATAAAGACACATGCCTGTGGTCCTAGCACTTAGGAGATGGAGGCACATGCCTGTGGTCCTAGCACTTAGGAGATGGAGGAAAGAGAATGAAAAATTCAAGACCATCCTTAGCTACATAGCAAGTTCAAGGACAGTCTGAGATGAGTAAGACCTTGTCTAAAAAAAAAAGAGAAGGAAGGAAGGAGGAAAGGAGGGAGGGAGGGAGGGAGAGAAACAAGGAAAGAAAGAAAGAAAGAAAGAAAGAAAGAAAGAAAGAAAGAAAGAAAGAAAGAAAGAAAGAAAGAAAGAAAGAAAGAGAGGGGGAGGGAGGGAGGGAGGGAGGGAGGGAGGGAGGGAGGGAGGAAGGAAGGAAGAAAGGAAGGGAGGAACTAGTGACTCCAAGTACTAGCAACTAACCCTGACCTCTAGTAAGCAACACATGCTCCTTTAATGTAAAGGATTAGTTACTTTTCTCATATTTATCTAGAAGGAATGGAGGTGAATGCTTTTCTCTCATGAACTTTATGTTAAATTCATCTCAAATAGCTTTTTGAAAGATTGTTTTGTGTCATAACTGCATTACTAAGGTTCTTTTGGAAGCTTTATTAGAAATTTAATTTTTCAGTTTGTGTCTGCAGTGAGAAGCTATATTTACACACTTGCATACACACAACACTACTACCCTATAATGAGAACCCATATATCATCAATTTTAGAACAGAATATAAATAAATTTATTTCCACTGATCATTTTGAAGCCTAAATATACTACATTTACTCTGTAAATCATATATATTTACTCTGGTGAGGGAACATGTTGCAAAATGCAACAATAAGAGTTGGTTATAAATCAAACAGCTGTGGGCAGTTTTCCATGTGTGATCCATTCATCTACTCATTAACAAGCATTCACTCAGCAACAGTATTTCGCTTCTAGGCTTTTTCATTGTCCCCTGGGAGATGAACAATACACTATAAAGGAAACAATGAGGAAAAACAGAGCACCTCAAGAATTTCCCCAGCTTTTAATGTCTTGGTTACCTACCTAGAAAACCGTAACTGTGCACACATTCAATTTGAAACTGATGGTTACAGAAGAAGGGAGCGTCATTTGTAATGCAAAGCAAACAGCACACAGTCACGAAGGGAATAACAAAAACCCAGAAGGGGAAGGGAACAAGTCTATGGCATGTGAGCCGATCTACACACTTAGAACATCTACTACAGCATCAGGTGAGATCTCTAAATGTAACCAGCTTGTGCTTGCTTGGCTGGGGGTTCACTTTTGTGGAATGAAGCGAACACCAAATGCAGGAGAACAGGGAAGACCTTGCAAAGAGCAGGGGAGTCTCTTGCCAAGTAATTCACCCATGGCTGTCCATTCCACACACTCCAGGTAAGGTGGGATTCTAGTGCAGAAATCTGTTTGTGTCCTGTCCTCACTTAAAATATTTTCATCATTCTTCCTTCCCCTGGAGAGAGTTTGTATTCCCAAATTACAGTCTTGTAGATCGGTAGAGCACCATCACATCCTTGAGTTTCTGGAAAGCTCTGTGATTCACCAGTCACAACATCTAACAACATGCCAGGTTCATGGCAGAAGCCTAATAAATAGTTGTGGAATGGATGAATGAATGAATGAATGAATGAATGAATGGCTGAAAAGGACAACACATAAACCTTATTGTTTTCAGATTTCATTTCTTTTCATTTTTAAAATTAATCCTTTGAGAATTTCATACAATAGATTTCATTTCAATAACAGTCACCCTCCACCCCTCCCCCATCCCTTCTAAACCCACCACTAACTCCCCACCCAGCCCCCATATTCCTTTGTTTATTACCCATACATTCCAATTTTGTGTCATCCATGTACTGCAGGGTGTAGAGTCACCTATTTGAGTGTGGTTGACCTGCCAGGGGTCACACCCTTATAGAAACGTACTCTCCCTCTCCTAAAAGTTATCAGTTGCCATAGCAACAGGGGATGGGGCTCCTCAGCTGGGGATGAGGCTTCCTGATGACCTCCCCCTCCATGACTGATTTTTTGGGGCTTGAGCTTGCAGTGATATCACATGTGCTGTAACAACAGCTGCAATTCATAAGTGCAACTGCCCTACTGTGTGGTCAGGGGATGCTGCAACCATCTACCCCCTCTGGCTCTTACAATTCTTTTGCCCCTCTGCCACGATGACCTCTGAGCCTTGAGAAAGCCACATGGAAACCTGCTACCACAGAAGCTTCCTATAAATAGAGAATTTAAATAGAGCGTTATCTGATAGTAGGGGAACACTACCCATCCTACACACCATAAGCTATCAAATAAAACGTTCAGTGCCAGGAATGGGTTGCCTCCTTTGGAGTTTTTTGGTCATTGGGGTGCCACAGACCCAAAACATTATAGGCTACTGCCACTGTTCTCGGTTACTCTCCAGAACTTGATGGTAAGACCCTCCTGCTGAAGTTCCAGAAGACAGAATTCAAGCTGGTACTCACCTGGAAGCTTCATCCTTGCTGGCTAGCTTTCATGGTGGCATAAGGTGCTGTGCACTCTCCTGGAGGAGACGAGTAACCATTAGTCTTATCCAGCTGTGAGCCGCAATAATGATCAACCTGACAAGACGCGCCGCTAGAACAACAGTGGTGTGAAGTTATGAGAGTAACCAACGACTTTCTGATTGGATCTAAGGCCCGCTCCAAAAGAATTGAGACAAAGAACCCGTGGCCATACAAGCCCTAGGGGAAACTTGCTACTATATTCTGCTAACGAACGTAGCTATAAAGCTACCTCTACTGACTTAGCTCTGTACCCATAAGTCATTGCACCATTTAGCCCTCATCAGAGAATCTCCTTCTTATGGTAGATGGAAAACCACCAGAAATCAACACAGAGACCCAGACACAATCTCCAGAGAACGAAAGACTGTAGAGTGCTCTTCTCTAAACGGGGAAGTCTATTTAATTTTAAAGTGTGTGTCTGTGTGTGTGTGTCTGTGTGTGTGTGTATGTGTGTGTGTGAATAAGAGTACGAACTGCTCTTAGAGAAGATCTGCGTTTGGTTTCCAGAACCCACATCAGGCAGCTTACAACCGCCTAGCTCCAATTCCAGAGAGTGTCAAGCCCTCTCTGGCTGCCACAGACACTGCACTCACATGTATAGGTCTACACTTAGACACACACATACATGTGATTTAATTTTTTTACGTGTTATTTCAGATGGAATCCATACCTGACACTGCTAAACTGATCAAGAACCTAGACTCGATAGGTCACGGGCCCTAGATGAAGACCTACTGCAATTATTCTTCTAAAACATACAAATAAAATCACTCTTAATGAAGTAATAATATATCCACAGATGGGGGCATCACTCAACTTTTGACAGAGAAGCTTCTTGCAGTAGAGAAAACCAACACAGATGCACAACCTGGCAATGTGCATGGTGAGAGACTTTGGAGTGCTCAGTCTCAAATGGTAGTCTCTATCCAATCCCTCCCCTCGGGGCTCAGAGACTATTAGGACGAGGAAGCAGAAAGATTTTAAGAACCACAAGTATTGTTGAATATCAGTTGAAGATGTGTTACATTCGTTTATGGGGTGGAATATTTGTTTAATGATGCAAAGATGTTTTGCATTCTTTTATGTTGCATTTGTTTAACTCTGTGAAGCTGTGTTACTTTGTCTGTCTAAAACATCTGATAGTCTAATAAAGAGCTGAACAGCCAATAGCAAGGCAGGAGAGAGAATATATAGAAGAATGAAAAGGAGAAGCAAGAAAAGGAGAAGGAGAGAGGACGCTAGGCACGAGCCACACAGCCACCCAGCCACACAGCCACCCAGCCACACAGCCACCCAGCCACACAGCCACCCAGCCACACAGCCACCCAGCCACCCAGCCACACAGCCACACAGCCACCCAGCCACACAGCCACCCAGCCACCCAGCCACACAGCCACCCAGCCACACAGCCACACAGCCACACAGCCACACAGCCACACAGCCACACAGCCACACAGCCACACAGCCACACAGCCAGCCATGGAATAAGAAGAAAAGAAAGGTATATGGAAGAGAGAAAGGTAAAAGCCCAGAGGCAAAATGTAGATGGGATAATTTAAGTTAAGAAAAACTGGCTAGAAATAAGCCAAGCTAAGGCCGGGCCTTCATAAATAAGGATGTCTCTGTGTACTTATTTGGGAGCTGGGTGGCAAGTCCCCACAGAGCAAAGAGTAAAAAAACCAACTACACAGAGCTGACTCTGACTCCAAGGAAACCGTGTCTTCCAGACTCAACAGGGTTGGTGTACATACGTACTCACAGAGACTGCAGCAGCATGCATAAGACCCGCACAAGGTCAAGTCAGTCAAATCCCAGCACAGAGGAGAGAACATGGCGCAAAGTCCCACCTCTAACCAAGAAGCTGTTTGCAACTGATGCCTGCTGGCGGAGGAAAATTGGTTTTCTCCAATGGAGAGACACATTTATCAACCATATTCCAGAGCAGGCCCACGCTCAGGAGCAGCTGCCTAACAGAAAACGGACTCCATTTTTTTTTTTTGTCTGTTTTTTGTGTTGGCTTTGTTTGGTTTGGGTTTTAAGTTTTGTATTTTTTGTCTTTTGGTTTTTTTGTTTGTTTGTTTGATTGGTTGATTCTTGGGTTTTTGTTTTTTGAGAGAGATAAAGAAAATGAAGTTGGTGGGTAGAGAGATGGGGAAGACCTGGGAGGAGCTGGGGGAGTGGAAGGAATATGATCAAAATCTATTATATAAAAAATATTTTTTAAAGCCAATAAATACCAAATGAGAAATCTGAAAGGTTTAACAACTTGACTTTCAGTCGCGGAGCGTGACTAGTTCCAGTCAGCCTAGGCTATTAAGCAAGTTTGAGGCCAGCCTGGGCTACATGAGACTTCATTTTAAAAACTCACAAAAATAATAATAAAAATATTAAAATATAGTTGATAATTCAGAGGATTTTCTTCTCTTGTCTCGTACTAGGCTAAGTCTAAGCAACTCAATGGGGTCTTTCGATGAGGTAAGCCATGAGGTACTGAGGGATAAACTGTGCAGTGAGAACGTAATTAACGCAACTTGCACAGAGCCCGGAACAAGGAAAACTGTAGAATTTGGCTGCAACAATTTCAGCCCAGTAGCTAGCTAGCCCTACGGTTCACTGAAGCACTCAACAAGCACTCAGCAGTGTTCGTCACAGTGCTCACACAAGCAGAGAAAGCTGCCTCATTTGCTCTCTGTTCTCTGCTCTTTGGAACACAGGGCGATAGCGATTCTCTTCCCTTCCATCCTGATGCCCTCAGCTGTGCCTGTGACCATCTTTATTTCATTCTCATTCTTTGTGACTTGTAGCTAAAGTTTTCCTGCTTGGCCCACGGTCAGGACAAATCTCTCTCACCTGCCAGTCCCACAGCCACTCAGGCCCGACCAAGTAAACACAGAGACTTATATTGGTTACAAACTGTATGGCCGTGGTAGGCTTCTTGCTAACTGTTCTTACAGCTCAAATTAATCCATCTCTATAATTCTATACCTTGCCACGTGGCTCGTGGCTTACCGGCATCTTCACAAGCTGTTTGTCATCATGGCGGCTGGCAGTGTCTCTCTGACTCAGTCTTCCACTTCGCAGCTTTATTCTCCTCCTTGTCCCGCCTACACTTCCTGCCTAGCCAACGGTCAATCAGTGATTTATTTATTGACTAATTAGCAACACATTTGCCATACAGAACATCCCACAGCAATGACTTGTGCTTTCGTGTGTGTGTGTGTGTGTGTGTGTGTGTGTGTGTGTGTGTGTGTGTAGAGATGCTGCATGCTGTGCATAGGTGCATGGAAATGCACCTTTAGCTTTGAGACTAACAGGCGGTCCTCTGAAAACAGAACTCTTAAGAAGCAAATGTACCTACTTCCTTCACTAACACAGATAGTAAAACTGTGGCACCTAGACCTTCCAAAGACCTGTATTCTCCTTCCCAGTGGCACTTCCCGCCGTAGACATCATCGGCATCTCCCTCCAGCATGGCTGACTACACAGTGGTCACAGCTCTCCCTAACCAGGTCTTTCTCATGCCCGTGCCCATGCTGTTTTCCTGGCTCGAAGACCCTTCAACCACCTGGGCTAACTTTCCCACTTCCTCCTGCTTTTCAGACGGCCTCCTTTGGGAACCTTGGTAGAACGCAACTCCATCCCCTGAACGTCTCAAACTCGGCAGCTCTCTTCTCTATCCTAAGATCCTGGTGTGTCACTATCCACAGTTACCACACTGAAACTGAGATCGCGGAGTTACTCCGTGAGCCTTACCGAGGGGGCGTTAAGTGCCAAATACTTGCATGGGTACTAAATAGAGAGCAGGAACCACATGGAAATGACCCTTATCTTCACAGGCGTCACTCTCTGGATTTATGAGGGGAAACCGACGATGAATAAATACATAATCACTCAAATGATGAGAGTCGGAGCCTGTTAGAAAATGGAGAGAGCGATTCTGACAAATGTTCTGAAAGTTCCCTCGGAATTGGTGGCCGAGTGCCCTACACATAGCAGGGACTCACTGAGTTTCCTTAGCCATTCGATAGAATAGAGCCTCGGAAGAATGATGAGTAGTCACATGGCACATAGGATGGTGTAAAACAGTGCAGAGGGAAGAGGAGAGCATTAGGGAGAAAGTTACAACAGAGATGCGAGAGATTTGGTCCATCTTTCTCCGGCACGTCCCTTTCAGGACAAAACTGTGAGATTCCTTTGAGCCACCAGGGGGCAGTGTGTGACCACGGTTGATGAGAGCTCCTCTGCCCAAGGCATCGTTCTGCACGGGAATCTTCGCGGAGACTATGCTGTTAGGAAATAGAGGACTCATAAGCAAAGCTTTATTCACTCCTTCCACATCACTAATAAGCACACAGTCCTCAAAGATGATAAGTCTTATAGTGGGGTTAAAATCTACCAAAGCGGAATGCGCTCATATTCAGAGTTCTGCAATTAGATTTATCTGACGGAACAAATCTCTGCTTCCTGGTCATTTCCACCGCTCGCCTAGAGGTCCCAGCAGGTACTCATAATGGGTGCAGGGGAGTTTTCCGGTTCCTTTTCGGCATTTATGCTGTTTGGGCACTTCACTTCCAACCGCTGCTTCCTTCCTGCTGAATAGCCTTGTTTAGCCTCATCTTAGGTTATTCAAACAAATGAGGGGCAATTACCGTTTTTTCCTTGGCAGTCAGGAAGACGGCGTTGCTGGCTGGCAGAGCATCCTCACTCGCTGCGAGCCGGAGGGAGCAGGCCCTGGCACAGAGCCATTTCTCGACAAAACTCAATGACCAGGTGCCTTCCAGAGTGTGTCAGTCAAGCACCTAAGGGTGTCATTCCAGACAGACCACTAGGACACGGGGATGGGGCTGAAAGCCCTGGTCAGCCCAGAGAAGAGGGCCCCACAGCCTCAGTGACACCTTTACTACAAAAATCTTGTGGGAGGAGCCAGACACTGTTCCAGGAAGCAAAATGGCATAGAAATTGGAAGGAAATGATCCAAGTTTGCTTCCTGGTTATTCAATCAACAGCTATTCACTAAACAGCACACAGGAGACACTGCAAGGAACTCAACGTAGAAGAACACAGATTCCTTCTCCTGAGGACCTGAAGTTGGATTTTTTTTTTTTTTTTTTTTTTTTCAAGACAGGGTTTCTCTGTGTAGTTTTGGTGCCTGTCCTGGATCTCGCTCTGCAGACCAGGCTGGCCTCGAACTCACAGAGATCCGCCTGGCTCTGCCTCCCGAGGGCTGGGATTAAAGGTGTGCACTACCCCCGCCCAACTCAGGATTATTTTTATGAACAGTGGTGTGAGACTGGCTGTTGCTGTGGCAGAGTTCACTGAATAGTCCCTGGTCACCAAGTCCCAAACGTGGATGGGTTGTTACAAGGGTGTCTTATAAAGGGTACTGACTGAGGTGCTGAGCTTGGTGGCTTACACCTGCAATCCCAGACTAGGAAACTGAAGCAGAATCTTGACTTCCAGACCACCATGGGCCACATGGTAAGACCCTGTCTCCTCTCAGAAAGGCGGGGGTGGGGGACTGTTATTTCTTAATCTTCTCAGTTACTTTTAATGAGCCACTTACATTATGTTAAATGACAGAGATATTAATAAGCCACAATGCCTGGCAGACCTGTGGACACGTCATTTGTTTTGAACAGTCGTGTGTGTGTGTGTGTGTGTGTGTGTGTGCTCACCCACGCGTGCTCGTATGCGCTGTGCTATGTTTTACTACATTGAAGATAGATGAGTAAAATAACTAGCAGATGAGCAGATAATGAGAAGAGAGATAGATATTAGCATGCTCTGGAGGAACATAACCGGGATCAGTGCTGATAAAAGGTATTTGCTAGAACATCTTGCAAACATTACCCACAATGGCTGTTTGAGTCTGAGGACCCCACTTGCTCAGACCACAAAGCTGAATGGTACTTCCGGTCTGGTGTTAAAGGCCTAAAAGATCCTCAGAAAACCACTGATCTTCGGCCGTATTGAAAGGCTGAAGGTGCTGATTCTGATGTCAGCCCAGGGTAGTGACGGCAGCTGCCATGATGGTTTAAGGCCCCTCCCCAGAGAGTTGCAAGGCAGGTGCGTGAATCAGAACAGCACCGCTCCCCACAGCCCCAAAGGTCTCTGCATCTGGGATCCCACCAGAGGGCACCACCCACTCTGGGAAAGGGTGCTCTTCCCTTAGCTAATCCTTCCTGAAAGCACCCTTAGATACCCATCCTGAGGCACGCCTCTTAGGTGAGTCCGGCCCTGCTGAGGTGACAGTTAAGATTAACCAAAAGTCATTCCTAGATAGACAGATGATAAATAGATAGATAGATAGATAGATAGATAGATAGATAGATAGATAGATAGACAGATAGACAGACAGCTAGGCAGACAGGGAGATAATGGAGTCTCTAATATGAGCGCCGTAATACACAGTGGAGTCTCCAGTGTGAGTGTAATGACAGGGAGAAGCACAATGGAAAGGTGCCATTTACGGGCTGGCAAAATGCCTCGGGGGATAAAGTCACTCACTGCCAAACCTGAGTTTGATCTTCAGAACCTAAATGGTGAAAGGAGGAAATGCACTCCACAAAACGATCCTCTGACTTCCATATATTCACAACACACACTGTTTATTGTTGTTGTTGTTGTTGCTGTTGTTGTTGTTGTTGTAAAAAAGAAAAGGAAAAGGTAACCTTTGCGATATGCTATGTCCTTGCTTGGCTTCAGGAATGGACATAACTGGGACTGTGAGGGAATGTAGCAAGGACAGACACACAGACACAGAAAAGCTAGAGTCGGGTGGACTATACTCTCTAATGGAGGAGCTGAAGCACCCTAGAAGCTCACTGAATTTATTATATACAATTGAACAGGGAGGAAGTGTTGCATAGGACTGAACAAGGAAGCAGGCTTAGCTAACATTGTAGGGACAGTCTCTGTAGCGGAGCCATCTTCAGACCATAAACATGGGGAGGGGCTATGGTGAGCATTTTCTGTCAGCATTCACACTCAGTCCTGAGAAAGGCTGGCCATCCTTCTGAGCTTTACCCTGTGGGGCAGGGAGGCCTTTCCACTCCAATAGGGCTGAGGCATCGGGGTTCTTGACAGGGCAATAACCATGTCAACAATACTCCTTGCCTCGGGATTTCATTAGCTCCCTACAGAGGAATATCTCAAAAGTGTCTTCCAGCTAGACTCCTGGATGAAAGGTCTTCCAGGTAGAAGGAATTTTACAAGCACAGCTCAGAGGCAGGAACAGGTCTGGGTGTCAGTCACACCCAAGCTGAGTCAAGCAATGGGAGGTGGTGGGAACAGCAGGGGGCAGAAACTGAGGGATTTGTAATTCTAAGAAGGGCTTGTGCTTTACACAGCAGAGCACTGGACATATCAGAGAAGATTAGGACAGTCACACATGTGCAATAGAAAAGATATTTCAATTGTTGAGAATAATTCATAGTAGAACATAGTTATCGTTAAAACAACAGCCAATAGC
Source organism: Peromyscus eremicus (assembly GCF_949786415.1). Classification (NCBI taxonomy): domain Eukaryota; kingdom Metazoa; phylum Chordata; class Mammalia; order Rodentia; family Cricetidae; genus Peromyscus; species Peromyscus eremicus. The sequence continues at coordinate 28,664,354 of NC_081417.1, read as the reverse complement.
ATAAAAAGGAGGTGGATAAAGACATATTTAATACATAAATACAGAGCTGAGAAATGCAGTAAGTGATCAGTATTAGAGATAAAGAAATGCGTTGAGGTCAATTATTTCTTATCCGGTTGCTTAATTCCTACAGGCACTGGCAGGATGTGTTCCCCCATGCTCTGCTGCTGACATTCATTAAGAGGAGCTGTACGAAGATGAACATGAGCGATTCAGCAGCTCAGCTTTAACTGTGCTGAATTCAACACATGTAAAACATCTAATGGAGATGACCCACTTGCAGAAGTCTCAGGAAGTCAGAAAGTGCTTTCTGGAAATGTCTGCATTAATCTGGATCTAACAGTAATGGCACCTGAGGAAGTACGGAGAGGGAAATGAGGGGACCATTGGGAGTGAAGGGCATGCTACAGAATACACTTCCTTGTTTGTTTTAAAACAGGGTCTCATTACAGTCCCCGGACCAGCATGGAACTAGCTAGACTCCGACTTCAGAATGCAGGAATTAGATGTATACATCACCATGCCTGGCTCTACATCATTTCATTTCTCCGGTTCCTTTCCTGTTTACTGTACTGGGGGCGAAATCCAGAGCCTTACACACACTAGGCAAATACCTTACCACTGTGCTATAGCCCTGGCCCTTCTAGTCCTTGTGTGAGGAGGAGAGGCAGCATGCCACCACGTGTGTGTAGACAGCTGAAGACTCCCTCGGGTGTTGGTCCTTGACTTCCACATTTTTTTGCCTTCATTTTTTTAATTTAATTTTATTTTATTTTACAATACAATTCAGTTCTACATATCAGCCACGGATTCCTTTGTTCTCCCCCCTCCCTCCCCTTCCCCCCAGCCTACTCCCTATTCCCACCTCATCCAGGGCAAAGCCTCCCCTCCCTCCCCCTGCCCCCAGGACTGAGATCAACTTGGTAGACTCAGTCCAGGCAGGTCCAGTCCCCACCTCCCAGGCCAAGCCAAACGACCCTGTATAAGCCCCAGGTTTCAAACAGCCAACTCATGCAATGAGCACAGGACCCGGTCCCACTGCCTGGATGCCTCCCAAACAGATCAAGCCAATCGACTATCTCACCCATTCAAAGGGCCTGATCCAGTTGGGGGCCCCTCAGCCATTGGTTCATAGTTCATGTGTTTCCATTTGTTTGGCTATTTGTCCCTGTGCTTTATCCAACCTTGGTCTCAACAATTCTCGCTCATATATACCCTCATCTTTCTCACCAATTGGACTCCCGGAGCTCCACCCGGGGCCTAGCCGTGGATCTCTGCATCCAGATCCCTTAGTCATTGGATGGAGTTTCTAGCACGACAATTAGGGTGTTTGGCCATCCCATCACCAGAGTAGGTCAGTTCGGGCTGTCTCTCGACCATTGCCAGCACTCAGAAAGACAAACATGGTATGTACTCACTCATAGGAGGATACTAGATGTGGAACAAGGATGACTGGACTGCTACTCACATCACCAGGGAGGCTACCTGAAAAACAGGACCCCAAGAAAGACTCGGGGATCACCCAATGACGGAGAAATGAATGAGATCTACATGAACAATCTGGACATGAGTGGGGGTAATGAAGGCCGAGGGTCAGGGAAAGAGAGCTTGGGGGAGCAGGAGATCCCAGCTGGATCAACAACAGAGAGGGAGAACAAGGAATAGGAGACCATGGTAAATGAAGACCACATGAGAATAGGAAGAAGCAAAGTGCTAGAGAGGCCCACAGAAATCCACAAAGATACCCCCACAACAGACTGCTGACTTCCACATTTTTTAAGTCATAGTTTCTCTTGTTCACCACCAGGCTAACCAGCCTGAATTCCAGGAATGCTCCTGTCTCCGTTTCCCATATTCCCATGCCTTACTGTGTCGGACTTTTATACAGGTTCTGGGAGTCCTAACTTAGGTCATCAGTTTACTCAGCAAGTCGGAACCGCTGAACCCTCTCCCCAGCCCTGTTCTTCTATTCTTAAGGAAGTCAAAGCAGTTCTGAGGACACTATGGGGACCAGCCTGAGCGAAACAAACTGTGGGCTAAAATGTGATACCTACGGGGAGAATGGATCCAGAGTCAAAATGAAAATAGGAAGAGCCTGTGGTGATAAGATGTATCACATGGTTACGAGGATCTAGATGAGGGAGACACATGGGAGGTTAGCATAATTTTTAGAGTGAGGACTATAAGAAGATGCTATCTCCCTTAACAAAGTAAAAGGAGGAGCCTCCCAAAGCAGCATCCTGTTATAGAGGAGAGGCCACACAGAAGTGATGCTGGTTAACGTTGACTACACACTAGCACTGTGCTACATTTCAACCCACTGTGCTTCCCACAATTCATTGGACTTCCCCAGAACCATATGAAATGGATGTCATTCGTACTGCCCTCTACAGACGACGAACTGGACAAGCAGATATCCAATAATGTCCTAAGTTACTCAGCTGGCAAGTCGTGGAAGTCTGTGCAGTCTGCATCACCTCCCTACATGGCCTCCCGCCCAGGTCCTCCCCAACCCTGGTCCTGCCCTCAGAGCTCAGTCATCTGCATTCTTTCTGTCCCCACCAGGGACAGGATCTGCTCTTTCCAGGGGTGACCCGCTCTGCCCTCTTCACAGTAGTGACAAAATCAACACTTGCATTAAGTCTTTCTGCCCATCAGGTGAGAACCCAGAAGAGTGCTAGGAAAACCAGCCTGGCTTACAAAACACAAGTCTCTACTCCTTGTGGAATCTGCTTGTTCCTTGTGGTGTCCTCAGAACACTTCACTCACCCCTAAGAGCTCTGCACCTACCATCTGAGATCCTCACTTTCCCGCCTGACCTATCTATTAAAACCATCTTTAAAACACGCCCTAAGGAAGCAATAGGGATACCTGCACACCCATGTTCATCGTGACACCTTTCACAACAGCCAAGGAATAGAAACAGCCCAGCTGCCTATCAATGGATAAATAAATAAGAAGGGCCGAGAGACACAGTGGAGTTTTATCCATTCATGAAGAAGGGTGGAATCGCATCGATTGTAGGACGTGAAACAAGCCAGACTCAGAGATAGGAATAGTCAATATTTCTCTCATACATGGACTCTAGCTTTAAAATATTAAGAATAGATGAAAATAAAAGGGGGTTACAGTTTCAAAAATGGGAGTCTTTCCTCACAAGGAGGTGGATGGCAGATCCACGCTTTGGGGATCAAGAGGCAAGGTCAGGCCTTGACAGGGCTCAGACGGGTGGCTGGTGTTATGAGCTAGAGATGACACAAGACATCCAGGGCAGATGGGAGACAGCTACGCATTTGAGAAGGTCGGAGAAATTGGTGGGGAGAGCCGATTGGAGGGGCGAAAGTGAAGGGCTGTTCTGCCTGTGTTGTCCTAGAGGTGAGGGAGAAAATCCAAGCCCAGTGGCTGACCGTAGCAGGGCTCCTCCGGGCGATGCCAGAGTCTGAGCGACAGACCCAAGTGAGGGCGACAGACAGCTGACCAGTGCTCTAAGCTTTAAGACAGGAAAACGAAAGGCCAGCGGGCACAGCTCGCAGCTGCGTGGGTAAAGCACAGGACAGAAGAACTAGGTAACAAGCTGTTGAGGGACGGAAGGAGAGTGGTGTAGGCAGGAGGAAGAAAACGGTGCTCTGCAGCGCCCGGCAGCAGTGAAGTTTCAGAAAAGCACGTAGGTGACTTAAAAAGTCCAGGAGTTAGAGATGCCATCATAAAAGCAGAAGACAATCAGTAGACCAGGAGAAACACCTGCCTTCATCCACGTGGGCTGTTAGAGAGAAAGGCCTTAGACGGAGCAATTTACAAATCTCGGACCTTCAGTGCTCACAGTTCAGGAGGCTGGAAAGGCCAAGGCCAAGGCCCAGGTCCCACACTTGGTGTCTGCGGAGTGGGTGAATAAGCTCTCCAAAGCCTCTTAGAACGGGCAGATCTCGTTCATGAAGGTGCAGCCCTGTGACCAGCCATCTCCTGTGCCCTCCTACCTCTGGATACAGTTGCCTCAGGGTTAGCTTTCAACATAGGAAGTTTACAAGGACACATACATCCAGACCACAGCACATGCAAACTACAAACGGCAGATTAACTCATATCAATATGACAGAAATACTCCATAGAGGCTGGGGACATGGCCTGGTGGGTAAAGGACTTGCTGCCCAAGAATGGGGAGCTGAGTTCAGATCCCCAGAACCTATGTAAACCTGGCTGGGGATGGTAGCAGCAAGATGGAACGCAGCGATGGGAAGATTACCACAGGCCAGGCAGCCTGTGGAACACGGCACTGAAGCAAGAGATACTGTCTGAGGGAAGCTGAGACCTGGTACCCACGGTTGTCCTCTTGACTACATGTGTGCCATAGCACATGCACACACACATGTACACACAGGGATAGAGACAGACGTCTGCCACGGCCTTGTTGGTAAAGTGTTTGTCATAAGAACCTAGGTTCAATTCTCAGCACCCATGTAAAAGCTGGGTGTGACAGGGTGCCCTTGTAATAGAGTCAAAGGCAAGCAGAATCCCCCCAGCAAATCGATGACCAGGTTCATTGAGAGACCTTGTCTCAAAATGCAAGATGGAAAATGAGTAAATAAGAATCCAAAGTCAATCTCTGACCTCCACATATACACACATCCACATGCACCCACTCGTGCACATGCACACACATGAACAAGTACACATACAAAATTAAATACATCTCATATAGCAGGAGATATATATATATATATATATATTCATTCCACTAATTAAGAAAATAAAATTTAAGACCTGTCAGGAATATTGATCCCACCCATGGTGTCTGGAACATGGGAGAGAGACTCTTCCATATACTACAGGTGAGAGCGCAGACAGTGGCAGCCATCTTTTTTAACAGTCATATGTGGGTATATAATACATTTTAAAATACACACATCCTTGGTCCAATGACATCACAACCTTGAAAGTCCATCACATAGAAATAAAGGCTGCAATGTACTTCAAAATATTTGGGTTAGGAGAAAAAAGACTTTGAAAACTTTGGATACAGGTAAGAAAATGATTGAATAAACCACAGGATATCCATACTATGAAATAGTGTGTACCTGTTAAAAATAATATATGTGTTTTATCCTAAGGGATGCACTGTAATTTTAAAGCAAAACACCAATTGCAAAGTAATATTTACTTGTATTTATATTCATTTTTTACTGTAAAAGGCAAGAAAGAGGACTCGTATTTATGCATGAACAGTTAACCATACTTGTGTAAGCACAAAGAGAAGCATGAAAAACACACATCTAACTGTTAGCTTGGCTGACTGGGGTGCTATCAGAAGTAAAGACAACTTAATCAACTTTTTATGCATTTCAGGAAATAGTTTGATCTGTCACTGCATATTTAGTGTATGTGGTTTTTATTTATTTTTTAAGCAATCTGGATCTATAATCCTAATAAAAAAGAGATAGAAAGTATCAGAGTCCACATTTTTCCTGAAGGATGAACATGAAGAGAAAGCCATTGGATGTAACCATAACAATGTTTTTACGAAGAGATTGGGGGAGGCCAAGGAGGATACAGAAAGAATCTTAGTCTCAACAAATTCCAAAGGAAATGAATAATCGCTTTTAAAAAAGAGGGCTGGGGGTGCCGCACGCCTTTAATCCCGGCACTCAGGAGGCAGAGCCAGGTGGATCTTTGTGAGTTCGAGACCAGCCTGGTCTACAGAGTGAGATCCAGGACAGGCACCAAAACTACACGGAGAAACCCTGTCTCGAAAAACCAAAAACACAAAAACACAAAAAACAAAAAACAAATTCTTAGAGATCTAGCAAAGAAGTGGAGGCTGATCATCCACTCTGTTCATCTTGTTTGTGTATCATTTTCCACTGTACAAACACAGGTGGAGGGGTGTGTGTGTGTGTGTGTGTGTGTGTGTGTGTGTGTGTGTGTAGATTATGTATGTACTATTTGGACAGATGTGTGTACAATTGTGCATGCCTGAGTGTGTGCACATGGAAGCCAGAGGAACTCTTCAGGTACTATCTATCACTCTGTGGTTTCTTCCTTTGAGATGGGGTCTCTCGCTGAAACTAGATCTTGTTGGGTTTGGCTAGGCTGATAGTCAACAAGCCTTGGTGGCCCCCTGCCTCTGCCTACCCTGCCCCACCCCATCACTATGGCTACAGGCAAACAGAACCATTCCCGTTTTATGTGTGTGCTGGGAAACTGAACTCAGGCCTGCATGCCTCCGCACAGTAAGTGCTCTTACCTACAGAATCGTCTCCCTATTCTACAATGTTTTGATTTTTGTCTTATCATTTAAACACTTTCTGTAGTACTATCCCATTTAGGAGGAACCCTGTCCTGTCCTCAGCACTGAACTCTTAGAGAAGTTCAGTTTCACAGAGCAGGCAGTTTAAGTTCAGAGAGCAGTGCAACCCTCTCAAAACCACTCTGGCCTGGCACACAGCTCACCCATCAAACGCCTACACCGTGCTCCGAAGAAGACTCACGTGGAAGAGTTTCTCAGGGAACTAACCAGGAAGCAGGCTGAAGTGGGGAGTACTTCCTCTCATTGTAAAAAGTGGGGCAGAGGACTCAACCTGAAGTCAAAATTAGCCTTACTGTACCCTAGTTGAAGCAGAAGGCTGTCTCCAAGGAGGTGGCCTGTGGGAGTTTCTGTTCCTGTCTGCCACAAGAGCCCCATGCCTTCGGGAAACTAGCTTCCTCTCTCTGTCTCTTCTCCCTCTGACTGGGACGCCAGTCTTCCGAGGAACCAGCTAAGATCAGGTGGCTTTTACTTACACTAATTTCTTGGTAGAGAGTGCTACCCAAGCTGCCTGATCCCTCTCCTTGGGAAGTGGCTCCCTGGGAATGTGGTCAAGAAAATGATTTCAAGCAGGCCATCCTACCCTCGTTCACTTCATGGTGCGAAAAGCCTGCTACTGTGTCTAAGAGACTAAATATAAATACAAACGCACCTGCTGAAAGCTGCTGGACAGCCAGGAGCTGTTAGAAAACCCTGGTATCTGTAGTAGTCACTCTTCGTGTGAAAGAATGTGACGCGTGAAGGCCAAGACCAAAGGTGACCCACCCTAACCAAGGAAACCCATGCGCGGTGAGGATGTGTGCAAAATCCAACGTGCAAATAAAGCCTCAGATAGCAGCTCCACTGGGGAAACCATAATCCCTTTCATTGCTTCAGAGTGTCAAATGATTCTCGTGGTTTTACCACAGCTTCTCCGGGGCTGTTGACGAGCTAAGCGTAAATATCCATAAATAACGGAGGTGCTGAGAGACAGGTGTTTGCCGGCATTGTTCCTTCGCCCAATAAGAAGGTAAGCCCCCGAAGCCCTTGTCCTGTGGAGGTCTCCTTGCCTTCCCAGGTTCTTCCTGCAGTTCATTCCTGTATTTCTGATGCAGGACCACACACCTGAGACTCACTCAGTGAGTATTCCCACTGGAAAGATTTCCAGAGCATTCTACGAAGAAAAACTAATAACGACCAGGGGACTCTAAAACTTGATAATGCAACTAAAAACATTGCCCAGACTGGTGGTTAGATGGCTAGAGCCGCGTACTCTGAGGATTCTTTTTGGTTTTTGTTTTAAAATTCAGCAGAATAAATATATTGCCTAACTCTGATGCCCTGCCTAGGTAAACTGAAATTAATCCAAGAGGGATGTATTCACCTAAAACCCAAGCCTCTCATTACTTACAGAGCATAAAGCATGTGCAATAGTTTAGTTAGTCTGTTACGTAATTCCTAGTGTGAGACTTAAGATTTCTGTTTAAGTAGGAAGGGGTGTGATTAATATTTTTGTTTGTGTTCCTTTGGGTAATGATGGTGGTGGTAATAATGATGAAGATGGCCTTAAAGGAGCCTTGATCTGGGTCCTGTTGGGGACCACTAAGAAAAAGCTATTTCCCTCTGGCCAAAAAGTGGAATCTACCTCTGGCCTTGGGTAGAGACCTAACATTTGAACTATCCAAAATATAAATGTTAATCCAGCTAGACCTGTCTATTGCCAGGGAGAGACCACTCCTCAGGAAGGCTGATTCACCTTAAGAAGATATGCCAAAGGGATGGGAAGAATAATTATCCCATAAATGGGATAATGTACTTTTCCTTCCCACAAAATCCAGCTATGGTTTAGCTGCTTATAAAGCCACAGCCATATGATTCTGCTAAGGTCTGTTTCCAAGTTTGTGTGTGTGTGTGTGTGTGTGTGTGTGTGTGTGTGTGTGTGTGTGTGTGTGACCTAAGAACCACAGACCATCTAACAAAATCCTCAACACCTCTATTGAGTTGTTGGTCAGAGTTGTCCAAGAGACTCCCAAAACATTACAGGCTGTCACTATTCCCCTTGGTTTCCCTCTAGAGGTGGAAGGTAAGTCCCTATTGCTGAAGACACCTTGCATTTTAGACAAAGGTTTAGAGGCCCCTAAGCTAGAACTGACTGAAAGCCTCCTGCCAAAGCACCAGCTTTCATGGTACCAGAAGGTGCCACACAAGCTTCGAAAGGAGGGAAGCAACCAACAGCCCTACACAGCTATGATACCTATAAGCCTCAATACCATTATGATGCACGAACCACAACAATGACCAGGATAGCGCAATTACCCTACGGGTGTAGCAGTGGCACACATACCTCAGTGGCAACCAAGAGCTCTCTGATTTGACATCAGACCCACTTAAGAGTTAAGACAAGAGGGAAATCGTGTCTGGTACTGGAAGCCTTGCAAACTACCCAGAACCAGGGAAGTCATAGATCTTGGGGGAGAACCTACAACCACCACTTTACGAAACCAGCCTAATATCAGTCTAAATATTTGCCCTTACACCCACAGTGGTCCTCACCCCTCATCAAGGAAATTTCTCTTTGCAACAGGGACCGTTACAGAAAACTACAACTGACCAAAATGCAGAGTCATGGAGCCTAATCCCAACTGATATATCTATAACACAATTCACTCACCTAAGACTCAGGGATCACCGTGGAAGACGGGGCAGAAATATTGTAAGAGCCGGAGGATCAGGGAGTTTGCTGTAAGACTGTGTCTCCTAGAAATGTCAGAAGCTACCTCCGTGAAGTGTCACCAACATGGCTGCCTAACCTGACCAAACATGACAACAATAGGCATGCTGATGTGGAAGGGGAAGCCTGTGAGGCCTCCACCCTAGACAGACAGCTACAGACAACTAAGGGGATCTGAGAGCAGAGGAACACGTGCTCCCTCGAGAAGAGCACACCAACTGGTTATCCAGTATCAAATGGTCAGCCTCGGAAACACACAGACAAGAACACTACACCGGCTGAGCAGGCTATATGTATATCATTGGGGTGTGTGTGTGTGTGTGTGTGTGTGTGTGTGTGTGTGTGTGTATGTGTGTGTAACAACAATTAACAAGAAAATTAGGCCATGAATTTGAACGAGAGCAAAGGGAGAGTACAAGGAGCCCTGGTGGGAAGAAAGGGAAAGGGAAAATGATGTAATTATATTGCAATCTCAAAATTTATTTTTAAGAAAGGACCCTGAGAGGAGATCCAAATGCCCCCAGTAATGTGTGGAAGTCCAGATGGGACTCCCCAGAAGTTTCCAGTAACCATATAAACATAATTTCTTCTTCTGGTAGATCATAATAAAATTATGGTAACTTTGTATTAATAACTTTTGTGTCTGTGGTCAAGTTTGTTCCTTAGGCATGTGAGAGACAGGGCCAGACATTTGGAGGCATCGGGTTGTATGAGGCAAGTCACCTGCTTTCACAAGCAGAACTTCTGGTCACCTTGAGAGGTTAAGTTCATTTTTTAATATTTTTCTGTGTTTTGTCTTTTGGTTTTCTTAACAGAGTCTTACTATGTAGCTGAGGCTGTCCTTGAGCTCACAATCCTCCTGCCTCAGCCTCCCAAGATCCTGGGATTACAGGTACACCACCACTTGCTATATTTATTTAGTTTCATATACCTAATACAGTACCTTATCTTTTCAAATTATGTTTCTTGCCTATCAAATGTGAGTAGGGTAAAAGACGTGAATAAAATTAAAAAGATAATTTTCTAATTTCTTGGAGCCATAAACCTTGATGTGACCAGGAAAAAAAAAAAGAAGCAAAGTAGATAAACTATGTTAGAGCACTGGAAATAGAAGGGGGTCATTTGTGCAGGCCCCTTATACGCAATGAAGAAATCACTTTTCCTGCCTTGTAGATGTTAACAAATATCTTAAGAGAAGAAATTAAAGAAATAGAGAGAAAAGGAAAAAGAGAGTGAGCACAGAAGGAAGAAGACAAAGGAAACATAGAAATCTTTTTTATTATTTTGATGACACTAAGCATTTTCAAACAAATGCTCAGCTGACACTGAGACATAAAAGAAGCCACCAAGTCATCGCCTCCACTTAGGGGAGCCACAGTGGTTTTGCTTCCACAGTTCCAGGTCCTCGCATGAAGACAGGAGAGGAACTTTGACATCAAGCCTGTTATTCTTGTCCTCACCCCAGAGACTGGCCTCTCTACCTGTGCCACGGAATCAGTGTGAAGTTTCAGCTTGGAAACCTGCAGAAGATGTTGGTCCAGCATGAAATTTGCTTCTTTCCTGCCTAAAAGTAAGATGAGACAATAGTTTCCTGATTTCATGAGTTAAGGACCTTGGTAGCCCCAGAGACAAACCGGGATACAGCAGGTCAGGAACACCTGACCACATTGTTCTGGCCCCAGCTGCAAGATGCTGCAGCAGCATTTGTTCTGCTGGGAGCTTTGGTGCATGGCACCGGAGTCCACTTTAGACATGCCTTGTGCTGCTAATATTAAAGTATCTGTGCTCCATTGGTTCTGATGATACACAAAGAACGAAGAAGCAGGACCCAGGACAAAACACAGCAATCTCAAGATTTCCTTTTTCCCAAGTGTCCAAGCCATAAGCAAATTCTGCTGAAATATGAAAGCCATAAACAAGTTCTGCTGGTATATGAAATATCTTCAGAGAAAGATACATCAGGAAGTAGAAGCTCTTCTATTGCCAAAATCCAGTCCCTTGGCCATCCTTCTGCTCTTCACCTTTATCCCAAGAGCATTACACTTTGAGAATCGGCACTGGATGCTTAGGAAGACATCAAAGCCTTCATCATTCAACCCTCAGCACTGCATAGACAGAGGATGCTCATGTCCTGCTGTCATCCTAACACCTGGGAGGCAAAGGCAGAAGGACCAGAAATTCAAAGCCATCCTCAGCTACCATAGCAACTCTTGGGCTACACTTGGCTCCATGAGACTGTACTGAGAGACAGAGACAGAGAGGAAGTTGGTCTTTAGTGTGTGCTCCACAATCTACAGTCCCGCAGGAGGCACCAAATGAGATGCCACCAAAGGACTCATAGGCATGATTGCCAAGGAGCCCAGAGATTCTGTGGAAACAACTGGGCTTTCGGGACAAACTCGATTCCTCATTTAATCATGCTTCAAACTCAAGAGCACGATCCCTTTAAGTCTTGCCTTCATCTGCGTCATCATCTTGAACATTTTCCAGGCCATTCAGAAGCGGTACTCCAAAGAGTCGGGACAAGTATATTTGCTCACAGTCTAGCCTGAGTTCCCTGGGGAATTTGCAGGCAGGAAGGTGATCAGTCACAGGAGGCTGGTGATGAAAACCACTAACTAGTAAGAAGCAGGTCGATGAAAGGGCCTCCCTCCTGCCTATCTGCCCTTTATCAAGATCCCCCAAGATTAAGTGCCATCCAACTCCCCTGGGGCATTCAATCTCAATAACAAATAGGCCACAAAACCATAAAGGTATACGTGACAGCAGTAGTGTACCTGTGCGATATATTCCCACCCCCACCCCTGTTCAGAGCACTATACTCTAAGTCCTCCAGGAAAGGAATCATAGAATAGAGGGAGAGAAAGCTAGTATCATTTAAAGTCAAATCCAGAGGTACAGGCCAGCAAGATGGCTTAGTGGCTAAACTGACAAGCTGAATTTGATCTCAGAGCCCACACGGTAGAGAGAGAGAGACAAGAGACAGCTGCAAGTTGTCCTCTGACCTCCGCATGTATGCCGTGCTTACACACACACACACACACACACACACACACACACACACATACATACACACACACATACACACACACACACAAACATACACACACATACACACACACACATACACACACACACACATACACACATACATACATACACACACACATACATACACACACACATACACACACATACACACACACACATACACACACACACACACATACACATACACACACACACACAAACACACACACACACACATACACACACATACATACACACACACAAACACACACACACATATACACACACATACATACACACACACACACACACACACACACACACACACTTCTAGTGGTAGATACAACAGGAAAGAAAAGGAATGGAAATGGAGAGATCACAAATTACATTTTATTTCACTATTAATAATTGAGCTGTTCTCTCTTTAAGAATTCAAACAAGGATCTCTTTCTAGTTTTCCTGCAACCTCTAGGGCCCCCTTAGGACATGAAAGGCAGGCAACCTGTATGGTGTTTTCCTTTACGAACCGGACAGAAGGGGCTGGGAGATAGCCCAGCGGATTTGTTACAGCAGTGTGAGGCTCTGAGTTCAAATCCCTCAACTGTATCTGTAATCCCAGTGCTATGGTGAGGCGGGAGGCACAGAAGACAAGAGAATCCCAGAAGCACAGAGCCGGCCAGGCTGGTGTGCAAAGCAGCAAGAAGATCCTGTCAGACCACAGCCAAGATTGTCTTCTAGCCTCAACACACACACACACACACACACACACACACACACACACACACTGTGGCATGTGCATGCTCTCACATATACTCACAAACACACACACTGTGGGATGTGCTTACCCACACACACACTCACACATACACAACACATATGCTGTGGCATGTGCATGCTCTCACACATACACACACTCACAAACACACATGCACAACACACACACTGTGGCATGTGCATACTCACACACACATTCACACATATAAAACACACACACTGTGGCATATGCATGCTCACACACACTCATAAACACACATACACAACACACACATTGTGGCATGTGCATTCCCACACTCACAAATACATACACGCATCATGTATTTATTCATGCACACAGAAGATTTAGTATTTAAAGGATAAAATTAAGTAAGAGTGGGTAAGTGTGATGCATGTCTATAATCCCAAAACTTGGGAGGTCGAGTTAGGGGGGGTGTGCGGTGATATATTGTGCACCCCAATAAAACTTATCTAGGGATCAGAGGATAGAGCCAGCCGTTAGATTACACATAGAAGCCAGACAGTGATGGCACACACCCTAATCCTATCACTTGAAAGACAGATATCCATCCATATCTCTGTGAGTTTAAGGCCACACTAGAAACAGAGCCAGGCATGGTGGCACACACCTTTAATCCCATCTCCTTAATCTCAACACTTGCTTGGGAAGCACACATGCCTTTAATCCCAGGAAGTAAGATGGCAGGAAGCAGAAAGGCATATAAGGCCTAAGGAAACAGGAAGTTACTCTGTAGAGACTAAGAATTTCATAGGGGTAAAAACTAGTGGCTTACTCTCTGCCTCTGATCTTTCAGCTTGCACCCTAATATCTGGCTCCGGATTTTTTATTAATAAGACTGTTTAGCACTTCGTGTTGCAGGGAGGTTTGATGTTCTGATCAGCCTGGGCTATATAGTGAGAGCCTGCCTTAAAAAACAAATACAGACAAAATTCCACGAAGGAAGGGTGAATGAGGAGGACAGCATTGATTTAGGGGCTTGCCCAAGATGTTCACTATGGCAGGGGAGACGGAAGCAAACGGATGCTTTTGCTCCATTTTTTCTCAACTTGTGAAAAACGAATTAAACCTAGCCATCTGGAGTTTACAGAGTTGGCAGATAAAGCTGGGATCCTGGTGACCTAAGAAATTCAGAAAAAAAAAAAAAAAAAAAAACGGAACATGACTCACAAAAAGAAAGTAATTTGGCATTGGCTCTTCTTAAATTCCTATTTCCAAATGTTTCATTAGCATGTGTTAGTTGTATACAATGATGGGTTTCATTAGGACATTTTCATACATGTATTCAGTGCACTTCGACCGTGTCCACTCCCATGTTCACTCTCTCTGGGTGACCCTGCCTCCTTATATGGTGGCATCTAAAAGATTCTTAGTAGAAGCCAGTCCTTCCCTTCTGTATGAGACATTCCACCGGAAATAGCCATGTCCTTTCCCACCGGGGGATCCCGTTGCACACATGGCTCTCATTAGCTTCCCGTTATCACCATGACTACTCAGACATTCCTGCTGTTGTCATTTCTCCTAGATGATAGTATATACTTAGAGTTATTTTCCTCAGAAACAACAAGACCCTTCTCCACACAGGCTTTCTGTTGGCTAAAATCTTCCCCCGGCTATTTGCCACCGCTTAATTTAAGCAGCACCAACAAAATATAGTAGACTGGATAGGCTTCTCTTTTTTGAGTTAAAAGGTGGCAATTGAATTAATTGTACATGAAACTGTATGTAAAATTTTTAAATTAAAACGTATCTGGGCACTTAATGGATTGCCACAGAAAGAAGTGGAGACAAAATGGAGACATTTTCGGAGACATAATGGAGACTCGGCAAACGCTGATTGATCCTTATGATACACACATTACTATCATAGTTTTTTTAATGTGGAAAATGTAATTTTTTTTTTTTTTTTGGTTTTTTGAGACAGGGTTTCTCTGTGTAGTTTTGCGCCTTTCCTGGAACTCGCTTTGGAGACCAGGCTGGCCTCGAACTCACAGAGATCCGCCTGGCTCTGCCTCCAGAGTGCTGGGATTAAAGGCGTGCACCATCACCGCCCAGTGGAAAATGTAATTTTATGGGGCATGATGGTGACTGACTGAAATACATACCTTTACAGGATGTGCAAAACAAGTAAAAATGGATATTTAATGAAAAGCATCATCTGATGCTTTCTCTATCAATCACCAGAACAGCAAATAATCCTGTATTTCCAATACTGAACACCCAGCAGACATCAATAATGGATCACAGATCAGCCAAGATGAAATTACGGAATCCCTCAATATAGCTATCTAGGCCACCTGCATCACTCTATCCAAATTCATCCAGTCACTCGCTCATTCAACAATTATAAATCAAGTCCCTACCATGTACCAGGCATTGAACTATGCGCCAGACAACAGACAAATGAGCTGAAAAGGCAGGGAGCAAGGGTGTAAAGTTTTCAGTTCTGCGATGAGGCTGTCATTTGACACAAAAGTTGTTTCCGTTTCTGACTAAGACATGCATGACCTGGCCATAGCTGGGCACTCTGAAGACGTAAAACAAGGAGGGAAAATGGACACAGGTGTTCAACAGCTAATTCCAGATCTCCAGAACTTGAACTCCTATGACAAAGGGCTGGTGGAAGGAGGCGTTCTAGGTGAGGTGGTATACAGAGGGAACTTAGTCTGGATCTCTTGGGCTACACGTTGACAGAAGATCCAATATAAACTGATTTTAAATGGTAAAGGAATCCATCATCTCACTGTGTCGGAGCCATGGTCTCCTGAGAGCCCACAACCATACAGCTTGCTACAGCCTGAGCATTTGGCCGCCAAGAGTTACTTTACCCAGCCTCCCTTGCACTAAGTGCCACAAGATGTGAGCAGAAATGTACTGGGCAGCCTTTAAGAATTTTTCTCAAGAAACAACAGGGCATTACTTCACCTTTTTCTTGTCCCTTCCTCCTTGTGGGTGCCTGGAAGACAGGTACCACTACTGAAGAACTGGAGAACAAAGGCTCTGTCTTAGAGATACAAATGATCTAGAAGAATCCTAGGACCCTGGGGACCCCACAGCAGACAAGACCTTTGTTCCTACTATGGTCAGTGCCATTCTGCTGTAATATTCCTGGCCCGTGTCCATCATGTGTAAGAATCATTTCTGGGTGGTGACAATATAGGTACAGATAGGGACCTTAACATCTTCATGTGGCAAAACCAAAAGCAGAGTGGAAAGTGGCTTCCAGTTGATTTCCCAGAAGAGAAAAGATGAACTTACTAAGCAGTCCTGAACAAAGCCGGGCCTAGAAAACAGAACTATAATCCCAGCCACCCAGAAGTTGAGCCAGGAGGATCAAGTTCAAGACCTGACTGTGCATGAGTTCAAGCCTAGTTTGGGAAACTTAGTGAGACTCTGTCTCAAAAATGAAATGTAAAACAAAGGCCGGGGCCATGGCTTGGTAGCAGAATGCTTGCCTAACATGTGTAAGGTTCTGGTTCAATCCCCAGCACCAATCAATGAATGATGTCTACAATAAACATCTCCATCTATGTTTGAGTCTGAATTGAATCGGGAAATAAACAATGGAAAGCAGACAGAATTCCACTTAAAATAAACAGACAGACACCTAGGTGACCAGAGGATGAAGTCTGCTTGAACAAAATTGAAATTGTTTCGGTTAGGAAGAAAAATAAAGCCTATTTACTTATTAGCATTACAAACTGCAAAATGCGTTGGTGGCCTAAAACTCACAACAAACTCGTACAGCTTTGGACAGGGCCAACTCATCTCTGCCAACCCTGGTGTCAGCTGGAAGAGGGGCCTGTGTGGGTCCTTGTGCCCCTCAGGCTGCTCCCTCTACCTCTGAATGGTCTATGGTCACTCTAGCAGGGTGGCTTCAAAGTCACTGCACTTCTAACTGGGCAGACCAGTTTCACAGACAGGAAATATAAATGACACTTCTCTGTGGTTCAGTGGGCCGTTCTAGAAGAGTATATGAGACTTGAATTATTCTTGCAACATTTGGAAATTGTTTCTACCTCAAGGAGAAGTGGATCTTGACAGACTACCAGCAATGGCCAAAACCAAGAAACGCTCACCTGCTTTCTCTACAACATAATGGGGACTTTTAAGTCGTATTTTATTTTGGTGTTACTGAGGATCAAACCCAGTGCTTTATGCACACAAAGCAAGTACCTTACCTCCAATTACATCCCTCAACAGAAAGATAGGCATTTTAAGAGACAGGATGAAAATGCAAGGAATGGAAAAGTGTATGACATAACACTCATGTTAATGAGCTCAGTTTAGCCATGACATACTGCATGCAAACGTCATTCGGCACATTGTATATCATATGCACACAGTTTTTGTTTTACATTTTTGTTGTTGTTTTGTTTTGTTGTTATTGTTATTGTTTGAGACAAGGTATGACTATGAAGCCCTGGTTGGCCTGGAACTCTCTATGTAAACCAGGCTGGACTGCAGTTCACAGAGATCCTCTCACCTCTTTGTCCATGTGCTGGGATTAAAGGCGTGTGCCACCATGCCTGGCCCTAATTTTTGTTTTTCAATTAAATAATAAACTAAAGGTGTTCTTCCCTTGGCTTCTGTGGCAGTTTGAATGAGAATGGCCTCCATAAGCACCTAAATTTGAATGCTTAGTCCCAGTTGGTGGGCTGTTGGGAGGATAAGAGGGTGTAGCCTTGTTGGAGGAGGTGTGTCACTAAACTTTGAGGTTTCAAAAGCCCACACAATTCCAGTCTCTCTCTCTGCATGCTGTCTGTGGATCGGGATGTAGCTCTCCTCTACTTCTCCAGCACCATACCCCCTGCCCTGATAATATTGGACTAGCCCTCTGAAACTGTAAGCAAGCCCCCAATTTAATGGTTTCCTTTACGTGAGTTGCCTTGGTCATGGTGTCTCTTCATAGTAATAGAACACTGACTAAGACAGAATGCCCACATACACACTATTTGGAGGTTTTTCTCACTTTCTCTTAATAAACCTATATCCATTCTGCTTTGATCAATGAATAAATAAACTAAGGCATAAGATGCAAAGTGCTACAGCAGCATAAAAATGCAAGAGATATATTTCTGATGGTGGAGTGTGCAAAGAAGACATTATTTATAACAGGCTTCGATGAGTGGGAACAAGTGTACAAAGAGAAGGGGAGGGAATTCCAGTACAGGGCTGAGGAAGTGCATCCCAACACACAAGGACACTCCTGGGAATGAGAACTCCAGGCTAAGAAAGCAAGTCGTTAAGTCTGGAGGGGCCAGAACAGAGCTGGGTCAGCCCAACCATCTCCACTCTCTTCTACTGAATAAAGTTTTATAGTCATGTTTTCCCGAGTCTCTCTGGCAAAATAATATGAATAAATACATTCAATAGCAGGTAAAGCAGGGTCAGCACAGAGACAGACAGTCAGAGAGGCAGAAACAGAGAAAGATGGAGAACAGGGGCCTTCTAGAAGAAGCTTCCAGCTTACATTGGTGGCCCACACCTGCACTGACCACACGGCACTAGGGCTGAATTTCTGTCTTGGCTCATCTTGTGCCGTTACAACAGACAGGATGCCTGGAGCCGGCTACCTTATAAAGACAGAACTTTAGCTCTCACAGTTCCGGAAGCTGAGAGAGCAAGTGTGCTAGTTTCCTTCTCCGTGACTGTGATAAGAACCCCAACAAAGAACAAGTTGGGGAAGAGACGGCTCATTTAGTTCAGTCCCAGGCTACAGTCCATCAAGGCAGAGAAGTCAGGAGGAAGAAACGTAAACAGCTAGCCCCATCACAAGAACAGTCAGGAGCAGAGAGAAATGAATTCCTGCATCCTCATCTGTACTCAGCTTCCTCTCTACACTTACACAATCCAGGACCTGGACCCAAGAGATGGTACTGCCCACGGTGGGCTGGATCTTCCCATATCCATCAATGAACTCGAGACAATCCTGGGCAGACAGGCCAACCTGATCTAGACAATCACTTACTGAAACTCTTCCAAGCAGTTTGAGATTGTGTCAAGTTAACAATAAAAACGAGCATCATAACAAGGACTTCCCTGTTGCTTCCTCACACAGTGGATGGAGGAGACGGCAGGAGAGAATGGTCCTCATTTCCAAGGCCTTTATGTTGTCTCACTAATCCACGAGTGAGTGTGGAGTCTTCATGACTTTAAACACCTCCGTAATGGCCTCAACGCTGCATTGGAGATTAAATGTCCAACACATGAGTTTTAGGGGGCACACTCAGACTATAACATTTCCTATAAGTGAAGGGACTGAGTATAATCCACCAGGTGTTTCCAATCCATTTCACATAGCAAATGATTATATTTCCTGGCAACCAGGGGGACGAAGATTGAGCTGTAGGAGACCTCCCTGCTCTGGGCTCCTGCCACACTAAGAGCTAAGAAGATGGATTCCTGCTACACCTGTGGCCTGCTCAGTGCACACTGAAACCCCCGAGGGAACTTTCACAAGATTGCTGGTGAAGAGATCCCTAGAGAGTCTAATTGAGTTGATCTGGACACAGCCAGGACTCTTTTCAACATTTGCTTTACAATTTTTGTTTTTGTTTTTAATTAAAATATAATTATATCATTTCCCCCTTTTCCTCTCATTCCTCCAAACTCTTCCATGCCCTCCACCTCTCATAAATTCATGACTTCCTTTTCTTTGTTATTGTTACACATGTATATATACATGAATGTATAAATACAACTTGCTGAATCCATTTGGTGTTGCTTATATGTATATGATTTCAGGACTGACCACTTGATATTGGATAACCAGTCATAGGGCTAATCCCTGGCTTACTAATTCTCCCCATCTTTGCATTACTAGTACTTTCTTTGTGTAGGTGTGGGGCCGCAAAATATTTCCCCCTTCCATGTTAGCATGTCTATTGTATAGTCTTTGTCCACATCCTGTTTATGTAGCCATATTGTTGAATAGGCAAAGTGATCCTGTCATTTCTGGAGTCACAATCTCACAGCAGATCCCAAGATCCTTTGGCTCATAACATCTTTCTGCCCCTTCTTTGCTGTGGGATGGTCTGTATGTCAAGTGTGTTGCTGATTGGTCAGTAAATAAATCACTGATTGGCCATTGGCTAGGCAGGAAGTATAGGCGGGACAAGGAAAAGAATTCTGGGAAGTGGAAGGCTGAGAGGGAGAGACTGCCAGCCGCCATCAGGACAAGGAAGATGTAAAGTACCGGTAAGCCACAAGCCATGTGGCAAAATAAAGATTAACAGAAATGGGCTAAATATAAGAGTAAGAGCTAGACAGTGACAGGCCTGAGCTAATGGCCAAGCAGTTTAAATAATGTAAGAGTTTGTGTGTTTATTTTATAAGTGGGCTCTGGGACTGGCGGGACTTGGTGGCGGGAGCTGGAGAGAAATTCTCTAGCTACACTTCTTCCTCCATGTTCCAGAGCCTTAGACGCAGGAGTTGTATTGTAGATGTATCCACTGGGCCTGGGTACCACATAAGCAGTTCTTCCCTGTACTTTGATGAGTCATGGCATTGTATAATGGTCTCCACCTGTTGCAAAGAGAAGCTCCTTTAAAGAGGAATGAGAGCTTCCCTTATCTGTGGTGTGAGGACAGAGTCACAACTTTTGGACATCTTCCTTTTCAACCACCCTGATCACCAAAAACAGCATTTTAAAGACTCAAGAACTCAGAGTTCATCTTCACAGTTGCAGCTTCTGCCTGTAATCGCATTTCATCATCTACAGAGGAAAAGGAACTCGGCTGGGAAGGAAACCCTAGCTCTAACGTCGGTATGATAACTAAACTTCCAACTATACGAAGGCTCTGAACTGTTATAATTTTGGTTGTGATATATGAGTCCCCTGGGGGTGTTGTTCCTGGCATTCCTAAAGGGAAGAGACATCTTTGTTATTAGACACTAAGGAATTTGAACATAAATAACCCAGCCTGGGAATGGAGCTATACATCCAAACCACTTATCTCCAAATTGTTCCCTGCCTGTGACAAATGCAGAACAACTCTACCTTTGATACTTGACTTCTGAATGCATGCTCCATGTTCCAGTAAAGGAGTCTGGAATGACTAGAGTCATTTCAGTAGCAGAAGCCTTGAGCTATACTTCTCAGCCACACTCCTTCTTAAATATTTATTTTTATTTTTGCATATGTGTGTATATATACATGTGTGCAGGTGCTCTAGAAATGGGGTTACAGATAGCAGTGAGCCACCCCGTGTGGGTGCTGGAAACCAAACGCTAGTCCTCTAAAAGATAAGGCGGCATTCTAAACTACTGGGCCACTTCTCTCCAACCACACATTAGATTCTTTATTTCATCAGTAAAGTCATAGGAAATCATTCCAAGATAAGCTATCCACCAAGAGCAGCTTCTCAACTGATTGAAGGCTGTCCAAACCACAAGGAAGGATCAGAGAAAGCACGATTCAGAGCTGTCAGCCAGAAATTTGGAGACTAGTAGAAAGAAGGTATGGAAGACAAAAGCCTAAATAGTTTAGGACTGAATCAAGAAGTTCATTCAGAAAACACTAACAAAACTGTCCATGAGCCTGGCTAGATCTGGTTCTTGAATGGATGTGGTCTTTGTTAGTGAGCCTGGCTAGATGTGGTTCTTGAATGGGTCTTTGTTAGGGTTACTGCTGCTGGAATGAAATACCATGACCAAAAGCAACTTAGGAAAAGGGTTTATTTGACATACATATCCTGAATCACAGTTCATTAAGGAAGCCAAGGCAGGAACTCAAACCAGGAGGGAACCTAGAGGCAGGAGCTGATGAAGAGGCCATAGCAGAATGCTGCTCACTGGCTTGCTCCTCACGGCTTGCTCAGCCTCCTTTCTTATAGCTTGAAGGACTGCCTACCCAGGGGCTGAATCCTCCAACATCAATCACTAACTAAGAAATTGTCCTACATGCTTGACTATAGCCCAGTCTTCTGGAAGCAATTCCTCAATTAAGGCTCCCTCCTGTCAGATGACTCTAGCTTGTGTCAAGATGACGTAAAACTAGCCAAGACAGATGCCTACAATTCGTGGCTCACCTAGACTGGTATGATGAGGCTGCACCGGGTTATTCTACTCTATATTGTCAGCTCTGGACCCTGGAGCCACATGGACTAGCGTACCATAGGGATTGTGCCTGGTGGGTCCCATTTCTGACAGAATGTGATTTTGTGGTAGTCAGTTTCTTGTCACTGTGACAAAAATACCTAACAGAAACACTTTAAAGACAGAAAGCTGTGTTTTGTCTCCTGGATTCAGAGGGTTTGGACAATGGTTGGCTGGCTGGCTCCACTGTTGTTAGACTATGGTGAGGGAGAGCATCATGCTGGGAGATACATTGGAGAGCAAAGCTGCTCACTCACCATTGCCAAGAAACAGAGAAAGACAAAGGAAAGAGAAAGAGACCTTTCCAAGGCATACATACAGCCGCTTCCCCAAGTGTCCCACTTTGTCCAACTATGGGAGGCCAGGCATGGTGGGGCAGGTAGGCTTGGGCCACACCTAACACTCATCCTTAGTGGAATGGCCTTAGGAAACTCACGTTGTCAGCTGACTATGTAGTTAGGTTGTTTGTTTGTTTGTTTTAATTTTTTACTCTATGGGGAACCTACCATCCAGCTCCCAAATAATCACACAGAGACTTATTCTTTCTTATGAATGTCTGGTCTTGATTTATTTCTAGCCAGCTTTTCTTAATTAATTACCCCATCTACCTTTTGCCTCTAGGCTTTTTTCTCTTTTTTGTATATCTTTCCTTTCCTTTTTATTCTGTGTATGGCGATGTGTCTGGCCCTGGCATCCCCCCTCTTCTCTTTTTCTCCTATTTATTCTCTCTGCCTGGAAGTCCTACCCATCCCTCTCCTGCCTCACTATTGGACGCTCAGCTCTTTATTAGACCATCAGGTGTTTTAGACAGGCAAAATGACATGGCTTCAGAGTTAAACAAATGCAACATAAAAGAATGCAACACATCTTTGCATCGTTAAACAAATGTTCCACAGCATAAACAAATCCAACACATCTTCAACTAATATTCCACAACAGGGCTAATATCTATTTCTCTGTGTGACTGTGAGTTTTAAATGGAATAATAGATGCATGCAAACAATGTGCTATAGCAATACCTAGCATGTGCAAGGTACTCAGTAAACAGGAATTTGGATTGTTGTTGTTGTTACATACAAAATAAGCCTTGTAACTGTGCAAATGTTTGCGTGGACAGCCATTATTAATTTACCATTTTCCCCACAATACCCAGAGATGCCAACATAGTGAAATGGTTAAAATTATTGCACCGTGAAGGTAAACAAATTAGCTATGGTCAGAACACAATCATATGAATAAGCATGCTTAGCTAGCAAGAGCTTGGCATCCGAATCAGGCTGTTTCAGTTAAATCCAGTTGTCTGACTTCAGCTTCAGTTTTGAAGAACCTAAAATGAACACTAATGGCAGATCACCTACATCATTATTATAAGAGTTAAACGGCTTTAATAAATTGAGGCTGGGGAGACAGACCAATGTGTTTGGACTACAAGTGTGAGGACTGAAGTTCAGACCCCTAAAACCCACATAAAAGTCCAGCAGGCATGGTGGCTACCTGTAATCTCAGCACTCAAGAGGCAGAGACAGAGGGTCCCTGGGACAAGCTGGCTAGGTAGAAGTGCTGGTTAATATTTGTCAACTTGACACAAGCTAAGGTTATCTGGGAAGAAGGAAAATCAATTTTAAAAAAAAAGTGCTTCCTTCAGATTGGCCTGTAGGCAAGTCTGTGGGGGCATTTTTATTATTATTATTATTATTATTATTATTATTATTATTATTATTAATGATTGATGTGGGAGGACCCAGACCACAGTAGGTGGTTCCACTTCTGAGCAGGTGGTCCTGGATGATGTGAGAATGCAAGGTGATCAGTTCAGGAAGCAGCATTTCTCTGTGTTCTCTGCTTCAGTTCGTGCCTCCAGTTCCTGCCTTGAGTTCCTGCCCTGACTGCAGTCAATGATGGAGTGTGACTGTAAACCAAATAAGTCCCCTCCCACCCCAAGTTGCTTTTGGACAATGTTTTATCACAGCAACATAAAACAAACCAGGTACTATTAGCCTAGCCAGAACCAGGGAGCTCCAAGTTCAAGAAGACACCCTGCCTCAAGAAACAAATGAAGAGTAATCCAAGAACTACAGAGTGACATCTCATAAACTCTAATACCTACACAGCATGATGTTTAAATAGTATCTGAAGGTCCTCAGACCAGGCCAACATGGTAACAATGGCCCTGGGGCTGAATTAACCCTGGAGAAAGACAGACAAGGGGACTCAAACTCACTTTCACTTTTATGTTCATAAGAATGCATTCAGGTACTACTGCATGACTAATAACTAATTGCCAGACACTATCACATAACAGCAGAGCTGGCTGGGAGGCCAAACCTAGCCCATCCCCTAGTTTTGCACTCTAAGCAGCACTGACCACATTCCCACTTGTCCCCGCTCAGTACAGAACAGACAGAACTAGAATGAGGCCATGTGCAGCCCACCCAACCACAACCAGGCTGCAGTGTCCAAGCGGAGCGCAGACCCGAAGGAAGTATTCTATCCAAAATTCACACGCACAGTGTGCTTGGATTAAACCTACCTCCCCATTGCCTCCACGGCCCCACCACCGTTTTCCCCTTTCAAATTCGTTGTTTTCCCCTTTCAAATTCGTTGTTCTCTTTCTTGAAATTTAATACCCACTGGTCCCACTTTAGTCCATGTACATGCACAAGTAAGAGGCCATCTACTGCAGAACTGGTAGGCTCTCACAAAACACAGATTCGTAAGTGCATGGTACTACTCTGCACAGGTCTTCTCTGAAGCCAGCATGTCTTGGTCCTTATGCTCCTGGGCAACCCAGAAGGAAGATTTTTTTTTTAATTTTTGAGACAGGGTTTCTCTGTGTGGCCCTGGCTGTCCTGTAACTCACTCTGTAGACCAGGCTGGCCTCGAACTCCCAGAGATTTACCTGTTTCTGCCTCCCGAGGGCTGGGATTAAATGCATGTGCCACCACCACCACCCTTCTCAGAAGGAAGCATTTCCTTGCAGAAAAACTTTCTGTTTTGGAAAGAGGAGCTCGAAACCACGCCACAAAATAGTGAAGGTCAAAAGCCAAAATGTGTGTTTAGTCTTCATCTGTTTTAAGTTTTCTAGAACGTGGCCCAGGAAGGGTATTCTGCTAGGAACAGTTTGTGGAGAGTAGGTTTGCCACTGGGACTTACACAGAGCGCTGGAGCAGCAAAGAAGCAAGGTAACACTTAATTCTCTGTGCACGGGCATTGTTAATTCATCCAACGCGCTTCACAAACACCCACAGCCAACCCCGGCAAACCTGCTAAAGTCACACACAAGCAAGTAGCTAGAAGCCAAAGTTTGTTGTTAAATTGAATCACGTGTTTTAAGTGTCACTTTGTGAGAAATAAACTGCACGACACATTTACCAGGCCAGAAACTGCAGAAATACTTACGGTTTTTTGCATGCCCCAGATGAAGACTTGAATATGTCTTGATTCTGCGGCAGGAGATTTTCCACCGAGAGGGTCACAGAGGGGATTTTC
This sequence comes from Peromyscus eremicus, assembly GCF_949786415.1. Taxonomy (NCBI): domain Eukaryota; kingdom Metazoa; phylum Chordata; class Mammalia; order Rodentia; family Cricetidae; genus Peromyscus; species Peromyscus eremicus. The sequence continues at coordinate 28,638,935 of NC_081417.1, read as the reverse complement.
CAAGGTAAATGTAGGTTATCATAAAATAGGTGAGCTGATTCTGCCTGGGTGGCTTTTCTCCATAGCTCAGGCACAGGGACAGTGGCAAGCCCCTGGAGGGGCTTATTTATTTTAAAATTTCTTTTCTTCTTTTCTCGGAGTGAGGAGGAATGCCACCTTGTTCTTAGGACTACCAGCATCAGTCCGTTGTATCATCTCCCTCCTCTGAATGACACTTGCAGGGACACAGAACAAAAGAAAAGAATCCCTTGAGTAAGAGTGCGTCTGTGTGTGCCCTTCAGGGTGTCTTAGCTCAGAGTTACTGTGGATTTAATAAATAAATTTCTGGCTGGAAGATGGCTCAGTGGGTAAAGGCACTTGCTTTGAAAGCCTACCACCCTGAGTTCAACCCCTGGAACCCACTTAAATGTGGAAAGCAGAAAACCAACCTCTGAGTGTTCAGACTTCTACACAGCGGCACATGTAACTGAGTTCTTTCAAAGAAAGATGAACAGGGCTAATGAGCTGGAGGATGTATCCTCAGCAAACCTTGGAAGCAAGGCTGCCATGATAGATGAAGAAAATCCAGACCTCCTTTGACCACTGGAGACGAAGGTCTGTGAGCTCTTAAGAGAGAAGGTGGACTTTTTTGCCCCAGGGCTGGTTCATGGAAGTGGTTGTTTCCCTTTCAAAAGAAAGGGCCTTCGGAGGCAAACCTCAGGGGACAGTGTGGCTAGACAGGTGGCAGCTGGGGAGATGGTCCCGACTCTCCTTTCTATTTAACTTACTTAGGAAATGTGTTGACTACAAGTGTTTATTAATGTGTAAAACAATTGCTGTGGACTGTCTATCTACTTGTAAATGGTCGGTAAGGTACAAGCACAAGCAAAGTCTTCAAGCATTTTACAGGAGAGAGAGAGAGAGAGAGAGAGAGAGAGAGAGAGAGAGAGAGAGAGAGAGAGAGAGTTGCTGGTTATAATGGATGTAGGACAACCTAGTGTGAGGACTCAGAGCAGCCCACACCAGTCATGGAGCCAGATAGACATCTGAAAAAAACGTGTCAGGAGTGCCTCCAGCTTCGATTAGCAGAAAATCTAATTTACACATCACAGCAACGCTGGAGGTGAGCAGCTGCTGGATTTAGTAACAGGCTAACACCACCTAACACCACCACCACAGGGCTGACATCTTCTTGAAAGTTCTTGACGTTTCTCTCATCTTTGTTGGACGACTGGTTGGGAAAGGCTGCCCCAGTTTGCAGCACCATGTTAGGGAGTCCTGAGGATGAACGGAGCCCGCTGAACCTCTTCTAAAGGGAGAAAACGATGGATCACTCAGATGGATACCTGCGGATTGCCAGGTGTCCATCTACAAGCATTCTGCGTTCCATATTACGTCATGAACAAATACCCTTTCTCCTTGATGCTGATTTAGCTTTTGGACTATCACCTTTATTTATACATTTTTTTTCTGTGTGCTGCCTCTGGTAGGATTGTTTAATAATACCTCAAAAAATTAACTCATTTGTTAATAACATTTTTCATTATACTTTTCTAACATATACCAAACTAATACTTTTTTTTTTTTTAAATCACCCAGCATGCCAATTAAGTCATTTGGCATATCCACGGACAAACTCTCAGGAGGCATTATCCCGACCAATCTGCTAGTGAGTTGCTGCGCCAGTCCTTCAAAGCAGCGGACGTAACTCTATCACCATTCATAAAGGAGTCAGAGAGCCCCAACTTGAAGCATTCAGTCTGTTCCCTGAACTCAGAAAATGCACGATTAAAGGAAATGCCCAGCAGTGACCAAGACTCTCTCTTTTTTTCCCTTTCTCTCAGCAGTGAGATAAAATTATATTGTTCACAAGTTTCCCATAATGCATTTCATTTGCCACTGTGCCTGGGGAAAAGATTGCTTATAAAACTGTTGGATCACTTATAACTAGAGCCAGCTGAACTTCATTGACACCAGAATAAAAAAACAAGAGGAAAAAAAAAAAAACTCCAAGCATTTCATTACTGATATTTGTGTCTGAGACTTCAACTCAAACAGAAAACAATTTGCACACAGCCAGAGGTTTGGCAATGGCTTCATATTTTCACACAGAAAGCTGGGGGTTGGGAGCAGGGGTAAGAAGGAAGGAAAGAAATGAGATTTATGTTGGATTACGGAAAGCCTCAGCAATTATTAAGTCTAAACATCATTTCTTTATGTAAGTTTTCTTTCTCATTTGCATCTCTATCCCGTGAATATATCATCAAAAAACCAAAAACATTTGAAGGCTGTATGTGGGATGTGTGCTATAACCCAGCACTGAGGAAGGCACAGCAGGAGGATTGCAGGCAAGTTCAGGTCGAGCCTGGGCGGCATGTGTGGATCCTGTCTCAAAAACAGTGTTTTGAAACAACCTGTTAAATAACCAAATGTGTTTAAATGCATGGACAGAGATGAAAGATAGATAGATAGATAGATAGATAGATAGATAGATAGATAGATAGACAGATGATAGGTAGGCAGGTAGGTAGATAGGTAGGTAGATAGACAGACAGACACGCAGATAGATAGCTGATAACTAAGCAAGTACCCAAACTTTAGAAAGAGAAAAATAAAAGCATCGAAAGCACTAAGGATCCAGAACTGAGTTCAGTATATTCTTTTTCACCACACTGTGTGCTGCTGGTGTGAAAGGCAAATCTGACTTCAGCCTCCCAGCAGCCGATACAAAAGCGGCAGCCCAAGCAGGACCCGCGTATCCACGACACACGACATGGGAGGACCTCGCTTGCAGTCAGAAGGCCCTGCATTTCAACCCCAGCTGCGCAGCACGGAGGGGAAGCCATTGCACTTTCTAAGCCTCAATTCCCTCTTCTAGAAGATGGGAACGATCACACCTCCCCTCCGAGTTATGAGCTATTCAAGTCTGTGGAGGAACACCTGGCATTCGACGAACGTGTAATTCGAGCAACCACTTACACAGCTCACGCTAGCCATTGAAGAGGAAAGAAAAGGGGTTGTGTGGGGACCAGCTGACACCAGCAAAACTGCGAAGAAAGTCAAGTTAAGAGAAGTTGATGGTCCTACACACTTTCTCTGGCAACACTTAAGTTTTACATCAATTATTGTAATAAATAAGTAAATAAAGTGATTCACACATAGAGGTCTGGCAATGGCTTCAGACTTCAACAGAGAGCACCTGGTTTGTCTGAGCGTGTCTAATGCACACGTAGGTGTGATGGTTGGAATTTAGTAGTCTCTAGACTAGAAGTAATTTGTTTCTTCACAGATTTGCCCAGGTGGCTTCAGTATTGGCCTTCCTTTCTATTTTCTTTAGGAACAAACTGAACTTCCTGGATCTGTATCTCTGTCCCCAGATCCCCACACATCAATGGAGACAGACCACAGCTTTCTCTGTTGAGGGAGGCAGGTGAGTCCATTGGACCAGATTAACGGACACTAATGGATCAAACAGTAACCAAGTAAGTAGGTGGCAGATTTCCCCAAATGGATCTCCCTAGAGGGCCAAAGACTTCACACACATCTGGTCCTGTCAGCAGGCTCCAGTGTTTCATTCTACCTCTGCAAGTCTCCAGTGGCTGAACCATGATGGGTTTTCCACGCCTCACCTTAGCCTGCGTGAGCTCGCAAAGCTGAAGTATTTAGAACCGTTTGAATCCATTAAAAAAAGATGTGCACCTGGGACAGTTAACTCTGCTGGCTGGGACGCTCAGCTCTGGATCTCACACTCTGCTATTTCCGGAACTCAGTGGACAAAGCCTGCTAGGAAGGGCACACCTAGCTGTCCCTGAGGTCTGGAAGCAATAAGATCATGTTCAGTCCTCACTTGTGCCTTGTTTTACCGGCAACACAGCCATAGCCCTGCCCCCTCCAATGTTAGCATCCCTTGGAGCCTATATGACATATTGCCTAGAGAGGCCAAATTGCAGAGACCAAAATTGCCATATTTCTCAGAAAGCTGCACTATTTTTATCTAGAACTAGCTTAAAATGCTCCAAAAAGAACATAAAGAAGAATATCAACAAACTAAAAATGTCCTCTACTCAACGACTTAGGATTTCTTAGGAAAGAGATGCGTCTGGCTGGGAAGAACGTCACTGGACCTGAGAAGATAGCAACATGAAAAGAATACATTTTTATCATCAAAAAAGTCAGAAAACAATAGGTGGGGGGCTAGGAAGATGGCTCAGTGGCCATGTGATTGCTGTACAAGAATGAGGACCTGCGTTTGTACCCCCAGGACAGCAGGTGGTGGTGTGCATCTGTAACCCCAACACTGGGAAGCAAAGACAGGTGAACCCTGGGGCCTCACTGGCCATCCAGCCTAGCTAAATCACCAAGCTCCAGGTTCAAGACTGAAGAAGAACCCCAATTTTGACCTGCTTCCATGTGGGGGCACACATACACACAGAATCCTTTTTTTAAAATGATAGTCACGGCTCTCAAAGAACACAAATTTAATGAAGAAAAAGACACGAGTGTAATCATAGCATCGTGTAATGCCTACTCTATGCAATGCTGGCAAACTGGTCCAGAAGTACAGAACAAATGCCCAAGTCGCAGATGTTCTGACCCACATGCTCCAAGAGAGGGCCTGGACATTGCAGGGCATGATAACCAGCCTGGCTCAATACGTAAAATGTCCGGGTTTAGCGGCCACTTTCTGTGACCCTGTGAGAAACCAGTCTCACCTGTCCCCTTTGCAAAGCCCAGGTGATCAGACAACAAACCGTCCCCCAAAGGACTTTGGTCACTCAATTTGTTTCCTTGAGTCCACTCCACACCCCTGAGTCATTCATCTGTCCAGGAAGTCTTCTAGCAGGCTCTTCCCACAGGGATGAAATGTCACAGTCAATTTTTTAAGTTGGAAGAAAAAGAAAGTCTGTATAGCAGACTTTATGAGCTCAGGAACATGTCCTGCAGGATAAGATGGAAGGTCCATCTGAAGAGACATTTTCCTTTAGGCTGGAGAAAGCCGTAGAGAAGTCGGCGGAGAAACTGGACCCCCAGAGACAAACCGGTGTCTGAATGTTTGGGCCTTACAACAGCTGCAGTTCTGCAAGACAGCTGTATCTCGTGCCCACTGGGTTGTCAAGGTTTTACACAGAAAAAGGTGTAATAAACTGGAGTCACCGGCATGTGGCATGACGTACCACACACAGCTCATCGGTGTGCGAGGTAGGCCCAGGTACCAAGGTACAGGGAGAGGCCCCAAGTCCTAGTAAGCTGTCAAAGGTTTCAACCTACAAGGCACCCACAAGAGATCCCAAAGCGCAGCCCCTTCCAACTCTGATCACCACACAGAACTCATCATAGGATAGTCAAAACAGAAACTGGCCTGTTTTCCACAAAAAGACCAAGTTGTGAAGTAACACTTGAAAAGAGTTCTCCTCCATTCTGGAGCTGTCTATGACCGTCAGTCTTCGCTGTCATCTTGATGGGAGGATGCTTCCAGAGAGGCTTGCTTACTGAGGAGGGAGGACCCACCAGGTAGCACCGATCCCACGGACTGGGGTCCCAGACTGAAATTTTTAAACAAAGCTTTGGAGAAAGGGGGCTGAGCGCCAGCGTCCTCTCTCTGCTTTCTGTCTGTGGACACGGTGTGACCAGCAGAATCGAACTGCTGCCGCCACAGCTGAGCCACGCTTACCACCATCCGTCTCCCCATCCATCACGAGGCCTGAGAACCTCTTCTTTCTTTAGTTCCTTTGTCAGGGGTCAGAGTAACGAGAGCGCTAGCCAGCCCATGTTCCACTAAATAAACGCAGAATTTGGACTGATGTCTTGAATGGTGCCAATTGCTGTGTTTCCCTCAGCCTCAGGACCCTCCCCGCATCTCCCAAAGTGTAGACAGCTAACTGTTCTTTACTCTCAAGACATGAGGCACCACAGGAATAGCATTGGCAGGCCAGTAAGTCTCATAAACAGCATTGGTCCCACAGTAGACAGAGCCCAGAGATGGGACACCAGAGCCCAGAACAGCCAGAGGCCTGGCAGCTAAGCCCGCGATGTTGGGAAAACAGTCAGGGCTCAGGTTTAGGGACATTAGCAAGGACACTTAAAGGACACAGAGAGCAACTTGCAGTAGACGCCTAGGGCAGTGACAGCTCCAGCACATCACCTAGAAAGGGCTCACAGGCAGCAGAGAGATTTGGAGACCACTGCAGGCTCCATTTTGTACAACACTCTACAGAGAATTGAGAACAGGCTGGCCATCCACATCCAAAACAAATGAAAGAGCTATGGAGCTTCCAGGCAAGGGGCATGCACAGACTTCTCAAAATATGCACCTAAGGTCAGCTTAGCCACAGGACCCAGAAGTTTAAGGGAGTCAGCGTTTTTCTGAGGTCATCCCCAAGCAGAACAGAGGATTTAGAAAACCAAGATGCATTGTGGGAGGCTGAGGCTGGGAAAGTCAACTGCAGGTGTCCTGGCTTAGCCCCACAGAAGCAAGGAACAGGGAAGCCTGTGGTAATTTCCAGCACAGCGCAGCACCTCGGCCTCAGCCATCAGCAGAGTGACAAGGGGACAAGCATCCTCAAGGATGTCTGAATGTGAGGAGGGCCTTGCTGGCTCTGCTTAATTGCTTCCGGTCTCCAGCCTGAATTGGTCTGGGAAGGGGGCAGGGCCCTGGTTGCAGGTGGGAAACCTGTGTGGCCAGCTGTGATGAGTTGGAGAAGCTGAGTCAGGGGAAATGGGGGGTTGGGTGGGAGGGACAATCAGAATGCTGAAATAAATCCTTCCATGTCCTGGGGAAGGAGATGGCCACTCAATGGGGGGAAGCAGTTTCCTCCCCCTGGCTTTATTTTCCTTTCTTTCTCTTCCCTCCCAGGCAAGCAGATCCAGGCAGGATGAGCGTCTGGAGGAGGAAGAAAGGAAAACAAACCGCGGGAGGTCATGTCCTGTTTGAGGCAACAACAAACTGAGAGGGCAGAGCGCTTGCTTGCCCTGCTGCAGGCACCATGCAGCCGCGACCTGGGGCCGAAGGGATGGCAATGGTCCCGTCTTCCCATTCCCAGGAGCTGAAGCTCAACCTTCTCCATCCTTTGAAGAAATGACCACTTGGACTGCAGAAAGCACGCGTTCGCATGCGTTTCTTTTACTGCATCTCTTCACAGCCTTATCCTCAGAGCTAAGCTTAGACACAGTCCTCCGGGAACCGGTGTTTGGGGTCCTTTTATCTTTGGCATATTTGCTTAGTGCATGAAGAGAAGACTCCCAGCAGCATGTAGTACCAGTCCTGGAGCAAACAAAACCATAGGCCCCCAACCCCCTTTCCAGCTCCAATTGTTAATGGTTGTCCCACCGCCTAAGAAAGATGACCACTTCTTTTTTGAGACAAGGTCTCACTCACTATGTAGCCCTGTCTGGCCTAGAACTCGCTATATTTACTATGTAGACCAGGCCGGTCGTGAAACTCACAGGTATCTGCCTACATCTGCTCAAGAGTGCTTGGCTTTTTTTTTTTCTTTCAAATGACATTATTTCATGCTTGTTTGTGTTAGAATAGTACTCCATTGTGTTTTTACAGCACGTCTTCATTGTCCATTCATCTGTGAGTTCCAGTCTACCGCAGTAAACATGTCCATAGTCTCTTCTAAAGACGGAGTTAAGACTGAACTTGGAGAGACAGAAAGTAAAACGGGCAGCTGAGGAAGATAGGCTAAATTACCTTTTGAAGTCAGAACAGTTTCCTAGATGTCAGTCGTTTATAGGGTTGCGTGGAGGTGTAGCAGAGCTGGGCGGACAGCCGCAAGACAGTAAGAACCATGCAGACATCAGTGTGAAAGGGTGTCCTGCTCTGAGGTTCCCATGGCAGGCAGGACACATGAGGTCAAAGATGTCCTGGGCTGCTTGTCGTCCAGTTCATCCTTGCACCGGCTGGCCGAGCGCCTCAGCTCCCCTTCAAGAACGTGACTGTGGTCCCCTCAGGACTTCGGGCTCTCCTCAATGCCCTTGGCTACGTAATTAACTAATGAGCCCAGTTACTCCAAAGTCTGCTCAAAAAACAAAAACAAAAACAAAAAAAAAAACACTCTTTAACAACATGAATTGTGTGTGTGTTAATAAGATTAAGTGTGATGTTTCCATAGGTTTACATGGTGTTCACTGATTAAATCCTTTTTTTTTCCATCCCACTCTTCCCAATCTCTAGAAGTCATAGTATAATTCCACTTTCAAAGGATCAGATCCGTCCTTGTGAGATTATATCATCTCAAAGAAATCAGCTCCCCCATAGTGGACACTCAATCAACACTTCCTGAATGAAAACAGGGAAATAAAGAAATAGGCCTCGAAGGTTGAGTGCTTGGCAATGAGCCGAGGAAAAACCCCTCCAGTCCATACATACTGCCTTGCCCAGCCTGGGAGATCCTTCAGGACTCTCTTCAGCTGGCGGTCACCCTGCACAGTTCCTGGTCAAGCATACTCCAGCTTTTTCTGACACACCAGCACAAATGAAAGCAGATCTTCGGGAGAGGACCCCTTCAGCTTCTGGAAACAATGTAACACAACAAGCAGCTGAGGAACTGTGCGGCTCACAGCAGGAAAGCAATGCTCCTAGCTTGGCCTTGAAGGCTGAAGAAACCGTCTGGCTCTCAGACAGGCATGGACATGGTGGGACCCAGAGAGAAGGTGAGAACATTTCTGGGCATGGCGGTGCACATCTTTAATACCAGCTTTCTGGGAGGTGAAGGCAGGGGGGTCTCAAGTTCAAGATTATTCTGTTCCATAGTAACTTTGAGGCCAGCCTGGGTTGCAAAACGAGGTGCTGAGTCAAATACAAAAACAGCGAGAACACTCAGACCAAATGGTTTAGGTTTTGAAGTGTGAGAGCGTGGTACGAGAGACTAAGAGACTGATCACACCTCACTGTCCATTGCAAGTTCCTGGGGCAGAAACAGGCCTAAGGACACTGATGGGGGAATAGTGCATGGAGTCAAGGAAACAGAAGAACCGGAAGTGATCAACACAGGAGAGTGATGGGCAGGGTACTGAGCCCACACTTAATTTCTTGAAACATGCCTTTTTCCTCTCCTATAATTCTAATGTAAATCCTTTCACTGCTAAGGGCAATATCTTAAGTGTGGGAATTGCAGCCACTGGGGACAAGGAAGCTGGTCTGAGGAGCAGAGAAAAGTGAAGAGACGTCTCTGTACAAATACAAACCAAAAATTACCAGCCGGAAACTCTTCCATGAGAACCCAGCTTATCCAGAGAAGTGGTATCTTTAAATTTACAGATTAGAAAGTTGTATACTTTAAAAATATATGCCTTTATTTATGGTACCAAAGACTGAACCGAAGGCCTCCTGAACACTAGCCACACGAGCTCCTCCACTGAGCTACATCCCAAGCTTCTTTTTCCTTTGTATTATTAAGACAGGGTCTCACTAAGTTGCTGGGGTAACCTTGAACTCACTCTGTAGTCCAAGTAGGCCTGAAACTTTTGATCCTCCTGCCTCAGTATCCTGAAGAGCTGGGATTTCAGGCTTGTGTCACCAAACCCTGTGTTTGATATTTGTAAAGCCCAAACCAAAAAGAGTCAGTCCCCTGTCTTCCCTAGGACCACCAGAGATCTTTTGCTAGGAAAAAACTCCTCGCTGCATTCTGGTTTATTCCTGAGTGGCCTGGGAGGGTCTGGATTCAAGCCACCTAGCAAACGTCTCAAGCTCAGAGTTCAGGTTTCATAAAGCAATTCTGACTTAGAGAGTGCATGACATAAAGGCTGGTTCCATCCGTGACTTCCCAGAACTGCCCATTCAGAATAAATACAGGAAACAATCTTATAACTGTGGTCCAGATTTTGTGATAATTCCGGAAATTAAAATCTGCGGTTTCAAAGAAGTATAAGACCGTTTCTCAGCTTGATCCACCTTGGCAGAACCACACCGTCAGACAGTTCTACTCCTAGGTAAACAATTCCAGTTCACGGCAAAGTAAAACAGTGACCTATTTTTAGAGACCAAGGGTTTCAGTGTTTTACCATTCCGGAAATAAACATCGCCGCTGCTCCTTCTGTTTCAGTGGGGACAGCTGTCCGGGTGGGGACGTAAACATCCCTTGGCCATGTTGTGAATCCAAACACAACAATGTGGGGCTGCTGTGTGAGAACCAGGAAACAAAGCTGACTCCAATCTCACAAGAACCAACCTAGTCTCCTTATCTAATCTGAATGAAGCAAGACCTACCAGACGATAACATCCTTGGATCTCTTGGAAGTCAGCCCTCTCTATTAATCCACACTTCTACTACAAGTGCAAAAATTCTACTGAAACTCCTTATTATTATTGGGTCTGTTGGTTTATTTGCACTTTCTGTGTTTTATGGTATTTGACAGCTAAGGGATCAAGGAAGACTACCCTCCTAGAACTAGCTAACTTCCAAAATAATCCACCAGCTTTAAATGGGGGCTCCATCCTCAAGACCAAAAACCCTTCCAAAGGCCAGATGCCATCGCACTGGAGATAAGGGCTCAGCATAGAAAATTGTGCCTTACTCATTCCTCGGGGAATTAAGGGATACAAATCTTCTTTTGATGACATTGACTTCTGACAAACATCATCAGTCAGTCTCGTCTATTAGAAACCCACGTATACAGAGCACTTGCCTATATAGAACGTCAGGACAAACCATGTGTCTGGCACTAGTATCTTTGTGCTCCAGTCTTCCTCGTTTTTAAAGCATGCCTCCTCTGACTTCTCGCACCTAAAGACCCAGGCTTCTTTACCTTTCTTCTAGACCACTTTGGTGGCTCTGACTGCGCCTAGACCCTCATATGGGGTGACCAATGACTACTTGCAAATTAAATATAGTCCACAAATGTATCGTCTTATTTGGCTGTTAAATTGTAGTTGCTTATTTGTCTATGTTTATTGTTTTATGTGGTTGGGCGGCAAACCCAGGTCCTTGCATGTGCTAGGCAGGAGCTGTACCAGTGAGCTAAGTCCTCAGCCCTGTTTGTTTGTGTTGCTTTGTTTTTGCAGACTAGAAACATGGTGGGTTCCAACGAAAAGTTCCCATAATCTGGAGTCTTGACATTTCTTGTGGAACAAACAAAAAAGCTTGAAGTGCATCTATTAGTCAATAAAATCCATTAAAAAGCAATATTGTGCTTCTCTTCTATGGAGAGAAGGAGTGAGGTCAGATATTCAGCCTGGACAGGAAGGAAGGGGAGGCCAAAAAGAGAGAGGTATGACTGTGGGGGGGGGGGGGGAGGTGCCTGAACTAGGAGACTGTCACAGAGTTCCAAACTGGAATGTCAGAGGCTATGTGTAAGGGTCTATTTGTTCTAATTAGGGAGTTTTTAAACCTTTAAAGAACTTTCTGAACCACACCACTCTTCATACTTCATTGGTAACAGGATAACGGTACCTAAAAAACAAAAACAAACAAATAAACAAAAGAGCAGAGCAGTCTAATGTAAAGGAAGTCCTGATATGGCTATGATTTCTTTTTTTGTGTTTTAAGTCAGGGTTTCTGTTTCTAGACTGTCCTGGAAGTCACAATATAAAAACCAGGCTGGCCTCAAACTCACAGAGATTGCCTGCCTCTGCCGCTTGAGTGTTGAGATTATTAAAGGTGTGCGCCACCATTCCTGGCTTAATGCCATGATTCTTATCACCTTGAATAACTAAAATGCTACAAAGGACGACAAAAAGCCAAAAAAGAAAGAAAGAATAGAAATAAAAAGATTGGTGAGGGAGTGGGGAAATGTGTAAAATCAGTCACATTATGAGAGCACTGAACTATTTTCCTATGAATGGTATCGTTCACAAAACTAGGTTTGAATGCACTGGAACCACCATAATAATCAAGAGATTTTTACATGGAAATCTAGGTCCCTAGTCTCTCTTATTTACTAGAGAAATTATCAAACACTTCCCTAGAGGAACCACTAAACATCTCTTGAGAGGTGACACCAAATACCTCCCCAAAGGACCCACTAAACACCTTCCAGAGCAGTGGTTCTCAACCTTCCTAATGCTGTGACCCTTTAATACAGCTCCTCATGTTGTGGTGACCCCCGACCATAAAATTACTTTCATTGCTACTTCATAACTGTAATTTTGCTACTGTTATAAATCATGGTGTAAATATCTGGGTTTTCTGGTGACCCCTGTGAAGGGTCATTCTACAACCCCCTAAGGGGTCACGACCCACAGGTTGAGAGACACCATTCTAGAGGACCAAAGAGACACTATCCCAAAAGAACCACCAAAAGCTTTCCCACCAGACATCTCTCACAGGAACCAAACATCTCAGAGAAACCATAAAACACTTCCTGAGAGGAACCATCAACTATCTTCCCCAGAAGGGCCACCAAACACCACCTCAGAAGAACAACTAAATGTTCTGAATTCTGACAATAAAGTTTGCTTTGTATCAGAGGGCGGAGCTAGCCACTAGCTGGCCAAAATTAACCATAGAAGTTTTGGAGGACTGAGGACAGATAGAGAGACAGGAAGTAGTAAGGCAGGGCCTAGAGAGGATCTTAGCCTTTTGGATGGAGGGACGGAAGAAATAGCAGGTCACTGGTTGCTTCTCCACTGCTTCTCTGATCATTCAGGTTCTTACCCCCATATCTGACTCCTGATTATTTTATTGATAAAGAATAATTAGATAAACGCATTAACTAAATATCTCCCCAAAGGAACACCAAACACCTTTACAAAGAAATACTAAAGAACTCATCAGAGGACCCACCCAACATCCTGTGGAAGTCATTTTTCTGTTGCTGATATAAAATATGGACTGAAATCAAATTGAAGGGAGAAAAGGGTTTATTTGTCTTACAGTTATAGCCTCATTGAAGGAAGCCAAGTTAGGAACTGAAATAGAGACCACAGAGGAACATTGCTTACTGGCCCGCTTCCAGGTTCACATCCAGCTAATTCTTCTTACACAAAGCAGGCCTACCTAACTAGGAATGGTACTGCCCACAGTGGGCTGGGCCCGTCTACATCAATGAGAAATCAATAAAACGGCCCACAGTCCAATATGATGAAGGTACTTCTTCAATAGAAGTTCCTTCTTCTCAAGTATATCAAGTTGACAACCAAGGTTCACCATCACACCTCCCAAGAGGAACCACCAAATGGCTCCCTAAAAGAATACCAAATACCTCCCCAGAGAAACACCAACCTCTTCTCCAGAGAAACCACCAAAAATCTTCCCAATGGGAGGCAGAGGTGTGGGGAATCTCTATGAGTTCCAGACCAGTCAGGGCTGCATGGTGAGATTCTGTCTTTAAAAAAAAACAACCAGAATGCCAAACACCTCCTGAGACAACAACCAAGAGGAATACCAAACTACCAAATACCTTCCCAATGGAACCTTGGAACATCCCAGAGGAACCACCAAATATTCCACACACCTCCAGTGTCCTGACTTTCACCTCTAGATCTAGTTTTGGCTTGATCACACCATTTCCTCCTCCATGCACAACTTGGTCCTACCTAATCCATCTTTCAAGGTCATGCCAAAGGCTGCTTCCTCATGAAAAGATCTTCATATCTCTAGTTGAAGAATAAAGGCTCCTTTTAAATTCTCCTAGCATCTCTCTTACGCTCTTCATTGATTTTTATATGGTGATGTATATGTCTTTGTTTTCTCTACTAAATTGTAAAATGATTAGGAACATTCAGTTTATAGTTCTCTATATACCAACTATAGTAAAATGCACTTAGCCTGGATTAATTAAAAAACAAGATTTTTTTTCCTTTTTAAGATATCTCTTCAAGATTATCTAACAGAATTTAGTGATTTTCTCAAATTCCCCACAAGAGAAGATGAGTTATGGTGATACAGGTAGGGAAGCAACGTAAAGACAGAAGAGCAGAGCTGTACTGGCTGCTTGTTCTTGTCAACTTGACACAAAGAGATCATCTGGGAAGAGGGATCCTCAGGTAAGGGATTATCTGCATCAGATTGGCAAACCTGGGGGGCATCTTCTTGATTAATGATGGGAGGTGGGGCAGCTCACGGTCAGTGGTGCCGCTCAGGGCAGGTGGTCCCGGGTTCTATAAGAAAGCAGGCTGAGCAAGCCATGAGGAGCAAACCAGTGAGCAGCACCTCTCCGTGGCCTCCACATCAGCTCCTGCCTCCAGGCTCCTGCCTTGAGTGCCTGTCCTGTCTTCTCTCAAGGATGGACTATGATGGACATTAGGCCAAATAAACCCTGTCCTCCCCAAGTTGCTCTTGGTTGTAGTGTTTATCAGAAAGCCAAGTAGGGCAGTAGCACACTGGAGACAGGGGCCACGTTCCTGTGGCTGCCGGAACTGGGGACATTTACGGGGAGTTCACGATCACAGCAGCTGGAAATGGAAACATAAACTCACATAAGCGGGACATAAGCAAAGAAAACCCGCTCACTGGGAAGAAGGTGGAAATAGTCCATCCCTCTAGCCATCTAACTCCAGGTCACTAATACAGTTAGGAGAAAACAGAACCTTTGTAAGTCATTATTCTCTTTGTTTTGTTTTCTTGTTTTTCTAGACGGGGTTTCTCTGTGTAGTCCTACTATTCTGGAACTCCTCACTCTGTAGACCAGGCTGGCCTTCAACTCAAGAGTTCTGCCTCCCTCTGCCTGCCAAGTCCTGGGATCAAAGGTGTGTGCCACCACACCCAGCATGAGATTATTCTTAAGGGAATAATTTATACACACACCTTTGTGCTAGATAATACTATGGTATAATGAGTGCTTATAGAGGAAAAATAGTTACTGACACAGGAAAAATAACAATGTGAAAAGAATGCATTACTATCATAGAATAAATTAAAAAAGCTAGCAAAAAGTAACATACGGGGGAGGGGGTGCGGCCCAGCAGCTTGGGGTGCTTTGCTGCCCAGCCTGACAGCTTGAGTTTGAGCCCCAGATCCCACATAGTTGAAAGAGAGAAGTAAATCCACAGGCTTCCTCTGATCTCTCTCTCTCTCTCTCTCTCTCTCTCTCTCTCTCTCTCTCTCTCTCTCTCTGTCACACACACACACACACACACACACACACACAGAGCAGTAATAATAAATACATAAATAAGCAAATAGTTGAATATTTTAGAAATCCACCTTCAGAGGCTGGAGAGACGGCTCATAGGTTAAGATGCTCCTCAGAGGACGTGGATTCCATTCCCAGCACCCTCATGCAGCTCACAACCTTCACAGGCTCCTGAACACACACCATGCACACACATACACATAAAAGAAATCTTTTTGAAATCAGCCTTCAAACATGCTAGTAACTGCATTACAAACCTGTGGTTCTCAGGATTATGGATTGTTCTCTTTTGGTGTATTTTTGTCTTCTCGCTTTTCTAAGGATCTTTGCAGTAATAATAATAAATGAAAATTTTATTTTAAATGTATCTTAAAATATGAATTGAAATGACATGAGGTACTGTTTTATCTATTAGAATGACAGGATGGATCTTTTACTGTCAACAGTATGGTGAAGGTTTACGAAGCACTGTAGTAGAGTCTTCAGAAAAATAAGAGCAATAGGATACACATAGATTTCTAAGAGGTGATTTAGTATGGAAATTGGCTCACCTGTTTATAGAGACAGGCCTGGATCAGCTGTCTGCAAGCCAGAGAGCCAGAACATGAACGCTCCCCTCAACAGTGCTAAGAAACAAGGAGGTCAGTGATGTAACTTCCAGCCTGAGCCCAGAAGACAGAGGAAGAGGCTAGTGTAATTCATATGGTACAGAGGTTCGAGACCCAGTAGCTCTGATGCTCAAAGGTAGAAGGAAATGAATGTCCTAGCTCAAAAGGAAAAAAAAGTAAATCTTGTTTACTCAAACTTTTGATGGATTAGATTAGATTCCATCAAGTGGTTCTCAACCTATTGGTCAAAACCCCTTTTGGGGTCGCATATCAGAGATCCTGCATATCAGATATTTACATTACAATTCACAAGAGTAGCAAAATTACAGTTATGAAATAGCAACAAAGCTGGGCGGTGGTAGCACGTGCCCTTAATCCCAGCACTAGGGAGGCAGAGCCAGGTGGATCTCTGTGAGTTCGAGGCCAGCCTGGGCTACAGAGCGAGATCCAGGACAGGCACCAAAACTCACAGAGAAACTCTGTCTCAAAAAACAAAATGAAATAGCAACAAAATAATTTTATGGTTGGGGTCACCACAGCATGAGGAACTGTGTTGAAGGGTTGGGGCATTAGGAAGGTTGAGAACCACTGTTCTCAGATGCTACTGGTCCATATTGATGATGTAGGTTTTCTTTATCCAGTCTACCTGCCCCAATGCTAATTTCTTACGGACAAAGAGCATGATATGAATTTAAATTTCATATATTCTGACTTGTGACTCTTTGGCTGTAAAAGTTTCCCTCCAGGTCCATGTGTTCTGTACAGTTGGTCCCCACCTGGCAGCACCGTTTGGGGATGGGGGCGGTTATAAAACTTTCAGGGTCATCCAGCCTTTTGTCGTTGCAATACGAAGTTGTTATCTATAAGCATGTTGGCCTCATTCATAGCTCTCCTGGGTGACAGGCAGCCTGCAAGGGTGAGTTGGACACACCCACTAGGAGGCGGGGCTGAGCTGCCTCAAGATCTACCTCCATAGATCACTGTGGAGCGAACCAGCCTAGAGTGTACCAGCCTGAGCTCTCCGGTTCCAACTGCAGCCTCAAGCTCCCGCTGTCCAGTGACAAGCTGCTCCCACTGCCTGTCTTCACTCTTGTGACGGACTGTACCTCTCAAAATGTGAGGCTGACTAAACAATCCTCCCTCCCTTGCATTGCTTCTATTAGGGATGCTGTCACACTGGAACCCGCTAGGAAAGAAACTGACTGTGGACGTGCATAGGACTGGAAAACGAGCACACAGTTGTTACTCATGATGTGATATGTACACCGCTTTCCACATTTATTATGATGAACACATTATCATCATGTGCATATACTTCCTCATGCAAAATTCATTCTTCAAAAGTCTGTTTTGTACTCAACTTTCTGGAATATACTTGTTGCATCAAAAATACCTTTATTTAAAGGAATATTTTAAGAATATAGGTAAATTTTAAGACATTCTATATGAGTCATATTAATCTTAATGATATCATAAATTTAACATTAAAGCTCCCCAAAATAATATGTAATCATTACTGGAACAAAACTAGAAATTGGTTTATTTGCAGCAAATGTTCATCTTGAATCAAACTTATTAGAAAGCCAAGATAATTCTAATTATTCCTTAATGTGCAATGGAGCAGTGATTACTGTTCATAATGATTCCTCAAGGGCATTACAAGATTCTAAAATGCCTTCTGAACCGCCAAAGAAAGAACGCATTAAATTTAGAACGCTTCATTGTAAAAATTGTTTGTGCTGAATTCCCTGGAAATTGACCACCCTACATTTGGTGTATACAGCTGGCTATTTGCCAATCCTAACTGTTGATGAGAATGTTCTATCTTCAGTGCTTTTGCGTAAACTGGAGTGTGCTGTGGGGTCACCTAAATGTGTCCAGAGAATGGGATGCTCAAATCCCTCTGGACTTTTTACTCCCAGCTTACCATGAGGGTACAGGGCCTGGGGGTCACAGGAACAGAAAATTTACTATGGATCTGCTGAAAAGGAAGAGATCTTGCAGGTAACTCAAGACTAAAGTGGCACCCCCTTATCTGCAGGGGCCATGTACCAAGACCAGCACTGGACACCGAAACCATGGGTGAGTTGTGCAGAATGGGTTGTTACTAACTACTAACAAAATAGAACTATTACAACAACTTACCATCATAAGGATTGCATGGTTAACGTCTCAAGCCCTCATTATACTGTAAACCTTAGCAGGCTCAGCATGAGACTTGCTTTCTTTCCTTACTGAGAACAGTCACCTGTTTACTTAGGGACTGCTAGCCACAGCTTCTTTTGACGTCTCCTGTTGACTGGCATCATCATGCCTGTGCTTTGTGCCATCATTAGGTACACAGTGGTGACCTGAGCACATGGACCTCGAATACCAAGACAGCCGACCTGGTCATGGAGAAAGCTCCCAGGTGCCCATTATTCAAGTAGCACAGACAGTGTGGACAGATACAGTGGGCAAAGGATGTTTCACCCCTCGGGCTGCACTGAGCAGACAGTGAGAGACTTTGTCTAGCTGCTCAGTACAGCAGGAAGAGAAGCAGGACTTGTGAATTATTTCTTTCTAGAAACTTCCATTTGATCTTTGAAGCCTTAGGTGACCACGGGCACCTGAACTTGCAAAAGCGGAACTGTTTAAAGGGACACTGCAGGATCTGAGAGTGGCCCTGTCTAAAAGTGTGTGACGATGGGGCTGCCAAACTACACTTGTGAAATGATGTCAAGGGACTTCAGCACAACTGCTATAGAGAAGGAGGAAGCTAGCCAGGCAGTGTGGTGCACACCTTTAATCCCAGCACTCTGGAGGCAGAGACAGGTGGATCTCTGTGAGTTCCAGGCCAGCCTGGCCTATAGAGTGAGCTCCAGGACAGCCAGGGCTACACAGAGAAACCCTGTCTTGAAAAACAAAAACAACAACAAATCCCATACCCCCTCCCCCCAAAAAAAACAAAACAGAAAGGAGGAGAAGGAGGAAGAGGAAGCCAGAAGGATGCAGGCACATGCTCAGTACGGAGAGAGCCCTGCTAGGGGATGTAGGATGCTCTCTACAGAGGAGAACAGCACCAGGAGCCACTCTTCAGTGTTCCCTGGTGGGAAAACGATACATTCTCATCCTGAGAAATGGAGAACAGATGTGGAGGTTCCAGGTTTGGGACAAGCACTCTGAGCAGAGACACTCATGCTGGTCTTCTTGCTGCTTGAAGAAGATGAAAAAAAATGCTGACCAGCACACATAGGAGCTACTGCCAGGTAGGTGCACAACTCTACTGAGAGTCCAGAGTCCCAAGGGAGTCAATGGGCAGCCAGCGCTGCAGCTGTCTGGCAGATGTTTAGCCCTGCCTGTGGCAGACCATGATGGAGCCGTTTAAATTTAGGTTGTAAAGATTAAAGATAACGTTTCCAGGTTCCGGCTATTACAAATAGTGCTGCTATGAACATAGTTGAGCATGTATCTTTGTGGTATGATTGAGAATTCCTTGAGTATATGCCCAAGAGTGGTATGGCTGGGTCTTGAGGTAGTTCGATTCCTAATTTTCTGAGAAACTGCCATACTGATTTCCACAGTGGTTGTACAAGTTTGCATTCCCACCAACAGTGGAGGAGTGTTCCCCTTGCTCTGCATCCTCTCCAACATAGACTGTCATTACTGTTTTTGATCATAGCCATTCTGACAGGTGTAAGGTGGTATCTCAGAGCCTTTTTGATTTGCATTTCTCTGATGATTAAGGATGTTGAACATTTCTTTAAATGCCTTTCAACCTAGATGCCTGTCAACTGAAGAATGGATTAAGAAAATGTGGTACATATACACAATGGAGTACTACTCAGCAGAGAAAAATAATGACAGCATGAAATTTGCAGGCAAATGGATGGAACTAGAAAATATCATCCTGAGTGAGGTAACCCAAAACCCAGAAAGACAAACATGGTATGTACTCACTCATAAGTGGATACTAGATATAAAGCAAAGAACAATCAGACTGCAACCCACAGAACCAGGGAGGCTATATAGCAGGGGCGACCCTAGGCTGACTGTGGCTTATAATAAGTTTTGGTTTTACTCAATTACTGGGCAAGCCTCAATGAAACATTTCACTATTAGGATAAGAATTTATACTGTATCAAGCTGATAATAGAAAAATAAATAAATAAAAATGGGGGAAAAAAGAAGAAACCTTTAAAAAAAGATTAAAGATAATGTTATAATTTGGTTCTTTATTCACTCAAAACACATGAAAAATGCTTGATAGCAACATGTGGCTAGCAGCTACCATGTCAGATAGTGTGACATCACCCCAGAAAGTCTTATTGAACTTGCGTTGAAGCCAACTGGTAGATGCTGGAGTACGATGCCGGAGTCTGGCACATTTTCAGATAATATGTAAGAATTCAAAGAACTTTGTGCTTGCCCCTGTCTTCTTTGAACTTAGACTGTCTCTAACTCCAGGTACACCGATTTACCCTCCCTTAGCTGGGAGCTCCTTAGCAAGGAAGTGTGGGGCTTATGCTCGTATGGGTCAGCACCAAGGGCACAGCATTAGGCAGCCCTGTGGCCTGCTAATTGGCTTCACAGACCAGAGGGCACAAAACCCCATCCCCTTGGGTTGCCACTGCTGCTCCCATGCAGCTCCTGGCCACCAGGTAATAATTAGCTACCCCCAGAAAGAAAAGAGTAAGTCTGACATCTTTTTCCCACTACAGGCCTTCAGGACCCACTTGTTTCAACCGCTCCTATCTTTGGCTGATCCACACCAATGAGGAGAGAATTTCAGGGCCAGCTTGCCCAGTTTCCCCACCTTGAAGACAGTCATCTCTGCTCAAAAAGGGGCAAATGTTTGTGACCCAAGTGGTCTTTATTAGTCATTGTGTGCTCTAGAATAAACGGGTGTCTCTAAGGACCTCCTGCTTCCTGCGGCCAATGCGACAACCTCCACCTCACCTTAAAGTTCACGGAGCCTGAGAAGAATGCTGTCCAGCTCAACAATTGACTGTATCTTAAGCACAATAAGCTGATCTTTAAAAAAAAATAGGGCCGAAAGTCAAACCTTGTAAAATAATTCCAACATTTTATAGTGTTGTTCTGATTGCATACAATTCCCACAAGAAGGGAAGTACCTTTAAAATAAGGACTATTCAGTACTAGTCCAGGATTTCCTCTTGTTGTTGATAATTTCCTCCTAACAGAAGACACGACCCAGTGCAGAGTGAATTCAAAGGAGGTGTCCAGAGACAACGCGGCATCTACATTCTGCAAGGAACATTGTTCAGTCTAATTGATGTTTTCCTTGCAAAGCAAGAGTGAGTGGAACTATTTTTATCCAGAACAGAATAGGTTCTCCTAAACTTAGGGTTCCCCCAAACCCCACCTAGTTTTATATATATATAGTCAGAATCACAACTTGTACACTTGCAAACTCAACATTTCCATGAGATGAGTTGTAAACAAGAGGAGAGGTGAGGTGCTCTGTGCTGAGCAAGCAAGCCTTAACCAGTCAGAGCTTTTTTAATCGTGGACATTCTGGTTCAAGCATCATTTTCAATGGATCCTGTCTTTCTAACAGAAATGGCTCATAGAAAAAACTTCTCCATTTCCATGAAGTTTAAAGATCTTCTCTCTGCTGGAACAGTGGCACGTGTGTCTTAGTCACGAGCTTAGCCTACCTATAGAGGATAACAATTTATGGTTATGTGTGGTCAAGTTCTCCAGGCGAACAATAACCTTGACTCTTAGGGCAAATACATCAGTAAGCAGATTTTGGCAGAACATTTCCCAATGTCCTCCCTTCGGTCAGAAAGGCATAATTCAACCTTTACAATCTGGTCTGATGTGCCAGAAATAAACGAACACCATCCTTTTGTCCAAGTACTTAACCATATCCAATGAAGACGATGATACTCAGTTTCAACTGAGGGCTAAAGTGAATTAGCAATTAGAGTAACAAAAATACTCAGCCGGGTGGCGGTGGCGCACGCCTTTAATCCCAGCACTCGGGAGGCAGAGGCAGGCGGATCTCTGTGAGTTCAAGGCCAGCTTGGTCTACAGAGCGACTTCCAGGACAGCTAGGGCTACACAGAGAAACCCTGTCTCAATAAACCAAAAAACAAACAACAACAAAAAACCACTCTTTCTTTGGCTTCATTTGTACCTCCAACTGTGTGCACAGGGTTAAAAGACAGGGATGGAGGTTCAAACAGGTTAGGGAAGCACATTCTTGCTACTTGGGTGTATTCTTTTTTTTTTTTTAAGATTTATTTATTTATTATATACACAGAAGAGGGCGCCAGATCTCATTACAGATGGTTGTGAGCCACCATGTGGGTGCTGGGAATTGAACTCAGAACCTCTGGAAAAACAGTCAGTGCTCTTAACCTCTGAGCCATCTCTCCAGCCCTGGGTGTATTCTTGAGCTAGTAATTCTTTTCTGGAGGCTTGGTCTCCTTATCTGTAAACAAGTGTAGTAACAGAGCCGATACATATAGGGAAGGTTTGTAGTTGGGGGTGGGATGGGGTGGTAGGGGGTACAGTGGAGGATGAGGGAGTAGTAAGGGGTGGGGTGGGGTGCATGGTGTCACACGTCAGTGTAGGTGTTCTTGTTATTTATTAAGCAGCACAGTTTACCGTGCGAGAAAAGCCACGAGGTACAACAAAACCCACTATAAGAGTTCATTAGGGGAAGGGGAATAGAAGGGAGTGCTTAGGCCTATGGAAAGATCTTGCAGGAAGAAGGGAGGAGGGGTGTGTGGGACCCACTTTTATAGATTTTCCCTGCACATGCACATATGGGCTTACGTAGCTACTCCATGCATGCACATAGATTACGTGATCATGCTGCATGCAAATTACGTGATCACGCAGAACATGAATTACATAGGATGTAAGGCCTTGGGATGACCAAGCTTCTTGCTAGCTCATGCACAATCATGGGGGAGTGGCTAGGAATTCTAACAGTTCTCGTGTGTGTGTGTGTGTGTGTGTGTGTGTGTGTGTGTGTGTGTGACAGAGAGAGACAGAGAGAGACAGAGAGAGAGACAGAGAGAGTTTGTCTTCCTCTTCGGTGTTTTCCTCTACTGCTTCTGGCTTTATTTTTATATATTTTTATATAATTATAATATAATATTTAATAATTAAAATATAATATATATTTTATATATTATTTTATATAGGGGCTCTCATTGGACCTGGAGCTTGTCATTCCAGCCAGAATGGCTGGCCAGGAAGAACACAGGATCTTCCTGTCTCTACTCCTACACTGATGGGGTTACAGGTGCTCACCCCTGCTCCCAGCTTTTACATGGATGCTGAGGATTCAAACTCAGGGCCTCTTACTTGTATAGCAAAAAATCTCCCTAGCTCCAGAGAAGTTTTAAAGGAATAAGTAACATAAAGAGCTAACCCTGAGGCAGGCTGTGGTAATTATATTCTGGGTGTCCTGTCACGTGATTGCCTATGACATCATAAACCAGCACCATCACATTGATGCTCTGGGCTCTGGTTCATGTTCCTCTCAAATGCAAGTTCTCCTGATTAGTTTCTGTGAGTGGCCTGCGGATGGCTCACATGATCTTGGGTGCCCCAAGACATTATTTTTCTTCTCTCCAATTACACCTGCTCCCGAAGCTGCTCGTCCAAAGCTGTGGAGACCATAGGAGTATTTGCATCTTCCATATCCCCTCCTGATAGCCACGCATCCTTCGCATGAACCACAGCTGTGCCGTTTTTCACCCAGCTGTTGAAAGTGAACCCCCAAGTCACACTAGGTTTCATTCAGTCTGAGGCTGTACCACACAGTCCCACTGAAATGACTTTTTAATGTTCTGCCTCTTTGTTTCAGGCCCTGGCACAGATCCTTGGAGACTGGGCTGGAAGAAAATCTCAACGACAGACGCCACACTGCATTCAAAACAACCCCTGGCTTTTGAGTATGGTTGACCTTGTTACTCTGTTCTCTTCCTGTGGGTGCTTTCTGGAAAGTGCCTGAGTCCTTCCTGTAAACCAGCTAGTGTTCCCAAGACAAGCACAGACATGTCTCAAGTCAGCTGAGGACTCTCACTCCTCTCGCTGAGGTCTCTTATCCTCCCTTGATCCTACCACAGAAGCCAAGAGCAATTCTTCAAGTCTGGTATTATTTGACCAAATATCACTAAGATGTTATGTGATAAAATACCGAAGAAACGGGCCAGATAACCTGCATGGAGCAATAGACAAAAGAACCAATCCTCCAACACTATTGTGCTTACTCCAGAGGAGCCCTGAGCCAGGGGTTCCCTGAGTTACAGTTTCATCTCCTCACCCTCCTTCAGCCTTTTGCCTCAGTTGCGCCTTTAGCTATACGTTGTGCAAAGGTCCTCAATCCATGCATCCAAAGAACAGAAGGGACTCATGGTAGAGTTGGAAAGGACATTTGTGGAAACTTCAGATTACGTCCAGGTCTTCCAAACCCTGAAGTTTGGTCCCTATTTGGGGACCACTCAACAGGCTGGGAATAATTTATCTTTGCAGATGTCACAAAATATGTGATTAGACAGACATGTGTCTAGGGTCCCTGAGGACTTCAGAAGGGGCCATGCAAAGAGGAGTCTCTGCAGTCCCACAGCATAGCCTATGTCCCTTACAGCCACATGACTCATGCATTTTGCTGGGACCCCAATAAGGGGGGATTAGCCCATCAGCTGATGGCTTCAAAGCTGAAGGCTCGGCTTTGATGGCGCAAAGAGAAGCTGTCCACAGTCCCATCCAGTGATCGTGTCCTTTAAACTATCTTGGCCCGGCCTTCTTCCTTGCATCTAGCCTGGTTTTGTTGTTGTTGTTTTTGTTGCTGCTGCTGCTGCTGCTGCTGCTATTTGCTAGTTTTAAGTTTAGTTTCTTTGCAGTTGCACAGGCTGACTAAGAACCTTTTTCATCTTGTTGCTTTGAGCATCCTTGAAGGCCCCTCCACCCCAGAGGGGAGGGGTTGAGTATTGTTTTGTTCCTAGACTCTACAAATAATAGAAGAAATGATATTGTTTGCATGGGGTGCACCTGCTTCCCTGAACCAGGGTGAGGTGTTTTGTTTTTCCTTCTCAACCCCCACTCTCCTTTTATCTTGGCTGCCCATACTTTGTTGTTTGGTGGGAATTTTAGTGGCTCCTGATTTCTTAGGGAACTTCCTATCCCAGGGAACTCAGAGATTCTCCCCAGAGGCCCCCAGAGACTATTGTTTTATTGTCCCCACCCTCCGTCCACATGCACCGTATAAACAGGCACCCGAACATACAAGATGTTCTTAAAGGAGCAGAAGTGTGATTCTGCAGCAAGGTTGTCTGTGTAGTGTGTGCCCAAAACTATGCAAGCATGCCTGAATGCGTTCTCACACCCAGGAAGGCACGTCACACAAGGAGAAAGGAAACCTGTGTGTCTGCTGTATACATTCTCTTTAGTCTTTAAGGCGGGGCTTCTAGCATGCCTTCCCCTCACCACTTTTTCACAAATCAAACACTTAGTTGATACTGTGTTTTGAAGCAATTGTCTAGTGTATGTATTTTTATTAGGGATTAAAGCAAAATTGCATACTAACAGAATGGGTGGACTTGCTTATTTATTCCTTTTATTATTATCATTTTTATTATTGTGTGTGTGTGATGTGTCGATGTGAGTGTGGGCCTGGGGGTAGGTAGGTACACAAGTGTCAGAGTTTGCATGTAGAGGTCAGGTCAGAGGATGACTTTGGGGAACTAGTTCTCTCACTCTGCTGGACTTTGAGATCACAGTGAAGTCATCAGATGTGCGTGACCAGTGCTTTTACCCACTGAACACCTCACCAGCCCTTGTTTGTCTTTACGTGAAAGAATTAAAATTCAGCTGCATATTTGATACTGCAGCAAACAGAGCATCTGCAACACTTTTGGTATGTCTATGTTATAGCCTTGCATGAACATGTCGTTAAACGTTGCAGAAGTGTGCTTAGCACCGTTTTAGAAACTGTTACAGTTCAGCCCTTTCTGTTTGTTGTGTTTGTTGTTTGAGACAAGGTCTCATGTATCCCAGGCAGGCTTCAAACTTGCCCTGCAGCCAACACTGGCCTTGCACTCAGGTCCCCTTGCTCTGCCTCCTCAGTGCTGGGAGTAAAGTGTGACATCTCACCTGGCAGACATTCTGTCATAATCTGGAGCCAACATTCATTGAAAAATTTTTATGAAACTCAGCTCAGTTTTTAAAATCAAACTTTCTTTTTTCTTTCTTGAGCCAGGCTATTATGTGGCCTTAAACACAGGTATGATGTACCCCAGGTTGACCCTGAACCCCTCATATTCCTTCTCTGCCTCTCAAGTGCTGGGATCATAGGTATTCACCACTATGCCCAACTAAAATTCAACATTCAAACACAATCCAATCCAAAGAGTCACTAACTTGATCCTTACATGCTAAGGAGTGACATTGAAAGTCTTTGTTTTCTATAACCAAGCTGTTGTTTTTATAAGAGAAGAAAACTTCACGCAGGGAATATATTATCTGTAATGTATACGGTCTCACATCTGAGTTAATGGTGTCACTCAGCATTCATGTGGCTAGTCAGCATGTAAGTACATCCTCTGTCTGTTGTGTGTTCAGAACCCAGGCTGCAATCAACACGTGGGTGAACCCTGCCAGAAAGACCTGGCATTTGTTAAACATTTGATTTTGTATTATTTTTTTGGTGTGTTGGGTATCCAGAAACATTTCTGTCACCAGATTTTTTATACTTTCACACATGGAGCTGAGTGCACAGTTTCATAAACTGTAGCTTGGGTGTGGGATGGATAGTGGATAAAATCATTTGTCCCAGAAGTATGAGGACCTGAGCTTGATTCCCCAAGCCTAAGGTGGAAGGAGTGACTGACTATCTCCTGAAAGTTGTCCTCTGACCTCCACACCTATCCCATGGCACAAAGGTGCTTGTCTGATCCTCCTCTTCCTCTTCTTTTTCTTGATCCTCTTCCTCCTCTTCCTCTTCCTTATCATCAGCATAAAAAGACACTG
Organism: Peromyscus eremicus; assembly: GCF_949786415.1. Lineage (NCBI taxonomy): Eukaryota > Metazoa > Chordata > Mammalia > Rodentia > Cricetidae > Peromyscus > Peromyscus eremicus. Next base: position 28,612,338 of record NC_081417.1, on the reverse strand, counting down.
TGGTTTAATTCAACAAGAGTTAACTCCCTGGATGCACAACTCGAGGAAATTGGTGATCTGCCCACCTGGTGCATTTTGTGAACTTCTAGATAGATGGAATCATGCCCTACTTCATCCCTGTGCCTTAATGGCTGGCAAAGAACTTCACACGGGACATGTTCAGGAATTATTTGTAGGATGAGTACTGAGTAGGGAGGCTTTGGAAAGCCCCTTCACAGCTCTGGCTCTGGTTGTCTTTGTGACTATATAACACAGTTGACATCTTGAACTCATTCTAACACGTCTCCGATTCCTGCCATCCAAAATAAGTGTGGCTTATGTCAGGATGATATGTACAAGGCAGTGGGGAGGGGAAATGAAATAGTCTGTCAACAAGAATAAGTTCCATTCTCACGTGGAAGTCCACAGAAAAGCCACCCACGGATTCAAGTGGCTATCAAGGACTCAGCTGCCATCTTTCTGTATTGCCCTCCTCAATCCAAAAATCTGTGTTGTGTTCCGGACACCATGTCCTTCTAGATCAGTGGGAAGAGGAAGTACAGGAAGACAAGAAGGCAATTTAAAAAACGATGTATTTATTTATTTTATGTATATGAATGCTCTAGCTGCATGGACACCTGCATGTTGGAAGAGGGCATCAGATGCCGTTATATGCTGTGGGACATTTTGATCACACTTTGACACTCTCAAGACTGACGACAAAGTTTACCTTGAATCAGAGGACAGAGCTAGCTAGTGACTGACCAGAATTAGCCTTAGAGGTTTTGGAGGCCCCAGGACATAGAGAGAGAGAGGAAGTAGTAGGGAGGGGCTTAGAAAGATTTGTGGGCCTTTCGGGATCAAGGAAGGGGAGAGAGAGGAGGTCACTGGTCACTTCTCCAACCAATCAGGTTTTTACCCCAATATCTGACTCCCAAGTTTTACTTAATAATAAAACAATTTAAGTAATCACTTCACTTATAGATGGTTGTGAGCCACCATGTGGCTGCTGGGAATTGAACTCAGGTCCTCTGGAAGAACAGCCAATGCTCTTAACCACTGAGCCATCTCTCCAGCCCCGAGAAGGCAACTTTTGCAACTGAGCCCACTTAAATGCCATCCTGGAAGCTCTACTTGGCCTTGCACTTATGCGTCATTGACTAGAATTTGGTTGGGTAAGATATTACCCGAAATACAAGCAGCATCCTATCGCTCGGGTGGAAGGGGGGAAATGGCTGCTCGTGTCATCCGGTGGTCCAGTCCATCACCATCCAGCCTGGTTCACAGTTCTGGACAATTGTACCACCGACTTCCTTTGTTTGGAGATCTTCAAGTTTTCTCAAGTCCTGACATTTCAACCATTCCTGAGAAAAATTGGGGGAGCGGGTAAAAAGATAACGTACTATATTTTTCAAATGCCAACTTTATAATTAGGTTGTAGTTAGCTAAAGAGCTGCGCTCCATTCTGCAATTATATCAGTGTGTGTGTGTGTGTGTGTGTGTGTGTGTGTGTGTGTAACAGTGTTCACGGTAGATAAACTCCATTTATTTTTATTACAATCCTTGCTTTGAGGACTGCAACTGTGGCCTCTGTCTCAGCAGGCTGGTTTGTGCTCTGTGAGCCTTTAATACTCAGAAGTCCAGGCACCTCACCTTAGTCCATTTCCTTACTTGACCCCCAACTTCCAGAATCTGAGGAAGAGGGCTGGGCAAGGGCATGTCAGTATTGCCATTAATAATAACAACAGAGAAATGGAGGTCAGAGGATTGGCTCATTGAGGAAGAAAATAAACTTCTTATGCCCTGATATCAAGGGAAGACTTATGAGTGATGTTGTTATATATAAGAAATGGAGACATTTCCTGGAACTGCCCAAATTCGAATACTTCCTCCAAGAATGCACCAGCAAAATGGGTCTGAGTAAGTCACTCAGCCTCTTATCTTATTTTTATAATCTGTAAAACAGAGCTAATAATAGAGAATTAAGAATGTAAAACATTTGAAAAGAATTTTGTGTAGTGCCTGACACACAGGAAACAATCAATAAATGTCACTTATTTCAGGTAGTAGTAATTCAACCGTCAATAATTTTTTAGGCAAATTTTTGACTGCTTAGGAGCCTGTTCCTTCTCCCCTTGTGAACCACACTGCGGAGACTCCAATCCAAAGCATGACTGGCTGAGCGGTGACCCAGTCACCAGAGACTCGGATCTTTTCATCAGCAAATTCCATCACCTGTAGCTCACTGCGCTGTGATCAACACAGCGCTGGAGCCCCAGCACAGACATCGTATGCAGGAGGCAGATACGGCATGATTGCTATTATCCTTTCTTCCAAAAGTCCTGCATCCCTTCTGATCACAAATCAGTGGGCAGAATGTAGCCCATGAGCAGATCTAAGAAGTGGGGGCCTGTGCAGGCTGAGCACAACTGTCCTGTAAGAACCAAGATTCTGTTGCCAGCAAAGGGAACCATGAGCACACTAGCAGGCATGGAGAAGACTTGGACACAGACATATTTGTCGTAGAATCTAGGAGTCTAGGAAAAGGGAGTGACCTCAGCCAGCGATTCTGAAAGTCACCAACGTAACAGATGACAAACATTAGCCATAAATCCTAGAGATCTTCTGTGCCTGCAGAAAACAACATTTCCCTGTGTGTTCAGAAATTTACAAAAAGAGCCAGGCAGTCACTACCTATGGTGGGACACCTTGCACAGCCTTGATGCAGGAGGAGGGGCTTGGACCTGCCTCAACTGAATGTACCAGGCTCTGCTGACTCCCCATGGGAGGCCTTGCCTTGTTGGAGGAGGGAATGGGGGTGAGTTGTGGGAAAGGCTGGGGGGTGGGAGGAGGGAGGGGAGGGGGATCTGTGGTTGGTATGTAAAAATGAATAGAAAATTTCTTAATTAAAAAAAGAGTCAGGCAGTGGTGGCACGCTCTTTTAATCCCAAAAGAGGTGGAGGCAGAGACAGGTGGATCTCTAAGAGTTGAAGGCCAGCCTGGTCTACACAGTGAGTTCCAGGACAGCCAGGGCTACACAGAGAAACCATGTCAAGAAAAAAAAAAAAGAAAAAAAGAAAGAAAAAAAGAAAGATAAGAAAGAAAGATAAGAAAGAGAGACAGAGAGGGGAAGGGAGGGAGGGGGGAAGAAATTTACAGAAAGAGTGGATCTTGGGCTGGGGTACAGCTTAGCTGATAGAGTACTTGCCTAACATACACTAAACCCTGGGTTCTATTGTTCTACTATCAGAACTATGTACAGCTGGACATGGTAGTGCATGCTCATAATCCAAGCACCTGGCGGGGTAGAGTTAGGAGGATCAGAAGTTCAAGTCAGCTTGACTACATAGTAAGTTGGGGGATAGCCTGGGCTACATGAGACCCTGGCGAGGGGGAGAGATGGGGGAGAGCTAAAGAGATATATCAGTGAGGAAGAGCACTTCTCTTCAAGCCTGAGAACCTGAGTTCAGATACAGCACCCACATAACAAGTTAGGAATGGTCCCACACACACCTTGTAAGCTCGGCAGTGTTGAAGGAGACAGGAGGATTTCTGGGACTTACTGGATGCCAGCCTAGCTGAAGAGCATGAACTCCAAGTTAAGGGAGATGCCTTGGCTCAGAGCAATAGGCAGCCGGATAAAAGATGACATCAATGCCCCCTGGCCTCCATGAGTGGATGAGTATGCATCCACTACATACATACATCACATGTGAACACACACACACACACACACACACACACACACACACACGGGAGGAAACAAAGGACATTTATTGTATGCTTTTATCACTAAAATAAAGAAGCAGGAGAACACTTTGGAGGCAATAGCTATGTTCCTATGGCACTGACTTCAGTGGTTATTTCACGGGTGTCTATCATCTCTAATTCACCAAACCATATGCAATAAATATAAACAGTGGTTTTATATCAGACCTACCTTACTCAAATACTTTTTTAAAAAACACAAAAATACATGAGCAGGAAAGTCTTAAAGGAATAATGTGAATCTAGAATTGGGATCATGTAGTCGTTACTACACAGACCTGCAGGCCTCAGTCCATTGCCTGGCTCGTTCAGTCTGTGTGGGATCCACTCTGATCATCTGCATTTCTACCAAGCACACAGGTACAGCAGGCCATGCCTCAGAGCTGCTCATGCCATGAGCTCTCCTGGCTGCTCCTTAGGACCGACTAGAGGATTTGTGCTTCAGCTGAAGTGTAAGGGCATTGCTAACACTGGCTGTGGGAAAGGGGGGTGGGGCAGTGACCGCAGAAAACACTAGAGCCATCTTTCTGTCTTTAAGGACTTATTTGCATTTACTTCTCTTTGCCTGTGTATGCTTCCAAAGCAAAAGTGTGCAGGTGCCCACACAAGCCAGAATAAGACATCAGATCCCCTGGAACCACAGCTACAGATGGTTGTAAACCAACCAGTGAGATTGTTGGGAATCAAACCCAGGTCTTCTGAAAGAGAAGCAAGTGCCCTTAATCACTGAACCATCTCTGCTGGAGACACTTTTACCTCCTCAGAATTTACTTAGACACTGATTTTCTAAAGGAGTTTGTTTGTGCGTGTTTGTTTTATGAGACAGGGTTTCTTTGGTAGCCTTGGTTGTCCTGCAACTAGCTCTGTAGACTGAGCTGGCCTTGAACTCATAGAGATCTGCCTGCCTCTGCCTCCTGAGTGCTGGGATTAAAGATGTGTGCCACCACCGACTGGTTAGGATTTTAAAAGACTATACATACACATTATATTATTTAATTCTAAAATAATACAATTATATTAAATTGCTCAGTATATAATATAAAACATGAAGAAGGCATACAAATAAGAAGACACTTGTATAAATCTGGATTTAAAAGGAAAATAATTGACTTTACAAGTTTTGCTCAATTGTCAAATACTAATTACCAGTCAATTAGAAATAAGGGCTTGGTAGTACTTTGTGTGACCACATCACTCAGGGTCATCTGCTTCTTAAGAGATAACAGGTGGGCAATCACAAATTCTCGGGATCCAAGCTCTTCGAGATTAGTCACTTCTCGCCTACCAATCCTCAGTGAGTGGAAGACAGTCCAGGAGTCATTTGATTCCTTTTGAACAGTCCCGTGACCTAATGCCCTGCCATCCTACAGGTCTCATCAAGGAGTCAGTGCTTTCTCCTTCCCAGAACCTTCTTCTGGCCCGGCCCATTTCATCACAGGTTTTCCTGATCCTGGTGCCTCTGCCATCCAACTTTGCATGTGGCCCTTATTCCTGACCTTGTCTTACACCAAAGTATTTTGCACAGGGTCTGTGATGGCTCTTTACTAGAGATTATTAGTTTTCCCATTCACCTTACCTTCTTGATTTAAACTAACTCTGTCCTCTCCCCCCTCCCTCCTGTCCCTCTGCCCATCACCCAACGCAAGAATAAGGTGCTTTCCACAGGGCTAGAACAAGAAAAGACAGCATAAACACGTGTGAGAAAATATCCTGGAAGGGTCCTTGGTACCTTTACTTCTTCAAATTCACATTTCTCATTTCTCACCAATGCTCATCTTCATCAACTTTTCTGTTGCTGTAACAGCATCTGAGACTGCAATTTATTCTAAAGAAGAAGAAGAAGAAGAAGAAGAAGAAGAAGAAGAAGAAGAAGAAGAGGAGGAGGAGGAGGAGGAGGAGGAGGAGGAGGAGGAGGAGGAGGAAAAGGAAGAGGAAGAGGAGGAGGAGGAAAAGGAAGAGGAAGAGGAGGAAGAAGAGGAAGGAGAAGGAGGAGGAAGAGAAGGAGGAGGAGAAGGAGGAGGAGAAGGAGGAGAAGGAGGAGGAGAAGGAGGAGAAGGAGGAGGAGGAGGAGAAGGAGGAGGAGGAGAAGGAGGAGAAGGAGGAGGAGGAGGAGAAGGAGGAGAAGGAGAAGGAGAAGAAAAGATGTTTATTTGGCTCACAGTTCTGGAAGCTGAGAAGTCTAAGACTAGATGGCCACATGCAGCACAGTCCTTGTGGCACTTCGGCTCACAGTGACAAAGGAAGAGGGCAAACAATGACATTCATAAAGCACTGTGGTGCAGGGGAGGAACAGACCCCCATTTTTAACAACCCATTACTCATAAATCCCACTAGAGCAGCATGAGTCACTCATAACCTAACGCCTTCCCTTGGGCCCTACCTCCCAGCCCCACCACACTGGGAATCCAGGTTCCAACACATGAGCGTTGGGAAGCCACATTCAAACAACAGAAAGGCTTTGTCATAGCACGGTCCTCATTCAGAAGGAAGAAGAAACGTAAGCAAGAAGCAAGGGAAGGAAGTTGGGGAAGGGGCTAAAGACAGGAAGGGAAGTAAATGAAGAAGCATAAAGACTACCCGTAAATAGTTCCATTGGCTGGAGACCTTGCAAACCCATCTGGTGATGATGTAGAGCATACACACAGGCTGGCCCACCATTCCTGGGTTAAGTTACCAAGAAGATGGCCTGGATAATCACATTACTGGAGCACAGAGCACAGTGGAGTTTCTGGGCTGGAGGAAATAATAAAAGAGGTGAGCTTCCTAGACAAGATTGTGAAGAACTCGGGGCACTTGGGAGTTTTCATTAAGGGTTGGACTGATCCTTAATCCTGCTTTCAGCTATTTCCTACTTGATGCCACCCTGGCGTCCCAATAGACTATCTCCCTGGCGAGTGTACACAGTGGGCAGCACAGATGTGTGTGACCTGCCCAGCACTGAACGCTCCTCTCCACAGAGGAAGTCTAGTTGCTAGAGATGAGTAAAAATGGCAGTGCCTCAGTTAGTCAGTGGCCAGATGTCATTGCCTTGGGCAGGGAGACACGCTTCAGATCTACTCACAAACGAGAACTAGGTCAGTGCAGAGAAAAGGAGAAAATCAGCCTCAACCAGAGGACCAGAGTTTATGCCCCACCCACGGTCTTCAGTCATTGAACAAAGTCTACTGATCTGTTACTACCTGACTAGAGGGACATGGCTGTAGACAGCCAAAGGCTGAGACTTGCTTGGCTGCACTTGTGATCAGCCTCAGAAGCAACCCCACTTTCAGAAGCTGGTGTCTCCTAGGACACCTGCCACTCAGCACTGTTTCTTCCTTCGTTCTCCCCAGGCAGCCATGCTCAGCCTCAGCTGCACGCTTGCTTGTTTGCTTGTTTGTTTGTTTGTTTGCTTGTTTGTTTGTTTGAAATCACCTGGGGGAATTTTTTAAAGCACTGCTGCCACCTCTGGATCTTCTGATTTCATTAATCTGGGGTGTGAACTGGCTGTCAGGATTGTCTGAATGTCCCCCCAGTGACTCTGTATTTTTAACAGGCCCTTCTTATGCATCCAGACTTTTACTAAAGCTTTGGGAATTTAGAAAAGGATAATTCCAGCAGAAGGTGAAAAAAATACCTTCCAAATCTATTTTAAATATTTGTGTCTTAAAAACATAAAATTCTTTAGTTTATGTCCTCCTTTGGAAAACTCTGTTTTGAGAGAAGCAAGCAGAACTGTCAACTTAATTTCATCCCTCCCTCTCCTTCCCTCAAGACCTTTCCCTCTCCTACTCTTACACCTGCCTCCAATGCTGGTGCCTCCTGCGTTTGCAGCTCTGCCCTAATATAACCCCTACAGGAGCTAGTTGCTCCTGAGACGACAGGGAGGGTCTGCAGGGGGCAGCTGGGAGTCTGGGGACCGGGCTGGGAATTACCAAAGACCTTCCACCTGGTGGGAGCAAATGGTCCCATTAAAGTATCTACAGAAATGGTGTGGACTCTGGCTAAGCATCTGTAACCATACACAAGGTTCCAGGACCTCTGGGTGGCTGGCCACCTTTTCTTCCACCAGATGACAAGAGATCAGGCAAGAAAGCACAGGAAGCCCTCAGCCTCCCAACATTCCAAAATTAGGTGCTGCCACTCTGTGATCTTTGTTGGTGCTCCAGAACTTTCTACTCCCCTCCCCCACTGCCTCAGCCCAACTCAACTGCAGGATATAACTGCCCCTGAACCAGGGTGAAAATGCAGGTGAGCAGACAAAGAAGAGGTTGTTGTGCTGTTTTGAAGACTTCACTAGGGGTGGGGATGTGGCACAGTCCGTAGGGCGCCCACACAGCATGCACAAAGTCTCAGGTTCAGTCACCAGCACCACCTAAACGGGGCAAAAACTTAAGGGGTTGAAAAGACTTAGTACAATGATAAAGGAAGTCAAAGAAGGTAAATGGTAAAGTAACCTATTCCTGGATTTAAAGAACTTATATTGTTAAAATGTACGTTACCGCCCAAAGTGAGCTACAGACTCACATACGGTTATTGCACAGAATAACAACTACAGTTAATAGTATTGTATTCACAGAAATTGTTAAGAGAAGGGGGCAGGTGAGATGATGAGGGGTTAAGAGCACTGACTGCTCTTCCCAAGGACCTGGATTCAATTCCCAGCACACACATGGTGGCTCACAACAATAACTCCTGTTCCAGGGGATCCCATGTCCTCTTCTGACCTCTAGCACCAGGCACAGACATGTATGCTGGCAAAACACCTACATACATAAAAATAAACTAATAAATTAAAAGAAAAGAATTTTCTTCCTTGTCTATGAAAATTTGTTAAGAGAGGATTTTAAATGTTCTTGCCACTGACAAGAAGAGGTAGGTAAAGCACATATTAATTAGCTCAATAGAGACAAGATAACATATTATGCATGGTAAATATATATGCATTTTCCTTTACGATTTTAGGATGTTTTCATTACATGGAGGGAAGACATGAAGATTAGACCACGGTAAACACGTGAAGGTCAGAGGACAGCTTCTAGGAGCTGTTTTCCTCCTACTACCATGAGGGTACCAAGCTTCTAACTCAGTCCTAACTACAGACATCTTTCCTCACTGAGTGATCTTGAAGGCACAATATACAGGATTTAGTCATCAATTTTAAAAACTAATATGACTAAAACATATTTTAAATGGAACAATAGACCACACATAGCTAAAGCAACATTGACTTTTGTTAATGTACTCTACCAGTTGAGGTACATCCCCAACCCATGAGTTAAATATTTTTAAATTACAGTTTAATAGTAATAAAGATAAAATACAAAAGTGAGTCTAAAAAAATCTTTCATAGTAGTTTTTAAACTAAGATTAGAAGTAGGACTTGGATGTCCAGACATACACCTATCTGCACCTCTTTCCCTCTGCTATAAAGGTGCACCTCACCATCCCACCTATCCATCCATCCATGCATCTAAGCATCCATGCATCCATCCACCCACCCATACATACATACATACATACATACATACATACATACACCCAGCCAGCCAGCCATCTGTCTTGGAATAATCTTTTTGTACACTGTAAGGATGTGTCTTTGCCAAGGCACCTTCTGATTGGTTTAATAAAGAGCTGACTGGCCAATAGCTAGGCAAGAAGAGGTTAGGCAGGACTTCCAGGCAGAGAGAGAGGAAGAGGAGATGAATCTGGGTGCTGGAGGGACACCAGAGGACATGAAGAGGAAACAGGAAGTGCAAGATGGAAGACAGGTAAAAAGCCACAAGGCAAAACATATTAATACAAACGTATTAATTTAAGTTATAAGAGATAGTTAGAAACAGGCCTAAGCTGAGGCCACGCTTTCATAATTAATAATAAGTCTCCATGTCATTTTTTGCGAGCTGGTGGCACAAAGAAAAATCTTTTGACATACGGTGCCCAACATAGTGTTTGAATATCCAAACATAGGGCCTGAGAAAGCTAAGTCAAGTTCTGTCTAAGGAGCCTGATATACCTTCCTAGTCCTGCAGTCTCTCAGGAGGGCTGGTGCTCAGCGGGTGTACAGAGAAGGCCTGAGGGCTGGAGCCAGCCACCAGCACCATGCACTAAGCTGAGCCACGTAGCAGCTGACATGGCAGTTTAAAATTTGTCTCACATGGTCAGAGAACACTGCAGATGCTTAGTAAAGCCAAGTCCAGACACACACACAAAAAAACCCTCTAAAATGGTACAGTATGTTTAAAAATGTGCTTAGATGCTGAAGAAAGAAAAGAAAATGGGTAAAAACCATCATAAAAAAGTTTATAAATAATAAAATAGCCGGGCGGTGGTGGCACACACCTTTAATCCCAGCACTCAGGAGGCAGAGCCAGGCGGAGCTCTGTGAGTTCGAGGCCGGCCTGGGCTACCAAGTGAGTTCCAAGAAAGGCGCAAAGCTACACAGAGAAACCCTGTCTCAAAAAACCAAAAAAAAAAAAAAAAGATAAAGTATTTAAAGAGAGAAAAAATAATATAAAAAGGATAAGCCACATAAAGATGGAAAATATAGAGTCTGGATTCTATATGGTGTCTTGTTGACTTTGAAATTTTTGATTGCTGATGAGTGAATGACAGCTGCTGAGAGACATGGAATTATAAGAGGGACTTGTTGCCCAAATCCTAAATGGTCTTATAATAAAAACCTGGAGCCAGATATTAGGATAAATGCTGAGAGATCAGAGAGACTAAGGAACAAGCCACTAGAGAAACTTCTCACCACTACCAAATCCTTAGACTGAATGGAAGGTAAGATCTTATCTCCACGAATCCTCAGACTGAAAGCCTCTGAGTCCTCAGCTGAAAAGCTATAGTTCCTATCTCCTCAGGCCTTATATGTCTATCTCTGCCCAGCCATTTCACTTCCTTCCTAGTGATGGGATTAATGGCCTGTGTATTTCCCAAATACTGGTAGCAAAGGCATGAGATCTCAAGTGCTGGGATTAAGGGCATGTCACTCCCAAGTACTGGGATTGAAGTTGTGTGCCACCACTGCCTGGCTTTGTTTCTCTCCTAGACTGAATCAATATCATGTTGTCCAGGGTGGCTTTGAACTTACAGAGATCCAGACAGACCTCTGCCTCCCAAGTGCTAGGATTAAAGGTGTGTGCCACCACTGCCTGGCCTCTATGTTTAATCTAGTAGCTGGCTCTGTCCTCTGATCCTCAGGCAAGCTTTATTGATACACAATATGTCACCACAGGGATGCTGAATCAAAGCAGCCTAGATACTTTAGGAATGCCTTAACTTTAAAATGGAAGTAGAAAATGTATTGCTTTGGGGAAGAGGTTATACTTTTGTTTCCACAGGAAATGAAAGGCTATGGATTCCTTCAAGTTTGATAAAGATCAGGTTTGACTGTGAGAGATTCCCCTGAAAATCCTGGCTATAGTCATAAAGAAATAAACCTAGAAAAACTATAAGACAGGTGATGTATATTTTACCTGCTCAAATATAAAACAAAAAATCATTTTTGACTGATTTGTATACAACACACAGTCCATACTTGTGTTAATGCAGATATATATGTTACCTGTGAAAGTTTGTGTATTTTCAGAGCAAGGGGACCAGACACCAATGAAAACAGGTGGCCCAGGTAATCCATCCTCTCAGAGTGCTTCTGTTGTAGTTTCCTCAGAGTTCTACATCCAGAACAGCTTCAAGGCTGCTGGCTGAGATGGTCCAGCCTCACAGACTATTTTGGCCAGGACTGCAGATAAGCCTTGTGCTTTCCCATTGCACAGAGACTTGACAACAAATTTTACAGCTAGTTCTCCCAAGACTTGACCATTACCCCAATTTTCTCAAGGTCCCCTAAAAATTTTGCCCCCAGACAATAGGAAGCAGTCTAGAAAACATGAAGCCCACATTCTCAAAAGGTGGTTTTTGGTCATTCAGTGGGTTATAGATGTTTGTCTTCATTTATGGGAGTTGGTTACAAGTTGTTATTGGTAATGATCAGAAAAAAAAAGCTAAACAGAGGAAATTAGATCAAGATATTTCTTTCTGAAGAGAAAAAGGGGGAATATAGCAGATATGATAGAATAAAAGGGTGGATTGTTGAGTCTACTTTTGAACAACCACTAGTCTCAAATATTTTACATTAATATAGATTTTTGTAAATTAATACAAATTTAAGGTTATTTTTGTTATACTATATGTGTTTCTACTCTTGTTTAAAGTATTGTACCTATGCAATTAATTTTAAAATATAATGTAAAGTTTTTGTCCTTGAAAGTTATTTAGGATAATAAAGAAAAACAAGTTAGTAGTTAATCATCTATGTTGCACGAATCCTAATTGGTCTTAACAAAAACTTGGAGCCAGATAACAGGGTGAAAGTCAAAAGATCAGAGAAGCAGAGCAAGCCACCTCTTAACTCACCAATTCCTCAGCCTACAAGAGCCTGAAAAGACCTGAGTTCCTGTCTCTGCCTGCTTATATTCCTTTCTCTGTCCAGCCATATCACTTCCTGTCTCAACCTACCTAGTGCTGGGATTAAAGGTGTGTGATCCCAAGTGCTGGAGTTAAAGATGTATGCCACCACTGCCTGGCTCTTTCTCTTTTAGACTGTCCTTAATCTTTTGTAGCCCAGCATAGCCTTGAACTCACAGAGATCCAGACAGATCTCTGCCTCTGCCTCCCAAGTGCTAAGATTAAAGGCATGTGCCACTACTGCCTGACCTCTATGGCTAACTCTGTGGCTAGCTCTGTACTCTGATCTTCAGGCAAGCTTTTATTTCTTAGAAATTCAAGCAATATATCACCACATATCTGTAACAATTAAACTTAGAGTCATCTTAGGTATGTTTTCAAGGTCATACAGAGAAGATATATTTTAAATAGATAGATGGTCTTCAAACACTTCAAAGGCCTACAGCATATGACATTTAAAATGTTTTAATAACATAAGGCTTTTCATGACAGTGAGACACATCTGCTCCTGACAGCACCAATCTTCTTCAAAAAAGGATGATGGGCATCAAAAAACCTCCATATGGAGTTTTCTTTTATTATGGTAAAGTTAGCCACTGGGCAAGAAACTGCCATTGACTCAACTGCTGACAGTATGCTTTCCAAACTGGACAAGAAGGACACAAAAGACTTTGCCAAGGCAAGGTAGGACAGTCCTTCAAAATTCCTATTTTACAAAAAGGTCTGTCAGATATTCTAGGCCTGTAGACCGAAGATGGATGCCCCAACCTTAGAAAGGAACCTTGAGTGACTATCCAGGCAGCCAGCTGTTTCTGTCATTTCTATAGTTTTGGAAGTTGCTTTCTCTGGCCTTCCTGTTTATTCAAATAATATTTTACCCTTCTTGGGTCTTTGATGGGGAATTAAGACTAGACAGTTATAGTTTTACAGTTTTCCTTGTTACAAAATTCAGAAAAGAAATGTAAAGTTTATAAAGTTGAGAAACATATAAGCTTAAGTTGTTTATCTAAGAATATGTCTTAAGGTCTAAAAAGATATTTTTAGGATGGTGATACACGTTATGACAGAAAATGGTTTAGGTATAAAACTTTGAACTAAGATAGGATAGCTAATACAGTACTTCTCCAAATTTGCCAAATGCAAATGGACTGGATATTGTCCTTACCTGATATAATCCTTAACTGATCATTGTTCTTATTGTATGTAGTTTTACTGTGTTAGAGTTAAAACCTTTTGTTTTTATGTAGACAAAAGGGGGGAAATGCTGTGAAATAATCTTTTTGTACACTGTGAAGATGCATCTTTGCCAAGGTGCCTTCTGATTGGTTCAATAAAGAGCTGAATGGCCAATAGCTAGGCAGGAAGAGGTTAGGCAGGACTTCCAGGCAGAGAGAGAAGAAGAGAAGAATCTAGGCACAGATAGAACACCATAGGACATGGAAAGGAAACAGGAGGTGCAAGATGGAAGAGAGGTAAAAAGCTATGAGGGAAAATGTAGATTAGTATAAATGGGTTAATTTAAGTTGTAGGAGCTAGTCAGAAAGAAGCCAAGCTTTCATGATTAATAAGTCTCCATGTCATTTTTTTGTGAGCTGGCAGCTCAAAGAAAAATATGTCAACATCTATCCATCCATCCATCTCACTCATCTACCCATCCATCCATCCATCCATTCATTATCCATCCACCCATACATACATACATATATATATATTCATCCATCCATCCACGTATGCACCCATCCATCTTACCCATCCATCCACTCATCTATCTATCCATCCATCCACCCATTCATCCATTCATCCTTCCATCCATCCACTCATCCATACCTGCATGCATCCATCCATTCATCCTTGCATGCATGCATTCATCCATCCATCCACTCATCCATCTATCCATCCATCAATCTCATCCATTTACCCATCCATCCATCCATTATCCATCCACCCATATACACATACATATATACACTCAGCCATCCATCCATGCATCCACCCATCCATCTCACCCACCCATCTACCCATCCATCCATCCATCCATGCATGCAGGTGTTCATCCATCCATCCACTCATCCATCTATCCATCCATGCATCCTTCTTTCATTCATTCAGTAAATGTTTATCGAAAGCCTGCAGTATGGTATGTGCTGCTTTAAGTGACAGAACTGTGGAAATGACAAACCAGCCAAAAATATACAGTAAGCAACTCATCAAAAAGTGTGTATTGTCATTCTACAGTCAGATAGTGCAATGCTATGGAGAGGAACCAAAGAGGAAAGGGAGGTGGGTGGGCCATGAAAGGGGAGAGTGGGATGACTGTTTGAATAAGGGTTATCAAGGAAGACAACATGGGAAGAATATCCCCAGCTGAATTCGATCACAGGCATGCCTTAATCTGTCTTCTGTTGCTATAACAGAATACCACGAACCCCGGCTGGTTTATGAATAGAAACTTGCTTGGCTCATAGTTCTGCAGGCCAAGAAGTCCAAACACATGGCACCCGGTGAGAGCCTTTGTGTTGCTGCCTAACCCTGAGGCAGAAGTGAGTGCCTCGAAGAGAGAAAATGGGTGAACTCATCCTTTTTACCAGGAACCCACTCATGAAATCGCCCCGAAGTCAGACCATGCCGTTCAGGGCATGCGTGTGCTGAGTCACAAGTCAGCCGCACACTCACTCTTTTGCTAGACGCCACCACGTCGGCATCTTGTTAACTCTGTGGCAAAATGAACCAGGACCAAGGGCGAGCACCTTCAGGAGAGATTCCTGGGAGTTGTCCAAACACTGCAGAAAAGATGGTTTTGTTTTCAGTTGTTTTATTGTTGTTGTTTTTCTTGGCTTTATTTTGCTTGGAGGAAATGAAATAGCCTAGAAAACAAACTCTGCCATAATCTTCTCATGGTATCACCTTCAGATACATAACTAGTACAGTATTTGCTTTTTTTTTTTTTTTGAAGCCTCTACTGACTCATTAGGCACATTCAAAGATATACATGACAAAAATATCAGAAGATTCCAGCCCTCTGCAGAGCCATTCAGGTCCCTGAGACATGGCTACTGCCCACTGGCCCAGTCTTGCCAGCAGATAGATTTTGGTAAGTAAGTTGCTAACTAATAAAAAAAAAAATGGTTAATTTCACATAGAAATCCAAAGGTAGCAATGGTCGTAAAGACTATAACTTTTCATTTCATTAATTTACAGTAATATATTTAATCGATTAAATGGGCGATTATTAAGGACTCAGTTAGGACCAGTGAGACAGCTCGGCAGTTAAAGGTACTTGCTTGCCCTCGAATTCTGATAGCCTGAGTTCAATACCCGGGACCCATAGTGGGAAGAACAAACAAACGCCTGACAAAGGTTCCCTACCCTCCACACTCAGGCTGTGGTGCACACGCGCATGCGCACACACATGCACACATGCGCGTACGCGCATATACACACACACACACACACACACACACACACACACACACACGAGGAGGTGGCAATCAATAATTATTATTATTAATTTAATTTTGAAAAACAACAATTGGGAAGCACTGAATCAAACCTGTGTAGGAACAAGATCTGATAGAACATTGAGGGAAAACCTTCTTTTACGATCTGTCACCTGACCAACACCCGCTTTCTTCCCAGTCACTACACGACCCTGTGAGCAGACACGTAGGACCCTTATTGCCCATCTAGTCATTTGGCAGATGACCAAAAGAGCCTCTACATAATTTTAATGACCTCTCCAAGGTCACGCAATTAGATAAAGGCGGAACTGAAGCTAGGATTCAAGCTCCTTTCCCAAGATGCCCCATTCCCTGGAGCTTGGATTGTGAAAGAAACTGGGCCACATTTGAAGCACTGTCTTGGATGATGTTGGCTCTGAAGTTATTTTAATTATAAATCAGCACTAGAAACTAATGAAGGCATCAAAGCTGTGGTACTGGTTCAGACCAGAAGGGCTGGGGAAACCGTAACTGAGAGACAGAACATTTCCTGTGGGACTTTAAATTTAAGTAATCTATATTTAAAGTATCATGATTTTAGTGACTGACAGAGTGGGGAAGGGAAAATCTGAATAAAAAAGTCACATCCTAATTTAGCTAGATGAAATAAATTAGCAATGGTATTTCTTGGGTTTTTCTAATAGAGACTAGTTCATGCAAGAACTCTACGGCTTTCATTAATTCACAGGAATATATTTAATCAATTAAGTGGGTGATTAGTAAGGACTTTCATGAGTATTATGAGCAATGATATTATTTTCATAAGATAAATATCCTAGGGGCTAGAGAGATGGCAGAGGACCCGGGTGTGAGTCCCACCACCACATAATGACTCACACCCATCCATAACTCTAATTCAGAGGATCTAATGGTCTTTCTGACCACCAAGGGCACCAGACACACATTTGTGCATGCAAAACACTCGGACACTTAAAATAAATAAGTCTTTAAAAAGATGACTGGATGTTTATTTACACTAATGGGTCATCTGGAAATTCTTGTTTATGCCGGTAGATGAATAAAAATCATATATGATATAAAAGTAGACTGGAGTCATTAACTGATGATCCTGTTAATTTTTAGTGCATCAATTCAAAATGGAAATGGGAATTGTTGTAATCGAACAGTTCTGCTGGCTCTTTGCCAGAATTTCATCTTCTCACTCTACCTGAACCACCCAGAAACCTGTCACCTTCAAGGTGTGTGTGTGTGTGTGTGTGTATGTGTGTGTGTGTGTGTGTGAAAGAGAAAGAGAGAGAGCAGGATATTTCCTCTAAAAATTATGAAATTTCAAAACTGACTACTCAATGTAGTAACCGAGCACTTTGGGAGGTGGAGGCAGAAAGATCAGGAGTTTAAGGTCTGCCTCCTCCACATAGGGAGTTTGAGGACAGCCTGGGCAAAAAGAGGGAGGGACGGAGGGAGGGAGGGAGGGAAGAAGGGGAATGAGAAAGGCAGAAGAGAGAGAGAGAGAGAGAGAGAGAGAGAGAGAGAGAGAGAGAGAGAGAGAAGAAAATGAATCTTTTGCCCTTCCCAAAAGTGCTCCTTCCCAGATCATGATTCAGCCATTTTCCTGTGACAAGGATGACCTGTTAGATTTTTCACACTTCCACAGCTCTTTCTGCAAACTGCATTAGCAGCCATTCAAGCCTAGGTACCAGCAAGCTGAGTGGAAGGAGGCACAACGCTGTTCAGTATGCTGTAACACCAGTGGAAGCCCTGTTTGCTAAATGTAAACATGCTTGGCAGAATCGTCATAACACCTTCCGTCCCAGGCTTGTGTCAGACAGAGCGTCTGCATGGCGCAGGCAAGGCTGAGAAGGAGCTTCCGATCTCAGGAGAGACCTGGGGCTGAAGTCACTGAGCAAAAGCCTGACCCGCATCTCACATTTGAAACCCAAGGGCCCGCCTCCCGTCCTTCCCGGGACCCGGCAGCCACTGCTCAGTTTCAAAGTCTAAACTTCTCTTTGCATGTTCTTTGCTTTCTCCTCAGGGAGAGCAGCACACAAGGAACAGCAACCCTCTGTTGTCATCTGCCAGAGTGGGCTTTGCCTTCTCCTCTCCTCTGGGCCACTCTTGGGATCCAGGCCAACTCCTGCTGAGTAGAGAAGCCATGCTCCTTCACTGCAGGATCTTGAAGGCACTCTTCTGTGGCCAATGACTGCCTGTCATGGTAGCGTTGTGTTCTAACTTAAAGCATGTGTCTGCTGCCTCACACACAGCTCAGGAGCACAGTGCAGCCCAAGGGTTAAATAGATTCCTCAGAAACAACGAGAGAGGACTCCTGGAGCTGTGCAGGTGCAGAATTATAGCCTGCCACGGCTCATCACCGAGCACCGCTCATCACCGCGCTACACCAAGCCTTCTCCGTGGGCTCAGATGCAAGGCCACTGTAGTCCTGTTCTCCCATGAAAACAAATACAAATAGATACATGAAACGTTCTATCTTACCAGCAAAGAACTGAGCACACAGTAGGTGCATTCAGCCGCTTCTAATCAAATGATCAGCACAGTTTAAAATGATTTTATCAAGTTCCTTCCAGGAGCGCAGATCCCAGCCTGAATTCAAACTCGTGAGTCCAGAGCCAGAGAGTTCAGAACCAGGCCACCTGACTGAGCAGCAGATAAGCTCTGTTCCCTCCTGGGAGACCAGGCAAAGCTCTGTAGTCTAACAAAGACACTTCATTTGACGTTACAAATTCACACAGCCTAGAATTCCAAGAATAATGAAACTGGCCAATGGAAGAAAAACCAATCATTAAGCAAAATGAAAACCAGGAAACCTGAGATTTGTCTCAACCAACAGAGGGAAAGGCTAAGGATGAGAGACACAGCAGCATACTTTGTTCTTTGTTTTTGTTCTTTTTTTTTTATTTAGTCACAACACATCAGTACAACAGAGGTCAAACTCAGCTCAGTGGAGGCTGTTCAAATTATACCTGCTAAAGGAATAAACCTGTAAAACAATACTTCTAGAGCCCAAATCAAAATTTTAAAAATCAAAGAGAAGGCAGAGAAGCCCTTTTAAGTATCACAAAAACCACATTTTCATGCACCAAAAGGAAAACACAACATAAAAATTTCCAGTTAAAAGAATATACGGCAGTTCCGGGAAAATCAGGTTATGCATTTAACAGGCACTGAACTGACTACTTGTGTACTACGATCACTTATGCAGGTTAACACTTGTGAACTTGAGATCTGTGAACTGAAAATGCATTGCATTGCTTGGGGCTGGAAAGTGCAGGCATGTTCTACATAATTGTCTTGCTTGCTGCCAACACTCCAAGTGGGGACGTAGCCTACCAGCGGCTGTTTCTGAACCTGAAATGTTAGCACAGCGAAGCCTGCCAGGCCACAATAGCTGGTCATCTGGATTCAGGACCACTGATAAGTCTGTGCATTCACCTCACTGCTCCAAGAGGCAGCGAGCTAGTGTTTCTAGAATAAAGCTGTTCCTCTGATTTGTCAACGCTTTGTTTGGAAATATAATGCTTTGCTGACCCCCTCCCCACCCCACCCCCGCCAAAGAATATCACTTATACACTTTAATCTGTCAAAATATTAACAAAACCATGTTAACATTGAGCATAGTGGTTTGGGAAATTAATCCTAAAAAAAAAGATTGCAACTTATACAAGCCAGAAAACAGACCCCAAACACTAATGTTAAAATCCCCCAAACTGAGGCAAATGGAATCATTCTTGGACAGACAGGTTTACAGAAGTAAACCGGGCACAGAACAGACAACGGATCACAAAGTGTTGGTTTATAATCACTACCTCGACTGAATGTTTTAAACAAAAATTAACAACTAATTTTTAAAAACTGCTAATACATGACATCATAAAAAAATTTTAAAGAAAAAAAAAGTAAACCAACAAACCTTTAGTCTTTAGAAAAAAAATGTATCTGAAAGTGTACCTTTTTCCTTACTTTTACTGACGACTTTAAGGTGGTGTTGGCAACCGTCCCAGCGCACCTGGGATTTTAAGCTCTGCCCCTCCCTCGCTCTACGGCATCAGTTCTTTTAGAAAGCTCCAATCTCCGTCCCCCAAGGTCTATAGGGCTTGCCAAGGTTTGCTGCCTGCGTGGGTGTCGAAGGGCTCAGCAGGTGGAAGGAGCTGAAGGAGAAGGGGAAGGCTGAGAGCGAGGCCACGGAGGAGAGCAGCGGAGGCGACAGTTTGGAGGCCGAGGTCACCACGGGAAGCACCGGTCCCAGGCTGCCACTAGGGGGCGCTCGCAAGGCCGGCGCCTCCGCATGGGCTGAGGCCAGCCTGCCCTGGTGGTGCGGCTCCGTGGGTGACGCCGCCGTGGTGCCGGCATTCCCGTGGCCATTCTGGGGCAGCAGCAGCGGGTGCGCGACGTGTGGGTGGTGTCCGAAGGCGCTCCCCCAGGGAATGTGTCCGAGGCCCGCGTGGGCGCCGCTCGCGGCTTCCCGCTGGGAGGCGTAGTTGTTGAGATGTGAGACCAGGCGAACCCGAAGCGGGTCGGAGGCATCGAGTCCTTCAATGATGCTCAGATAACGGGCAACTTCGGCTAGGCATTCCCGAAACCCCAAACTCCGATAGTCCATGGCCAGGGCGTGCGCGTCAAAATAACCTGAGCACAAAAACAAAAGGAAACCTTCAAGGCGCTGCTCACTCCCGGATTTCTTCCACTCCAAAGGCGGCCCTTCCTGGCAAATACACTTAGAGGGTTACAGCATAGACCATGGGTCCTGGAAGCGCAAATATTTTGGAGCTGACCAAAATCTTTGCATTAATCAACATTATATGTTTGCTAATGCAAGTTCAAAGCCCAATTAGAAGCTGCTGAGCAGAAATTGGAATTATACCCTACCAGCAGATGAAACTAAGTTCTTTCCTTTAATGTTTTCCCTCAACAACAACAAAAAATACATCAAGGACAGAGAAACCACAGAGTAGTGAAATTCATTAGACACACAGATGTAAGTTATCATCGGGAAGCTTTTAGGCACTTGGTCCTTGGTGAAGAATTTTTGGGCTGGAGACAGACACAGGCTCCAGTCTCCCACCTTCTGTTAGCATTTTCCTCTGCTTGGCCACAACAGGTCCCTTCCCTCCGGATTCTTTTGGCAATTCATTTTTTTAAATCCTGTATATGAAATTCAGACTACATAGCTGCTGTTTTTAATAAGCCATTTCCCAAGCTTTTCTTAAATAGCAACAGACAAATGTGAGTGACTTGACCTAAAAGGAGCTCAGAGACAACGGACACTTGCTGAAAGGTGAGTTAGTTCAGTTGGAAGAGGGCTAGGGCGATGAACTCACTGCCCAAGAGCCAGGAGCCGCTGTGCTGCTGAAGGTGCACTGGCTGGCAACCACACACTGTTCGCTCTCTCCCCACCCCCAGAGCAAAAGCAGACGAGGACTGCACCAATCCCAGACTGCGCTTGCTGCTCCCTCCACGCCGAGCACGCACAGCCCCAGCCAGAACTGGAGAGGCATACCTTTCCCCCCCGCGGTGTGCAGCATTTTCAGGTGATCCACAGTCATCTGCAAAATCTCTGCTTTTTCCAGCTTAGCAGATCCCTAAAGAGATGACAAAGGGTTTATCTGACACCCGTGTCGTTGGAGAGCTTAAAATACGCATGCACATATACAAATATGTAAGATTCAAGCGTCAACTAAAGCAAAATAATGAGGTGTGTCCACAAAATCTGTTGGAATTTGGGGTCTGAACGTACAACGACATGGCAAGGCTTTTATTCCAAGACACGGATGAGGTTCGAAGCACGGAGGGGAGGGAATGAGGGTGCAGCCGGCTACAACAGGCGCTCTACCTACTGCCTCCATTACCTGCTTCTCAAAAGCACTGGGTACCAGCCTCCTCAGCTCAGACAAACTGTTATTGATTCGGTCTCGTCGGCGCTTCTCAATTATCTGTGAGAAGCAGACAAAAACAAAGGACATTTCCATTATGACTGTAAATTCCAAGGAGAAGAAACTTGGTTCTTTCCGTTAGCTAATACAGCAATATGCATATATATTTAAAGTATGGGGGGGGGGGATTTACTCACGCCTCTCCGTCTTTTCCTGGCCAAAACCTGGGATGATGTCGTTGGGGACATGGAACCCAGCGCCGAACTCAAGTTTCTGCAAGATAGGAAGCAATTGCCTTGAGGAAGGATGGGGACTCGAGAGCCCCCCTGCACTCAGATTTCTTTGGCAACTTGAGCTGGAGAACGCTCCGGGGGGTCGCTCACAGCCAGCAGCAGTCGGCCCCGGGCTGCTGGACTCCGGGCAATGAGAACCGAGAACCAGCGCACCCCAGCCTCTCCTCCCACTCAGGCTCGGCCGGGCGCCGCCAACTCACCCATTCTCGTCCGCACTCTCCTTCTCCACCTCGATGGTCTCGTCCAGCTCGCTGTCGGAGGAGCTGTAGTCCGGGTGAGCTCTCTTCATGCTGGCGGAGCGCGGGCTCCGAGGAGGGTCGCGCGGCGGGCAGGGAGGAGTTAACAGCAGCGGCCGCTCGGCGCTCGGCTGCGGGCGGTGCGCGCACACTGATCCCACTCACGCTCAGCCTCCGGTTAAAACTCAACCATCCCTTTCCCACGCTGCGCCCCTTCCCAGGGCCCGGGGGAGGGCGGGGGAGGCGGGGAGGTGCGGGGGCAGAGGCGGGGCCGCGGCGCCTGGGCAACAGCGGGCTCCGGCCAATCGGCGCCTCGCAGCGCGGATTGGCAGCCGCCCAGGGGGCGGGACGAGCGGAGGCCGAGGCGGACTGCGCCCCGCCCCCGGAGCCCGCCCCTGCCCGGCGGCAGTGCGTCGGCTCCGCGGGAGCTCGGCTGGGGGCCGCGGGCGGCGCGGGCGGCGGTGGGCCGGCGGCGGGCAGGAGCTGGGGGCCGGCCCGGGACACCAGCCCGGCGCTAGCCACCGCCCCGCCCCGCCCCACCCCGCGCGCCCCGATTGGCCTGGCCGTGTGCCAGGGCCGCGCCTGCAGCGCCGCCGGTGAGCCGCACGCGCCGCGGGCCGTGGGAAAGTGCCGGCGCCCCGGCCGCCAGCCAATCCGGACGGACGGCGACGGCGGCCGCGCTGGCGACGGCGGCGGCGGCGGCAGCCCTGGGCGTCCGCATGAATGGAGAAGAATGGCCGGGCGGGGAGCGGGGCCGCGGGGCTGCGCGAGGGCGCGCCTGCCGGGCTCCTCGTGTGAACCTGTAATCGGAGTCCGGGCGCCGGCGGGCCCCGGAAGCCGCCGCTCGCTCTCCGCCCGGCTGCCGGTGCTGCACGGCGGGAGGCGCGCTCAGTTGGCGGGCTTGGGCGGGTCCTGCAGGGAACGGTTGCCTGGGGCGCAGCTCGGGTAGGTGGTGGCCAGCAGCTCTGGGAGCTGAGACAGTAAGGGGCCGACAGAAGAATGATGTGCTTTGGGTGCCGGGAGCCTGTGAAAGCTAGACTATCCTGCGAGGCTTAGCTCCGGGATGGAATGAATTCCCCCGTGCATCTCATTTCCGGGGAAGTGGACCGCTTGTTTTCTCTGTTAACTTGAGGGAGGGGTAGCTGTCCCCAGAGACATTCATTATGTTGGGATTTTTGTTGTTGTTTTAGTTTGGTTTTGTCCTCCCCCCCAAGAGTTGGCGGCCAGATCCTCTCGGCAGGCGACAGGGTGGCGGCCTGGGTGTTTGCTTCGGAGGCTGACCTCACTGCGGGAATGCACGTTTCTCACCAGCACCACACACACACACACCCTCCCTTTGGTCTCAATCAGGGCCGGTGTTGGGGGTGCTGTATGAAGTTCTGAGCACCTCTCCCCTCCTCCCCACCAAGAAGGCCGACTTTCAAAAATATTTTAAATCTAGGGATTGGTTCCTGAGTCCAGCGTTCATAGAAGTAGACGGCCAAGAGAAAACCTGATCTTTATGCTGTTCGAAGGTAGAACACTGTGGGTTCAACTGTGGGTTCCTGTCTGTGAAGCAAAGCTTCATGAACGTTGAGGGGAGTATAAGAAACTCATCACTTTTGCCAGCATTTTGGTTTCTAGACTCGATGAGTTCCAAGCGCAGCATGAAGGCCTAAACCCAGTTCCCAGGTCCTTCTCTCCATCTGCACACACTAGGGGTCACCTCCTGGCTCCTATTAAAGATCTTCCTGCACTTCACCCTAACGTCCAGCTCCTCAACACCCCCCCCCCCAATAGGTGAAGTCCCTCCATCTTGGCTTTGTTCTTGCTAGTGCCCACGCCCCTGCAGGGCTGATACCCCACCACATGCTGCTTATGAGTGGTCAGTCCAAGGTCAGTTTCACAGCCTGCTTCCCCTGCTGTGTTCACAGCTGAGCTGCTGTCACAAACCTGGAAGCTCATCCACTGAACATCTCTCTGCTGCCTCCATCTTCACACAGACACACCCCAGCACCTGCCTCCTCCCACTGCCTGGTGATCCAGACAGAAGACTTGGCAAACCATTCCTGTGCCTTCCATAGTCCCTCCCCGATCCCATTTCTTCCCCCAAAGTGAGAGGTCGCCCTGCCCCAGAATCAGTGTGACTTCTACTGCATGGCTCCTAAGTTTTCCGGGTCAGTGGCACCTAACAGGAAGGCCTTCTCTGCTTTGGCCAGTTTTGGCTGCTGTGCACAGATAGAAACAAGCGACAGCTTGGCTGGTAAAAAGAAAAGGTTGATGGTGAGAGTATTTGATTTCATGCCATTTTAGGTTCCGGTATTTCTCACACATGTATGCTTACCTCAGAAAATGAGGCTGTCCTGTAGAGCATGTGGTGTTGCATGCCTATAATCATACAGCTTGGAAGTAGAAACAGAAATGTCATAAGGTTGAGCCCAGCCTATGTATGCTACACAGGTCAAGACCCTCCTGATTATATGTAAAACAAGACCTTGTACCAAAAAAGCCAAAGGCTGTGGCTGTAACTCAGGAGCCCAGCACTTGCTTAGCACCACAAAATGATATCAGCGCTCACCTTTCCATCCATCGAACCAGTACTGACTGTCTCCTTCTGCCTGGCACAATGCTAGCACCTGGGGAACAAAGGTGACCGAGGTCATAAGCTCCGCTCTGGAACTCCCATCCTGGAGAGACAATGCACAATGAGCTAACACACAAGTGAGATCGATCATATGGTGCCCCGGAGCCTCGTGGCACCTTCTGATAAGGAGACAGGAGGCAATGGGGACACTTTTATTAGGTCTGGTGGAGCTTTTCAGAGTTGACCAAGGATGTAAGATCAAGATGAGATGGGGGAGGTCACTGAGTGATCACCAGGAAGGAAGGGTGGCAGCCCACCCCTTGGGGGGTGGGGTCAGGGAGACCTGAGAGCACCAGGCTGTTTCCCACCAGCCACTAGCCACGGGCATTTTTTTTTTTCCTGGGAGATTTGGGGCTTCTTGTACAGTGAGTGGGGGTGCTCAGGCCTGGCCTTTAAGAATGGGGTCTTTTTAGAACTGGAGAAGTCTGGAACCCTGCAGGAAACCCTTATTCCGCCACTGTGCTGCTGGGCAGGTGACCTCACAGGTGCTGCTGGAAATGGTGCTCGGAGGTGGCGCCTTCATGTGCAGCTCACCTTTAAGAGTTCTCAGGAGGCTGAGGCAGTCAGATCTCGAATCTGAGGCCAGCCTGATCTACATAGGAAGTTCCAGGCCAGTGCTATGTAGTGAAACCCAGCCTCCAAAAAAGTTTTGTGTCAAAAAAAAACAACTCTTACAGTTAGTTATTCATGGTAGGACATTCCTGTAATCCTATTCCCTGGGGCAGCTGAGATGGGAGAATTCAAAGTCTCAAGACAATTTGGCTACATGAGCCCTGTCTTGCAAAGCAAAAATCAACCGAAGAAACTCTGAAGCAAAGGCAGCAGGTGAAGTATTTGAAACTGTTAGGGTTTGGTTGATTAAAAACGTGTAGGAGCCGGGCGGTGGTGGCGCACGCCTTTAATCCCAGCACTTGGGAGGCAGAGGCAGGCGGATCTTTGTGAGTTCGAGGCCAGCCTGGTCTACAGAGCGAGATCCAGGAAAGGCGCAAAGCTACACAGAGAAACCCTGTCTCGGGAGAAAAAAAAAAAAAAACTTGTAGGAAAGCCCTACTAAGTGCTAGGCACTGAGTCAGGCCTGGAGCAATGAGGTTGAAAGGCCATGGTCTCCATCCCACTCCTCAGAAGAACTTCCTGACAGTGGAGAAGTTATTTAACCTCTGTTACATGTCTCCGTTATCTGTGACACAAGGCTATTGATAATAGTTACCACCCAAGGCCAATTATGAACAGTGCATTGATTACATAATGTGTGGCCATTGGTAAACACTAAGTAAACAGCACCCGTTAGTATCAGGCATTGATACGTCTGCTCTGTTGGTGAATGCAGCAGTAGGTAACCCCAGCATTTTCTTCTGATGATGTCTCATATCTGCTGAGATTGTGATGTAGCATAATCTAGTAATCGGATACATTAACACAGCATCTCTAGAAAGTAGCTTTTTAGTATCATGTGAGGGGATCAGTGCTACATACTTAAAGCACCCGTCTACTGTGAGTAGAATGGCCATCTGCTGCTCATTTTTAGTGAAAGTACTGTTTCCGAGTGTCTTATTAAGAAACATCCCCCCGAGCGCACACTGCTATAAATAGGTATATAAATAAGCTGCACACTCACAGAGTTCAGCTTCTGCTCCCTTTGGAGCATGCATCAAGTCAGAACCGAAGCAGGATGGCCCCAAACTGTCACAAAAGAATCTTGACTCAGCAACCATCCTCCATCCTCCTGAATGTGGAGCTCCCCAGAAGCTCTGCTTAGAACATCACCCAGCCCTGTGCCGTGTCACGCCAGAACATCGCCTGTCCTTGTGCCGTGTCATGCCACAGACATGACAAAGTGTGTTTCCACTCTCGGGTCTCCTAATTGGCAGCCAGTGTGAGGCACGCTGCTGTTTTCTGGGAAGGCATGTTTCATTGGCCACAGTGGCACCGTGGGAAGGGAGGGGCGATCAGGTCATCTGCCTGGCTTTGAGTTACCATGAGCTAATCATAAGCCATGCTCACACCTCACTCCCACGAGCCTTACTTTCCTCATCAGCGCACTTTTTGGTTTTTGAAAGTTAAAATGAAATGAAGCAAAGCCTGGTGTGGTAATAGTGCCTGGAATCCCAACACTTTGGAGATCAGGAGGATCAGTTTAAGGCCGTGCTCAGCTCCGCAATGAGTTGAGAGCTGACCCGGAATACATTAGACCTTGTTTCAAAAAAGAGAGCAACGATCCAGGGAGACACTTTTGTAGAGTAGGATACAAACATGTACTTTATGCTTATCATTGATGATGAAGAGGAAGACAATGTTAGTGATGGTGATGATGACGGTAATCATGCTAATAACATCCTAAGCTTTGCTGGAGCAGCAAGGGGAAGCTTCAGTGGATTCTCCTGTGAATTCTTCCAGGATAAGCCACTCTGTCTATACAGAAAGGGACATGGACAAGGAAAAGGGAGAGGAAGAGGTGTAGAGAAAGATCTTTTTATCCTGGTATGATGGTGGTAAGTTACCCAGCCTGTACACTGCAGCTGCTGTCCGCCCACTCCCGTTACCCCACTCTGCAACAAGGTCTCGTGTATCCCAGATGTTTAAGGTGGCGGTTTGGCACCAGATATATAAAGTGTGGACATGAACCCTCCAAGGTATGGCTGAGGAGAAGGTTTTTATTGTAGATATGAGGGAGAGTACAGCCAGAGGCATCTGGAGGAGTCTGGAGCAGGGAGAGAAAGTACATTGAACATGGTCAGCAGAATGGACCAGGCCCTGAGAGGAGAGGAGGGAGGGAGGGAGGAGGACCGCGGCGGGGAAGAGAGAGGGGGCCAAGAGAGCCAAGAGATGGCTGCAATGGCAGGGTTTTTATATAGGAATGAGAAGCTGGGGGAAGGGAAGCCCATGATCTGGAGACCTTTAGGGTAGGGGCGGGTGAGAAGAACTACTATGCAGTGTAGACTCTGTAACAGGTTTGTGGTGCTGAGAGAGCCTGGGGAGCCAGCATGCACTTGGCTATGCTAATAAGCACCACAGTTATCCATTTGTCCTGAGTTTCTTCTGAACCTGATACTGGTCTTAGAACTTGCTGTGTAGCCAAGGAAGACTTTGAATTTCCTACCCTCCTGCCTGCATCTCCCAGTGCTGGGATTACAGGCATATGTGATAATATCCGATTTACACAATATCTGAGGATCCAATGGAAGGGCTAAAGTAAACCTATAAGGCCCAGTTCCCAAGGACAGGTAACTTCCGGGAATGCTGGGGGCTGCCGTTCTGGGAAGGTAACAAGCCATGTGTTTTCACTTCAGTCAACAAGGTTGGTTGCCCCAACAGCACAGGATGTGCTTGATCACATGTAGGTGGGAGTTCTGTAGGCAGGAAGGATGTCAGTATGCTTGCCCCCAATTGGACAAAAGTGGAAAGGACTATAGCCTTGTGGGTTTTGCCTTTGTGAATACCAGACTAACCTAATTCAGCACCATTCTCTGGGAATCTTGGGATGGACCTGGCTAGTGTCCATATCCCCGGCCAGTAGTTAATGAAGCATGCTTTAATAGAATAATTGTGGATTTGATTTTGAAGTTTAACATCAAACCCAGGACTTGATGCATGCTAGATGAAAGCACTCCTCCAACTGAGCCACTTCCCAGCTCTTGTGGTTAGCTTTTGGTTAATGACCACTGACCCACAAACAATTAAGTAATCATCAGGCTTTTGTTTTGGTTTGGTTTTGGTTTGTTTGTTGGTTGGTTTTGAGATAGGTTTTCTCTGTGTAAAATCCCTGGCTGTCCTAGAACGCAACAGAGATCACCCTGCCTCTGTCTCCCAAGTGCTGGGACAAAAGGCATGCACCACTGCCACCCAGCTAAATAATCATGAGTTTAAAAGCAACTCACAAAATGTTGCTGAGTAGGTGTGGTGGCACAGGCCTTTAATCACAGTACTCAGGAAACAGAGGCAGGTGGATCTTTTGTGAGTTTGAGGCCAGCTTGGTCTATATAGACAGTTCCAGGCCTATCAGGGCTTCTAAGTGAGACCTTGTCTCAAAATAAATAAATAAAATATGTATATAACATAGTTACTAAGAAAGTAATGAAATATAACTTGCTTTTTAATTTTTTTTCTGACAAATCCCAATAACATTTTAAAGAAAACATTTTAGTAGAACTCTTTATTGCATGGGTGAATGTGTGTGTGTACATATCCATGTGTGTGCATGCATATGTATGCAATCACATGTACGTGGCAGCCAGAGATCTCAATTAAAATGATGCAGATATCTGGGGCTGGGGAGATAGCTCCTTGCAAACACTAAGACTTCAGTTTGATCTCCAGAACCTACATGGGAATGCTGGGCTGGGTGTGATGGCACACATTTGTAGCCATAGCACTGGGGAGGGGAGACAGATGAATCTGGAATTTGATAGCCAATCAGCCTAGCCTAATTGGTGAGATCCAGGCAAATGAAAGATCCTGTCTCAAAAACCCAAGATGGGTGGCTCCTGAGTTATGATGCCCAAATTTGTCCTCTGGCCTCCACAGGTATGTGCATATGCTTCTACATCACAGGCATGCACACACACACACACACACACACACACACACACACACACACACACAGATGTAGAGACTGATATATAGCATATTATTTTCTTAATTAACTCTTATGGTCATTTGTAGCATATTTTCATAATTTACAAATTCAACTGCTTTTCATATCTGCAGCTTCAAGTCAATTTGAGGTAGAAATGAGATCAATCTTAAGAATGTCATGTAATTGGACTGGGAATATTGTTCTTGAAGTTGTAGCTGCTTTCACTCGAGTGAAGGTCTATTTTCCCAGGCAGCCTGGATGCAGGTACCATACAACTCCATCAGCTCCAGGGTCCAAACACAGTGATGTCTATTCTTGGTCATCAACTTGACTACATCTGAAATGAACTAAAATCCCAAAAGGAGAACACACAAGGAAGAATCTTTTTTAATTTTCATTTTTGCTTAATTTGAAGTAAGAAGGCACACACCTTCAATCTGGGTCTTGAGGCAGAAAGACACACCTTTAATCTGGGCCACACCTTCTGCTGGAAGCCTGTATAAGAACATAGAAGAAGGGAGCTTTCTCTCTCTTTGCCTACTTGCTCTCTCCTTGCTAGCAAGTCCATTCCTTTACTGGCATTAGAGCCTACTTCTTTGGGATTCCAATGTCTACTGAAGACTAGCTGAGACATCCAGCCAGCCCCCTGCGCTGAGCAGCTTCAGGATTCTTGGACCATCTGTTCATAGCCAGTCATTGCTGAATTAGTTGGACCACAACCTGTAAGTCATTCTAATAAATCCCATTTATACATATATATGTATGTATATGTATATATAGATATATATAGAGAGATTCATTCTATGGATTCTGTTACTCTAGAGAACACTGACCAATACAAGAGATTATTATTATAAATATGTGATGGTTAGTGGGTTTTTTGTTTTTGTTTTTGTGTTTTGTCAACCTGAAACAGCTAGAGTCATCTGAAAAAGGAAAACCTAAGTTGAGAAAATACCTCCATCAGATTGGCAGGTCTGTAGGGCATTTCCTTGATTGATGGTTGATGTGGGCAGGCCTGTCCCACTATGGGCAATGGCAGACCTAGGCAGGCGGTCCTGGGTTGTACAAGAAAGGGCACTGAGCAAGCCATGAGGAAGAACCAATAATCGGTGTTTCTCCATGGCCTCTGCTTCAGTCTCTGACACAAGATTCCCACCCTGCTTGAGTTCCTGCCTTGCCTTCCCCTGATGGTGGAGTGTAAGATGAAATAAATCCTGCCTTCTCTCGAGTTGCTTTTGGTGACGGTGTTTTATTACCATAGCAACAGAAAGCAAAGTAAGACAAAATAGATCTAAGATAATTTTGAATTATTGAAGGTCAAAATATAGGAGGTCCCAGGTGACCCCCAGACTGGAATTCACAGACTCCATGGCTTTGTAACTAGCCAGCTGCCAACGCACTGCCTATAGGCTGGAAGCAATATTTCCTGGAGTTCGACTTTAGGGTCAAAAGGATTTGGTTTTTATTCAAAAAACCACAGGGTAGAGATGAAGAAGAGAAAAGAATCGGGGCACAGATATTCTTGGTAGACAAAAAGTTAAGACCAGAGTCTGAAGGAGCTAGCTGATCATTTTGAAGCATTTTTGGCTGGGTAAAAGCTCATCCGTACCACCAGTGCTCACCCCTTACACACATGTGCACGGACCACCACATGGCCTCCTGGAAGAGACTTGGGTGTTGCAATGCAAGTCTTCAGAGAGGTGTGGGAGCCGGTTCTTGGGTTCCTCGTGGCTTTACCCAGCAGGTCCGCACAGAGGATGATTAGGACCACGGGCCTGAGTGCAGGTGTCTGAGATGGTCTGCACTTGGCTGTGCTGGGGGAGGAGGTCTTTTGCAGCACTCCTTGGCATCTCTATAAATGCCCTGGAGCAGAGACAGTCGGAGGCCTTTGGAAAAGGTTCCAGGCCCTCTTGAGGCTATCCTTTATTTTCTATCTGTTTATCTCCACAATCTAAATCCTTCTATCTAATATTTCCTGCTGCTCACACTTAAGAAAACTCTGGGGAGCTGTGGGGTTGGTGGGTAAATGCCCCACAGAGGGCGTGGCCTTAGGGGCAGAAGCAAGAGCTTCTGGGGGGCACGGATGAAGTTAACTGTACTCAACTTGAGGGAGAGCACCCAACAGGTACTTCCCAGGTGAGGCTAAGAGCACAGAACAGGGCAGAATCCCTAAGCCAAGCAGAAAGATTGAGCTGCTGGAGTTTTTTTGGTTTTGTTTTATTATTTATTTTTATTAGTGTATGAGTGTTTTGCCTGATCCCCTGAAACTGGAGTACAGACAGCTGTAGGCTGCTATGTGGATGAATGAACCTGGGTCCTCTACAAGACAAATGCTGTCAACCACTGAGCCGTCTCTTCGGTGCAGTTTGGGTACAGGTGTGGACCCATTTGTACTCAGGATCTAGTGAGGCTGTGCACTTCTGCTATGGGAGGGAAAAAGAGGTGGCAGGGGTCTGGATTTCTGTCCTGTAACGGCCCCACAACCCACCTCAACGGTGTTTGAAGAAAGGGCCTCTGTTGGCAAGTTTTCCTATCAACTGGACACAGTCATCTGAGAGGAGGGAACCTCAGCTGAGAAAATGCCTTCAGAAGATCTGGCTGTGGGCAAGC
The DNA here is from genome assembly GCF_949786415.1 of Peromyscus eremicus. NCBI lineage: Eukaryota > Metazoa > Chordata > Mammalia > Rodentia > Cricetidae > Peromyscus > Peromyscus eremicus. The sequence goes on along the minus strand of NC_081417.1, from coordinate 28,580,462 downwards.
CTGTGCGGCATTTTCTCAATTAGAGATGGATGGAAAGGCTGAGCCCATTGTGAATGGTGCCAGCCCTGGCCTGGTGGTCCTGGGGGCTATAAGAAAGCAGGCTGAGCAAGCCATGGGGAGCAAGCCAGTGAGCAGCACCCCTCCATGGCCCTCTGTCGGCTCCTGCCTCCAGGCTCCTGCCCTGTTTGAGTTCCCATCCTGACTGCCTCTGATGATGAACTGTGATATGTAGGTGTAAGCAGAATAAACCCTTTCCTCCCCTACTTGCTCTTGGTCATGGCATTTCATCATAGCAACAGAAACCCTAATTTAGACAGGGCCTTTGGGAGATAATTAAGTTTGGAGGAAAATGAAGCCCTCATGATGGAATTGGGCTCTTGTAAAGAGATACCTGGAAGCTAGCTCTCTTCCTGCCTCCTCTCTCCCTCCCCCACACCCTTCTCCACTCCCCCTTCTTCCCCTCTTTCTTTATAGAACACAGCAAAGGTAGCCAGATATCTGTAAGGCTATAAAGTGGGGGTGGCTCACAGGTACCCCATCATGCTGGGATCTCCTCTTAGACTGCCTGTCTCCAAAGCTAAAAGGGGATCCCTATTGTCAAAGTGGCCCCATCTATGGCATTGAGTTATGATGGCTAGAGATAAAATAATTCCTATTTCAAAACTCTTTTTTAAATCTGAGGAACATGGCAGCATTCTTACTATCAATTCAATGTTTAAAATTAGTACATTAATTTTTTTCTTATATTCCATGTTCATATTAGAAATTTGTACTTAGAAAATCATTCAATTACTCTATGATTCCAGATTATACTGTGCAACACACACATTCAGTTTATTCTCTCAAGACTTAAAACTCTTCACTAGTTCTGAAATCTTATACATTTTATTCTTTATATTGCCTATATGTGTTAGTATGCACCTTTTTTTAAAATAAAAAAATTAAGTTTATTGGTATGTTTATACCTATCGTTTTAATAAGTATTAAGCAGAACTATAACAAAATTTTCTGGGAAATGAGCAATAAAATTTAAGATAAGGTTTGGGGGCTTATATATTTTCAAAGCTTTTGTAACAAGCTACTACATCTTTGTGAGCAGACATTCCTGCTCAGGAAGGTACTCTATTGCCCAGCTTTTAAAATGTGTTCCACTAGAGACTGGAGAGATGACTCAGAGGGTAAGAGTACACGTACTCTTGCAGAATACCCAAGTCTGGTTTCCAGCACCCATATCTGGCATGCTCTCAACCTTCTGTGACTCCAGCTCCAGGGATTCCTATGCCTCTGGCCTCCCCAGGTACTCATGTGCACATACCCTCCCATATATATAAAATCATCGCATTTTATTTCACATATAATTGAATGAGCTAAGCAAAAGACACAAGTTTCTTACTTAAAAAGCCCTACTTTAAATATGTTTTTCTCTTTTTCAATGGCTTTTTCAAATCCTTCAGGGATTACAAGTTAATGAACTAGGATAAGTTCCTTTCTAAATAAGTGGCACAGATTTTGGTATTTCTCATATCTCTGCTTAAGAGCAGCTGGGTTTTCAGACCTATTTGTCAAGTGGCAGAAAAATAGATGGCCAGTTTCTGTCTGCTGGATGTCTTCACCTTACAGAACTGATCCTTTGGCCCAATTGTCGGTACATGAAATAACAATAACAACAACAAACCATGACCCCTCCAAGATATCATCTCTCCCCCCCCCCCACTTGCCATACTAAATCCCCAGAATACAGTTATCAGGGTTCCTGTCTCCAGTTTATAGTTATAGCCAGGTATCTTTGCACGAACAGCCTTCCCAAGTACGGTGGGCCAGATATTCAACCCTGGAGCATGCTTTGAAACACAGCTCTCCTCATGGGGCAGGGGGAGCTCTATAACTTGAAGCTTGCTTTTGCCTTCTATGCTTTGACCCAGATTGTCCTCCAAAGTGCACACATTAAAGGCTGTTCCCCAGCGTGGTGCCACTGGGAGGTGATGGGACCTTGTGATAGTTTGAATAAGAAAGGCCCCCCAAGGCTCAGATATTTGAATGCTTGGTCATTAGGGAGGGGTGCTACTTGAGCTGGATTAGGAGATATGACCTTAGAGTAGGTGTGGCTTTGTTGGAGGAAGTGTGTCACGAGGGGAGGGGAAGGGAGGGGAGGGGGGGCAGGGAGGAGGGCATAAGCTTTGGGGTTTCAAAAACCCAAGCCAGTCCCAATCTCTCTCTTTCTGTTTCCTGTGGATCCTGATGTAGAACTCTCAGCTCCTTCTCCAGCATGTCTGCCTGCATGCTGCCATGCTTCCCACCATGAGGATAAGGGACTAAACCTCTGAAACTGTAAACCACCATAATTAAATGGCTTTCTTTCGTAAGAGTTGCTGTGGTCATGGTATCTCTTCACAGCAATAGAAGACTGGCCACGACAGATCTTTAAGAGGTGGAGTCTAGTGGGGGGGTGTCTTTGGGTCATTGGTAAACACCCTCCATCATCGCTACAGTGCTGGGGATCGATTCCATGGCCTTGTACATACTAGCCAAGTACTCTACCACTGAGTTACACCTTCAGCTCTTTCAGTGATTAATTTATTTTCCATCATGGTGGAGGAAGTATAGAACCAGAAAGTTCAAATGGTAGAGCATGTCATAGATTTTAAATATATGCCATCTTTTATATGAAACAGAATATATTTGGCTTGGAGATAGTTGAATTTATCCCTGCATTTATGTGTAAAATTATGTCATTACCTCTGACCCTAAGTCCCTACACATTCACTATAACAAAGATTTAAAGTAACTTTGGGGGCTTTTGTTTTGGAGACAGGGTTTCAAACTGTAGCCAAGCTGGCCTGGAACTCACTATGTAGTTCATTTAGCCTTAAACTCCTACCCTCCTCCTGCTTCTGCCTCCTGAGTGTAGATTTCAGACATGAGCAACAATGTCTCTCCTTAAAAGCTTTCATTTAAAACACCCATCCTTGGGAGTATGGAGGGTAAATACTACTAAAGACTGTAGGCAAAAGTTTCTATCCTGTCTGCCAGCTCCCAAATAATCAACACAGGGACTTACTATTACTTATAAATGCTTGGCCAATAGCTCAGGCTTATTACTAACTAGCTCTTACATTTTAAGTTAATGCATATTCCTTATTTATGCTCTGCCACGTGGTGGTGCCTTTATTAGCATGGCAATTCACCTCCTGCTCCCTCTGCATTTGGCTGGTGACTCCAGACTCTGCCCTTCTTTCTCCTATCATTCTCAATTTGGCTTTCCTGCCTAACTTTATTCTGTTCAGCTGTTGGCCAGTCAGCTTGTTTACTAAACCAATCATAGGGACATATATTCACACAGGTACAGAAGGATTATTCCACAGAAAAAGACCTTTGAAAAAAACATGTGAAAACATACTACTATAGAAACTTCCTAAAAATATACATGTATAAAAAAGAGTTTAAGTGGAGTTAGCCTATAACTGGTGGTGGTGGTGGTGGTGGTGGTGGTGTGTGTGTGTTCAGATAATGCCTCTCCTAGACAACTGGAAATCAAATAAAAACCTAGTGTTAGGAATGAGTTACCTCTTTTGAAGTTGTTGGTCGGTGGAGTCTCATAGACCACCCCCAACATTACAAGCTATGGACATTGTTCTCAGTCACCCTCCAAAACTTGGTGCTAAGACCCTATTGTTGAAGATACCACATACTTAAGTGTGCAAGTGTGTGCATATTTGGTGGTCTCTGAGTCTCCACAATCCATTTTTTTTTTTTTTTTTTTTTTTTTTTTTTTTTAGTGCAAGCCAAATCTCATGTTTAGATGATAACTGGGGGGGAAAAAAAAAAGAAGAAGAATGGTTCTATGATTCTATGATTTGTTTTGGTGTTTTGTTTTTTTTTTTTTTGTTTGGTTTGGGTTTTTCAAGACAGGGTTTCTCTGTGTAACAGTCCTGACTGTCTTGGAACTCACTTTGTAGACCAGGCTGGCCTCAAACTCACAGAGATCAGCCTGCCTCTGCCTCCCGAGTGCTGGTGTTAAAGGCATGCACCACCACCACCACCCAACTTTACATTTTAATGCAACAGACCAGTTGCTGCCTTTGGTCCCATTACCTTTATTTATTGGAGTCAGAACAGAAAAAGGAGAGGATGTGCTCATCTGGGCCTTGCAGCAAGGACATCCTCAAGGGTAAACTGGGAGGAAGGATGGCCCAGTGAGAAGGGAGTTACATGGCCCTGAGGGCAAGGAGGTAAAGTGGGTGACATAATCTGTTAGATCAGAAGCAGGAGATCCCCAGGCTGCATTTGTTGTAGTTGAGGTGATTTAAAATGACTTAAGGGAGAAAGTCCCAGGAGCTTGATGAAGACCTTGTTTTCAGGGATGGAAAGAATGTGGGAATGAATTATGGGAGGACACTGAACAGCACCCAGCCTGTCATTGGATAGAAGTAACACTGCGTCAAAAATCATTTCCAAGCTAGGTGCCTGTAATCCTAGCATTTGGGAGACTGAGGCAAGAAGGTCAGTGTGAGTCTGAGGCTAGCCTGGGCTACAGTAGTAACTTCTAGATGGCCTGAACTATATGCAGAAAATATACAAAACAAAAAATATAATTTTTTAGCCCCATAACAGTGGCTATCAACATCCAGCCTGCGACTTGTTGGACATTTGCAATCCATTATTTTAGGAAGTCACTTGTCTTTGCTGATGGAGAAGCCTGATTCCAACGGGAAAGTTTAGAAGGAAACAAAGTTACTTAGCCTCTCTCTGCCCAGACGTCTTGAGATACACAGTATTTAGCCGTGTAGCTTTGAGATCTGCCAAGTACTCTGGAATGGTAAGAACCTGGTACTTTTCTAGGGAATTAGGGGTGTGTGTTAAATTCCCAGTTTAAGCCACTTGAATTTGGAGACAATTCTGGTGGTAACAGTTGGAGTTTGCTGTCTAAGGAAGTTGCTGTCTATCTGGAGAAACCATGGCTCTCAAAATAAATTTCCCATGGGAAGGGTTCCACAGACAATAAAGGAAACCATTGTCTTCCTGTGTCAAATGAAATGCTCAGATATCTGAGTGCCAAATAAATGAGCAAATAAAAGATAAAAGCATAGATGAGGCCATCCTTCAAATCTGCAAAGGCAAAATAATTAAAAGTAAAGTACACATTATAATGGTAATAATAGAATTAATAATATATATTATATAAACAGAGAAAGTGTGTTCCTCTAAGGATTGTAGTTCACACAGTGGGTTTTTTGTTTTGTAGTTTTTGGTTTTTTGTCTCACTAGTATTGTCCTGGCTGACCTGGACCTTGTTATGTAGACCAAGCTGGTCTTGAACACACAGAAATCCACCTGCCTCTGCTGGAATTAAAGGTATGTGCTACCACAGCTGGCCTAGTCCACAGTTTTGTAATGAACTATGATGTATACACAGAAGGGGGTACATACACACACACATACACACACACACACACACACACACACACACACACACACACCTATATCCCAATCTCAGAACCTAGTACTGCGCTGAAGGCAGCACAAGCCAGAATCACATGGATTCAAGGACACCACCACAGGGTATCCAACTGGGTCAGGCTCAAGAATTCATCCTCCAAACAAGTTCCTGAGCAATGATTTAGGAATTGCTTACGTCAGCTCTATGGTTTGCAACTGAACCTCATACTGGAATCATCCAGCGATCCTTTTTCTGAAAAATAAAATTTGAGTCATTAGGTCCTATCACAAAATAACAGAAAGCACAACCTCTGGGGACAAACCCTGGCCGTCAGTACCTAAGCCCTCTGATGGCTCCAAAGGGAAGCCAACTAGAAAACACAACCAGTGGCCTCAGGCTCCAGCACCCAGCAGAATTGGTGGGCATGTACTAAAGCATTGACTTTGAGGCCTCTGTCCTGGGGTTTGGGGGCCTTGAACTTGCCTCCAGTTGCATCCCCAGTGATGCTGTTGCTCCTTGAACTGTGCCTTGAGAACCAGCGGGTGAGGCCACCTTCAACCCCATTGCACTTGGATTTATTGGAGGCCTGGTGGAAAATACTGAAGTTAACATCTCAGCATCCCCCTTCCCAAAAGACTCTAGGGATTTGGATTTAATTAATTTACACTGGAGTCTGGCAAAACAAAAACAAAAACAAAAACAAAAACAAAAAAACATAGCATAAAAGTCTCCAGGTGACTAATGTGTAGCCAAGGTGGCGTCACAGCAAAACCAACATGTCACCAAGCACAGTGCCTGTGGGTGGATGCTTCATGGATGGCGTCTGCCTCTTCTGAGTTAAGTGTGACTTCTCCTTCTAAAAGGAATGCGTCTTAATCATTACACAACAGATACCCACTTGGGGGAAAGACCTACTCAAAAAATGCAAAATCCTGATAGTCATCTGAATTTGACAAATAAAGAGGTTAAGGCAAGGGACAATGCTCCCATCCCATTCGTTGCCATAAACACATGCTCAGCATTTTCCTACTGTAGCATAGTAGACTGTCCCTTTGGTGAACCACAGCCAGTCAAGTCAATAGAAACTTCAAAGCCCTTATTATAAACGCAGCCTCTTCTATGAGAATTTATGCTCATGGCTAAATAAATATCAACCCTGATTAAACTCCCTGGCTCCAGGAAAAGTCTCCGAGTGTGGGCAACACAACCCAGAGTGAGGATTAATGCCAGCTGATGATTTAGAATTATACAGGGTCCTTTTTAATCACACACACACACACACACACACACACACACACACACACACACGGGAACAACTTGCCTGCTACAGAGACTGAAAAGGTGGGAAGGGGGAGTGTCTGGTGAAGTCAGTTCCTAACTAGGGCATTCTTGTACAACTCCATATATTAGCTAGAAATATTGTCAGGGCCAACACCAAAATGGAGTCACTAAAGCTCCACAAAATATGTTTGTAAATAATTAGCTTTCTATTTCAGCCCCCCACTCCCAAACAACGATATGTTGCTTTCAGCAGCTGGTGGAGTAAGTTGCCACTCATGACCCTTCTAGAATATACAGTCCAAGTCACAGCTCTTATTCCCAGAAGGACCTCAGAAATTCACATTGGAAAGAGTTTAGGGCTCATCCGCTTTTGTAATTTTATAATTGAGAAATAACTTTATATATTTGGTTGTAGAATGGCTGTAGCCAAAAGGACCCTCAACAGCCAGTGCTAGTGAGGACCTGGAGAAAAAGAAAACAGAGACTAACTTGCATTGTGGTCTGAGCCAATTTGGAAGCTACCTGGGACTCGATTTGAAAACCAAACATAAATTTACCTTCAAATGAACACCTCCACTTCTGCTATCTATTCACAAGAAAGCGTATGTTCACAGGAAGCCTGTGTGAACTTTCATACCATTGTTCATAATGGTCACATTGTGGGAACAATTCCAGTGCCCATCAACAAAATGTGATTCAAATCTCCATAGTGTAATATAATTGGAGAATGAAAAACAAGTGCTGATTTACAGTACGACTTAGATGGACCCTGAAGAACATGGAAAGTGAAAGAAACCAACCACAAAGATGGCAGTGTCTGTAAGAGAGACAGCTAGAGATGGAAAGGGATAGCTAACAGTACCAGGTGTGTGTGTGTGTGTTACAGTACTGGAGATGGAACCAAAGGCCTTGTCCATGCTTGTGATGTGGACAGCCAAGTTTTTGCTTTTCAGAAAATGAAAATATTCTAACATAATTGGTGTTAGTGCACATCTAGGAAGTCACTAAAAATCAATCCAATCATTTTTTTGTTTTTGTTTTGTTTTTCGAGACAGGGTTTCTCTGTGTACCTTTGCGCCTTTCCTGGAACTCACTCTGTAGTCCAGGCTGGCCTTGAACTCAAAAAGAGATTCCCTGGCTCTGCCTCCCGAGTGCTGGGATAAAGGGGTGTGCCCCCGCCGACCTACCCAATCATGTGTTTTAAGTGGGTGAGTTGTATATGAATTCTATCTCAGTAAAGCTGAGGGTTTTTAAGTCCTCGGTGTCCTGGACTGGGAAACTGTGAAGTTTCCATTAGTCCCTCTCCAGGGCCGCCTTGACACAGGAGACATTAAGTGTCCTCAGCCTGGAGTTGCTTCTAGCCAGTTGAGGGGCACCCAGGAAAGAGGCCCAGATGAGGAGCTCCTAGGTTAGGGACGCTGGCCTCGGGGCTTCTGGGTCCAGGTCTGCCTAACAGGATAGCGACAGGGCGGTACCCCTCCTCTGCTTAGCACAATGAGCCGGTCTCCTTGGCACCGCCACAGCGGGGTCCCTGAACCTCACGGTGGGACGGGACAATGAGCAACCAAGTGGTCCAGCCACTGACCAGTTGAAAGAATATTTGCTAACAGTTGTTCTCCCCTGGCTCTGATCGACGTTCGGTGACTGACCCCCAGCTGGACCTTGCAAGAGCTCGGACCCTCAGGGAACCAAGACCGCGGGACGACCCACCGCCGGGACGCCGCCCCGGAGGCCCCGGGTTCGGCGCAGAGCGGGCGGGGGAGGGGCGCTGGAACTGCGGCACGGCCGGGGTTCCCACGCTCCTATTGTTGGCGACTTTGTTTCCAATTCCCATCACGTGTGCTAATTAGTTGGAGCTGCTGGCTGGCTGGGAGGCGTGTGGCGCGCCTGAAAGCAGAAAGATCGCTTCCTGTTGGGAGGGCAGGACGCTAGCTCAGAAGGGGTTAGACAGGAATGATGATGGCAAAGGTTCCTGAGAGCTAGAGCTACCGAAAAGCTGAGGCGACCCGACCCGCGGGGAGGGTGGGGGAGCCAAGAGAAGTCGCCTCTCCCTCTCTCTAACCTGACTCAGAACTGTGTTCCTGTATCTTTTCAAAATTAAGTAAGGTAATAGAGGACGGGTGTTTTAGTCTGCTCATTAAAATTGTTTTTTTGTTGTTGTTGTTTGTTTTGTTTCACATTCTGAATTTAACAGTCACGTACTATTCAACAGAAAAGGAGAAGAAACGTGAACTGTAGCGAGTCGTGTTTCACCAGGGGCTTGCTGGTCCTCAGACCCCCAGCTTCTGACTTCTTTTCACCTTGGCGCTGAGCCCCTGGAAGGCGTAGGTAGAGACAGGGCAGCAGCAAGCTTGCCAATATGGGGCCCAAAGAAAAGAAGCGCTTTCTGTGTTTCCAGGCTTCTTGCTGCGTTTCTTGAACACTCTGATCCCACAATGGAAGTTTCTGCTTTGAAAATACTATAGCATCCATACAGTGTCCTTCAAATAAGAGGGAAAGTGGCATTTGTGAGGATTCACTAGACAGCCTTGTATGTGGTAGCAATAGAGAGGAATCCGCACTGAAAGAGGCAGAACTGTTGAGGAATGGAGAGTGATGTCAAACGCGGTCCACAAGGGTGCCTGGGTATCTACTGTGAGCCTAGCAATGAGCTGGAGATGCAAAGGTGGACCTTTCAGAGCCTATCTTCGAGTAGATTGCAAATCCAGTAAAAGAGAAAGTTCCCCAATCCCCAGGAACGACTTCCGGGGCTGGAAATGTAGCTCAGCTGGTAGAGTGCTTGCCAAGCACGCTTGAAGCCTTGGGTTGGATTCCCAGGTGGTGGTGCCTGCGGTCCTGCCAGCACTAGAGAAGTGGGGGAGTAGGGTCAGGAATTAGAGGCCATCCTTGGCTATACAACGCGTAGGAGGGCAGCTTGTGCTGCCAGAGACTCTGTCTCAATCAAACAAACAAAAAGGAAAAGAATGTCTGAGAAGTGGAGTCTGGGGGTCGGGGTAGGAGACCAGAGAAGGCAAACCAGATCCAGGTAGGAATTTGGCGTTTGTCGATCTTTAAATAGTCTCCTTAGCCCAGACTGGCCGTGAATTCTTGGCAACCAAGTATGAGAATGGCCTTAAGCTTCTGAGCCTCTTGCTTCCACCCCCTGATTACCGGGGTTACAGGCAGGTGCCATTACACCTATTTATACTACTGCTGGAGATTCATCTCAGAGCCTCCTGGATGTTAGGCAAGGGCTAGTCCAACTGAATTACAGCCCTAGCCCCAGGCAGGAAACCTGAAAAGGCTTTCTAGAGAAAGGATGCTTCCTCTAACACTTAGATAACAGGTGGCATTGGCCACAGAGCGGGGCAGAGGCTCTGTGGAAAAGAGATCACAAGGTGTGCAAAGGGCCCCCAGGTCTAAGAAAATGAGACACTGTATGCACAGCTGTAGCACAGGACATGGACAAAGGGTGAGCAAGCTGAAGAGGCCAGGATTTTGATGGGAATCCATCCTAAAGTCAGGGCACTGTTAAATAAGTCAACAGGATACTCAGAATTGTCCCTAACAATGGCCAGCTGAGCGGCAGTTCGCATGGTGGTGTGAAGGGACCCAGAAAGCTGACTGGGCACTGACTCGGTGCACCTGTCTTTAAGATGTAGGAGACTGAAGTGGAAGAGATGGAGGAGGCACACCAGGTTCCGTTAGAGGACAGAATTGACAGAGGGTGGGAAGAATTTGAGCTCACTTCAGGTTCTCACAATGATCAATGGAAGCCTTTGTTGGGATGAACAACTCAGGAGATGGGCAACAATATTTCAAATAATCAAAAAACTAGGGAAAATGATTGATGGTATCAGTTGATAATATCAGTGGTAATTTTTAAATTAGTGTTTGATCATGGGAAACTAAACAATTAAATATGGTGAAATACCATGTAAATTTTTACAAAGAATTTTTCTCATTTTAATTTTTGAGACAGGGTCTCACTATGTAGTTCTGGCTATCCTGGAACTCACTATTTAAACCAGGCTGGTCTTGAACTTACATAGAGCTGTCTGCCTTTGCATCCCCAGTGCCCCAATTAAAGGAGTCCACTACACCTGGCAAATTTTTACAAAGACGCTATAGCACCATGGGAAATACTAATAAATGGAATTAATTAAGTGAACTCAGTAATACTTTAGAGGACTGGAGAGATGGCTGAGGGGTGAAGAGGACCCAGGTTCAGTTCCCAGCAACCATATGGTGGTTACAATCATCTACAACTCCAGTTCCAAGATATCCCATGCTCTCTTCATACTTCTGCAAAAGGTTACAACCATCTACAACTCCAGTTCCAAGATATCCCATGCTCTCTTCATACTTCTGCAAAAACACCAGACTCCCATAGTGTGTGTGTGTGTGTGTGTGTGTGTGTGTGTGTGTGTGTGTGTATGAGGAGGCAACACTCATAAAGTAAAATAAAGCTAAAAATAGTTAAAATAAATACTTTAGACTAGGGATATAGTTCAGTTGGTAGAAAGTTTACTCAGCATGCACAAAGTCTTAGGATGGATCCCTAGTACTTTGTAAATTGATGGGGTTATTGATTACAGCATTCAGGAGGCAGAAGCAGGAGGATCACAAATTCAAAATCATCATTGACCATGTAATGAATTTTAGGATCACCTGAGTTACATAAAACCCTTCCTCAAAAAGTTATTAATACTTTCATCATAACTATATCAAAGGCAGTCTGTAAGCAGAATAAATGCTTGGAAGAATATATTAAAGTGTTTGCTATAGGGACTTTATTTCTGTTTGTGGCCAGAGATGATTCCTTCAATTGATTCTCTAGAGCTTCCAAATTTCCATATTAAATAAATATTACTTTGTAATGGAGAAAGGAACCTACTTTCCTTAGTTTTTCTACAAAAGGGCAAATACTCCTTTGACTTTAAAAGAGGTGATTTGGTGGAGGCACGTGGTGCATTCCTGTAATCCCAACATTTGTGAGGCTGCAGCCGGATGGTATTTTGAATACCAGCCTGGGATATATAGCAAAGCCCTGTCTCAAGGAAACAAAATTACCATTTTAATGTAACAAAGTGGTAGCACTCTTGCCTAATATGCTCAAGGGTCTGGGCTCTATCTCCAGCACCACAAAACAATAACTTCATGAATAAATAAAAGTTAAAAATGGTCAGGTGTGATGGTGTCTCTTTTAATCCCAGCAGAGGCAGGTGGACCTCTGTGAATCTAAAGCCAGCCTGATGGACAAAACTGAGTTCCGGGCCAGTCAAGTCTGCATATGAGATCCTGTCTCAAATTAATAAGTAAATTGATTAATTGATTAATTGATAATTTTAAAATAAGAACATAAAAATTTTAACTCTATCCAAAAAAAAACCTCTACCTGCATTTTCTCCCAGCATTATAGATTTGCATTAAATTCAAAACTGCAACAATTTCTCAAGTATTGTTACATACGTGACCTATAAACACACCGAAAACAAAATGTTTTCAAAGACTTTGAAAATGCCTGCATTTGGATATTTGTTTTCTCCTGTGTGGGAAAGAGGAAGCAGGAGAGCTTGTTCTCAGGAAATGACATCAAAGATGTTAGTTGATTCAGAGTACTGGCAAGACAAGTCCAGGCCTTTCCTCTAATGGGGTGTGATGGGTTAGACCAGGTGAGTAGGCTGCCAGGGCTGAGACAGAATCCTGACATGGCAGTCTTGGTGGTGAACAGCCTGAATGAGAGTGTCACCCTCTGGGATGGTGTGTGTGTGTGTGTGTGTGTGTGTGTGTGTGTGTGTGTGTTTACATGCGTTTTTATGCACATGAATGTGAGGCCAAAGGAGGGTGTCAGGGGCCCTCCTCCATCACTCTCTACCTTATTCCTTTGAGGCAGAGTCTCTCCCTTTACCTGGATCTCCTGGTTTTTGTTTTTGTTTTTGTTTTTGTTTTTAACTAGGCTAGTAACTAGCAAGCCTTAGTAATCCTCCTGTCTCTGACCACCTTCCCCCACCCACCCAAGTGCTGGGGTTATAGGCACTTATCTAGATACATGGTTGCTGGGATCCAAACTCAGGTCCTCATGATTACATAGCAAATGTTCCAACCATTGAGCCATCTCTAGCCCATGGATGGGCTTTTGATTCTGTATCCCATTTACTGGATAAAAAGAAACATTGTATTCAAACCTGAGTATAAGATTTGTTTTAGAATGTGTTAGGAAAGGCAGCCTGGTGGTCATAGTGCGGTCCAGGACAGCCAGGACTACATAGAGAGATACTGTTTCAATAAAGTAAAAAGAGAAAAAGAAAGGAAGGAAGGAAGAATGAAAGAAAGGGAGGGAGAGAGAGAGGGGGGTACAGAGTTTTCCTTAAGAATTTCCTTATTTGGAAGTGACTAAAGCAAGCCAAAGACTTTCCTCCATGCCAGGTGACTTAGGAAGTATTCTGCGCATACCCAACTGGCTAGGGAACCCAGGAGGCAGATTCTACTGTGTCGTCACGGTCATCTCACTTGGCAGATGATGAAACTGAGGTAGAGTGATGATGAGTCATTGATTCAAAGTCATGTGGCTGGTACAGGTAGAGCTGGGGTTTGACTCAGATAGTTGTCTCCCTCGTTTGTGGTGCTAACTGCTACACCATGGAGCTTCTAAAGATTGGAGATTATGGTTTCCTTGGCTACATTAGCATTTGTAGCAAACATCTGTACTATGTTCCTGCTGACTGATGATTACATAACAACCACCGAAGTAGCTTCTGGAACTAGCAAAGTGCACTGAAGAGGGAACCAAGCAACAATGGTTCATGCCTGTAATCCTAGCACTTGGGAGATCGAGGCAAGAGGAACAGGAGTTTAAGGTCATCTCCTGCTACCTATGGAGTTTGAGGCCAACCTGGGCTACAGGAAAACCTGACTCTCAAGAAACAACCAATAAAATGAAAAGGATTAAATCAGAAACATGAAAAAGACCAAATGACAGCAAATAAGGCAACACTGTATCCACACACGACTTCATCTGAGTGTCTAGCATGACACTGATTAGTGACTGTTGGTGAGGAGAAGCTGTGCTTTTCCCATCAACAGAAAAATGACCATGGCGTGGCAGGACCATCTGTGACACAGGTAGGAGAGGACCTAGGTTGGTAAGGCAAAAGCTCCTAAGAGAAGGACCATACTCCCCGGGCTCTGAATTCGGCCTCAGAAATTCTGCAGGGAGCCACGTGGTCACGCATGACTGTAGCCCCAGCACTTGGGGGACAGATGCAGAACTGCCATGGGTTTGAGGTCAGTGTGGACCACAGAGTGAGACCCTTTGGTCTCATGTGTGAAGGGAAAAGAATAAAGTAAAACTCTGACATGAGCTTGCCTTCTGCTCCCCAGACCAGCATATCTCTTTAGACGCCTTCCATTGGTACCAAAACAACCCTAGGTATTCAGGGCAGAATTGAAAGAAAGAATGTAGGGTGCTCCATACTAGAGCCCCACAGCTGGTCCCAGCCAAAGGTCTTCTGCTGTTTAGACAACAGCACTTTTTGGGGGGTGAGGGGTGTTGTTTCAAGACAGAGTTTCTCTATGTAGCCCTGGCTGTCCTGGAACTCTCTTTGTAGACTAGGCCAGCCTTGAACTCACAGAGATCCACCTGCCTCTGCCTCCTGAGTGCTGGGATTAAAGGTGTGTGCCACCACTGCCCGAAGACTTTTGTTTTCTCCCATGATGTAAGAAAGGGTTCAATTGTCTGCAGCAGAGAGCATCCTTACTGGCATGCTTGTATACTTGCCCTCCCAAATGATCACCTAATCTTCCTAATGTTACAAACCCCATGCTCACCTCACCACTACCAACCCTGATCAAGCCTCCAAGTAGAGTTAACTCCATCTGAGTTACTGGGAGTTACCTCAACTTCCCAAATGTCTTGGTTCTTTGCAATGGGCCTGAAGACAACAGGAGAAAAATCATGTGGCAGGTGGAGGTTGTGACAGAGACAAGAACCTCTTCTATTATAGGTAAGCCACACATAACATCAGCCTCAGACTACCCGGGAAGATAGGAAGGCACAGCTTTCCACTCTGAGCTCCTCCAACCTGGTGATGCTTGCAGTGAGTGGACTGCTGACATCACCTAATGGTGGTTATGTCACACCACACAGATTCTTATGATATGGTCCATGTATTTCTGCTGACGTGGAAGAAATCCCAAATAACAGCTACAGTCAAGTCCAAGCTTATTCTCATCAGTCTTTGGACCACGTAATAGGTTTTCTGCACCCTCCCCCATAATAGAATTCTCCACCTACTCAGTAAGCTGGATCAAGTCAAATTGAAAAGGTATAACAACAGGTTTTTGTGAGCAAAGCAACTTCCAGGTTGGTACTCCAGTCCCAGAATTCGAGGCCAGAGAAGCCGTGCCCACAAATGAAAGCAGGGAGAGTTTACAGGTTGTAGGGGAGGGAGGGGTGATGACGTGTTCACCACGAGCTGAGTTTGTGCCCAAGTGTGGTCAAAAGCTGAGCACTTAGGCGAGGACTTGGGCTGCTGGCCACAACAAGGGAGGAAGTTGCAATAGTCACCAAGAATGTGGAACTGAGCTCTTGGGTGCCTTTTCTTTGTTGGAGACTCTCTGAGAGGGTGGGATTTGGAGAGGGAGACAGGAATGGGGCTTTCTGGATCATGCAGGAGTGAGCTGGAGATTCCAACCCAACACCTGGACTAGCCTTTCTGATCTGGCTTGACCTGGATATACCCAGGCTACCCTTCCAGGAACGGCAGTGTTTTCTGTCAGTCCCAATTTCAGTTTGCCTGAATACCTGACCTCTGATCTGCTCTAGGAATATGCTAGTCCTTACAAATGGTAGACAGTGGGCATATCTTTCCGTCTGCATCTCTGTATTGAGCATATTAGTGACATTCACAGGTCTGTGATCCTAGCATTCAGGAGACTGAGGCAGGAGGATTGAGATTTTAAGGACAGTCTGGGCTACAGAAGAGACCCTGTCTCAAAACATACATGTATATGATTCAAGGAAGGATCCAGTGTGGGAGTCTAGCTGGGAGACTGGCTCCCACATTTCACCCCAAGGTGCTCTTGAGGAGTGAGGGATATTAGATAGAAGGACAGAAGGGAGAGAGAAAGACAGAAACACCGGATAGCCTCAAGAGGCCCTGGATCATTATTCACCAGCCCCTTTTTGTCTCTCTAAAGGCCTTTTTATACGAATGCCAAGGGGTGAAGCAAAGACCTCCCCCTAGTTCAGCCAAGTGCAGACCCTTCCAAACACCTGGTAACCACACATGTGGTCAAGCAATCCTCTAATGCAGCCCTGCTGGGTAATTAAAGCAAGCTCAGATCTCACTAGGAAACCTTTGTGGGCCTCCACCATCCAGGGGCCAGAGAGCTGATGTATGGCAGAAGGAGCCAGCCAAAGAAGCCTGAAAACATGGAACTGAAAGCCGCATTTGTCGTGATTGGTTTGTTTTTTAATTTTTAAGAACTCTATTTTAAGTCTAGCCACAGACTTTACATATGCAATAACATGAGAGTAGAGTAATTGGAAAGCTGGGTGTGGTGGTGCACACCCTTGATCCTAGAAGTCTGGAGGCAGAGGTTGGCAGAGTTCTGTGAGTTTGAGACCAGCTTGGTCTACATAGTGAGTTCCAGGCCAGCTAAAGATCCAAGTGAGACCCTGCCTCAAAAATTTTTTGAAATAGTTTAAAACAAAAAAACAAAAACAAAAACAAAAATGGAAATTTTAAGGTCGCAAAACCCTCCCACCAGAACAAATTTTTAAAAATCACTTTTCCCAAATGTGTCAATATGACAAGTGTATTCAGTGACTAGTCATGTCTGATTCCTGTGGCACTAATGGTCAGTAGAATTAAAAATTAAGCCCAATTTTCATAGTCATTGCCTCAAAGATGTTAACATATGTTGGGTTGTTTAGGGATACAAAAAACATTGTTCTTGCTACTTGAGTCCACAAAGAGCTGAATTCCAGCATCTACTATGAGAAAGGAAAAAACTATAACAGAGTTAAAACTAAAAAAAAGTTAGGTTTCTATCCTCTTTTGTGGCTCATGTATCCTTTTGCCTATATTTTGTCCTTCCTCACCAAGTGATATGACCCTCTCTTGATCTCCTTTCTTGGGGTGGGGGGTGGGGGGCGCGGCAAAACAGCTTGACCACACAGCTGCCATGACAGGCTTAGAGGCCCAGACACAGCTTCTGGCTGGCAACACCTGGACCCAGGAAAAGCCATAAGCTGATGATACCCAGTGGGGCCTGCATCTAAGAGACATTCCAAACACTTCCTATACCCCTAGACAAATGTCAGCCAATCAGGGTCCTGAACTCTGGAAATCCCCTCACCCCAATCTCTGCTATGATAAAAATCCCACCTTGCCTGAGCTCTGGGCTCTGAGCTTGACAATAAAGTCTCTTTGCTTTTGCATACGGGATTTGGTCTCCATGGTGGTCTTTCCCCCCCCCCCCCCCAAATCTGGGCATAACACCAGTCACCAAGAGAGCAGATCTCCCTGCTAAACGCTTTAAGATCTTCCTTGCTGTAGCCAAGGCTTGATGCCCTGCCTGTGAGGGGCTATCCTCCGCTCCTCCCTCTCTCTTCCCTTCCTTCACTGTTCATTAGGGACAATGGCCCATGTGTACAGTCTGCCCCATGTGTCCAACATCAGCTAGAAGTGGGGAGTAAGAGAACAGGAAATGTAATTGTGTAGATAAGCATGTGCTTGGAATGGAGAATTCATCCCAGCACCAGGGAGGCAGAGACAGATCTCTGTGAGTTCGAGGCCAGTTTGATCTACATAGCAAGTTCCAGGCCAGTAAAGCTATATAGTGAGACTCTGTCTCAAAAGTAAAAACAAAACAAAAACAGAATGGAAGAGGCAGAGTGAGAAAACCTGGCTTTTTGGCATATCTGTGCCTAACCACGTGAGTTGGGACAAGCTTCAACATCTGACCATGGTGTCTTCTGTTCTAATACAAGACTGATAGTGGCCTGGATGGGTTCAGGTCCAGCCTCTTTTCTTCCTTAACCCCTTCCCCAGCTCTGTTCCCTGAGGAGGGAGGGAGGAGTGAATCTGTGGCTGCTTAGTGGGCCAGGTGATGAGCTGTGCAATCTCACCCTCTGGAGAAGTACGGCCTTTTTTCGCCAGCTTCTCGAAGCCAGTAACTCAACACGAGTCCTGGCCTACTGATCTGGCCTATTGCTCTCTTCCCGAGTGAAATAAGCCTGCCCCGAGCTAGATTCAGTCCAGAAGCCCCTCCCTTGCCTCTTCTTCACTTATGTCACTGTTGGTACTTTGGTCACCTTCTCCGTGGACTCAGAGCACAAGAACAGAGGGCGGACACTGAAGTGTGGCTTGATGGAGAGTACTGAGACATGGCATTGGCCTTCTCTTCACATTGCCGCCTCTATGAAGTCTAGCCTGGGCTTGGGGCCAGCCTTGGCTTGGCCTCAGCACTTGTTCCTAGGGACAGAGGCAGGACAGCACTGAGCTTCTAGCTCTTCACTATTCTCTGCCACCTGAACAGACCCAGTGACAGGACCATCTTACCAGATTGTTCCAACAATGTCATCCAATAGTCTGACAGAAAACCATCAGCCTTGGTTTGCTCTCTGTTGCTATGACAGACACCATGACCAAAAAGCAATCTGGGGAGGAAAGGGTTTATTTCAGCTTGCACATCAGGTAATGTCCACCATTGAGTGAAACAGGGCCAGGAACTCAAGGCAGGAACCTGAAGCAGAGCCCATGGAGGAAGGTTGTTTACTGGCTGGACCCTCCCATATCAATCCTTAATCAAAACAGTTCCTCACAGACATGGCCACAGTTCAATTTGACTGAGGCAATTCTTCAATTCGGATTCCCTCTTCCCAGGTGACTCCAGATTATGGCAAGTTGACAATAGAAACTAACCAGGTACCATCTAAAAAAAAAATGTAAAGCAATAGTTTTTAATTCTAAGCTTCTCCTATGTTAGTTTCCACTTTGCTAAATGTAGTTTGGAAATACTAATGTTGCTGAGATGTCCATCAACAGATAGATGGATAAAGAAAATGCGGTAAATATGCACCATAGAAATTTTCAGCCATAAAGAAAAATGAAATAATGATATTGCAAGAAAGTGGATAGAAATGGAAATCATTATGTTAAATTAAAACGATAAATGCCTGTTTTCTCTCATATGTGGATTTTAGATCCAATTCTTACATATCTGTCTATATGAGGGCATATAGGTCATGGACAAAAAAAAGGTGGGGGAGCATGGAGGCAAAAGGGGTCTTAAAAAGGGTTGGGAGCCGGTCATTACAAATGACACGAAAGCATAAAGGGCGACAGAAGGGTAGAAGGAACAAGCAGGAGGGGTGAGTCAAGGATTGGGGGCGGGGAAGGAACGTCAACAAAAACGAAATGTGTGGAAATGTCATAATGAAACCCACTACCTTGTATTCTAAGTTAAAAACAAATAGTAAATAAACCCTAAACTCTGCAGCCCCCCCCACACACCCACACCCCACTTTGGAGAACCACTGGAGGAATGCCTTCAGCTTACACACTAAAAGGCGTCGTCTGCCCTCACGTGATTTATCGAAAACCTCTTCCTGTGCTGTGTTTATAATCTGAGTGGCCCCCAAGGTCCTTAAAATGTTTCTTCTCTGGGATGCAGATCTATGGGGGTGCTGTAGACTTTCAAGAGATAGGGTCTTGAGAAGGGGTGTCCATCCTGAGGACATGGAGAGGGCATCATGTTTTCAGGAGGGCCTATGAGACCTGCTAGTCATCTCTCTCTCTCTCTCTCTCTCTCTCTCTCTCTCTCTCTGGTTCCCATGGCAGCTGCAACCATTGGCCCTGACAGGCTCTCCAGGGCTGGCCTCACCAGGGGTTCTATCAATTGGACTGCCTGATCTTGAACTTGAACCTCCAGAACTGTAAGCCAAATTAACCTCTTCACTTAATAAGTAGTCTTTGCAAGGCATTTCGTTACAGTGAGAGAAAGCTGAGTGATAGATAAACTGTAAAGTTAGTATAATATTAAAACCCACTGGCAGGATGGCTCAGTGGGCACAGGCCCTTGTTGCCTGGTAACCTGAGTTTGATCCCAGAGCCCACATGGTAGAAGCCGATAACCAACTCTAGAATG
This sequence comes from Peromyscus eremicus, assembly GCF_949786415.1. Taxonomy (NCBI): domain Eukaryota; kingdom Metazoa; phylum Chordata; class Mammalia; order Rodentia; family Cricetidae; genus Peromyscus; species Peromyscus eremicus. Next base: position 28,560,607 of record NC_081417.1, on the reverse strand, counting down.
TTGTCCTCCGAGTGCCAAACGTGTGCTGTGGCACATGCCCCCATAAATAAATCAACCTAAGAATCGAACAAACACAACAAGCCCTTGTTGGCCATATTCCTTATGAGTGATTTCTTAAAGCTCTATAAATCAGGGTAAAGCTCTGTTACCCACCTGCCATATTCTTCCATTGAGATGTGGCCAGTTACACCATACAAACTGTCTCTGTTTGGCTCCTAGTTAATTACCTAATTTCTAGCAGCAAATGGGCTGCTTCTCTTCTTGCTATCCCTTAGCAAGCTCTGCCAGCTAGTTCTGCTACTCACATCTATTTGCTCCATGCTGTTGCTAGCCTTTCTGGAGTTCACACATGGAAAGCATGGCCCTGGTCCCACAGCTATTCTCCAAGCAGCAGCACTGACCTCATGGAAACATCTCAGCACATCTCCTACGTGTGTGCCAAACAGCATGTCTAACCCACAGGATAAGCTAGCTGTGGGACTCTAAATAAGACTAATTTTCTGAAACGGTAGATAACACCTCAGGGGAAAAAAATAAAACCCCAAATCTTCAGCACTAAAAATTCTAAGAAAGGCATGTTAGGAGTTTTTACATTTTCAAGTCAGGAGATGAATGGATGCCTGCAGATCATTACAGCAGAATAGAAGTGAAAATCAGCCACGGAGCTACATAACTGATCGCAGATGGCTGTGGGCATCTCCAAGCCTCATCACTGTCAAAACCCAGGTGTTGCTGCTCCCTCTGCCTTTCTCACTAGGCCCTTTGTGGAGCCAGGTGCTGGCAGAGGGTGCTCCCTCTTCAGTGTGCCATCAGCACCTCTGGTCCTAGGAGACTCCAGGGGATTCCGTCTCAGAGTTCACACCAGAACCCACAGAGGAAGGGGAGGAACATTCACTGGAACAGTACCCTGGCCACCAGTCCTGACAGCATAGCACAGCAGGTCACATCTCACACACAGGGGCCCCATATCATCTCAGAGAATGACAGTGTAGAGGACAGTGGACTCCCTGGCTCAGTCAGCTACCCTAACATAGGCCTCTCAGGCAGGAGTCTAATACATGTGTCTCTTGTCATGTGTGGAGGCCAGAGGTCAGCCTCTGGTGTCATTCTTCAGGAGCCATCCATCTTATTTTTTGAGACAGGGTCTGTCAGTGGGACCTTGGGCTCACTGATCAAGCTAGGCTGGCTGGTAATCCAGCAAGCCCCAGGGATCTACCTGCCTCTACCTCCTCAGTGCTGGGATGATAGACAAGCACCTCCACTCCAAGTCTTGTTTGTTTGTTTGTTGTTTGTTTGTTTGTTTTACATGGGTTCTGGGAACAGAATTCAGTCGTCATTTGCCATACTCAAGCATTCCACGGCTACTTCTGAAGTGCCCAGACTAGCAGGATATATATGAGGCACTGGATAGAAATCCACGAATGTGGAGACCTTGTTCCTTTCCAGGCACCAGAGTGAAGGTGAGGCTGATGCCTTGACTTGAGTTGGCTTCTCATCAGGAAGTGGTGCAGACTTCATTCCTTCATTAGTGGGGATGTCTCTGACTGGCCAGCAAACACTTAACACATTTGTTTTACTCAGCATAATTATAATCCTGCACTGATGAAAGAATTTGCTCCTGTTAGCACACCCCTGGTCCCATTCTTCTCACATGGAGATGGAGTAGCTCCTTCGGACTACCCCAGGACAGGTGTTCATGCTTTGAACAGTCCCAGAAACCCAAACTGGCCACTCCAGTTGCTTTTGTTTTGATCCAGAGTATCTGTCTGGATAGGCATATAGCTCAACAGTAGAGCAGAATTTACTTATAGATATGTCTGACAAAGGGAGGGAGTAGAGGGATGAGGAAAAGTGGGTCTTTGATTTCCCAATGCTGACCTCTTCAAGCATTCCAGATTACAAGGGGGGAATTTTAGAGACACTCCACCTGGATCAAAAGCATCACCTGGAAATTCTCATTTCTCAACCATGTTTGTCACAACCTCTCACTCAATAATGATAGACTCCTTCCAGTCACAGAGTCTGAATTGATGTGGGAGACTGGCTCCCACATTTACAACAGGGTACTCTTGAGGAGAGAGGGAGAAGAGATATTAGAAGGATAGAGAGGAGAGAAACAGATAGAAACACAGGATAGCCACGGGAGAGCCTGGATCATTATCCACCAGCCCTTTCTGACTCTCCTAAATGGCCTTTTATAGGAATGCCAAGGGGTGGAGCAAAAGACCTCCCCCTAGCACAGCCAAGTGCAGACCCTTCCAATCACCTGGTAACCACACACATGGTCAAGTAATCCTCTAATGCAGCCCTGCTGGGTAAAATAAGCTCAGATCTCACTAGGAAACCTATGTGAGCCTCCACGACTATGCAGGTCTTAGGTCTTCCTTCTTGAATAATCTTCCTTGCCTGTCATGGAGATTCTTTCCATGAAGCATACTCTGGCTTAGGTTGAAAGCTATCAAGAAGAAAGTTGCCCAGCTTTGGCTACCAGCCTCTGGCAGGAGGGGGTACAGAGCTAACTCAGTTCTAACTCCAGTCCCTACTAAGAGCTTGCAAACATCCACAGTGATCTCCATAGCTGCCACAGCTCCCAGAAAAGGAGTAGAGGATAATAAAGATGGAATATCCATTTTTGGAATGAGTCTAAGGTGACTATAGCAGTCTTAACTGCACCAAGCCCTTTTCTAAATCAAAACTCTCTCCTAACAGATGTTCAATAAAATTTTCAAGAGACTGTTTTGATTCCCAGGAGAAAACAGTCATTTCAAAACACTTCAAAGTATCCACTCAAGTAAACAAAAACCCATGGTAATTATAAAGACACTTTTAGCTCTTTAAGTAGCTCATACATACATGTGTTCCTATCATAGCAGTAGGATTTCTGTACAACCTAACTTGATTGTGGGAGGCCTACCCCTTTGTGGGAGGCCTACCCCTTTATAATCAGAAACAAAGGAGGAGTGGAAACTTTTAGGAAGAAGACAGAAAAGCTCCCCTAATTATGATTATGACACCTTCACTTAAGTTTTCCAGGGGCCAGTGAGACCGTAAAATTATATTTTAAGCTATCATAAAAATGTTCAAATACATCTGAATATAAAAAGTAATAAAAATAATTCTAGTATGAACATCACTATACATGTTTTACGAACTTACATTCAACATTTGCACTTTTTACAAACTTACATTCAACGTTTACACTTTTTACAAACTTATAATCAAAAGGAAACTCTATACAACTATTTTACAAACTTTAGCACACATCTAGAAAAAATCTCTTAACAGAACTAACATTCAAACTCTATAGGAATATTTTACAAACTTTAGCAAACATCTAGAAAGAATCTCTTAACAGAACTAACTTGCATTCAAAAGCAAACTCTATTGGCAAACATCTAGAAGAAAATTCTTAACTAAACTATTACATTTTTTTTCTAACAAGACAGAAAGTACATAAATCATTTCTAAAGTTTGGAGTTTATATCATTCTAAGCTTTATTTGGTGAGTGAGGGTAAAATTCCCTCTTCTATATTTTTAAAGCTGCTTTTTAAGACTGCTATGGGCTCTTTCCACTATGCCTTGTCCTTGAGGATTATAAGGAATACCTGTTTTGTGCTCATTTTGCCATCTTGCTTTTCCATACCAAGTAATCCCCATCTGACAGGCAGGCTGTTTACCTGTTTGCCATTCCTGGGAGGCAAGCTAACAAAGCTTGTGGAAAATAAACAGTGCTTTGGGGTTTTGGGGGCCTATACTGGCAGTATTTCCCTTGAGCATTTTGCTGCTCTGTTTTAGGAAACATTTTAAAGCTTTTATCGCAGTCTATCTCCATTTTATCCAGACCTGCTTGCCTATGGCGACTTGCTTTTACAAACTACATTTCCCAAGCTGCATTTCTCTATGCTGTCATGCTGTTATGTGCTACATTTCCCACGCTGTCTTACAAGCTACATTTCCCAAGCTGCTTTTCTGGGTTTGGGAGAAAACTTCCATTAACATGGTCTGTACTCATGCTGAAGTCAAAAATCAAGCTTTTGCTTTTACCATGGGAGGTTTTTGTGTTCCCTAAGCTTGCATTAGGACACCTGCATTACCATTTGATGGGTGTACCTCTCTAATCAGATTCTTCACCTGACACTGTCCCCAGAATGGGTCACATTCATCTGAGTACAATCAGACAGGCATTTGTTGCCAGAAGCAACTTTGCTCCCCCCACCTCACTGGGGCAGTGAAAAGGAATGAGAGTACTTGAAAAAAAAAAAAAAGAGCTTTTTCAGAAAGATCTTTTCCCCAATAGAAAAAAAGAGCTTTTTCAAAAGAGCTTCTTTCAAAGCCGTGGGTGCCACATAGCCCCACTACTGACTCTGGGCTCTTGGTTGGGCAGGTGGTTCCTGTACTGCCTCTGCCGTGGCTCCATCCTCAAGAAAACTGCCTGGCAACCTCAGGGACCCCATTATCCCTGGAACACACTCAAACTTGGAGGTGCTTGCTCCCCGGCCCTCTGCTAATTGCTTTCCGATTGCTGGTTAGAAGCAGAGACACAACGTTAACAGCGAGGATTTGCAATGCTCCCCAGGAGTTTTTCTATGCTAGGGCAGTTACAAGTGACTCTCCCATTCTGATAGATGTTTCTTCCAGGTGAATTTAATTTTTGCCCCTAAAGAAAGAGAAAAAAAATCCGAGAAGGAAAAACCTGAAAAGCTTTCAGTGTTTGAGAGAAAGATTACTAAGTTTTTCCAAGACTTCTGTTCCCAATTCTCAGCTTCATGGCCAAGAGGAAACTAATTCTGATGGTATGAGGTTTTCATACAGTGGCCATGCCAGGAGAGTGAAGGGTTTTATTTCATCTACATCCACCTCAAGCAAAATTCTTTCCCTGTAACTCAGGGCTTAAAGCTAAGCTATTCATAGGCCAAAAGCTTCCACAGGAATCTTTTTCTGCCCATTTTCTTTCATAGTATTTTTCATTACTCTGATTCTTCACAGGAGTTTGCATTCATAGTCTCATAGTTGGAAAATCAAGGACATAGTTTCTCTGTCTTGTTGCTTATCTATCTTATCCTAAGTTTTTTCTTACCCAGTATTCCTAATTCTTTTATCTAAATTTCTTTTTACCCAATAGTCCTATACCTAATCCTATATTTTTACTTAATTTTATAGATAGAAATTAAGAAAGAGAAAGAAAGAAGCCTAGATAGAGGTATTGCTGCAGCCTCACTTTTCACTTCGGCATTTCCTTCAGCCACTTTACTTTCACTCTCAAGAACAAAATACCATTGCCTTTATTTTTAACCCATTATTGGGCGTTCCCCCTTTCACCCGGGATGCCCCCTCTCTCCTTTCACCAAGTCCCCATCCCTGTTCCTGGTGCCATCTGTAGGAGATCTGTTCCATCTTTTCCCCAGAGTACTCTTGAGGAGAGAGGGATAAGAGATATTAAGTAAAAAAATAGAGGGGAGAGAAACAGATAGAAACACAGGATAGCCTCAGGAGGGCCTGGATCATTATCCCCTAGCCCCTTCTGTCTCTTCTAAAGGGCCTTTTATAGGAATGCCAAAGGGTGGAGCAAAAGACCTCCCCTAGCACAGCCAAGTGCAGACACTTCCAATCACCTGGTAACCACACATGTGGTCAAGCAACCCTCTAATGCAGCCCTGCTGGGTAAAGCAAGCTCAGATCTCACTAGGAAACCTTTGTGGTCCTCTACAAATTGATGTGATTTTGCTGAATTGCTTTGGTAGGTATAGACAAGTCTCCCAAGGCTGAGAGACTTGGAGGAGTTGGCTCCAGTGACTGAGTCTCTTGACCCTTCACCCAGGGTGGTCAGCACAGGGTTGCTGGGCTCCAGTACCTTCCCAGAGCAGTCTACAGCCAGAGCAACCTCAGTTTGCACAGACTCCACCCTGAGATGTTCCAGAAGGCAGCCTGCCATCGGTCATTAACCAACCATTCTGAAGCTGCCTAGAGCAGTCCCTCCCCACCAAATGACAGCCACCATCCACTGCATTTCATAGGCTGTGACCAGCATTTTTGAAAACTAAGAAAAGGTGAGTAGAAAACATCAGAGTGACAGTGAATCTGTATCATGACATTCCTAGAACATGGAATGTAATTCTGCTGCGGCTCTCAGTCAAGGCAGACAGCAGGCAGCCTTCCTTCTCAATTTGGATTTTTAAAAACAATTTTAATTTTACTACATTTATTTATTTTATTTCGTGTGTGTGTGTGTGTGTGTGTGTGTGTGTGTGTGTGCGCGCGCGTGCGCGCACATCCATGCCATGGTGCAGCATGTGGAAGTCAGAGGACAACTCTTAAGGGAGTGGGTTCTGCCACCAGCGAGGTTCTAACAACCAGACTCAACACGTCAGGCCTCCTTGAAGGCAGGCACTTCATCTGCTAAGCCATTTCCCCAGCTCACACTTTTTGTTGCTATTTCTAACTCTGCTTTCAATACTAATACATACACAATGTACTTCATTTCTCATGCCTCTGTACCCATAGTCCTTATACTAGTTTCATTATTACTTTGACAATAAATCTACCTAACAGAAACAACTAAAGGATGAAAAGACGTATTTTAGCTCATGGATTCAGAAGTTTAAATCCATAGTCGCTGGTTCTGTTGAATCTCAACCCATGGTAAGGCAGGAGCATGTGGTAGAGCTCACCTCATGATGAACAGGAAACAGAACAGAGGGGACTAGGAACCAGGTATGACCTGCAAAGGCATGCTTCCATTGACTGCTTCCTCCAGCACAGGCCCTACCTCCTGAAGGTTCCAGAGCCTTCCAAATAGCACCACCAGCTAGGGAACAAGCAATCAATACATGAAACTCTGGGGGGACATTTTATATTGAAGCATAACATTCTTCAAAGATATCAAATACTCCTGCATACCCCACTTTGCCTTAAAAAGGTGATTTTAAGACATGTATTGTTTTTAAGATGGGAACAGCTTACATAAAAATCTATGTTATTTAAAACAATTCCAAACATTTTCATTTTACCATTTTACAGAACTTAAACCCTCTTTCCTCCCCACCTCTTTCTGTCTCTCTCTGTCTCTCTCTGTCTCTCTCTCTCTCTGTCTCTCTCCCTCTCTCTCTCTCTCTGTCTCTCTCTGTCTCTCTCCCTCTCTCTCTCTGTCTCTGTCTCTCTCTCTCTCTCACACACACACACACTCTTTCACACACACACACTTTCACACACACACACACACACACACACACACACACACACACTTTCCTTTCTCAGGTCAAGGTTGCAAACGAAAGAATGCTTCTAGGATTTGCCCTGAGATTCATCAGCATCCCATAGACTGCGACACCTCCACTTCTGGCTTCTCAAACCCTGCCCATTTACAGAGGTCCTCTGTGGACAGCGACCTCACTGCCCTCTAGGTTCAGTGTATTGGCTGAGCCCAGCCCACTCCCTGTGAGGGTGCCATCGCTGACGGGTTAATCCTCCGTGCACTGAAGCCTGACACAGTGTGAACCATAACCACCCCTCACAGCTGTTACGGCATCTCAAGTGCCTGACAAGAAGCATTCACGTCTGACCTAAACCTCACCTGTTGCAACGTGACTCCACCTCGTAGACCCGTTCTGTGAGAGGGCCAACAGTTAATTCTCACACCGCTGTAACGGGCTTGCTGGTGTCCAAAGCTCCGAGGAGCTTGTGGCCTGGTGCTGCAGTTCAGCGGCAGAGATGGCACACCATAAATCACCAGCGGAGCCACATGTGTTGTGAAGGTAGAGGGGCTGGAGGTGCCGGTGGAGGGAGCGGAAAGGCTGCCCTGGGATGGTCTGGCTGGGCCCGTGGAGGTGCAGGTTCCCTTGAAGCCCTGCTTGGAGCTGGACCCCAGCCGATGGATGCCTTCTTCCTGGGAATGCTTTTCCCTCAACTTCTCTTTTCAGTCTTGATAGTCTCCATTAATCTCCCTTTTTGTAGCCAAGCTTCAGCCCTTTGGTCCTCTCTGTTGTGGGGTTATTTCTTTTCTCCAAGCTGAGTGTTTGCACCTCCTCCCCAGGGTGTCAGGAACCAGGCCTTTGAGAAGTTAGCACTCCCATGCCCTGGGATCAGTCCCTTATAAAAGGAGACCTCAGAGAGCAGCCCCTGCCACCCACCATATGAGGTTATAGTGAAAACAGTGATCCCGAGCCAGGAGCCATGGACATTCTGTTCGGCCTAGAGTGGTCACAAAGAGTGGAAACAGCACAGAAGACACCCTCCTTCCCGTCAGGATGACTGCAGTAGATAGGACCACTGCTCTTCCTCACACTCTTCAACAGTGTCCTAATGTCACAGCAGTTGGCCTTGAACCCCTGATCCTCGTGCTTACACACACAGAGAGAGAGAGAGAGAGAGAGACAGAGAGAGAGAGACAGAGAGACAGAGAGAGAGAGAGAGCCCTTATTCTTCTTTATCTGACTATAAATGAACATGCTATAAGTAAAGAAATCAAGTAAAGAGATAACTTGTTAGAACCAGATGGATGAGCCTATGAAAATGGACACATGGAGTGTGCCTGGGTTTCACTGCCCTTTTCCTTCAGATCTCCCTTTCTCCTTTTACTGTCTAGCATCCACACCAGAAAGATGAAAACTCCCTTCCCTGACCTCCCTTACTGCTAGGGAGAGCAGTCTGATACATCCGTGACTCTAGGTAGAGATGCTGGGCAGGGATTCCCTTCTGAGAAACTGCAGAGCTGTATAAAGACTTTGACTCTTTAATTTTCTCTTTTTTTTTTCTTTTTTTTTTTTTTTTTTTTTTGGTTTTTCGAGACAGGGTTTCTCTGTGTAGCTTTGCGCCTTTCCTGGGACTCACTTGGTAGCGCAGGCTGGCCTCGAACTCACAGAGATCCACCTGGCTCTGCCTCCTGAGTGCTGGGATTAAAGGCGTGCTCCACCACCGCCCGGCTAATTTTCTCTTCTTGTTGGGAACAGAGACAGGATATCCAAAGGCACAGCAGCTGTCTTGTGATCCTGAATGTAATCACAAAGAAGAAATTCAAGCTATTATGATGGACACAATGAAAGCAAAAGAGAACCCAATCTCTGGTGGCATCATTGAGCCTCGCACAGCCTTGACCCAACTTCTCTGGGTGTCTTAATGATCAGTGAACAAACCAGGCACAGTGGTATATGCCTATGACCCCACACGTGGGAGGTGGAGACCAGAAAATCAGCAGTTCAAGGCTAGGTTGAGATATATCGATAGTTCCAGGCTAGCCTACACTGCAGGAGCCTATGTCTAAAAAAAAAAAAAATTAGTGGCTGAGGATGCATATGCAAGACCCTGGGTTTAATCCCCAAACCTGCTGCTGATAATGACAATGATGATGCCAATACTGCACCAAATAGTAATAATTTTAATAACAATAACTTACGAGACAAAGTTCTATCAGTTTACTTGTGTTAAGTTTGAATCAGCAAGATGCAGCTGAAGTTTTCTCTGGTCCTGCCTAGCCCCACAGACCCCACAGCCACTTATAAAATAATTACTCAGAAGCTTGTATTAATTAAAACTGCTCAGCCATTAGCTCAGGCCTACCACTGACTAGCTCTTACATTTAAACTCAGACCATTTCTGTTAATCTATATGTTGCCACGTTTTCTGTGGCTTTACCTGTGTGCCATTACATGCTGCTCCCTGGACAGCAGGCTGGTGTCTCCTGACTCAGCCTTCCCTCTCCCAGAATCCTCCTTGTCTGCTTATCCTGCCTATACTTCCTGCCTGGCTACTGGCCAATCAGCTTTTTATTAAACCAGTGTACAAAAGCATTATCCCACAGCATCAAGATACTTTGCTAAACTAATAGAGGAATGTGAAATTCTAAGAGTGAAGCTACAGTGTATTTGTGGAAGTCTTCTCTGAGGTAGCATTGCAGTTGAGACTTGAATGCTTAGTAGCCAGCTGTGATGAGGGGAAGTGTTACAGAGAACCGCAAGTGCCTAAGTCCTGAGGCAGGAACAAGTCTGATGTATTTGGGGAGCAGTGTGTGCCTGATAAATCATGAACAAGGGCTATTTTAACTACCCCGGAGGCTCTAGATGTAAGGGAGGGAGGGGCTAGCCCACAGGGATCCCTGTGAGCTGGCTCTAAAATTCTGGGTTCTATTTTAATTCCAAGAGTAAGATTTGAGATAGATGGATTTAAGATATATTTTATTTTTTAGGACAAGCCATACTTTAAATTTTATCATTATTGTGTGTATATGATGTGTGTATGGTGTGTGTGTGTGTGTGTGTGTGTGTGTGTGTGTGCAAGTGTGTGCACGTGTGTGGTGGTCAGAAGATAAGTTGCTACAATCTATTCTTTTCTCTCACTGTGGCATCCAGGAATTTTCATAACAAATTCCTTTACTGACTGAGCCAGCTCTCCCGCCCTGAGATGTATTTTAGAAATAAAATAGTGAGTCTCTCTTTAGTGAGATTTGATTGAAAAGGAAAGAAGAACATGGGGACTTAAAAAAAAAAATAGGTCCTAGATTTTTGTTTGGAACAACCACGTAGGATAGGGAAGCATTCCTTGAGTGAGGAAAAGAAATAGTGGGAGAGGTGGGAAAAGGGCGGAAATGCAGAATCAACAATCTCCTGCAGAGGCTTCCTCGGGCCAGGCCGCTGATGGGAGCAGATGCAGAGACCCACACCCAAACATTAGCCAGAGCTCCAGGAACCCGGAAGAGAAGAGGCGGGGCTTGGGGAACCCTGCAGAAGAGAGGAGGAAGGACTGTAGGAGCCAGAGAGGTTGAGGACACCAGGAGAACATGGCCCACAGAATCAACTAAACAGGGCTCCTCATGGGGCTTACAGAGCCTGAAGCCACAATCATGGAGCCTGTGTGGGTCTGTACTAGGTCCTCTATATACATGTTGTGGTTGTTAGTTTGGGGATTTTTGTGGGACTCCTAACAGTGGGAGTAGGGGTGTCTCTGACTCTTTTGTCTGCTCTTGGGACCCTTTACCTCCTACTGGGTCGCCTCGCTACCGAGGCTTGATATGAGGGCTTGTGCCTAGTCTTACTGTAACTTGTCATGCTGTGTTCAGTTGATATCCCTGGGAGGCCTGCTCTTTTCTAAAGGGAAATGGAGGAGTAGTAGACCTGGACTGCAGGGTAGGGTGGGGTGGGAGGGGGTGGGGGAGATTAGGAGGAGTAGAGGGAAGGGAGGCTGCATTTGGGATGTACTGTATGAGAAAAGAATAAAGAAAAAGAAAAAAGGGATAATCTCATGTCAAATTGAGTTTGAGAAGCCAGTTTCAGCTGTCAGTGGCCATGCCATCTGGGTGAGTGGATGCATGAGTGTGGAGCAGGGACAGGCCAAGCTGCAGCCAGGCTATGGGAACCGCCCACCTGTGGATGGTGTTTAAGGCATGGGTCTGCCTGTGATTTCCTATAGCATAGACATATAAAGTTAGAACGGAGGGAGCAAGGCAAGCAGAGCCAAGAGGCTCCAAGAAGGCAGGGAGAAGAGCGTTAGCTCTGATGCAGGGGGCAAAGCCCTCCCCAGGCTGGGCCCAGCGGGTGTTTGCCTCCCTTCTGTAAGAGCCGTCTCTCGGGAGAGTTGGGAAGAGCCTTGTTTTTGTGGGCTGAAGAAAAAATGAGATGAACCTCATTGTAGAGAGTTTTGCTCTGAATGGAAGCAGGAAACAGGGTCAGTAGGGCTTGGGATAATGAGAGATTTGGGAGGACTTTTGTTAGAGAGCAGACTGTGTTTGTATAGCCCTACACATTGTAGAGAGGGTGGTGGTGAGAGCTGGACATTTACTGAGCTCCTACTACATATCAGACACATTACAAATAACACCCCCCCCCCATTCCTCCCAATGGAGCACAGACAAAGCTAGGCTTTTGTTGTTTGTTTGTTTTCTGTGCTGGGAGTTGAGTCCAGGGTCTTGCGTATGAGAGCAAGCACTCTACCATTGAGCTACATCCCCAGCCCTGTGTTTTGCTTTCTTAAGACCTTAGTTTATGAGCTTGAACTTCTGACTATCCTGCCTCCATCTCCAGGTGCTGAGAACATCTGGTTCTCTAGCCTTCTTCTTACGTTTTATTTTGAGAAAGGCCTCACTCAATTGATCATACTGAACTTGAATTTTACAGCCAAGAATTCGTGATCCTCCTGTCTCCACCTCCTGGGTAGTTGGGATTATAGGCTGCACCACTAAACCCAGCAAAGGCTGGGATTGTTCACCATATTTATGATCATGAAAGAGACAAAATAAAGTATTATTGGTACTTCCAATTTGAGTCAGACATAATCTGAGCTCTGCTCCATGTTGGCTGTGCAACCTTGACCAAACTTACCTTAGTTTACTCGTCTGAAAAAAAAAATGAAAATAAAATGGTTGAAGATTAAAGTGAAATAATCTATGTAAAACATATAGCTCAGGGGCTCACACATAGTAAGGGCTCAGTAAATATTAGTTCTGGGGCAGCAAGATGGCCCAGCAGGTAAAATCACTTGCCACCAAGCCTAAAGACCTGAGTTTGATCCCTTGGACCCATATGGTAGAAAGAGAGATTCCTGGGGGTTGTCTCCTGACCTCCACACACATATATAAAAACAAATAAATGTAAATTTTCAATTAGCTCTTTGTTGTCATTGCTTTGCACAGGGTCTGCAAAGCCTCTCACACAGCTGACCTCAAACTTGTTATATGGCTGAGGATGGTCTTGAACCCCTGGTTCTCCCACCCCTGCTTCCCAAGTATGGGATTACAGATGTGAAGCCTACTCTGCAAATAGTAGTAATTTTCAGAGATGAGAAAAAAGAGCCTCAGAGAGTATCTTCGTGTATTTATCAAGTATATTGAGTTTCTACATTTTTAAGGCCGGACAACATGCGGTGAACTGGCCCTGCTCTCATAGAGTCTGCGGTCCATAATGACCATGGTCATCATGCTGGTGTGGTGAGGGTGAGACCAGCAGCAGCCAGCATGTCTTTCCTGTGTGCCAGGCTCAGGATCCATCACAGCAATAAGTAACAAAAGCGGAATCTATCCTTCTCCCCGGTCACTTTCTCTTACCCCATCCTTCCCAGGGGTATCATTTTGCAGAAAGACTAAACCCAACTGTAGTGGAATAATCCCATTGTGTGGGGCGGGCTATCGAAAGAAAGCAGCAGAGGTGCTGGCTGACCATCCTCCCCCTCCAAACCATCCCTGGTAAGTGTTACAGGTTAAACCATGGCTCCCCGGAAATTCATCTGCCCCGTACCTCAGCAGGTGACCCTACCTGGAGACAAGGACTTTGAAGAGGTAATTAAGGGCGGGAGAAATGCTCCAGTGATGAAGAAGACTTGCTGTGCAAGGATGAAGATCTGAATTCGAGTCCCCAGCACCCTCATGACATGGCAGCACGTATGCCTGGTACCCCAGTGCTGGGAGCAGGATGCAGAAACAGGATCCCCGAGACAGGCCGATTCAGCTAGAGACTCTGTCTCAAGGGAGGATGATACAGCAGGACATCTGATATCTTCCTCAGGTCCCCAAACATGCAAATAGAGGTGTGCACTCCCATACCCACACCACACACAACATATCATACATACAAATACACACACACAAAGATTTAATTAAAGAGGTAAGGGAAATGGGGTAATAGTCATGTATCTTAATTTGCTCTCTATTACTGTGACAAAACACAATGGCCCAAAAGCAACATGGGAGAAGAAAGGGTTTATTATTGGGCCTACACTCCCACACCACAGTCCATCATGAAGGCAAGTCAGAGCAGGAACTCAAGGCTGGAAACCGGAGGCAGGCACTGACGCAGAGGCTCCCTCTGGTTTGTTCAGTGTGCTTTCTTATACAGCCCAGGACCACCTGCCTAGATGTGGCACCACTCAATGTGGGCTAGACTTCGTCATATCAATCATTAATTAATTAAATGCCCCACAGGCTTGCTTACAGGCCAGTCTGATGGAGACATTTTCTCAGTTGAAGTTCCCTCTTCCAAGATGACTCCAGGTTTGTGTCAAGTTGACGAAACCCAACCATCAGGGCAGGGCTCTAATCTAATCTGACTAATATCCTTAAAAGAGGAGATTAATGCATCCAGGAGAAGGATAACATGGAGACACAGGGAGAAGAGAGACATCAACAGGCCAAGGAAAGAGGCATGGGAAAACCAACCCTGCCCACGCCCCACCCTGGAATTCTAGAGTCAGAAACACAAGAGAAGGAATTTCTGTGGCTTAAGCCACCAATTGTGGTATTTTGTTATATCAGCCCAAGGAGACTCATAATAAGCAAACCACCCCTGCTCAAGACCGCAGGGCTTCAGAGCAGTGTGGTAGAGACGGGACATGCCCACGACAAACCACCAAGCCAGGAAGACAAGACCAGACCCACGGGGAAGGCTGGGACTGTGAGAGTGGACTGCCGGGGAAGAGCTGAGGAGATGGAGAATGACCCCCAAGGCCGTCCTGAGTCCCCATTAGAATTGGGTGTTCTGCAGCACTGGCCCAGCAGGACTTGTTTTTCACTGGATTGTCCTGTTTGGGCTCCAGTTGGGTTTCCCTCACTATGCTCTGTCACAGACGGCCATTTTGTTGATATTTCATTGTCCTGTTCATTGGGAGCATGAGACAATTCTCCCCGTCTTACAGCAGAGGAGGCTGAGGCAGGGGAAGAAAAGTCACCTGTCTGGGGACACACAGGAGGCCAGGACTCAGTGGCCGTCCTCCTCTGCTGATGGTGTAACAGGCCAAGCCCAGCACAGCAGTAGGAGATTGCAGCCTGTGGAATGTTGGCTTGAAGTCCATTGAGAACACATCCATGAGTGGTATGCTCTTACAGGAAAACCAAATAAGCCAAACTCAGAAAGACAACCATCTGTATGTTCTCTCCCATACGCAGAATCTAAAGTTACATTTTTTTGTATATGCCTGTGCCTTCATGCACATGTGTGTGATATATGCATGCATACATGTTAGTGTGTGTTCACCTGTGTGCAAGCACTGGCATATGGAGGTCAGAGGTCGATGTCTGATGCCTTCCTCTATCACTCTCCAACTTACTTTTTGAGACAGGGTCTCTCATTGACCCTGGAGTATAGCAGGAATCTTAACAGGTCTTATTAATAAAAACAAACCTGAGGCCAGTTATTGGGGTGAATGCTGGAAGATCAGAGAAGCAGAACAAGCCACAGCTACCTCACCTTGCCATTTCCTCAGCTTATCCTGTTTCCTCAGACTGGAAGCCTCTGAGTCCTCATCCAAATGGATCTCAGCTGAACTGTGCTGCTCAAAGCCTAAAAGCTTAACCACCTAAAAGCTTCTAGTTAATGGTCTTCATGCCTTATATACCTTTCTGCTTTCTGCCATCACTCCCTGGGATTAAAGATTCACTTTCTGGGATTAAAGGCGTGAGTCACCATGCCTGGCTGTTTCCAGTGTGGCCTTGAACTCACAGAGATCCAGAGGGATCTCTGCCTCTGGAATGCTAGGATTAAAGGCGTGAGTTCCACCATTTTCTGTCCTCTGTATCTAGTGGCTGTTCTGTTTTCTGACCCCAGATAAGTTTATTAGGGTGCACAATATTTTGGGGAACACAATACCACCACATTAATATGGTGATATTTCATTTGTACTGAAATATGATTTTATTTGTATGTTAATAAATAAAGTTGCCTGGGGGTCAGAGCCAATAGCAAGCCATAGCAGAAGCCGGGCAATGGTGGCACACACCTTTAATTTCGATCACATGACAAGCAGATCTCTGTGTGTTCAAGGATACAGCCAGCATGGAGACACATGCCTTTAATCTCAATACCAACCATAGAAGACCTGGAGGTCTGTATAGACAGGTAGTGACGAGGAGGTCATGTGGTTGGGTTTACAACTAATGAGAAGGCAGAACAAAAAAATCAATAAAAAGACAGATATACAGGAAGTAGGTCTCTTTCTGAGGGGAAGGACAGCAGCAGCAGGAAGGGTAAGAAGGTGGTTTTAAGTCTCAGCTCTTAGCTACTGCTCTGACCTCTTGGGCTTCTAACTGCATTTGGCTCTGTGTTTCTTATTTAATAAGAACATTACATTTACACTGGAGCTCACTGATTCATCAAGAATAGGTGGCCAGTGAGCTCCAGGGATCTTCCTATCTGTGCCAGTGTAGGGTTACACACATGTGCCACTGTGCCCAGCTTTTCACATGGGTGCTAGGGATCCGAACTCACGTCCTCATGTATATGCAGCAAGGACTTTACTGACTGAGCCAAATGGCCGTCTGGAGAGAGCACTGCTATTCCAGAGGCCCCTCTGTTGTCCACCTGGTCTTTGTCTCTTCTTATCATCCTTCTTTCTGGGCAGATCGGTTTTTGATGGAGTTGATTTCCGGAAAGAGCAGAAGTCATTAAGTCGTTTGCTGTATTTGACAAATGACCACACTGAGTAGCACACTCTAAAGTGACAGTAAACTAGGAGTCAGGGCTGGGAATGTGGCTCGGCTGGTAGAGAACACCACAGAAACTGGGCACAGCACATGGTGAGAGCACTCACGAGGTAGAAGCGGGAAGGTCAGAAGTTCAAAGTCATCCTAGCTACATAGGGAGTTCAGGGCTAGCCTGGGCTAGAGACCTTGTCTCTAAAAAAAAAAAAATCAAACAAATGAGCATTTGAGACAGGGTCTCACTAAGTAGTTCTGGCGTTCCTAGAACTCACTATGTAGACCAGGCTGGCCTTGAACTCACAGAGATCCTCCTGCCTCTGGCTCCTGAGTCCTGGGATTAAAGGCGTGCACCACCACACCGAGCTCAAAACCAGATTTCTTATGAGACTCATCAGCTACCTCAAAGAGAAATGTTAAATTTGTCTCAAGATAGTTTTTAGCAAATGATGTGAAGTAGGGGCTAGAGATATATCTCATTGTCAAGTTCTTGTCTTGCGTGCAAGACAATGAACAAATAAAAAGGAAGGAGGAGGGGAGGGAGAGAGAGAGAGAGAGAAAGAGAGACAGAAAGAGAGATGGAGAGAGAGACAGAGAGAGAAAGGAAGGAGGAGGGGAGGGAGAGAGAGAAAGAGAGACAGAAAGAGAGACGGAGAGAGAGACAGAGAGAGAGAGAGGATAAGAAAGAATGGCAGAGGGAAGGAAGGAGGAAGGGAGAGAACTTAAAGAGAAAAAAGTGAAGCAGGACCATGCTCTCCCAGGATGTGTACCAAAGGGAGACCAACTGCTTAAATAAATTAGATGTTTATACAGAATATCATCTTTCCTTTAAAGAAAAATAGGTTCTATTACATTGTGTGTGAGAGAGAGAGTGCATACATATGCAAGTGTCTGCCGTGTGTATGCATGGAGCACATGTGGATGTCAGAGGACCAGTTGTAGAGCTGGAAGGAGAGGACGCACATGTGGATGTCAGAGGACCAGTTGTAGGAGATGGAAGGAGAGGACGCACATGTGGATGTCAGAGGACCAGTTGTAGAGCTGGAAGGAGAGGACGCACATGTGGATGTCAGAGGACCAGTTGTAGGAGATGGAAGGAGAGGACGCACATGTGGATGTCAGAGGACCAGTTGTAGGAGCTGGAAGGAGAGGACGCACATGTGGATGTCAGAGGACCAGTTGTAGAGCTGGAAGGAGAGGACGCACATGTGGATGTCAGAGGACCAGTTGTAGGAGATGGAAGGAGAGGACGCACATGTGGATGTCAGAGGACCAGTTGTAGGAGCTGGAAGGAGAGGACGCACATGTGGATGTCAGAGGACCAGTTGTAGAGCTGGAAGGAGAGGACGCACATGTGGATGTCAGAGGACCAGTTGTAGGAGATGGAAGGAGAGGACGCACATGTGGATGTCAGAGGAGCAGTTGTAGGAGCTGGAAGGAGAGGACTCACATGTGGATGTCAGAGGAGCAGTTGTAGGAGCTGGTCCTCTCCTTCCACCACGTGGGTCCCAGGAATCTAACTCAGATCATCAGGATTGATGACATCAAGCTCCTTTACCCACTGAGCCCTCTTGCTGGCTTCATTATCTCCTTTCTTTTAAAGAGGCACCTGACACACTACACTGATGACTCTATGTCACCCTAGCAAATCCCATGTCCACAATGAGCCAGTGGAAAGTACAAGCACACTAAACTAACATACATGTGAAACATATCATGTATGAATGATAATGGAACTTGAACACAAGTTAATAATTTTCCTTCACAGAAAAATATACTTGTACAAGGGGATAAAACAATATTAGGTTGGGGAGAAATAAATTTTCCTTTCTTGTATTCAACTCATCTTTACCCAAGATGCTGTCTGGCTAAGTTGTTACAAGTGTGGAGAAGGAATGAAAAATGGCAGTAAGAAATAAATCTAAGGTAAACTTAAGGACCTAAGGATGTGTCTACCCTCAAAAGATGCTGTTCCCTCCTGGAAGAGCCAGCAATTCGGACAAACACAGGGAGCTGGTGGAACCCTTTCATGGTCACTCTTGGGGTCTCAGGCAGATAACTGATAACTGTATCCCACAAGACTCTCTACAGTCCTCAGTCACATGTCCTGTTCTGTAAGATGAATTGCTAAACGGTCTCATTAATAAAAAAAAAAAAAACCCGGAGCCAAATATTGGGGTAAAAACTGAGAGATCTGAGAAACAGAAAGAAGCCAGCCACGTTCTTAACACTTGAAATCCTCAGCCAAAGAGAGAGCTACTTCCTATATACTTACACCGGTATCTTTTCTGTGCCCTGCCATCTCACTTTCTCTCTCCACCCAGCTATATCACTCCTCTTTCTGCCCAGCTGTATTATTTCCTGTCTGTCTGTACAGACCTCCAGACCTCTATGGTTAACTAGCACTGAGAATTAAAGGCATGTGCCACCAAGCCTGGCTCTGTTCCCAGTGTGGCCTTGAACTCACAGAGATCCTGATGAATCTCTGCCTCCTGAACACTAGGATTAAAGGCATGTGCTACCACTGCCTGACTTCTATATAGTGGCTGGCTTTCTCCTCTGAACCTCAGATAAACTTTATTGGGGTGAACAAATAAAATATCATTACACTGTTCTCTACCTGTCTTCTAACCTGTGTCATAAAACTGTATCCCCAAACTTTTTGGGAGAAATGAGCACTTCACCTCCTATTACTTAAAAGTATGCCACTTCTTTCTACACAAAGGAACACTTGTGATCCTTCACAGGCTAAATCATGAGAAAAGACACATAATACATTACTTCTCCTTATAAAATAAATTCTCTTCCTAGCTGTTTTGTTTATTTGCTCAATTCAAAATATGAACAGTATAATCAGTATATATTTTTGGTATTCATGTGAAATTAGTACTTCATAAATATGAATCATGCTATTAACTGTATTATGGTGTTCTCTAATTACCGTCATTTGCATATCGCACAACTCTTATCTTCAACAGTCAAAAGACTAAAGGAAAATTTGAAAAGCACACAGCACCCTTTAAAGTAGAATATAGTATATACAATAACTTATTTTCAAACATATGTGAGACAGGACACCTACTAAGGCAAGGATGATGGGGGAAAATTCCCACCTAACTCAAGCTTTAAATTCTTGGAGAAACTCAAGCGTGAGCCCATGGAGTATAAAGAAGATTGTGAGTAGAGATAGTTTTTAAAATATTTTCAAATGCATGAATTTTTTTTGAATTAGTTGAAATTACATTTTTTTCTACAGTGAGAAATAATGTGGCTTTGTTAAAACAGATAAAAGCTTAAAAAGGGGGGGGGCAAAAGGGTATACTTTCTGTTAATATGACATGTGAGCAAGAAACAATATGAACCTCTTAGGAAAGAGTAAAATAATGTATCTTGGATCTAACATGTATCAAGTGGCCACGTTCTGTCGAAATCTCCATACACCAGTCCCATAACAAGCCACACTTCCTGGGAGCCAGGAAGCTGTTCAAGTCTTTGGCTGTTGGGCGTGGCTCAGTTACAGTGCTTGCCTCAAATGGAAGATGCTCTGAGTTGATCCCAACACCAGATAATCCAGGCATGATGGAGGGGGAGGCCTATTACCCCAGCACTCAAGAGATAAAGGCAGGAGAATTGGATGGTCATCCTTGGCTATGTAGGAAATTTGAGACCAGCCAGGGCTATATGACACTCCCTCTCAAAAAAACCATTTCTTTGTTTTCTCTCATATCTAGAATTGGGGGAGAAATCATGACATTAAATGGGGACTATTGGAGATGTGGCAGATGGTAAGGGGTGGGATAATTGAGGTGGGTAAATATGGTAAATATGGGTGGGTACACTACATGCACAGGTGGAAATGTCTTGATAAAACTCCTTGCTCTGCAATACTTTTAATGTTACAAGAAACAAGACTGTCTCTGAAGATAGTGATGAAAGCTATCTTTTAGTTAGTGGTGGTTGTTTGGTTCTTTTATGTTGCAGGGGAGACTTTGTTGTTGTTTTTGAGTTTGTCTTTTGTTGTTTGTTTGTTTGTTTGTTTGTTTTTTGAAACTATGTAGTCCAGCTCAGCCCAGAACATGCATCCTGCCTCAGCCCCCTAAGTGGCAGACTTACAGGGTTGCCTCACCACAGGGCAGGACCTGTCTTTTGAAATGGTATCCACCCTTAATCAGGGTTGTTTCTTCTGGAAGTACAAAAGACATCATTCTCTTCTTTTATCATTCTAAATCAAGACGGTATTTATCATAGGAAAAGTAGACAGAATCCAGCCATGTTTGCACCCTGTTCAGATGGAATGTGAACAGGAAGGGGAGTGAGTTGGTACCCAGCTCAGCTGTCAGAACTGCCCTGGTGAGCACATGCTGGGAGTACGACTTCCTGATACTGCCCTAGGACAGAGTTTTTGCCCTGGGATCCATGCTGTCTTGAAGGAGATGTGATGCCCCAGTTGGGAACACCAACAGCATCCAAGAACTTGCCAGAAAAGTGACTCACAACGCTTCACACCAGACCCATGAGGAATGCGCGTGGGTGACTTTCTGACAGCCCTAAGCATCCCACTCATCCTTGTCCCTCCTAACCTCTGTTCCATCAAACTTCACGTGAATAGTATCAACCACTGATACTGCATGAGTAAATGTTACCTGTGGGCTGTAAGGTTTAATCATACCACATCTTCAATGATCCTCTGTATTACAGACAGTCCCCAATATACAAGGGACCAAACTGAGCTTTTGGGGAGGTTTTCCAATGGCCCAAAAGAGACACCCCTTCAATAGAAAGCATATTTCAACGTTTTAGTTTAAACCTTTTCCCAGGCAAGTGATATTAAGTATCGTGGTGTCTTGTTCTGTCAGATGCAGTGAGCCTCCTGCCAGCTGTGTGAGAAGAGAGAAAATAACCCATGGTTTCCGGGGCAGGGCCACCAGAAGCTTTCAGATACAGATAGCCTATAAATTACTGAGGTGATTACTCCGTGATAGCAATGGGCATTGTATTCGATGGCCTTACCCTACTTAATGCTAAGGTAAGCATTCGGAGCCCACTTCAGATCTTCAAAGATAAGCTGGGGACAAGCTGGGTATTTGGAAGGCAGGTCTATCAAATGCATTTGAACTGATGACATTTTCATCCTGAGGTGAGCTTCGGGATGTAACTTCATCATAAGGTTTCTTACTTGTCTGTGTGTGTGGTTTTCCATTTTCAAGTGGAGCCTCTTGAAGGCCGGAGTTAAAATAGTCTTATAGGCTATTTTTCGTCCCATAGCATTGTTGGTGCTGAAGTCATAACAAGCACTAGGAAAATGCTCTTATTTTTTTCTTCTCCCTATCTGTTACTCTAGCCACTCTCCACCCCCCGCCAACACATACACAAACACAATTTCTGTGTATCTACATTCCACCTGTTTTTCAAGATTAACCAAAAAAAAAAAAAAAAATCTTCTCTGGCCTAATTTCTTCTATAAGCTAATGCAATTTTCTTTAGAAAAAACATAGTTTTTAAAGAAAAATTTAAACAAAAAAATCTTCTGCTTCATGTTAGTCATGTGTGTACATATCTCTCTCATCATTGAAAATGGAGATAATCACTCTAAATCAACCTTTTAAAATATGAAAGAAAATAACTTATAATGCTTCGGGTGATGGATGTACAATTCTCTCATGTCACCCAAATCTTTATAGCTCAGATTCTGGATAATGCGACTGTTTACACAGGAAGGAAATCTCACATTTCAGAGAGATACGCCTTTCTCCTAGGCACACTGGGGGTCTGCTACAGGGTCTGCTGGTTGGAGACACTTTCGGCAATTTGTGTGGTCTACTGAGGGGCCTCAGGTTATACGTGAGGCAACGGGAATCTGCAGGAAATCGAGCCATAAGGAAACCAGTGCGACTTTAAGTCCCATGGGTATGGAAGAAAAGAGCCTCACCCCGGGGTAAGGTCCAGTAGCAGAAGGCTTAATTGTTACCATGTCGTGGTGTGAACCTGCCTCACCGGTGGCTCTGTCTGGGCTAATGGAAACCTGATGCCGTCAGCTTCCTGAAACCCACCAGCCCCACTTCAAACACTGTACAGCCCTTCTGCCTAGACAAGCAAGCTGGTGCCTCACGTGCAGGTACTTCCTCTCCTCACCATCCCTGGCCCAGTGGTTCAATTAGGCTGCAGCTGGATCCAGCAGGACCCAGCAGGACCTTAGGACCACGTGGGCCTATGATTTTCCCACTAAGCACTGCCTTCCAACAACCCCCACCACACACACACACACACACACACACACACACTCTTGGAAGTCTTCCAGAATTATCTCAGCACAGAACCCCTGCGCTTGCAGACCTGAGAGTGAGAAAAGGCTTAGAGGTCATTTGTTAGCAAATTGCAACTTTGTCGTGTAGGAGTGCATCCCAGGAACTGCATACGCATGCGGGGAAATCATGTGTGGAGAATTGCTTCTGCATCAGATTCGGCTGGGCAGTGACAGTTCACCACATCCAAACCTTCGAGGTTGGGATTCCTTTCCTAGCTGAGGCTTTCTTTCACTTTGGCTCCTTACAGAAAAATGGCAAAGTAGCCAGGCAAAGATTCCCTCCATTTAAGGGACTGGAAGTGATTACATGATGCTTGTGGCCGGCCCAAAGCCCCAGGTACAGGCCAACATTATCCCAGTCTCCTAGCATCCTGGGCTGTGTCTGTTACCTCAGTCTCCAGAGACTACCCAACCTTAATGTTTTTCCTTTGCTAGGCTTTCTAAGGCGCCACCCGCACCCCCTTTTTAAAACAGCCCTTGTTGACATGTGCACACGCCACATCCGGGTGAAAAGGTAAGTGTTCAAGAGAGACGGCAACAGCTGGGGTAAACGGCCTTCTGAAAGGCTATCTCAAAGAAATGCATCTCTTGATATTCGGAGCATTTGTAAGCAGGATGGGCATGAAACTTAAGAAGATCGTGTGATAACCAGATGATATCCTGTCCACACAGTTTCTCCAGTAACACAGAGATGAGCTGTAGATAGCCTACCAGGTAGCACTTCCGCCCAGGCTCTCCTCCAATAAATCTTTATTCTTACCCAGGTTTTCTGTGGATTTTTTTGAGGACAGAGCTCATTTCCCCTGAGGGACAGACTTCAGGAAAGGTCTGGAACTCCTCCTGTTAAACACAGCCACCATTCGCCTTAGCGAGTATCAGCACCATCAGAACCGATATCCTGTCGGAGTAGGTTTACATTGTTCTGAAGTCCGTTCACAGGTGGCCCTGCAAAGATACAGTTCCTAATCTGAGTTTTTCTGAAAGAGGAAGAAAATAGTCCCAGGATCGGGGGTTGGGGGCGTTGAGCTCTCTTTTTGACAAATAGGCTCCTTTTGTCGAATATTCTGCCTGGCTTTGCACACTCAAGAAATTTCAGTAACCTGATAGTTAGAAAATACTTGTTGTCCCAGGGTGTTAGCTCTCAGTGAAAGGGCCCAGCCATTGACTAAATGCGTTATTGGTCCTTTTGTTATCTTAATTTCTTTACCTGATAATAGCTCTCTATCGTGAAGATTATGAAAGAAATCATGTATGTAAAATTAGCTCCTGGCAAACAATGAGCAGTCAGCTTCCCATTTTCTTTGATTTAGCTACTGAGGGGACAGGACAGGGGTGGGTGTGGGATTCTGAACTGGGTTCAAGCTCTTGTTCCTTTATTCTTCCTGGGTGCCCTGGGGCATGTCACATAGCCTGGAACTTTCCCTGAACCTCAGTCCCCTGCTCTGTAACATAATGGTAGCTCTCCCCCCATTAGAAAGGGCTTATGGAGCCAAATGAGAGAGTAGAAGCCTGCTCAGAGACAGTTGTGTATTTCCAAACAATGAAGCAATAAGACACACTAATTATCCTGAATAAATATTCATCGTAATCGAATAAAGTGTATCAAGTACTGTGGATATCACAAGTATACTGCAGAAACTAAAGAAAACGCTTGTTTCATAGAAAATAATTACAGTGCTTCATTTTCTGTTTTTAACTGGTTACCTTGAGATTCTTTTTCTTTCTCTTCCTCATTTTATTTTTATTGTATGTACATTTGTTTGTTTTTGAAGCAAGTCTCATATAGGCCAGGCTGGCTTCAACATGTACCTGAAATTGGCCTTGAACTCATGATCCCCCTGCCTCTGAGCTTCCACACGCTAGAAAGACAGGCATATACCACTATGACCAGCAAGGACCTTGACTCTGCATGAAGTATTTCATAGAGAAATACCAAGTATTTCATGCTCCAACCACAGGCTCTTTAAACTACAAAAAGGAAACTCAGAAAAACAAGGATGATAGAAGCTCAAAATATGTGGATGCCCCAATGATGTCCAAACAGGAGATTCTGTGCTCATCTTTCTCTGTTTGGGCTGCATGACTTTCTGCAAGGGATCTCACACTGCAGAACGCAGTGTAGGTGGAACAGATGGACAGCCTCTTTGTCTCCTGATGTCATAGCTTATCAGTGTTGATGGACAGAGTCCACAAGGCTTTTCCTGATTCCCTGGCTGGGCAGAAAACACATTTCTCTATTTCCACCATCTCTTTTTTTTCCTTGCAAAGGGAAAGAGCAACACTGAACAATTTCTTAAGGCATTGTGCATTTCTGTCACCGGCCAAATTCCATCTCTGGAGCTCTGATTTTCATTGTGTGCCCAATCGTGGAAGTCCAATATAATCAATTTCTGATCCTTTTTTTCCCTCCCAAGACAGAGTTTCTCTATGTAACTGTCCTAGCTGTCCTGGAATTTGCTTTGCAGACCAGGCTGGCCTCTGACTCAGAGAGATCTGCCTGCCTCTGCCTCCCAAGTGCTGGGATTAAAGGTACACACACACGCGCACGCGAGCGTACACACTCCCTCAGATCCATTGGTTAGTAGACTTGGAAGAAGATACCATTCTGTAAGTTATGGCCTGGTACTGTTATGTCACAGACTTCCAATATCTATGTCACAAGGCTTAGTAGAATGTATTGTTTTTGTCCATTTGTGAATCAAGAGGAAAAAGCAGAGTGGGGACATAGTGCAGTTGTTAGAACCCCTGCTTAGTGTACACAAAGCCCAGGGTTGATTCCCAAAGCTGAATCAACCAAGCATGGTGGCGCAGACTTATAATCCTGGTGCTTGGAAGGTAGAGAAGTGCAGGAAGATCAGAAGTTCAAGGCCATCCTTGACTACATAGCAAATTCAAGATCAGCCTCGGTTATACGAGACTCTCATACAGAAAAGGAAAAATTAGCACAATTTTGAAGAAGTAAAATTTCATTTCTTCATAATAAAATTAGTAGCTAAAAATCAATAAATTAACATACATTTTTTATTCCATAAGTATTTAATGAGTATTTGCTGTGTACCAAGTACACGCTGGAAAGTGACACCAGGATGGTCCCTGTCCACAGCATTGCATTCTGGACGTGACAATGTTGAGTGCAGCACACTGTTTGGCCTAAAGCAGGAGAGACTGTCACAAGCTCTCCAGGCAAGTCTGAGGCAGCTGTCAGAGCCAGCTGGAGTCACACTGTCCTGAATCCCAATTCTCTATCCTCCCACCCAGGTACTAACTGGGCCGGCAGCTTCTTGTGGTATTTAGAGGTCACGGTGATAAGTCTGCAGAGACTTAGCCACTCTGTAGCACTGTGCTCTTGGGTAAGATATTTTATCTCCCTGTTAATCTGCAAAATACGGCTTCTATTACCCATCTCACAGGGCCATTGTAATGTTCAACTAAATGAACAGTGCCTGAAAAACAGCAAGTGCTCCGTGAGTGCCAGCAATTGTCATTGGAAGTTGACCTCATCTCCTGTTCTGGCTCCGCACACACAGCCTAGGGGCTTGGCAGGGTGGCTTTCCTGTCCTATGTCGCCTGCCACTCTCTCCCTGCCCCAGCCCTGTGAGGGAACCTCAGGTTCCCTGCAGCCAGGGGAGACTTGCCATTTCTCCACTTGACACCCAAAGCTTTCTCCAGCAGACTCCCCATGGCCCTAAGTGTCCACGGGAAGCCCTGCTCTTTGCTCTCCTTAGGACTGAAGAGCTCTAATTCTGTGACTTGAAACTGTCTCGAAAGGTGTACTCTATTCTTCTCCATCAGATTTGGATGGCCATGTGGCCATAGGTCAGGTCTTCTCTGCATGCTAGATGGACAGGTGGACGAGTGAGGGACAGACAGTGGTGGGACACAGGGAGCAGGGTGGCGCAGTACTTGAGACAATCTAATTGTGATATTCAATTCAATGACAAGCAGGGGAGAGCAATGAACCCCCTGGCGGTCACCTCCTGTTTTGGTCCAACAGCATGCCACTGTTGGACCAAAGACGTAAGGGACACAGAAGCTGCACAAAAGCCTTCGAACAGCTCAGTTTCCTATGCTGTCACCACCCTGAGCTCTAACTGTACCAAGCACAGTTTCAAGATGGCGTCTGCAGCTGCATTTTTCCAGGTGGGGGTTATATCCTGTGGTAATGATATTTTCAAGTTTGGAAACTCTGACCCTAACTCTGCAGTTGTCCTGAGGAGCATTGGCTTGAGAGGACACTTTACAGCAGAAATGATACTTCTTTTCTTTCTTTGTTTGTTTTTTTGATACAAGGTTTCTTTATGTAGCTCTGGCTGTCCTGGAACTTGCTCTGTAGTGAATGAGAAGGAGGATATGACTGCTTCAAGGTAAGGTTGAGGAGAAGGTTTTTTATTACATTATGAGGGAACAGTCTGAGGCATCTGAAAAGGTCCAGACTGAATCTGGCCGTGAGAGGAGAGAGGGAGGGGGAATGCAGGAGAGGAAGAGAAGAAAGAGGAGCAAGAGAGAAGGGGGACGAAGACCAAGAGAAGAAAGAGCTGAGGACTAAGAGGCCAAGTGAGTGCATGGCCGAAATGATAGTTATAGAGGAAAGCGAAGCTGGAGGAGGAAGCGAAGCTCAGCCCCTGGGTTGGAGAGGTTTAGGGTGGGGGCGGAGTGAGAAGTACTAGGAGTGAAACTTGTCCTGGGTTTCTTTGGGACCTGACAGGCTGGCCTTGAACTCACAGAGATCCCCTTGCCTCTGCCTCCGGTGTGCTGAGATCAAAGGCATGCTCCACTCTACTCAGCTGTATTGTATCTTGATATAGTAGGCACTTACCCAAAATGCATTCTTGGAATGAGGGAGATGCATAGCATTTAAGAGTGCATGCTGCTGGGCGGTGGTGGCGCATGCCTTTAATCCCAGCACTCGGGAGGCAGAGGCAGGCATATCTCTGTGAGTTCGAGGCCAGCCTGGGCTACCAAGTGAGTCCCAGGAAAGGTGCAAAGCTACACAGAGAAACCCTGTCTCAAAAAACCAAAAAAAAAAAAAAAAAAAAAAAAAAGAATGCATGCTGCTCTTGCAGAGGACCTGGGTTCAGTTCCCAGGAGCTGCATTGGGCCACTCACAACCACCTGAAAAGCTAGGTTTGGGGATCAGACATGCTCTTTTGGCTTCCTTGGGCACCTGCACGCACACCGTGCATACACAAACACTCAGACATAGTAAATAAATAAATCTTTATAAAAAGCAAAACCAAAATTCATTCTTTCTTTTATACCCTTCAAAATTAAGTATTGAAGATGCTTTGAGGTTATCACCCTCTGGCAAAGCATCAACTCCTCCCTGGGAAGCAGTCCAGAGGAGCGTGTGAGAGTCTAGGCCTGGGAAATAGACAAGCTTAGCTTTCAATCATGGCTCTCTGCTCCTAATCATAGTTAAGGAGCATCACCTTTGCCCCCCTAAATTGATTTGGAACAGGAACTCAATTAGAACTACCCCATACGGGTGTTTCCAGATTTCTTGAGACAAACCAGATATGATGACTCAAGCCTATAATCCTACCATTTGGGAAGAGGAGGGCAGAAGCTCCAGAGTTTTTGAGGTCATCCTTGACTACATGGCATATTTGAAGCCAGCCTGGGCTACTTGAGATTCTGCCTCAAAACAAACAAAGAGAGCAATGATGAGTCTATACAACCTTACCACAATCATACCTACCATCTAATGTCAATCATTACCATTCTCAACTTTTCTGTCTTGGGAAATCAGCCTACTCATCAGAATTGGATTCTCTTAAGGCAAAGCATGCGTGCAATTTGCAACTGAGCATTGGCTCCCGAAAGTAGACTGGCTTCTGAGCTCTGTCATCTTTGGTTTTTTTTCAAAATGGATGATGACCTATGCCTCTCCCTTAAAAGTCTTCCTTATCCCTGAAAAGGGGGTGCTGGTACTGTCCTAAGCTGGGCATTTTTCTATTCGTGGATCTAGGTCTTGCACGATGCTTATCACACTTCTTTGTTTGATAGCCTCATCAGGTCTAAAATCAAGCTGAGAGCGCCTAAGATTCTCACCTATGCTTCTCCTCTTCCTTTGGTCTCTGAGAGCACAGCCTGGGAGCTACAGCCTCAGGTTGTCAAGGGGAGAGGGCCCCACCCTCAGCAAGCCTCCTCAAGAACACTGCTGATACCCTGTGCTTTGTCCTCTCCAGTGGTTGTTTGCATAGGTTGTGTGAGTCAACAAGCAGGCTCTCTTGTGGTGTATCCCAGAGCAGACAGGCTTGTTTATTTGGCAGAGCCTGAGACTGAGGGGAGCCAATGGCCCCCAAAACTAGCTTTGGCCAATCTTCACTATACAGCAGGAGTTCTTAAATCCAGGGGTCTGTTTGTGGGGATCTGAGACATCTCTACACACACAACCGTGACAACACTGAAATTGATAACGAGTCCCTACCCTTCCCAAGAATCCTTCCGGTGTCCACCTCATTTCAAGGAAACCGAAACCATGCCTGACTTCTTGTCAAGGTGCTAATTGTCCCATTTGGTGAGTCGGAGCATCCAACGGAGTGCTGAACATCCAGAGTTCAAACCTGGTGTCCGGTGATGCAGAGTGCCTTGTCTCCCTCTTGGTTATTACTGTTTTTCAAACAACCCATCCATCCCTGGGGGGAAAGTTGGCAGTTTTCCTTAGGCCCAGGCATAGTACAGAACCCCTGAAGCTCCTCAGGTCAGGGAAAGGCACCTTGTGCAGAAGGCACACTGAAACCCCCTAACTGTTGTGGCCAGTGATCTGGAGTCCTTTTCTCATCAGTGGCCATGGGCTCAAGAGTGACGTGCAAACCGGAAGATTGGGGATCCCAGGGCAGCCTCCGGCTGTGTTCTCTGCCCGGCTCACGGGAAGCTGCTACAGCAATGTTTGCCCCTCGCCTCCTGTTGAATGACGGGAAGAGAGAAAAGAAGGATCATGTGAAGGCTCCGATTCAGTTGGAGTTTACCAAATGCCAGGCCCTGGCTACCGTGGAGAAAAGCACTGTGGTGCTGGCTTAGGGAACAAATGTGTCCCCGCTTCTCCTGGAGGCTCTGCCACCCTTGCTGAGGGGGTGGATTTCAAAGCAGCGGGCTTCTTGCCCTTTTATGAGGACTGCAAGTGTTCCTGCTTTAGTTCTGAAATGTCCCCCAGTCTTCCTCCCTTTAGAGACCTCCCTGAGGAAAGCTGGTATTCTGGGTCACTGGGATGGTGGGGGATTCATAATCCAAAAGAGGGGCTTCGTCCACATCAAAAACAGCAGCAGGCACAGTATCGAGAGCTTACATCGCCTGTTTACAAAACGTTGTAAAATATCTAACTCTAAAAGTTGAGGGGAAAGCCACCAAAATCTCTCATGGAGCTTGCCTCTGGCAGCTGAGGCTCAAAGTCGCAGGCCTTTCCCATACCTTCCTAATCATGCTTTTCCTCCTTCACAGACGAGCAGACTCTGGCTGCCCCATCTTTCCTCGACACCACAGAGCCTTTCTGTCTAACCCTCCCCCACGCCCCTCCAGCCTGTGAAGTCTGGCCTGCAGGCTGGGGAGAGGTAGACAGTAATTAAGTTAGCTGTTAGCTGCTGAGAGCTGACTTGGGTATCCCATCGCAGCTGCCTGCCTCTGTCTCCCCAGCGGCCCTCCCACGTCTTCCTATGAGACCGGCTGTGTGTGAAGGAGGAGCTGTTTCCCACAGCTCTGATCTAATTCAGCTGAAATTCAATCTCCGTGTGACCCACCTCAGCCAGCCCTCTCCCACCCGCCGCCTGCCTCCTGCAGGCTGTGTGTGCTGCCCACTTACACTGTCAATCCCATCGCCTCCCCTCCACCAACTCCGGGTGTCAGCTTACAGTGTCAGCGGGCCAGCCCTGGGGAACTGCCTACTGCCCGGACGCTCACCCCTCATCTCCAACGCTCCAAGGGGGATCACTTTATACCTGCCACTCAGTCACTTGAATGGGGCTTGTGAGCAGAAAAAGCAGCGAGCCAGCCGAGGCTGAGACCCTGAAACAGATGTGAAAGACATCAGGCTGGGGGTTCCACGGATCCTCAATGCCCAGAAAGATTTACGATCCCTTTAACCTGCTTCTAACATAGAGTGAAACCCGGGCTTGTGTTATAGTGCGCAAACAAGCCTGACTGGCGCATGGAAAACCACCAGGGTCTGCCCCGAGGTCTGTGGACCCCTGCAACCTCTTGTTGGTCCTCCCACCAACCCCACCCTTTAGCTAACCACTGTGTGGGGTCATCTCCTCCAACACTTTTTAGAAGTCTCCATCCCTACACTGCCCAACACCCCAACACCGCGAACAGCTTGGAATCCAAAAAGTGTGCTCAATTTGGGTTTGCAAGAAATGGTAAACCTCTTTTAGAAAGGCTGGTCCTGCAGGGGGCCAAACTGGCCAGTGAGGCAGGGGCCCTGGCACTTGTTAGGCTGTTACCTAATCATGTTATCCTGGATCAGGCGTACTTTCTTTTGACCACAAAAGCTTTGAACTTTGCTTTGCACTTCCTGCAAGGGGAGGATTCCTACCTAGGGGCAGGGAGGCACAGGAAGACCGAGGTTTGCCTGAACTTTTTATAAGCCCTATGAAGCAAAAGGGTAGGGGTTTTACAGAGGCATCATAATTAGGAATGGTGTGTCAAGGCAGGCAAGCCCCTGTTGAACCTGACCCTGCTTGCCTTCACCAGAGGAACATGGGAACTTCGGTCTGGCTTTGTTTCAGGGCATTCATAGAATCCTCCTCATTTCTTAGTGTTTCATTCATTTTGTGGCACACAGTGGGAAACGGACACACTCATCTTTATTTTTATTATTCTTAAAATAACAGCATAGTTTGCACTGAACACAGATTCCCCTGCTAGCAACCACACCTACTTATCTTGTTTGATGTACAGATGAGAATGGACAGGTGAGGACGAAGAGTGTTTCCCCCGCCTCCACCCCGCCCCCTCCACCCCCAGACCCCCCTCCTTTCCACGCACAGCTGCCGAGGGCAGCCCTGTATTTGTATTCAGTCTGGAAAGTTTACAGGATCACTGTGTCTCCTCTTTTCTTCTTGGAGACAGTGAGTAGTTGTGCCCAGAAGAGAAGAACATTCTCAAGCATTTACAAAAATAAAAGCACATTTTTAAACTCTGCCTGGCAGTTGGGCTGTGTCATGGCAAGAGGTATGGGGGATAAAAGAGAGGTGGTTTAGTGGGGAGGAAGCTCTCCTGCTTGAGGAACAAGGGGATACCTACAGCCAAGCTCAGAATAATTGTCTCCCCGAGTCCTGAGAAAACTGCCCAAACTGTTAACACGTCAATCTTAGGGAAACAAGCCTGGCCTTTACCGACTTAATTTCATATAATTATTTCAGAGTTTGAGTCTTTACAAGAAAGAGGGAGTGGAGGAGAGAGATCAGAAAATTGAAGGGGATGAACAGAGAAGAATGAGATTTTCTTTGTTTCGAAGACTCCTGATTCTGCCCCGTGCCTAGGGCTCACTCCCTTCTTTCATCTTTCATGAGCAAATGCAATGCCCAGCTCCCTGACAGCGTGTGGGGCTGCTCTGTAGGCAGGGCTTCAGTTCAGTCTGTCTCTAAGGGACGCTTGATGAAGCCCCCTCTTGTGCCCTGAGCCTCAGACATGCAGTGAGGTGGAGCTATGAGACCCTCGGTCACCCTCCATGCTGTCACCACGAAGACACAAGTCTGTCTGAAAATTGCTGGCCAAGAGAGGGCTCTCAAAAGGAGAACACTTAGAAACCCTTTAAAGGCTACTACCCAACCAAGAAGCAGTCTTATAAGAGAGAAGTTGTGTCTGGCTAGAATTAGCTTTCTGTACTCGTATTTGCATTGAATCAGTACTAATATTCACAGAAGAGTCAAAGGAACAATATTGATAAATAAACAAAAACCTTGGACATTATTCAGACCATTTCAAATGCAAAGCACAGCTAAACATCATGGCCTATTTCTGTTCTAACTGCACTTGGGAGGTAGGAGCAGGGGAGTTGGGAGTAGAAGGTCATCCCTGACTATGTAAGAACTTTAAGGCCAGTCTGAGCTACATGAGACCCTGTCTCAAAAAATAAACTAACAGGGCCAGGAAGAACGATCAACAGAAAAAGAGACTAACTGCTAAGCCTACTGACTAGACTGTGATCCCTAGGACCCACATAGTGGAGAGAGAAAGTTGATTCTTACTAGTTGTCCTCTGATTTCCACGTGTAGTGGCACTTGAGTGAATACACACACACACACACACACACACACACACACACACATACACACACACGATTAATTAAAATGTAGTAAAAACAAGCAAGTTAATATTTATGAAGGTTTTTATTACATTTTATTTATTTAGAGGGTTGCGTAAGTGCCATGGCATACATGTGGAAGTCAGAGGATAACCTGCTGGATTTGGTCTTTTTCTACTATGTGAGCTCTGGGCATCATCAGATGAGGTACCATGCTGCCCCCACAAACAAATATTTTTAAATGCAAGTTCCAAAACCCCATCCTCCAGAAATCCCTCTTGGAAGGATCCAGACCAGAAATCTGAATTTTAAACAACCACTCTGGGACATTCTGAGGTAGAAAGTCAGACAACCTGGCTTTGAGCTACACTGCTTTGTAAAAAGAGGACATTTCCCATCCTCGTAGCTCTTGGGAAATGTCCCACTCCTACTGGGGCTGGGTGTGAGAATAAATCAGAGTGTGTTCTCATCCTTTCATTAATATTTCAGAATCTCCAACACGAAGGAGTGGAAAGAAACCAAGAGGAATAGAAGCTTATGTACATGGGTTTGGCTTCCCTTTAATGATGAGAAAAAAAATGCATGTTTGCTCGGAGCGCATGATAAATTGATCCTGGAAACATTGCACAGATTTTCTTTGCTAAGCTCCAGGGTCAAAGTCAACAATATAAAAGAAAACATACCTCTGTTTTGTTGAAAAGGACTTAAGTTCAAGGCACTACAGGATGAGGCTGCTATGGGCTGCACTCTGCCAAACGGCCTCGTGCATTTGCTCAGCTTTCCATGGGACTTGGCCAAGGGGGACAACAGAACAAGAATGGGGGCCGCGA
Organism: Peromyscus eremicus; assembly: GCF_949786415.1. NCBI lineage: Eukaryota > Metazoa > Chordata > Mammalia > Rodentia > Cricetidae > Peromyscus > Peromyscus eremicus. The sequence continues at coordinate 28,526,842 of NC_081417.1, read as the reverse complement.
CACTTAGTGCTTGCGGCTGCAGTCTGTTTTTGCACCTGTGGGTTTAAAAAGTGGCTAGTTTGAGAATATCATGATAACACTTCTCCATGAAATGAATGACATTGGGATATAAAGATCTTCCACAAAAAGAATCTTTTTGAAGCCATTTTCTATTCTTGTATTCAGTGACAACAGGGAATGAAACCAAAGTATGTTCGAGAAAGATGACTCCTAGAAATGTGAGGATAATGTCTCATCAATGTTAAACCCATTGGTAATTGCAACTGTCCATTTTAAAAACAATTCAAAACATTAGCAAACACAGCCATAGACAACACACTAGAGAATTCATGTTGTCTTTGGTTTACTCTGGAATGAAGGAGATCCTTCTTCCTTTAGTGGAGCTCACACAGCTGGGGTGTGTGTGTGTGTGTGTGTTGATCGTTTATGCTCAAATAAACACTGGAAATTAGAAGAATTTCTGCACAGAGACATATCACCAACCAGTAGACAACAATTTGGTAAAGAATAGAGAGACAGAGAATCTATTTAGTAGTTTACAAAATAACTTTAGAACCACAAAATCTAGGGCCCTTCAAGTCCCCCAAGCCTTCAGGGCCTTATTATAGTGTGACAAAGTATAAAACCTGTGTTCACTGAAATGACCCCCGTACAGCAACAAGAAGTAAAATTATTCTCCATTTTCTCCATTAAAGAAGATATTAACTAAATATATTTTGGAAAGGTTGTCATCACAAGGGTTAAGATTAAAGAGGTGTCTGTGAGGAAAGAGGCGAATCTTTATCTTTCCGGAACTCTCCTTTACTCAGAACACCCCCCACCCCCCCACCCGGCCCTCCGGTTCTGAATAAGCAGTTAGTCTGAGGAGCAGAGATGGGGGAGGGGAGCGCAGGGCCAGCAGCTGTTCCGAGTTAAGCATATCAAGGACAGGTTTGCAATCAAGGGTGCCCAGGCTTCAGGTCGGAGACATCAGGTATTTGAATGTAGAATAAAAACAATTGTTTGGGGGCTGTGATGGGGGGGGGGTGTTCAGAAGACAGCCGTGAGCAATGAGGTAACTGTGGCATCCATCACACCTTCCTCCCAGACCTCCATCCGGGCTGGGGTTACAAGTAGGTCACATGCACGGGCCCTGTGTAAAAAGAGGGGTACAGAAAGTGGCTCTGTCTCACCAGCCAACACCTCGGCTTTACAGAGAGCATTTTGCAAGCAAACTGATAACCTCAACTGCGGACGGCCAGGTCAGGTGAGAGGAGACTGTTGGGGCTGCCGTATTCGTGATAGAGAGAATGTCACGGTGCTCGGTGCTCGGGGGGTTATAGGCAGCAGGGCACAGATAAAAAGAAAAGGCGTCATTTAACTTTACAGGGCTCCCCCCAAAGGGGTCGGCAAGCGATGGCAGAAACTAAGAGTTAACCACCCCTGTGTCTGTAAGCCAGCCCGTCTCTGGCCGCAGCTGCAGTTCCTCTGTGAGGAGTCCTTGAGCTCACCAATGTCTGCTGGGAAAGACACCCAGGACCTGGGGGAGGACTTTGAGACCTGAAAGGAGGACTCCAGGCACCAAGCTTACTCAGGAGAGCAGAAAGCTGCCCCAGCTCTTAGCCTGCTTGCCCCCAGGAACACCCCTCTCCTCCCACAGAGGCTGAAAACTTACACACACTTTACCCAGGAGGCCTCCATCTTCGTGGCAAGGAGACTGAACTGTTCTGCCTTATAAACAGAGAGACATGCAAGGACCCTAGCCAGAACCAAACCTTGCTCTCACCAGAACATGGATTCTTACCTTAACTCCAGGCTTAGCTGTCTCCTGTTGGACAGAGAGCCACACTTGGGACTTTGAACACAACCTAAATCTTTCAAACCTTTTTTTAATTCTGTGTCATGCATCTAACTGACAAAACCCTAAGAAATAGAAATACAAGTGATGGTTAGGTTAAAAAGAAAAAAATTGGAAGAGATGGGCGATGGTACATGTAATTCCAACAGCAGTTGGAGTCTGAGGCAGGAGGATCACAAGTTGGAGACCTGCCTAGGTTGTGTGGTGAAACACTGTCTCAAAACAAAGCTGGGGAGCGAGGGACTCAGCCTCTCCCGGGTGGGAATGACCAAGGCCTGCTCTGTCCTTAGCCCTGGCCTGGTTTCTACCTGACTGCCCCATTGCTCTGAAGCTTTGCTCTGAATTGCCTGACTCCCTGCACAGGAGGTCCGCTGTCACTTTTCCTGTTCTAGAAGTTACTGAAGTGAAGCATTCAGAAACACTGCCTTGCATCACCACAGTACTATGGGCCTCCGTTACTTAGTTTTAAGAATTGTAAGAGTTGAAGACTCGGGTCCTGTGGAGGCCTGTGAGAGGTTGTACACTCGAGGCTCCTACACACTGGCTATTCTCCTGCCTCAGGAGTCTTTGAGGGGAGAAGGAGCAAGATGGCAGTCACACCCAGTATGCATTTAATGATCGTTTTCATAACTACCATGGTCATTTGAGTGGCCAGCCAGGGGCTTGATGGGAAAGTTGGGAGTGGGTATCTGCCTATTCCTGGGCTTTGCCCCGGGGTATAGAACCCCACCCTCTGAGGTTCCTTTCCAAAAATACTTCTCTACATGTAGTTTTTCCTGAGAGACTCGTGGAGAGTAGAGCTTGAGACGAGCAGTACGATTTCCTGGGCTGCCCGGTTTCTGCTCGGATGACGGTGGAAGTTCAAGGCAAGCCAAGTTCAATCCACTGCACCCGGCGACAGAGCTGTAGCCAAAAGTGAGATCTTCTCCTGTGACCCCTTCTCCTTCCCGCCTCACAACTACTCCGCTCCCAAATGTCAAGTGTGCTCGCCCAAGATCCGCAGGACCAAGAACAGCCCGCCAGAGACCGGAGGCCAAGCAGGGCAGGTGTCTGCTGTCTAGCCCCCACCGGCGCTCTGGCTTCCAGAATGTGTCCCTTCAACATCACAGAGGCCTGGACTTTATACACAGCCTCACTGTCCTGCAGACACCTTCCAAGAACCAGGTGACCACAGTGCACCGCACAGGCGCCGGTCACAACTGCCCTCACCATGTGACCTTCCTCTTACACGTAGAATGAGCCACAGTCTTTCTCCCCAAGAAAATGGAGGCCAATAGGAAGTCCCCATTTCCGTCCCCAGTTGTTCCTGGTAGTCTGTTGCCAACTTAGTGTTTGCTCAGCTACAGGTCTGAGCAGGAGGAAGGAATAGACACGGGCCTGGGCCCTGGAGATGTCTGTCTTTACTCCACTTCTTGTCTGTCAAGCCGTTCTCCCAGAGCAGACTGACTCCATCCAGAAAGCCTGCATACCTCATCCCCTAAGCATTGATTCTTTTTTGGAGTGGGGCGGGGGACATGCAGTTTGGAAAGGGGGTTGAGACAGGGTCTCACGTCATAGCCTGGGGTGACCTTGATCTCACTAGGTAACCTAGGTTGGTTTCAACTGAGTAATTCTCCTGCCTCAAGTGCAGGTATTACAGGTGAGCCCCATTATACCTATCTAACATTTCTCCTCCTCCTTTGTGTAATGACAGGTATCAAACTCAGTGTCTTGTTCTTATTAGGCAAGCACTCCTACCACTGAGCTATATCCCTGGTCCTCAGTAGCCCCACACACCACATTTCTTCTTCTCCTCCTCCTCCTCCTCCTTCTTCTTCTTCTTCTTCTTCTTCTTCTTCTTCTTCTTCTTCTTCTTCTTCTTCTTCTTCTTCTTCTTCTCCTCCTCCTCCTCCTCCTCCTCCTCCTCCTCCTCCTCCTTCCTCTTTTCCTCTTTTCCCTCTTCTCCCTCTTCTTCTCCTTCCTCTCCCTCTTCTCCCTCTTCTTCTTCCTCCCCCTCTCCCCTCTCCTCCTCCTCCTCCTCCTCCTCTTCTTCTTCTCCTATTTACTCTTTTTTTTTTTCTGGAAACAGTGGCACACACCTTTAATTCTAGTACTAGGGAGGCAGAGGCAGGCAGAACTCGGCAAATTCAAAGCCAGCTTGGTCTCACAAATCTGGTCATAGCAAGTTCGAGGAGAGCCAGGACTATAGAGAGACTATGTCTCAAAAATAATAAAAATAAATAAGATTTATTTTTATTTATGTGTATGTGTCTCTATGTGTGTATGTGCATGTGCATGTAGGTGCCCAAGGTGACCAGAAGAGGGAGTTAGATCCCCTGAAGCAGTTGTGAGCCATTCAAAGTGAGTTCTGGGAACCCAACTCTGGTCCTCTGCACAAGCAGTATGTGCTCTTAAATGCTGAGCTACCTCCAGCCCATAAATATGCTTCTTTAGCAAGACCTCGCTCTCTTTCTCTGGAAGTGGTGAAGTGGTGTGTGTGTGTGTGTATGAATCGTGGTGAATATCTGTTTTAATATGGGTGTATCAATGTGTGCATGTGGGTACACATGTGTTCACCAGTGTGTAGAAACCAGTGTTCATATTGGGTGTCTTCCTCAATCATTTTTCACCTTATTTTTGAGACAGGGTCTCTCCCCAAAGGTGAGGCTTGCCAGTTGACTAGGCTAGCTGGACAGGCTGGCTGGCTGGCCAGTGAGTCCTAGAGATTTGCCCGCTCTGCCCACCCCCCACCCCCAAGCACTGGTATCACGAATGCTCTGTGCCCAGTTTTCACATGGGTGCTGGGTATCCAAACTCAGGTCTTCTTGCATGGCACGTACGTCACCAGCTGAGCCCCTTCCCTAACCCCAAGACCTCAGTCTCTTCTGATTGCCGTTGTTTCTGTCTTCCAAGGCTGGAAACAGTGCTACCATTTCTCGGAGGCTTCACTTTCTTCACATTATTAGCAAGGTCAAGGAAAAGAAACTGTATTCAGGAGATACCCATAACCTAGAGTGTGGCAAGGGCGCAGTACCCGAGCTGATCTTGTTCTGTGATGGGCATCATTTCTTCCATGTGCATTAATCAAACAGCCCTTGGAGGGTCTGACTCAGCTGTGAATGGAAAATAGTCCCAAGAATAAACAGCATGGATCTCTAGACTGTTGACATCCTTCCTGGAGTTTCCAGGGAGCAATCGAATCGTTATCAGAAGGATCCCCACAGCACCAGGAAATTCAGGTTCTGTTCCCTGTCTTTAAAGTTTGTGCCTCTCAGCCACCCACATTCCTGCTTGTTGCAGTATAAAAGTTTCCCCGAGTTTCAGGTTAAATGGCACATCAATTTTTGTCTCTCTGTGGACGTTCAATGGTCCCTGTGGTCCCAGTACACATTCCAACTTGAGAAATAAAACTTACCCTTCAGGGAATTTTGAGAAGAGCCTTGCTCTTTCAAAGTCCAGGGTCCGATTTCATTCTAAGCCTTTTTAACATTATGAAATCCAGCAGAAGTTTCCGCTGAATAAGTGTGCTAGAATTTGGGGTGCTAGCTAGGCAGAAGGGTATACCTTCTAAACAGCTTTATCCACAGACTTACTACAAGGGCCTTGTTGATTCGATGTGGTCACAGCAGATTGGACCAGGCCCAACTAACGCAATCAGAAACTCCCCTGAGCATTTTGAAATAAGACCTAAGGACTGCTTGGTGGTGGGTCTGAGCACTGAGATGTGGACTGGAGTGGTGTCCTGCCATGAACACTAAAGCAGAGCAAATCCGTGCAGATGGAACATCAGAAGGAAGCAAACCCGTTTTTAAAAAGGAAGAATGCAACAGAACACATTAATAAAATACCTATGGATAGTTTACATCAGTCAGAAATAAGGGGCTGGCATGATATTTCTAGGAGGACAGCGCTTTTCTGAAGGAAAATGAGGGAGGAGCGGATCTGGGGGAGAGGGGAGGCGGGGTGTGAGGGGGAGCAATGAAGGTGTGTGTGTGTGTGTGTGTGTGTGTGTGTGTGTGTGTGTGTGTGTGATGGTGTGTGGGGGGGGCAAGGAATGAAGGTGTGTGGGGGGGGAACGGAGGGTGGGGAATCCGGTCAGGATGTATTGAAAACAAATAAATATATAAATAATAAGTAACAGGCTGGGGATACATCATCTTTCTGGACTGGAAGCTTCCCAAAGGGCACTGTCCTCTGAACCAGCCTCATGGTAGCACTGCTTCAGGACTATGTGAAAGGATGCATGGGTAATCAAAATCTGTGTCCACAGAAACTTATTTAATTCCATGTGTGTGAGTGTGTGTGTGTGTGTGTGTGTGTGTGTGTGTGTGACATGTAAAGCACACTGGTGCCATAGCATGCATGCTGGAGGGCAGAGGACCAGAGGACAACTTTCAGGAGTTAGTTCTCTCCTTTAACCACATAGGACTCAGGAATTGAACTCAGGTCATCAGGCTTGGCGGTCAGAGGTACTAATCACTGAGCCACCTCACCAGCCCCACTTCTTAAGACAGGAGTTTACCTCTTTTGACTCCCCAGGACCAGCGTAAATGAGCCCATTAAAAAAAAAAAAAAAAAAAAAAAAAAAACCACTGCTGTTGGTGAGTCTTGAGAATAATACCTACTAAATGTGCAGAAAGAAGGAAACACATCTCTGCTGAGATCTCAGTCTCCAACTCTCTTGTGTGTGTACCACTGCACATAATTAAAGGTTAAAGAAGTGTCCTGCGGGTTTTTATAGAAAGCAAAAGTACATGCAATTCTTCTGAAAGCATGCTGATTACTCTTGGCACATTGTGTTTTAATTTTGATCTCTGGAAAATATCAGGAACAAGGAAAGAACTTCCCACCCCCACCCGACTAATCCTGCTCCATAGGAAAAACAGTATTGAAACAATACAAACATCTTGGAGCAAACCTCTTTCAACAGTAAGGAGCCAGCTTCACCCTCCCAACAGGCCTGGAATCAGCACAGTTTGTCCGCCAAGAGAGTGGGAGTTGGCACTGCTCCTCGTGAACATCAGCCTCGGGAGGCCTGGGGGTGAACTGAAATTGTTTCTGCTGGTCAGACGTTGATGTGCCCCCACCCCATGTGTGATTTCATCACGAGGGCTGTGGGGTGGGTCTGGGATGATGGTCCAGCTTGTCTGGATACATGTGCGCAAGCACACCCTTTTGCTCTCTAGCATCTCTAGTAAGGACATTGGTAGCACCCAAAAGAACCTTGGAAAATTATATTCACTCTTACTTATCCTCATTTTTTTTTGAGCAGTTAGAATTTAATCCCAAGAACAAGCCAAGAGGGCTGGAAAGATGGCTCAGTGGGTAAGGGTGCTGGCTATGTAAGCTTAAGGGCCTGAGTTCAGATCCTCAGCAACCATGTAAAATGTCAAGGTGGTCCCCGGGGCCTGTAATGCTGTGCTGAGGGGAGTGGAGACAGGGGGTCACTAGTGTTGTCAGGCAGCCAAGGTAGCTGAAAAACTGCAAGAGAGATCCTGTTTCAAGAGAACAAGTTAGAAACCAATAGTTGGAGATACTCTTTATCTATCTCTGCCTTCCAAAGTGCATGTGCACACGCATGCAACACACACACACACACACACACACACACACACACACACACACACCCCACATGCTGTATACACACAACACACACATGCATATACCCCTCATACCTGCCCCCAAATGCATACACTACACCACACACACATAAATGCATATACACATACATATATTACCACACAAAGAGAGAAAGAGACAGACAGACAGAGACTGGAAAAGACGAAAGTGGCAATGGATTTTCCATAAGTAAGCCACTAACCTGACCTCCTTACACAACAGGCACTCATTTCATGATCTCTGAGGGGCCAGAAACAATCAGGGGCACGAGGGGTAAGTCCTCCAGCCGTGTGGGGAGGGGTGCAGATGGAAAGCAGGTGGAGCCTGGGCGGAAATTCTGCCCTGCCTCACAGTGGCTGGTTCCTGCCTTCTTCACCAAGGCCAGCTGTGCCGGTTCAAGAACGTGCATTGTTTTACAGGAGAGGCAAGTTCCTGGGGAGGAGGGGTTCTTTCTGGTCACCAGGTTTAGGACTTGAATGGCTACACTGGACAATATATAGGCCTGACTGAATCCTCATGATGTTCCTCTGGGCTGCTCAAAAGAGTTCTCAGCACTCTGGGGTAACAGGACTGAAGCCATGGGTCAAACACTGTGGATCTTCAAGCTTGTCGATGTTAGCACCGCTTTTATGTGAAGACAAGCACAGACATATTGTGAAACAGAATGCAACACTTACCTGTATTTTCTTTTCTTTTTTTACACACAGGAGGTTATAGAAATACCCTGCCTGTTGCAGGATGCTGTAAACCACACCCAGGACAACCCTAGCAAGTACAAGCTCTCTCTTCTCTGCTTCTAGATGATCATAGTGGAAAGATTTGAAAACAAATACTACTGTATTCCCCTCACCCCTCTGGATGAAGGGGGAAACACTGGAGGACTTCTACGGGCCACTGTCATTGTGCAAATAAAGAATCAGGGGCCTTGCTCCCATCTCCAGTGTAAAGACTGGAAGACAGGAGTGACTGAGTGCAAACCCTCACCAGCATAGAGGGACTACAGACGCGCTTGCATTGCTCCTTGGCTCCCTTTGCATCTGATTTGATTTGGCCATGTTAGCTAGGAAGTGGGAAAACAAGAACCAAATCTCTGCTCTTGGATCCAGGGCCATCTACTACAGCAGTTTGTGGGAGTGACCCAGCTCCTCCCTCTATGCTCTTCTTTCCTCTGTGTCTTCTCCAGAAGCATAGCGTGACGTCCGTGGGTGGATGGAGCATCCCAGTGACCTAGGGGCAGCTGGGTGCCTGGGCCACAGACTGCCCTGCTGTTCTCTGGACCAGCTGCAAAGCGGCTGTTTGAGGCCCACCAGGGATGGCTGGCTTGAGCGCTTCCTGGGCTTTGAGCTGGTGTCTGTTGCCGATATGCACAGCTGATGTCCTCGAGGCCGATGTTGCTCAAACCCAGCCAGGACCGAGACGTCCCCATGCCCCGGATCTCCCCTAGGCTGTCATTGGTTTTGCCAGTGCTGAGTTTCAGCCATCTGCTATGTGGTCTCTAGCCCGGATGCCCTCAACCTTACCTGGTCCTTACTGTTAGACACCTTACCTCCCACAATACCCCCTTGGAGACTTAACGACTCCCAGCAGATATGTTGTGAATAACTCAAAAATGCTGGGATGCCCTCTGCCTCCACTTTGTGTAGTGGTGCTGGGCACAAGCAAACAGACTTGCTCTTCCACTCCCAGAGGAGCAACAACAGAGACCCGAGACCTAGACAGTCCCCAGTTTGTTTCACTTAGTCTTTCAGGGGGACTGAATCCAAATAAGAGAGCTAGGAAGCCACCTTAGCCCTTCTCCTCCTCCCTCTCTCTGGTCTCCAAATTCGCTGGCTCAGAAAACACAATCCTTGTCTAAATTTAACATTTTGACCTCTTGGACAAAACGTTACATGGAGAAATGAACTTTATAATCTGATGGGATAAGCTGTTCTTTGAGGAACTGAGAGGAACTTAGACAAGCTTCCTTTCCCTTCGGTCAAAAGCCTGTAGGATGCTGTCTCTGTTCTGCCCTTTTGACTTGGTTTCCTAGGAAAATATATCAGATGTCAAGTAACAAAAAGATGAGAATTAAATGCACCAATTTAGCTGGGCATTCCTGGAATCCCAGCACTTGGGAGGTGGAGGCAGGGGAATCAGGAGTTCAAGGTCAGCCTAACCTCTATAGTATTTTCAAGGCCAGATACATGAAACCATGCCATGAAAATAAAAGGCATCAATTTAATATTTGTAAGACTAGTATCTGTTACAGACCTGTTTATGAAGTAGAATGTCAAGACAGTAAGCAGACTGTATAAATACCCAGTGCATGTTTCTGTTTCCAAATGCCTCATATTTAGTTAGTCCTGGCACCTAGTCCACCCCACCCCCCTGTAGACCTACATCACCTCAACCCAGGATCCGAGTATTTATATATCATTGGCTTTTTACTACCGGTGAATAAAAAATTAATCTTTGAACAAATTGGAAAGCACGGTGAATTTACACAATGGAATACAATTAAAGCATAAAGCAGGGGGGCGGGCATGAAATGGCATCATTAATAACAACACAGTGGGAACTAGAAGTCATCCTGTCAAGTGAAATAAGCCAGGAATAGAAAGACAAGCACCGGGGCTGGAGAGATGGCTCAGAGGTTAAGAGCACTGACTGCTCTTCCAGAGGTCCTGAGTTCAATTCCCAGCAACCACATGGTGGCTCACAACCATCCATAACGAGATCTGGTGCCCTCTTCTGGCCTGCAGACATATATGCTGTATACATAATAAATAAATAAATCTTTAAAAAAAAAAAAAAAGAAAGAAGCACCACAGGAGCTCACTCCGGGTTAGACTCTTTCAACAGTTGTGCTTATAGCAGCTGAGACTAACAGTGTTTCCTAGAGACAGGAGACTAGAGAAGTGAGGAGATGGGGAAAGGCAGTGTAACAGGTCCCAAGTTATAGCTAGGCAGGAGTACAAAATTCCGGTGTTTGCTTGTACAGTAGGTGACTCTATCGAGAATAAAGGGGTTTTAACGGCTTTTCCATGAAGAAGTAATTTGAGGGGGTAGATGTTTACCCTTTTCTTTTTGAAAACAAAGTGCAACTTATACATAAAAGTATAAAATATCACGTAAGTCATAAATACAAGCACTTACGTGCATTAATTTAAAAATTTAAATAGTTGAAAGCTTTGGGAAAGAGCAAAAGAAAATGTCATTTCTCTTCTGCCTGGGTGGCAGGACAGCTTTCAAGGTGGGGGATATTGATCTCAGAAAGACATCGGATAGGGGGCTCTCTTAACACCGCACCCACATTTGAAATCCCAAGAAGTTGTCCTGTGAGTGGCTTGGCGGACCTCAACCTATTGCAAACAGTGCCCCTGAGGTGGCTTGTGGTCAGCTGCACAGGTGACTGTCTGGACGCCCAACAGTAAGCTGTTTGACCCCTAAGGCTCACTGTGGGACACTCTGGAGGTCTTAGTGCTCTGGGGAATGAAGGGATCAAATGTGCCTCCCTCAGTGAACCTGCGGAGCCGAAGGCCAGAGGCTCCCCTTAATCAACCTGGATTGTGAATCTCTAGGAACTCACTCTGCTCTCTCAGACACACAAAGGGGTGAGACCTTAAAAGGATAATGGAATCTGGAGTTAAATCCAACTATACGGTCAAGGGAAAACCTTCATTTACTGCTGTTTAGAAAACTAAATGTGGCCGGGTGGTGGTGGTGGTGGTGGTGGTGGTGGTGGTGGTGGTGCGGCGGCGGCGGCGGCGGCGGCGGCGGCGGCGGCGGCGACGGCGCACGCCTTTAATCCCAGCACTCGGGAGGCAGAGTCAGGCGGATCTCTGTGAGTTCGAGGTCAGCCTGGGCTACCAAGTGAGTTCCAGGAAAGGCGCAAAGCTACACAGAGAAACCCTGTCTCAAAAAAAAAAAAAAAAAAAAAAAAAAAAAAAAGAAAAGAAAAGAAAAGAAAAGAAAAGAAAAGAAAAGAAAAGAAAAGAAAACTAAATGTGGGCCTGAAGAGATGTTTCAGCAGTTAGAACACTTGTTGCTGCTCTTGCAGAGGATCTGAGTTCAATTCCCAACACCCACAGGTGGTTCATAGCCATCCATAACTCAGGTTCCAGGGGATCTGATGCCCTTGTCTGACCTCTGTAGGCACTAGTCACACAGAGAAAATAAAATAAATGAATCTTTTTTAAAGAAAAGAAAAATAAATGTGGCATGGGTCATATTCCAGGGTCATGGAACCATCAGTACTCCTTGCATTAGTAACATGTCAATAAGTGCCAATTTGTTACATAGTTGACCCAGCTTTTTGTGTTTAATTGCCAGTGGTGGGTCTTTGTGGGTAGCCTGACCTTCTGTATCTAGTCACAGTACTAGCTGGTACCAGGAGAATAAGGACCATGCACCTGGCTTGGATGATGACCTCCCATGACTTGGCCCACACAGTATGGAAATGTGTCACGACTCCTCAGCAAGTGGCTCCTCCCTTCTGTTGTCATCTCGCCTCCTTCATCGTCCTCCCACACCTACTTCTTCACAATTCCCAAAAGTTTGTTGACAGCCTCTGTCTCCGTGCTAGACGTTACTGGAAAGAGGAGAGAAGACCGTTCCTGAGAACCTGGTAGGCCAAGGGCGGAGAAGGAAGACAGCTCAGAACGTGTTGGGTGCAGCGACATCCGCCCACGGAAGAGTGGCCTTGGCTCAGCTGGACATCTCTGTTGGCCAGGATGGAGAGAATGTAATTTTCAGCCAATAAAATCAAGGGGCAAACTTGGGCAATGTTCTAAAAGCAGAAAATAGAGTAGTGAATCACAGCTCACATCTCCTGTGCCTCAGCCAACCTGAGACTGCACGGTGCTTGCAAAGAGAATAGAGTGACTTGGTTGTCGTTTTTTAAAGTTATATTTTATTTTTAATTATGCAAGCCTTACTATTTAAAAACTTGAAAATAAATATAAACAACACACACCCAAGTTAATCAGGACTGAGTGCAGGTAATGGACAGTTATGCCAGAGGAGAAAATGCTAATTGTTTTTCTAGTTCTGATTCTGTCATGGAGTTTTTGTTTAAGTAGTGGGCAAGTACATAAAATAGATTCAGTACTGAAAGTGTAAAATATAGTATGAAGTTTCACAGTTTCCGTTCCAAATGCCCATTCTAACTGCATAGACGTTCGCTGAATTGTAGAGACTTTGGGTCTGGTTCATTTGGGTGTGTGATTTGGGCATTATTTTAGTCAGTCACCAGGGAGTCAAGATGGCTCAAGGTTAACCAGGACACTGTACAATGGAGTGTTGGCCACACAGACCTCATTCTGGGATTTAGCATTTAGGGTTGTCATGGGTGCATTTCAGAGCAGTCACTTATGAGTCCCTTACCCCATATACACACACAGGTGGGGGGCTCCAAATTCCTAACACCTCTGCTCCCCTACCTCCAGCGTCCCTCCAAGTGGAGACCAGGGAACCAGTCACAAGAGAGGGAACTAGTTCTCCCCATCACTCGGCTTTGATTTCCAGAGGTATGGTCAGGTGGTGCCCATACTTTTATCTCAATTGTTTCCAAGAGACATCCTGCCTCAAACCTGTCACCCATAGGACAACCACATTCCACTGTTTTATATTTCAGACTCATGATTATTTGCCTGCTTTTATTTAATTTTGAACTGAATAACTGTAATCAAGGACTGTTTTAATTATACAGCTAACTCCCTCAAAGATCCATAGAAATTTTATGTGCACAAAAAAGAAAAGGAAAAAGAAAAAAAAAATTCAGATAAAGAAGCTCCTATAATCCTGGCACTAGGAAAACTGAGGCAGGATGATAGCGTGAGTTCAGCGCCACTCTGGACAGATGAAAGCCTCTCTCACACAAACCAACCACAAAAGCAGTAACAACAAAAGAAGGATGTGGGGTGTAGCTGGTTTGTTGGTGTTCCCTTAGCATGCTTGAGGGTGCAGTCCCTAGCTCCACACAAACAGAGTGTCACTTGTAATCCAGGACTGGGGACGCGGCTGCAGGAGTTTATCTTTAGCTACATACTGAATTTGAGGCCAGCCTGGGCCTACATGAGACCTGGTATCCAAAGCCTTAGTGCCAGTTTCCTAAAAGAGTAAAACAAAAAGGAGTCAGGAACATTTGGTATATTTTTATTCATTAATATTTTACATTTCATAGGTGCCACTGGTGTTTATATCTTTCTTTTAGTATTTCTCTCTGTCTCTCTGTCTCTCTGTCTCTCTCTCTGTCTGTCTCTGTCTCTCTCTGTCTCTCTCTATCTCTCTCTGTCTCTGTCTCCCCCCCCCCCCCAATATTCCCAGGCTGCACTGGAACTTGATGTGGAATAGAGATGACTTTGAACTTCTGATCTTCCTGTCTCATCCTGCCTGGCCCCTTGTTCATGCCAGGCGGGCAGTCTACCAGCTGAGCCCCATCTCCCCACATCAGTGAACTTGTATTGTCATTTAAAAGGCCTTCGTCATGGAGAGTGGAATAGTTAATTCATCGGTCAAAAACTAAAAGTGTTCAATGTCTGTGGTAAATTGGCTTTGGTACATTACCATTTAGGAACGTCTTGTTTCTAAGTAGTCTGTAATCCTGTTAAAACTATGGTGGGGTTGTTGGCACTAACCTAGATTTAAAAAAAAAAAAAAGAGGCAAAAGACAAATGATAAAATACAGAAAATATATTTTGCCTACATTAAAAGTATTATTCTTGCTAAAAATTTCAGCTAAAAATATAAATCAGGGTGGATAATTGATGGTAAACATCCTTACATACATCGTGTTTCTGTTGCTAAGCAGAACACCTGATAGGGAGAGATTTTTGGAACACTGAAATGTCTGGCCTTAAGTCTTTGGAGATGGCCATAAAGTCTGGGTGACCCCCTAACAGATGCAAAATGACACAAAGCACGATTCTAAAAATAGTTAAACATACAAAACCTGCACCTAACTTACTTCCAAACGTTAGTATCAGGCTGTGTTCATCCCATGCCCTTCACTTTCTCTGTTTCCTCTTGACCCCCAGGCAAAGTGGAATTGATTTTTCTCGGTTCTTCCATTTGGGCCACTGGACGTTGGGATGCAGTAGAAGCCAGGGTAGGTGCCGAAGCCAGGCAGCGTGGGGACAGGCAGGGGTGCCTCAGCCACCCTCTGCCAAGCCCTATGGATAACGGATGGGCTGTCAGCAGTGTTGCTGACAGGGCCCGCACTCCCCTCCGCAGGCTCCTTTCCCAGTGGACGGTCTGGCCAGCTGTCTGGGCAGCAGGAATAGCCGTTCATCTCCAAGTGAGACCTGTGGGAAAATCCTCACTGGCCCATAATTGATTCCACTCTGCCAGCCCCAGTCCTGGAAGCCGAAAGGAACCCGGCAGCAGGCTGCGGAGGGCAGCTTGCCTGCCGGGTGCTGCTGGGTGGAGAGCAAAGGCCGTTAGGGCCCCCTGCAATTAACACTAATCTCAAAATTGGCCTCTGACAGCAAAGACCAGCACCTGACAGCTAATTACTTGTGTCACGCCGATGTGCGTCTTCACACGGAAAGGTTATGGATCAGAGAAAGGGGTCTCACCTCCCCCACATGGGTTCGTTTGTCTCAGCAGAAAACAGTGAGGAATTGTTCCTGTTGCTTCCTTCCCAGAAGTCTTGGAAGTTCTCAGCCTTCACCTCAAAGACAGGCTCCTAACTAACCTTTGTAAGGCCTGACGCAAGGATGCTGGACCACTTAGCCTGTGCTGAAGCCAGAGAAAGGCTTAGGTTTGCTCACAACACACCAGAGTGGTGGAGGTGCGAAATCCAGCTCAACGTAGAAGTAAGGGATTCCAGAATCTGGCCAATCTGTTGATCTTGTGTATTATGGCCCTCACCACGGGGAGGAGTCATACATGGTTTCTTTTGCAAATGGAACTGCAAAAGTCAGCTGCCTTTGATTATTTTTCAGTCTTTTCACAAATTTTCAAGTAGCTATTTAGAACATGCATGTGTGACACACATAGGTATATTGCATTCAGTGGGTGGTTTAAGCTGCCTTGACCATAATAAAGTGGGCAATGCGGGCGGGGGCGGGGCAATGTTTCCATGGGACATTGGCTTCCTATTTTACACTTCAGTCCACAAATGCTTTCTTTCTTTTTTTACAGTCGTTTATTTATTCAGTGTGTGTGTGTCCACACAAGTGTGTATGAATGCACATGCCACTTGAGCAGAGGTCAGAGGACAGCTTGCTGGAGTCAGTTCTCTCTTTCCACCTTGTGGATCGCAGGGATCAAATTCAGGTCATCAGGCTTGGGGGCAAGTACCTTTACCTGGTGAGCCACCTCACTGGCCCCCAAAGACTCACTGAGGACTTGTTTTATGCAAGTTCTGGGCATATCAGCTATGACAAATTTATTGGTCTTAGGAACTCACATTTTGGAGAAAGAATTCAATACATAAGGAAGGTGCAGTGTAGCATGCTACTCCTTTTTTAAAAACATCTTCCCTTTTCAAAAATATTTATTTATTTATTATGAGAGTTCTGTCTACACGTACATCTGCACACCAGGAGATGGCATCAGATTCCATTGTAGACAGTTGTGAGCTGCCATGTGGGTGCTGGGAATTGAACTCAGGACCTCTAGGAGAGCAGCCAGTGCTCTTAACTGCTGAGCCATCTCTCTAGTCCCCTAGAGTGCTACTTTTTATTATAGATGGTGAAACCCACCACTCAGAAGCACACAAATGGAGCCCAAGTTTGTGTGGTATAGAGTGACTGCCAGGCTGAGAGCTAGAGAGTAAAAAGGAGGCAGGCAGGCACAGGAGAGACTCTGTGGTAGTACAAAGCAGGAAAGATAAAGGAAAGGCCATGTATTCAAAGCCTGCTATGAAAGAGAACCCAGCTGAGCCATACGCCTGTCAGAAACATGGCGGGGATGAGGCTGACAAGAAAGGTATGGAATTAATTTGTCCAAAGATTTTAAAAGATGTTTGCCATTTCATGATTTTACTTTTTTATTTTTATTTATTTATTTTTATTTTGTTGTTTTACTTTAATTCGGCCTTAATCTCACTTCTGGTATCAATGTTCTGGTTGAAGACCACACCAAAGAAAATGCTGAGAAACAGCAGGGCACAGTGGCTGAGTCCTCCAGCACTGAGTTTTTGTTCGCCAAGCATCATCCTCCCTATGACCCTCCATCTCCTCCTTCCCAAGGAGAGCTGGGTTTTCAAATGATTCACTTATCCAACCTCTGGGCTAGGGGTAGGAAGTGCCGCGGAAATCCGTGAGAAAGGCAGGCACCAGCCCTACTCTCCACAAGATCATGTGTCTGAAGAGAAAACAGACAGGAAATAGATCATTCTACCAAAAATAAATGGGTGGAACTTGTGCCAAGTGCAAAAAATAAGAAGTTTCCCAAAAGTCATCATCTATATGCATTGTTTTGAATGATGTATTCATTTGTAATATCTTTTATTTATTCTTCAACAATTTCAAATGTGTACACAATGCATCTTGATAATTTCCACCCCCAACCTCCCTCCCTCCCCCCTGACTTCCGTCTGAATGATGTGTTTAATAATCAAAGGAAATATGTTGCCATTAAGACCTTCATGATATGGAACCACAGTGGTAAGATGGGAAATCAAGGCTTGTGTCTGGGGCTGAGCTCATGTTTTGCGTGGTGAATCACTCTTCTCACTGCTGTAGCCAAATGCACGACAAGGAGCCACTGAAGGGCTGGAGAGATGGCTCAGCCCTTAAGGGCTCTTCACAGGAGCTGAGTTCAGTTCTCAGCATCCAGTCACTCGTGATTCCAGTTCCAGTGCCTCCACCGGCACCTGCACATGGATGGGAAGTACACACACACACACACACACACACACACACATCAGTAAGAACAATAATACATCTTTTTAAAAAGGCAACAACTTGAAACAGTTTATTTTTGGTTTACAGTTTGAGCAGATCACAGTCCATCATGTAAGGAACAATGGTGGCAGGATGGTGAGCTGGGATTCCTCACTCCCTCATATTTCACCGGACTGGGAAACAGAAAGTAGACAGGAAGCAGGAGAGAAGGGGGAGTTAAAAAAAAAAAAAAAGAAACTCTAGTGACTCACCTCCTCCAGAGAGGCCCCGCCACAAAAAGCTTCTACAACCACTCAAAACAGCATCACAATCAAATACATGATCCTGTGAGGGATGTTCCACAGAAAAGCTGGAATGGACAAGGCCATCAGTTTCTTATAACAAGCTGTGGAGGGTGAACATTATTTTCCCTCTTTGTAAACCAAGTTCCTGAGATGCTGAGGAGCTAAGTAAGGGCTAGGAAAATGGCCCAGTAAATAAAGGCACTTACTCTGCCAGCCAGAGAACCTGAGTTCGATCCCCAGAAACCACATGGTCTGAGAGAACCAACTTCTGCAAACTGTCCTCTGAACTCCATACATGCGTGCTAACACACACACACACACACACTCACACACCCACATCACACACAGAGACATACAATAGTAATACATTACATAAAAATTAAAGAGCTAAGTGATTTGTTTAAGGCCACCCATGTTGCAAAGAGGAGGTTTGAGCCAGCTTAACAGCTTTCCTCCGTCCCTCCCAGGCAAGAAGATGACCCCATCAACACCTCAGTGCACGTCTGATTTTAGGAGAGCAAGGCTACCTCACACACAGGCAAAGGATCACATCAGGTGGCCAGGGCAAATCTGGCTAGACTGTTCTGCAGCTCCTGCAGGCCACATTTGTAGGGAGTAAGTGATTGGCTTGTGTCATCTCAGGACTGAGCCACCCTCCCAGACGTGCATTTTCCGAGTCTTGGTAGATATTTACAACATAAATGTAATTTCTACTCCAATCCTTCTACTGCACCTGCCCCCAAGGGAGCCAAATCCTTCCAGACTTTGAAAAGTAACCCTGAGAGTCTTCTCAGATTCAGTTTCCGAAGGTCACGACTCTGCTAACAAAGCGGGGTGGGGGTGGGGGGTGGTGGGGGGAGGGGGGGGTGTCACTGTGAACACAGGGCGAGAGAGGGACGAACCGAAAAGAAATCAACCTTGGACACAGACGCACCACACTCAGAGCCTGGGTCCACCAGGTGCTGCTGATTGCAGATGGGCCCTGAGCGGCTGGATGATTACTGTCACCAGGCCTGTGCTTAGGGAGCGCTACTGTTTCAGCAGTCCTGTCCAAGTCTCCAGGCAGCAGCACCAACTAACAATTTAAAACAAGAGATAAGCGAAGAACCGGGAGTCTAGCTCAGACCCAGAGCCAAGAGGAGAGAAAGCAGCTTTACACCTTGTATCATGGCCAGCAGTGCCCTGTTCTGAATATTTCTCAGAACGCCAAGCCCCGCAGCTCCCCTCAAGTGACCCCTGAGTTGGGGGTCTTGTCAAGGTGATGTCAGCAGCAGCTTCTGGAAACAGCTGGTGCTATGACCTCCATCTCTAACAGGTCATTAAGTTTGGCTTCCTAATCACCCACTTGAAGGGCAGAAAGAGAACACTAACCAGAGTGACCAGGCTGAGGCCGCACTTGGCCTTCTGCTCAGGCCTAGGGCTGCCTCCCCATGCAGGCTTTTTTTAGGCACTCCAATGGAAACAGTTAGATAGTCTTTTGGCCTCAGTGAGATCTCCATCCCACAGCTCCTCCGGGTCTGCTTAACGTGAAACCAAGCCTGTGACACATTCAGTCCACTCCAGTTTTATTTTATTTGTTTAAGAATAGGGACTCACCAGGCGGTGGTGGTGCATGCCTTTAATCCCAGCAGGCAGATCTCTGAGTTCCAGGCCAGCCTGGTCTACAAAGTGAGTTCCAGGCTAGCCAAGGGCCAAGGATACACAGAGAAACCCTGTCGAGAGAGAGAGAGAGAGAGAGAGAGAGAGAGAGAGAGAGAGAGAGAGAGAGAGAGAGAGAGAACGGGGGCTCACTCACTATATAGCTCAGGGTAGCCTGGAACTCACTATGTAGCCCAGATTGACCGCAAACTCACCGCACTCCAAGTATCTCAGGCACCCAAGTGTCAGATTGCAGCTGTGAACCACCATAACCAGCTCAGTCACTTTTGATTTCTAGATGCTTCTCTGGCCGTTACTGAAGATGCTTCAGTATGACCAAGTCCCCTTCTCCCCTTCAGTTTTCTGTCATTTGATGTTGTTTAACAAACAGAATACCTCCAACATCAAGAGGGAAGACTGAAGTCTGAGAGTTTTGCTTGGCTCTTGTGGCATGAGTTTGTGCCAATTCCCTTACAAATGGTGAAGTGCTCTGACTTCTGATTCATGTCTGGTCTATGCAATGTGCTCCATATTTAAAGGGTTCTAGTCAAGTGGGGCATGGGGTCATGCCTGTAACCTCGGCACTTGGGAGGCAAAGGTGGGGGTGGTCACAGGCTCCAGGCCAGCTTGGGCTCCACGGTATGAGACCCTGTCTCATAAAACTAATAAATAAATAAGTACATAACCTCATAAACAATACATAAGGGAGCCCTGTCTTGGTCTTTGGAGCGTGCTTCTGTTCCTTGAGTTAAAAGGCCCCGCACCAACTTCCTGCTGCCTGCAGAGCTTCGGGCACAGCCGTGCACGGAAGGGCCAAGGCTGTGGAATCCCCTGTGCCAAGCTGGCTCCCACCACCAATATCCTTTCCCCTCCACTTACCACATATCGCAAAACCATATGTATGCCCAGGACCCCAGATATTTCTGCATGAAGGGTTCCTCATACAGCCCTCAGGATTGCTGGAAATCGGCCATCACCCTCAAAGCTTCCGCAGTCCCTCGACGCCATCGGAGTGTACCTCTGAGCCGAGTGACACCTGCTCTCTGACTGTCTGGATAGCTACCGCCCTGCTGTGAGATCATTGGCATGGTGCAGGCCCCCTGGAGAACTCCCTCAACCAAACGCTAAGCAGGTGGGCACCATGGCCATGGCTCCAGGGTCCGCTTAAAGCGCTGGATTCAAAACCACTGTCACCCAGGGTGTGTGTGGCCAGAGTGTTTTGGCAGCCCTGATCATAACATCTCATCAAATCTAATAGAGAATTACTGTAGAGACAGGCTGATTGTAACTCTTATTTAGCCATTGTCTGATTTCTTGGGGGTCTGTGTAACATTTCACCTGAGATTGCCTTTCGTAAGCTGGGTACCAGGTACCAAAGCTAATTTACAGGTGTTCTTAAGCATGAAGATGGTTGTCAGATAAGGACACTAACTGCAATTTAGTTTTTGAGGGTGCCTATTCCAGCAAAGAGAGATACCCATCTTTCCTGATCATTATCTGCCACTGACTGCTACGCAAATTCCCTCCCACCCAGAGTTGTAGGCTGAACAGCTGTGAGTCATCAGACATGAATGCAGTCTTAATTTGAACTGGTGCTGGAGGTAGTGGGTACAACTCAAATTAGACATGTGGTGGGCGTTTAACCACAATATTATCAAGTCCCGTTCTGACATCTGACGGCCTTTAATAATTAACTTCGTGTAGCTGGTCAAGTCTTCCCTCCCTGATGGACCAGTCTCTGCCCTGTAATTGCTACTTGGGACTTTCAACTGCACTGGAGACAAACCATAGGCGAAAGACCAGGCATCCCTGGAGCTATCTGTCTTTTAATTGGGCTAGAAGACCTTCCTGGCAGCTCCCATGTGCTCTACATGAAAATGGGGGAGATTTTCTCTGGAGAAGAGGGAAGGTTGTGGTCACTGGAAGCTCTTGAGATGGTCTTACCGACTCTGTAACTCACTGGCAAGCAGCACGCTGCCTAAATCCAAGCCTTGCCTTTTGTGAAACCTCATCCTCGCTGCCATCTCCTTCAACGTCATCCCCGTAGGTTACAGGTCCCAGAGACAACAGTCAATTCTTTCTATTCAGCCAAGCTACTGAGTCCCTGAACTGGGCTTTCTTTCTTGGGCAAAATGATGATTCCACTGATGACTGTCCACAACGATTGGTATTCCAATTAGTGAAAGATGTCTTGATTGATGGGCACTGCCCACATATTGTAACCCTTACTCCACACAAGAGCTCATGACCCAGTTGCATTTATTTTTGAAAATCATTTTTTTGGTTTATTTATTTTACTTTGTGTATATGACTATTTTGCCCGTATGTATGTATAAGCACAATGTGCACAGCTGTTGCATCCCATGGAACTGGGTTACCTATGTGAGTCACTGTATGGGCACTGGGCACCGAACCAGGTCCTCTGCAGGAGCACCATGTTCTCTTAATCACTGAGCCATGTCTCCAGCCCCCAAGTTACATTTTTTTATTATTATTAAAATCAGAGTCTCCTGTAGTCCAGGCTCGCCTCAGACTTACTATGTAGCTGAGGATTGCCTTGATGTCTGAATCTTCCTGCCTCCAACATCCAGGTCCTGGGATTATGTGTACACCACCAAACCTGGCCTCAATTACTCTTAGAGTCAAGTTTTATATACTGTGGATGTTAACAAAAATGAGCCAGGCGTGGTGGTACACACCTTCCATCCCAGCACTTGGGAAGCAGAGGCGGGAGGATCTCTGTGAATTTGAAGGCAGCCTGATTTACATAACTAGTTCCAGGACAGCCAGGACTGCAAACCTTGCAAACAAGCCAGGACCTTGTCTCAAAAAAGCAAAACAAAAGGAAACCCCAAAATGACTTTTGCTTTTGGACTATGGATGAACAAAAAGCATTTGCTAAGCAACTGAAGGATCTGGAACTGAGTAGCTGATAGAGCACTCCATGATGTCAAATACGGCTGATAAGGTCATAACAAAGGCTTTTTTTTCCTTTTTAATACACTGGATCCTCTAAAAATTTATACTAAGATACCATTACTGGGGGCTCTACAAAGCATTAAATTTGTACTTCTTTTTTAAGATTCTAAAATTCAGACTGAATTTGCCCAGATCAAGCAGCAGTTTTCAAGTTGCTGGTTGCTGGGAAGTGGAGTAGCAAGCCTGAGGAAGTAGTCAACAGTTAACAGGTCAGTCAGGCTCAGCCAGAGTCTCTTAATCCAGGATTTACACACACCCCAGCAGAGAAAGAGCCAGCTGTGGACACATCAACCCAGCTGTAGCCCAATGACAAAAAATGAGCTAAAAGGCAGCATAAGCAAGAAACAAAAATCCATTAAGGAGAGAGAGAATAAAAAATATGTTTTTTATACATCTTCATGCATGTTTGTATACAGAACATACTTAAAATAAGACTGTGTCCTGGTCATTTTTCTTCACAGAAGGAGAATATGCTCTTTCAAAGCCCCGTCTGCAGGAAGAACTAAGATCAAACAGTCTCAGAATAACCAGGAGATTAAAGGCCAAAGCTATTGGACTTCCGGCTTGTCACTAACTAATCTCCTTAGAGATGGAAGAAGATGAGGAGGCCACTGTTAAAGGAGAAGGCCGGCCAGACCGGAAGCAGCACGGCAAGAGTGAGTGGACCGGACCACTGCCTTTCCTGAATCTGCCCCTGTGACCTGAAAATCCGTCATCTCCCTCCTTCCGGCTGAGCCAGCCATCTACCCACAGGGCTCCTGAGTCTGCCCCTGTGACCTGAAGGTCCATCATCTCCCTCCTTGCGGCTGAGCCAGCCATCAACCCACAGGGCTCCACTGCTCAGAGAACTGGGGACAGCCTCTGACGGAAGGAGAAGCCCAAGAACGGGGTCTGGCAGAGGAGACCCGCTCCCATTTCCAGGCTTCCTGTGGTCACCTCCTGAGGAATCTCCTGATCGGTAGCTGTGGCCCCAGGCACCTAACACGAGGATGCGCTCTGACTTCTGCTTCCTCTAAATACCAGCTCTGTAACCAAATGTAAATTCTTATACTCGATCCATCTAATGGATTCTGTATTGATCTATGTAATAAAAATATGTTGATGAGTTATAAAAGTAAACACATCATCAAATCATCAAAATCTAAGGAATATTATTCTACAGTAATGTTGAATACTGTACTGTGAGGAAAGCTATATTCTGATACACAGATATTTAAAATTCATCTCTTCTTCATCCTCTAATTGGATTCCATTCAAGGCCTAATCATATTTCTGTCTGTTACTTCTCTTAAATTAGTGAATAAATGATTTGAAGAATAATATAGATGAGATTGGGCCCATTCAGGGTGGTATGGCTGTGACAGGACAATAATACAGAGAGTGCAGGTACCCTCCAAACAGCACTTGGCACAAGTCTGTTCACCCCATGTTTGTTGGATAACGGATGGATGAATAAATAAATTAATGGACAGAAGAAAGAATAAAACTTAACTTTTATGATTGGTGCTAAAAGAAATTCTAAAGCAGAACCTGGTCCATTTTTTTTTCCTAATGTGTCAACTCAGATGACTTTCCACAGTCTAAGGTGTCATTAAATGACAGCCAGAGCTATTGTCAAAATGAAAAGAAACACCTGATTCCAGCTCTTTCTAAAAGGTGAACTAGTTTGAGCAGGCTGCATGTTCTCACTCTGTGCACTTGACTCCTGAGGCCCTGGGAAGCTGGCTCTGATTAAAAGGTGTGAGGCGTCCTGGGGAGTCACAGACACCATGCTACTGCAGGCCACCGCAGGCCACTGCAGGCCACTGCAGGCACAGGCATTTCTCTAGGTAAGCTAACTCAACAAAGAACTCAGGGAGGCAAATTCTATTGCACAGATTGAACATTCCTGGTTGGAAAATCCGAAAATCTCCAAAACCCAAAACTCTTTGAGCCCTGCTATGTTGTCACAAGCCGAAAATTCTGCACCAGACCTCACGCGACAGGTCACAAAACTCAGGGGTACAATGGTATCTAAGATTGCCTGCAGCCAGTGTCTGCAAGGTATAAGTGAAACATAGTTAATCTGCTATTTGTATTTGGACCCCCATCCATCCCCAACATAGGTATTAATTTGTATACAAACATCCCTAAATCTGAAGCCCAAAACCCACCAGTTCTAAGCAGAAATGACTGACAGCTTCTCTTGAAAATATCGTGTCTCGGGGCCTGGTGAGATGGCTCAGTGGTTAAGAGCACTGACTGTTCTTCCAGAGGATCCAGGTTTAATTCTCACCACCCACATGGCAGCTCACAACTGTCTGTAACTCCAGTTGCAGGGTACCCAACACCCATGGCAAAATACCAATGCACATAAAATAAAAATAAAAAATATTATATCTGGAGATACTGCTTTGTTGGCATGGTACCTGCCATACAAGCAGGAGGACTTGAAGGAGGACCTGAATTTGGACACCACCCCCAACACACACACACATGTAGTTCGAGTTTTCTCCAATCCAGCTCAGACCCAAGTAAGCACACAGAGACTTATATTACTTATAAACTGTATGGCCCTGGCAGGCTTCCTGCTATCTAGTTCTTATATCTTAAATTAACCCATTTATATTAATCTATAAGCTGCCAAGTGGCTTGTGGTTTACCAGTACTTTTACATCTTGCTTTCTTTGTGGCTGGCTGGCGACTCCTGACTCAGCCTTCCTGTTCCCAGAATTCTCTTCTCTGCTTGTCCCGCCTATACTTCCTTCCTGGCTACTGACCAATCAGCATTTTATTTATCAACCAATCAGATCAACACATTCACAACATACAGAACAGATCCACAGCACACACACATAAAAGCTGGTGTGTGGTTCCTCAAGTCTATAACCCTAGCACTCAGAGGACAGAGACAGGTAAGCTTGCTGACAAGCCAGCCTAGTCTGGGGCTCAGTAAGAGATCCTGCCTCAAAAACTAGTGCAAGACTCCTGATGTCAACCTCCAGTCTCTACACGTGTCTGCACACACATGTGCACACATACACCATACACTATCCATGCACAGAAATGTACACCCAGTGTGTGGGGGGCGCTGGGGAGGCATTCATTTTGTTTCTGTTTTTATGGGCCTGGCACACTTCCACTCTACAACTCTGCCTTGTGTTTACTTGCCTTTAATTAAAACTTGGGCTGGGGACGTAGCTCAGTGATAGAACATCTACCTACTGTGTTCAAGGTCCCACTTTGATTCCAGAACTGACAAATGGGATGGTTAATATTACATTTAAAGTTTAGACTTATTATGCTTGAGAAACCAAAAGGTAAAAACGTGTGTAACACAGTGGTTCTCAACATGTGGGTCTCGACCCCCTTGGGGTTGAACTACCTTTTCACAAGGGCTGCTTGCCAAAGTCCATCCAAAAACACAGATAGTTACATTACAATTCATAACAGCAGCAAAATTACAGCATTAGGAAGGCTGAGAATCATTGCTCTAACATGTAAACCCCTAGCTTGTCCAGGCCATACCCTGGCTTATCCAGGCCATGCCCTGGCTTGTCCAGGCCATACCCTGGCTTGTCCAGGCCATACCCTGGCTTGTCCAGGCCATACCCTAGAAGCCCACTTTCCTTTTTTTCAGGTGTTGAAGACTATTCTTAAATTGAATAATCTTATAAAATTTATTGTTTTTGCAATAATCATCATAAAAGTAACTGGGTTTTTTTTTTTTTTCTGGTCTTATAATCAAATTTGCTTACTCTGCTCAATGACTAGGCCAACTTCAGGACACATATGCTAAAATTAGACCCTGCCCACATGTAGACAGAATACATGTAATCTTGTGGGTTTTGACTTTATAAGCCGTGGGCTGATATGGCCAAGGCCTGCATCTTGGGAGCGCTCTCTGTTGCAGTCCTGGTGCCCTGGGTATCCTGCACCAGCGTTTAATAAACCCTCCTCTTTTTAAAATTTATTTATGGTCATGGCGAATCTCTGAGCGACCCCAGACCCGTAACACAAATCCAAAACAAGCTTCCAAAGAAGGCCCTGAGACTCCCCACCTCCCACTCCACTAGACTTGTTTGTGAACTCAAGGCAGCAAGT
Organism: Peromyscus eremicus; assembly: GCF_949786415.1. Lineage (NCBI taxonomy): Eukaryota > Metazoa > Chordata > Mammalia > Rodentia > Cricetidae > Peromyscus > Peromyscus eremicus. Next base: position 28,500,590 of record NC_081417.1, on the reverse strand, counting down.
GGGAGCTCGGGGCATTGCTGACCTCACTGGACATGATGAGCCATAGAGTGGGGGCGTCAGTAGTGCAAAGAGCAAGGACCCCGCACCAGGCTAGATGACGACCATGCCAGCTCATCGTCAGCCAGACCAGACCAGACCAGTGAGAAATGCAGATGGCGCCTTTCCCGGCTAGATTTTTCTTTTTCTCTTTCTTTTTTATTCTGTTTGGTCATCTTGACACAAGCTAGTAGTCTGAGAAGAGGAACCTCAGCTAAGAAAATGCAGAGGCACTGCTTGAGTGATAGCGGATGTGGGCGGGCTCAGTTCAGCAGCTGCAGTGCCGTCCAGGTGGGGCCTGGCTAGAGTAAGAAAGCAGGAGAGGCCAGCCCAAGCCATGGAATTAGCCAATAAGCAGCGTGTTGCTGGAGAATTTCTCTCCAACTCCCGCCACCAATTCCGGCCAGTCTCAGAGCCCACTTATAAAATAAACACACAGACTCTTACATTATTTAAACTGCTTGGCCATTAGCTCAGGCCTGTTATTGTCTAGCTCTTACTCTTATATTTAGCCCATTTCTATTAATCTTTACTTTGCCACGTGGCTTGTGGCTTACCGGTACTTTACATCTTCCTTGTCCTCATGGCGGCTGGCAGTGTCTCTCTCTCAGCCTTCCACTTCCCAGAATTCTTTTCCTTGTCCCGCCTATGCTTTCTGCCTAGCCAATGGCCAATCAGTGATTTATTTACTGACCAATCAGCAACACACTTGACATACAGACCATCCCACAGCATTTCCCCTTTTTCTTTTCTTAAAAAGGAAGGTTTTAACTTTAACATAGTAAAATTACATATAACAAAACAATTATCAAGCAAGAATTACAGTTACAATATTAAAGAAGAGATCCTATCTATCTTATATTTGTAAGTTTAAGGTTTTATATCTAACTTATCTTTTATTATAACTAAGGAAAATTGTAAGTATCTAGTCTTTAACCACATCAAAGACCTCAGAAGGATATACTACTACCTGAGAAATGGAGAAGGATATAAGCAACTTTTAGGAGTCTTGTAGGGTAGACAGAGACAGCTGGCAGCTTGGACAGTCATTCAAAGTTCTCTTGTAAAGTTGGGGCATCTGTCTTCAGCCCACAGGCCTAGAGTCTCTTATTCATTTTTCTCTGTGTCCTGTAGAATGTCTGGCAGTTTTCTCTGCAAAGCAGGAACCTGAAGGACCATTTTGTCAAGCAAAGTTCAGTGGTCACCTTTGTATGGGTCCTGCATGTTCAGTTGATCAGGCAGTCCAGGCAAGAACAGTTTCTTGCCCAAATGGCTATTTTTGTCAAGGTGAAGATAAACTCCGTATGGAGTGTCTTCGATGCCCATCCTCCTCTCTGAAGTAAATCGGTGCTGTCAGGAGCAGACATGTCTCATTGTCCAGAAAGTCTAAATTTTTAAAACATTTTAAATGCCATATTCTGTAGGTCTTTGAAGTGTTTGAAGACTACCTATCTATCTGAAATATAACTATGTATACCTAGAAGACTTAATTAACATGGCTACAAATATGATTATCATAGATGACTAATTATTAATCTATTTTTTAATTATCCATTATAATTTTAAATGAGTTACATAAATATAATACCTCAAACAAGAATAGAAATATATATACAGTATAACAAAATTAAGTTTAAATTTGTATCAATAAACTAAAATCTATAGCAATGTAAAACATTTTAAACAAGTTGTTACTCTTTAAAAGTAGGTTCATTAATCTACTTTCATCCTATCATATCTAAACTACCCCCCTTTTTGTTTTAGAAAGAGATTGTATTTATAATCAACCTGATTTAAATAAAAATATTGTTTTTTCTCTGTCCCACATCAGAGGGCTCTTCTGATTTGGCACACAAGAATCTCTTAACCATTTTTTTTTTTTTGAGCAATATGTCTGGGTTTAGAGGGGGAGTGAGCCAATTCCATCTCTAAAGCCAGCTTGGTATATTTGGGAATTTGGGCGTAGCTTCTCTTATTACTTCCTGCTGGAGGGGGGCGCTGTATCTTATGGGGACACGAAGAAAATTTTAGGATCATGGAGTAGTCCATGAGGCTGTATCGTCTGAGCCAGTTGCCTTGAAACCATTCTGGATGTTGAATCATCTGGGCCATGGTGTCATTGGAGACCTTTCAGGGGGTCTTGGCTGGTCAAACCTGATATATCTTAATCTGGAACAAATCCATAGTCTCTGGCTTTCTGTGGAAACAAGAGCAGAGACTCTTTTCCAAAGCAACATATCCTTATATCCAAATTTTGAAGTCAAGGTACCTTTAAAATATACATTTTGGCATAACTCAATAGCTTTTATAATCAAATGTTTTTCTGCAGTTACGAATATCAAAGAGAACATAATCCAGATTCTCTGTGTGGTAGTCATCTTTACGTGGCTTTTTTTTTATATTAGCTTGAGCCTATTGCTTTAAAGTGCAGCCTTCTAAGCCTGAAACGGCGCAGTGGCTGCTGGCTCCGCCCACTTCAGCTTCCCAACATGGCGGCGGTCCGCTTTCCGCCAGCTCTGGGAGCCATAACTCTCAGAAATAGTGGGTCTACATTTTTACCAAAGTAGCGTGTAGCCCAGAAACCTCTTTTTTTGTTTTGTACTAGCAAAGGCTAAATTCACCACATAGTTTAATGTGCTACTTGCAGAGGCCTCATTCCCGCCATACTGCAGGTCGAGCATGTACGCCAGGAACCCGCCAGTAGCTCAAACCGGCAGCTGCCGCTCATTTGAGAGAGACAATTAGGAAGCTGTTTTTAGGTCCGTTTTAGAATCTTTTTTCTAAGTTTTTAGGTGGAAACTCTTGCCCCACGTTGGGCGCCATTTGTTGCTGGAGAATTTCTCTCCAACTCCCGCCACCAAGTCCGGCCAGTCTCAGAGCCCACTTATAAAATAAACACACAGACTCTTACATTATTTAAACTGCTTGGCCATTAGCTCAGGCCTGTTATTGTCTAGCTCTTACTCTTATATTTAGCCCATTTCTATTAATCTTTACTTTGCCACGTGGCTTGTGGCTTACCGGTACTTTACATCTTCCTTGTCCTCATGGCGGCTGGCAGTGTCTCTCTCTCAGCCTTCCACTTCCCAGAATTCTTTTCCTTGTCCCGCCTATACTTTCTGCCTAGCCAATGGCCAATCAGTGATTTATTTACTGACCAATCAGCAACACGCTTGACATACAGACCATCCCACAGCAGCAGCGTTCCTTCATGGCCTCGGCTTCAGTTCCTGCCTCCCGGTTCCGCCTGCTGAGTTCCTGCCCTGGGTGATGATGGACTGTGACCTATAAGCCAAATAAACCCTTTCCTCCCCAAGGGGCTTTAGGTGCTTATCACAGCAACAGAAACTAAGTAGAATGGCGACTTCTCCATAACTTGAATTCTGAGCTCTATTCCATCTATATAATAAATAGCTCCCTTTTAATTCTACTATCTATTGCTAAAAAATTCAAAGATTTCCACCAATATAAACAACAGCATAATTGATGTTTGAGTAAGCAAATATAGGATTAAGATTTTTTCCCTTAAAATAATACACTTACTGGCTGGTTATAGCCACACCTTTGATCCCAACACTCGGGAGGCAGAGGTAGGTGTCTCTCTATGAGTTGGAGGCCAGCCTGGTCTACAAAGAGAGTTCCAGGACAGGCAGGGCTGCTACACAGAGAAACCCCGTTTCAAAAAAAAAATACACTTTGGGATTTCTGTATTTCTGTATGTGTTTATTGTGAGTCACTGTGTCTACATGTATTTCTTGAGTTGTTTTTTTGGAACTCGCCCTATAGACCAAGCTGGCTTCGAACTCAGTTCCACTTGCTTCTGCCTCCCGAGTGCTGGGATTAAAGGGGTGCACTACCACCACCCAAAGGCTCTTTTTCTTCTCTGTGTTATGTTTTATTCTAGTTTGTTTGTTTTTATCTTTGTTTACTTTATTATCTTTTTAGACATCTTTTTGTATTCTAATGAGAGAGAAATGATGTGGATTTAGGTGGGTGTGGAAGAAGGGAAGATCTGGAGGAAGCTGGAGGATAGGAAACCGTAATTGGAATATATCATAAGGGAAAAAAATCTATTTTCAATTAAAAAAAAAACTACTTTCTAGGGCTGCGAATTTGGCTCAATTGGTAGAGTGCTTGCCTAGTGTGTATACATTCTGGGTTTAATCCCCAGTTCTGCATAAGCTGGGCTTGCTGACATGTACCTGAAATCTCAGCACTAGGGAGGTGGAGGCAGGAGAATCAGAAGTAAGTTCACCCTTGGGCTCTAGATACATTTTGTTGCAATGACCAACATTATTACCAAAAGCAACTTGGGGAAGAAAGTGTTTATTTCAGTTTACAGGTCATGGTCCATCACTGAGGGAAGTCAGGACAGTAACCTGAAGCAGAAACCACAGAGGAACGCTGCCTACTAGCTCATTTAAAGTCTCATGCTTAGCTAGCTTTCTTACACATCCCAGGACCACTTGCCCAGAGAATGATGTCACCCACAGTAGGGTGGACTCCTCTTCCTCAATTAACAACCAGGACAATTTCCCACAGGCAAATCTGCATCTCAGTTGAGGCTCCTTCTTAGGTGACTCTGGATTGTGTTGACAGTTAAAACTAACAAGGACACTTGGCTACACAGGTAACTCAAAGCTAGCCTTGGTGTTGTGTAACAGTTTCCTCCAAGTTTGAAACATTTCATGCTGCTGGAAGCTCCTTGAAGAGGAAGGTAAACAACTGCAAATAGCTTCAGGAAGTTCCTGAAACTGACCAGATTTTCTAGGCCGCCCTCTCTGCCAGAACAAGCAATAAAAGCTGGGAGACCTTCTCAGATGAGGAAAGCCATGCCAGAAAGAGGTCTCTCAGATGAGCCAAGCTGCCAAGAAGACTCGAGATCAGACTAGCTGCCTGGAAGAAAAAGAAACCAAGCTGCCTGGAAGGAGTTTAAATTAACTGAGGAACTGGGAAAAGACACTCTCCAACATGCTGAACAGCATGAAGGTTATGCAGTGCTCTGGGTTCCCAGTTTTGTGATCTGTCACCCATGCTGGGGTGGCCTTTGATGATACAGATGTCTTTGAGTCATTTCTGTCTCCCACCTATATTCTATAAGTAACTCCCCCACCACCACCAAAAAAAAAAAAAAAAAAAAAAAAAAAAAAACCCTCATGGCTCACAGTGTTGGACTTTGGTGGTGTCTGGACCAGACCATGGCCTCTTGTGGATTGCCCACTTGTTGTGAGTAGACATGTGTGTTGCATCTCCCCAGGAGTTTTGCCACACAACACTAGGCTATAAGAGACTTTATCTCAAAAACAAAACAAAACAAATGCTACACTTTATAAACCATCTGTAAGGAGCCTATTTTGTCTAAATTGACGACATCACCTCACCATTCTCTTCTGAGAGGACAGCAGCAACAACTCTCTGTCTATCAGAGCTTCCTTAGAAGCTCAGCTCCAAGACCTTGTGACCTCAGGTAAGTCTCGCCTACTCCACGTCTGTCTTAGTCACTGTTCTATTGCTGTGACAAGACACCATGACCAAGGCAACTCTTATAAAACAAAGTACTTAATTGGGCTGGCTTATAGTTTCAGAGGTTTGGTCCATTATCATCAGAGTTGGGAGCATGGTGACATGCAGGCAGACACGGTACTGGAGAAGTAACTGAGAGTTTAACACCTAGATTCACAGGCCACAGGAAGAGAGAGACACTGACTTGGGCTTTTGAAACCTCTAAACCCACCCCTACTGACACACTTACTCCAACAAGACCACACCTCTTAATCCTTTTCAAGTAGTGCCACTCCCTGATGACTAAGCATTCAAATAGATGAGCCTATGGGGGCCATTCTTATTCAAACCACCACAGTGTCTTAGTCTTTCCCTCAGTAAAATGGAGACAATGTTATGTGTAGGCTTGTCAGAATCATAGGGTAAGTTTACCAGAAGAACAGAGATCAATGTGGGAACACAGCAGGCATTAGCTGTAATTATTTTCTCACTATTACACTTACAATAAAAGCTTTGGCAAGAATCAGCTCCTAAATGAATATACAATACTACTAAGGAACAGATGCTTGAGTTTGTGGGACATCCTGTGTGGACGGACTGCAATTCTGAACTTTAAAACGAATATGTGGTGTTGGAGAGATGGCTGAGGGGTTAAGTAGGTGTACTGCATCCACATACATGTGCACATACTCCCCCCCACACACATATAATTACAAATAAAACAACCCCCTTTTTAAAACATACAATAATAGAAGGATTGGCAAATACCTCAACAAAACAGAATAGTTCACAAATAGACCTACACATATGAACAATTCACTTCCAAACAGCGTGCAAAATGTATTTTTAAAATTTACTTATTATTTGAGAATTTCATGTACACAATGTATACAGTGTATTTTGATCATATCCACCCCTCCTACTCCTTCTGAACCCCTCCTCCTCACATTCTTTACCAGCTTCCTGTCCTTTATTTTTGTATAGCCCACTGAGTCCAATTGGTGCTGCCCATATGAGCATGGGTATAGTCCCATCCACTGGAGCACAGAAAACCTACCAAGGGAAAAACAATTGCATATATGGCATCTGATAATAGAATTACCTTCAGAACAACGAGTGAACTTCTCCTGAAAGGTGAAATACGACTTTATAAAGGATAAGAGATTTGAATGGAATCTGCATAAAACAAGAGATTTGATTGGACAAGAAGCACATGTAAAACTGGAAGACAGCAATAGTAATCTGGAAAATGTAAACTCAAAGGAATCAATGAGAACGGTTAAAACAAACAAAACACTGCATGTTGCTGAGAAAGTACAGTACGTAAAGCCCTGTACACTGCTGTGCAGAATGTTATGAGTACCTTGGAAAAGTGTTTGGAAGGGTTTTTTATGGTATTAAACATCTACTCTATAATAACAATTTCACCTTCAATGAGCCTTACGGTTGGCCAATGGAGAATCAACAGAGTAGACTGCGGTACGTTAATACCGTGGGATATTCTTCATGGAAGAGCGTTTCGATGAAGGAAAGAAACAATATACAAGCGGCCACATGTGTGGCTCCGTTTAGATGAAATCCAAGAAGTCAAACTTATCTACAGTGATGAGCTCAGAAAATGGTTGTTTTGCTGGGAATGGAGGCATGGGGGAAGCTACCAAGAGGCCCAAGAGAGCTTTCTGAAAAAAATGAAAATGTTCTAAAATGTTCGCCATCTTCTTTTAGATGATGCTCACTCAAGCACGTATAGTGTTAAAATATACCAGTTTGAGCAACAGAAATGTACATGTATTCATTTATGTCAAATACAAATCAGTTATAGACACACACACACACACACACACACACACACACACACACACACACACCCCATGACTCAGTCTCTACCCTCATGAGAGTTTGTACCAGAGGGCTGGAGATGTAGCTATGATGATAAAGTGACAGCCTCTCAGGCAAGAAGCACTGGCTTCAGTCCTGGGCATCACATAAAAACGGGACAAGGTGGTACAAGCCTGTAGTTCTTTGGGGTGATGGAGGAAGAGGATCAGGAGTTCAAGGTCGTTGTCAGTTACATAGCAACTTTACAGTCAGTCTGCGATACATGAGGCACTGCGTCTCTCCCCCATCCCACCCCCCAAAAAAGGAAAGAAAAGAAAAAGTGTGCAGGAGAGCTAAGGACAGAAGGTATTCTCCCCCTTAGATCATTAGAGATTAATTTACAAGTACAAATGAGTGTGGTGGTGCACGCCCTTATTCCCAACACTCTGGAGGATCTCTGTGAAGTCAGGGCCAGCCTTGTTTACTTGGTGGGTTCCAGGCCAGCCTTGTTTACATGGTGGGTTCCAGGCCAGCCAGGTTACATGGTAAGACACTTTCTTTAAAAAAAAAAAAAAAAGTATTTATGAGCTCTAATTCATTCAAATACCATGCTTCCCTGGACGCTCCAGGCAAGAACCTTGGGTTCTTTGGTTAAGAGCCTTGTTGACCTTCCTTCTGTCCTGTTTCAGGGCTGGGGGATGAACAGGCAGGTGACTGTGAATAGGGTCAACCTCATCTGGCCAGAGAGCCCGGGATTATTCATTTCCTCCCTGTCTCACCCTGTCACCTTCAATGCTTATTGTTTGCCTATGTTTATCTCCTGCAGCCAGTCCCCAGCCGGACCTTGTCCTCCCTGCCCTCCCCGCTCAACGCTCAGTAATGTTTTCATTACTGATCCCAGAGCTGTCACAGTCTGGCTAACAAAACCAGCAGCCCTCCGAAACACTCATGCTGTTAATTCTGAGTCCAGAAAGCAAAAGTCCAAATTGTTTTCCTCTCTCTTATATTCTGACATTAGCTTTCTGTATTTACATTCTGGGGCAATCATGCCTTTGAATTTGTGATGTCCTAATTGATAGTGGCATTGACTGAAACTTAAAAAGAAAACAACCAACCACTCAGCAGAGGCCATTCCTGTCTCCCTGGGACAAGGATGGAGACAAGTGTCCCTGGCAGTTCAGAAACACTGTGGGGTGGAGTGATGGAGACGCCAAGCACAGCTCCTTTCTTTGGGACATTGTTTTTTGGTTCTAAACCATTTTGTCTGTGGCCTCTTTTCACTCACAAATGAAATACTGTTCATTTCCTTTCTGCCAGCAGAACGGAGCTGGAGAGGCGGGAGACGCTTAAGAAATGGAGCAGGAAAGGTACGGGGGAGGTACGTGTATGAACTTCATACACAGAAAGTGGAGGAGAGTCAACTGCATAGTTCCACTGTCCCCCCTCATTTGCGATGAGCTAGAGTGCTTGGAAAAGACAGAGATGGTTGCCAAGGGAACAGGTCACTCCCGCAGCACTGCCAACCCAGTCCCTGCGGGCTCCCCCTTGGGACCAGGGAGAAAACAATCTAACAGACGGCATCACTCAGTGTTGACACAGGAGCCACGCCATGCCACCAGGATGATTTGAACTAGGGGGGTCTTCCCACAGGGAGAAGAAACCCTTTCCTCCTCATACTGTGATCCTTTGAGAACGGAGTCCTTCGATAGTTTTCGCCAATTGACTTCCAGACATCCACCTCCAAGCCTGTGTTTCATGGTGCAGATGAAGAACCGCCTCACCCTGGAGCTCCTCTCCTATCGCCCCTTCCCAGGCTGCACATGACTCTTTTGAAGCACTCATGGCTTTAACACTGTCAGATTGTCAGTCCCCCTTTGCCCCTGCCACCCTCAGCTGAAGGACAGGCTTCCTAGAGGGGCATTTATCATCTCCCCTGGGTAAATTCCCCTTGAGTCGTTCACCACACTCTGTGTGTGTTCACATAGCAGTTAGTTCTTGTTCTCTATTCCCATGTTAGCATCCCTGTCTCCGGGCTCCAGGAGGGTGGGAGTGATGCCTCCACTTAATTATATACCCATTATAACCTCTTAAGCTTGGTACCCCCCTCCCCCCCCGAGACACACCACACATGCACAACACATACTCACTGGCTTCAGCTGTTTAGAGGACACCACGGACCTTCTATCATTCCAAAAGTGGAGAGACCAGCAGTGATACTGCCATGAGCCGAAGAGAGAGAAGTTATAAAATACAAAACAACCGAATAAAGAAACAGTCCTGGGCCAGAGAGTTGGCTTAGTGGGTTAAGGCACTTGCCACCAAGCCTGATGACCTGAATTTGACTTGAAGTGGTGGGAGGAAAGGACCATCACAGGAGGCGGTGGCGATGGCTGTCTAGGGGGTTTCTGAGTTTGCTCCATGGCATGGACAAAGAATCTAATAACAAGGAAAGACAGAAGACCACACCACAGAGAAAAGGCACAGCAGAGTTTTACACATTCACGATGGGAGATACCTAAGACTCAAGGTCTGTGAAACAGGAGCTGCCCTGAGTATGTTATAGGGCCCCTGTGTCCTCCAAAGACAGTTCTACCAGCTAGGGACAGAGTGTTCAAACATGCAAGCCTATGGGGTATATTTCACATTCAAACTATAATACAGAGCATATAATAGAAGTCAGACATTAGAGTTCTTTCTGAAGAATTTAAAAACTACAATGAAGATGCCTGCAGGCCATGTGATGGGAAGAACCTCTCATCTCAGCCAGAGGAGCTGAGCTGAAGCCCTAAAATGGTGGAGAACCCAACATGTAGGGAGATTGGGAAGCTGCCAGGACAGATTCCTACAACAAAGGGATCGTGAAACAGGATGAGACTGGAGAGGAAAAGACTGGACCTCAGGAAGTACTCAGTCCATCATGCTAAAGAGTTTGGATTTTATCCTAGGAGCAACAAAAAGCCACTGGGGCCTTTCAACAGAAGTAGATCTGCTTTTCAAGACTTCCTGCATGCTGGGTGGAGAATGGAGGTGGCGGGGTCCTCAAGGAGCGACGTTGGGAAGACTAGTCAGGATGAGAGATGGACGTGATTGGGACCAAGGTGCGGTCCTGGGGATGGAAAGAAACAGCTGTATGTGGAAGAGGTTTGGAAAGATAACTGATACACTGGAGCCATGTGCAGGAAGGTGGCGGGTAGTGGGGGGAAGCAGAGCCAGCAGTTGGCAAATGAGTAGATGAAATGCCACTGCCTGAGGCAAAGAAACAGAAGGACCCCGTTCTCCAGGCTAAGGAGGATGAGGATCAGGTTGAGGCTCCCCTCCAGAGCCCTCTCCAGCCTTGCATAGCACAGTGGGGACCTGGTTCCCTCAGGCACAAGCATGTTCAGAAGCCTGGTCTACAGTTACCAGATCAAGCAGCTGCGTGCACACAAGGGCACCTGTGTACCACCTGCCAGGGCTTGAGTCTTTCCTTCCTTCTTCCTGGGTCTCTACCTCATTCTGACAACCGGGACAAATGGAACTCTGTGGTTAGATTTTATTTATTTATTTATTTATTTATTTATTTATTTATTTATTTATTTATTTATTATTTTTGTTTCCAATAAGCCTTTTTACATAATCCTCAACAATAACCAGCCTTTGAGAACCAGCATGGGCTGTGCTTGGTAGGAGATGCTTATCGTCTGCCCGCACATGGAAAGATCAGCTTTCTCTCTGTCCACGGCCAAGGCGCTGGGCCGTGACAGCAGTAGTGGCGGAGTGGCTTCCCTCTGCTTCCTTGTTGAAAGTGCTGGGTCCAGGGATGTCTCGGCCCCACTCCACCCACTGCAGCTGTGATTCTCCGTGACAATCTGACCCCTGACATCGTGGAGCAGGCACACAGCTGACGTCTGCTCTCTCTAAGCAGGTATACCAGGTACTCAACAGCACCAGGGGCTCAGATCCCAGCCCGTGGGATGAAATCCTCCTGCCACATGGAGATGTCAGAGGGATGAAAGACATGTCACCAGCCTCACCTAGAATCAGCACATTGCTGAGGTTCCAGGGCGAGCAACGCTAAATCTGAGCTGTCCTAACCAACACTTGGCCATGGGCTCCCAAGGGCAGATGTGGTGAAAGGGATCTGAAGACCTGCATGTTAGCCCTGGTTTGGCACTAATTAGCCAGTGACACTGAACAAGTTACTGGCATTAGTGATACTGTCTCTCCAACAATTGGATATAATCGAGCAGACTATCTCACTTCTTACTTCAGCTCTGCCTTCATTGTCTCGGCAGAGCCGACATCACACAGAGACTGATAGGGTTCCTTTCAGGAGCTACTGCTGGCTCTCTAACTATATCAGTTACTTTTTGCACCACTGGAATGAATATCTGGCAGAATCAACTTTATGGAGATAAGTTTTGTTCTGGATCACGGTTTGGGGGATTTCTAAGTTTCCCATGTGGGGAAGACAGGGCATCCAGAGCTCTGTGGCAATAGAGGAAGCGTGAAGCAGTGGCTGGTTCCCACGCAGTAGATGGCAAACAGAGAGACTAAACCAGAACCTGGGTGGGCATAACTTTCCAATCCCCACTTCCGGTGACCTGTCTTCACAAGGTCCTAGCTCCTAAAGACTCCATGGTGTTCAAAGTACCACAAGCTGAGGACCAGGCATGAAGCTGTGGAGGACTTTCCAGATTCAATCCATAGTGCCAGCTGAACGCTTAGGTGGAAAATTCATTGCTGTTTGTACAATGGAAAGTTCATACAGGGACAGAGAAGCCAGGAATGTCTGCTCACAGTTATTGTTTCTTTCTTGACAAAACCAAGACGCTCATTTGTCCTGCTTCTGTGTACAGTGGCTGTCATGCAGTGGTGACATGTGGTGTCGTGTGGTGGGATCAGTAAGAACTTGTTGGTTGGATGCGAGAATATTTAGGAGCAGACTGCACCTTCCTTGCTGAAAGATGAAACTCCAGAGGATTCTTCCTTTTCCTTAGGAAAGCCTAAATTCCTGGGCCTCGGGGTGACAATTCTACTCTCCGAAGACAAAGAAGTATCTTGGTGTCCTGCTGTGGTCTCCAGCTGTGGCTTTAAGGAGAAATGTGTAAGGATGACTGTGTGACCTTCAAGGATATTGGTTTTTCAGATCAAGGAGTAAGAATATTATGTTTTTATTCCTACAAAATGTACATGTTACAAAGCAGGATAGGATGCCAGTTTATCAGGACTGGGAGTGAGATTTGGCTTTGGGAAACAGAGCAGGGGAAAATGGAGTGGGCCAGGGCTGCAGACCAGGAATGTAACCTTGCCAGCTGACAGTCTAACTTTGGAAAAGTCACTTTACCCACCTTTCAGTACTCTAGCAATGATGCCACAGAAGTGGTACAGATATATACTCTGCCTAATAACTTCAGACATAGTTTATTGTTTCCATCTTCTCTCTGGCCTTGGCAGCAGCTCAGATTATACTAACTGTTATGTACTACAACATACAATATTCCTTGACATGTAGATTGTATCTATGGACTGTGTAAGAGACACGAAGTTTGCGAATGCTGCCAGTGAGCCCGGCTGACTCCTGCACCTAAACCCCTTTCTCCTATCACGTGCTAACACACTGTGGTTCTGAGAACACCCATCTGCCTTCCTTGCCTCTTCCTTCACACCACTCACTTGAAGCAGACTTCCTCCATGTCTTAGCCTCTTACCTTTTTATGCTATGAAAAGTCTTCTTTGAAAAATCCAAGCCATCCAGTTCTGTGGCTCTGAGATAATATCCTCCTAATCCCTCCTCTCCTACGCCTCTCTACAGAGCCATGCACAAGTTGGGTATGATATGTGTGCTCGTGGGTGTGCTGGCTCATTTTATGTTAACTTGACACAAGCTCTAGTCATCTGATGAAACCTCACCTGAGAAATTGCCTCCAGAAGATTGGGCTGTAAGCAGAAAAACCTGTAGGGAATTTTCTTAATGGGCGATGATGGGGGAAGGCCCAGCCTACTGGATACCCTCTACTCAGGCAAGTGGTCCTGAGTTCTATAAGAAAGCAGACTGAGCAAGCCATTAGGAGCAAGCCCGCAAACAGCACTCCTCCATGCCCTCTGCCTTAGCTCCTGCCTCCAGGATCCTGCCCTGCTTGACTTTCTGTCCTGACTTCCTTTAGTGATGAATGGTGGTATGGAAGCGTAAGCAAACAAACCCTTTCCTCTCCTCCTCAACTTACTTTTGGTCATATGTTTCGTCACAGCAATCATAACCCTAAGACAACAGGTGTCCAAGTATTTAATGCTACTGGACAGCAAACAACTACATTTACTGAAAAGCTTTCTCTTCAGGAGGGGTCACATCCTTCAGCTACCTTGAACTTGGGCTAAAACAACAAATGGCTGAAACATAACAAAATGGTTCCCTTTTGCTCTCCCCACAGAGAAAACCTCTTTAGAGGTGCTATATTTCCCATTAATTTAGCTAATAGCTTCTCTGTATCCCAATATCTATCCCTACCTTTGCAATTCTGGCATACTTCAACGCCGTCTGTTCTTACTAAGGCTTTTCTTGACCATTGCCATTGAAGGTAGTTTCTCCATCCATTTTCCCATGGGAACTATATGTTATTATAACTTTTCTGGTACTTAGCTCTGTCCTGCAGTATTGCAGATAATAATTATCCCTCTAAACCCCCCCCCCCTTTGTTTTGTTTTGTTTTTCGAGACAGGGTTTCCCTGTGTAGCTTTGCGCCTTTCCTGGAACTCACTCTGTAGCCCAGGTTGGCCTCGAACTCACAGAGATCTGCCTGCCTCTGCCTCCCGAGTGCTGGGATTAAAGGCGTGTGCCGCCGACGCCGCCGCCGCCGCCGCCGCTGCCGCCGCCGCCGCCCCCCCCCACCCCCCCCCACCCCCCCCACCCCACCCCCCCCCGGCTAAAAAACATCTGTTAAAGGTGAGAGCTATTTTTTCAACTGTGTGCACCAAAGTGACTACTCGATGTCTGTTCAGTACACGTTAGCTGGCTGGTGATAATGGTTTCCATGGGAGAGTTTAGTGCCAGGCATTAGGGAAAATGCATCATAATCAGTTTTCTAAAGAAAACCTCGCCGGGCGGTGGTGGCGCACACCTTTAATCCCAGCACTCAGGAGGCAGAGCCAGGCGGATCTCTGTGAGTTCGAGGCCAGCCTGGGCTACCAAGTGAGTTCCAGGAAAGGCGCAAAGCTACACAGAGAAACCCTGTCTCGAAAAACCAAAAAAAAAAAAAAAAAAAAACCTCGTATCTAATTTCATAACAAATCTTGAATAAGTTCTTTTGAGTAACTGGTCTCATTTGAAAAAAGGCTAAGGGGAACAATTACTGTATGAACATGAAGTGCTATTTGTGACAAAGAGTTGAGCCTGGATTGTAGCTTAAGTTTTCCTGCCTGGCCCACAGTCAGGGCAAATCTCTTTCACCTGCCAGTCCCACAGCCTCTCAGACCCGACCAAGTAAACACAGAGACTTATGTTGCTTTCAAACTGTATGGCCGTGGCAGGCTTCTTGCTAACTGTTCTTATAGCTTAAATTAATCCATTTCCTTTAATCTATACCTTGCCACATGGCTCGTGGCTTACCGACATCTTCACAAGCTTTTTCTCATCGTGGCGGCTGGCAGTGTCTCTCTGACTCAGCCTTCCACTTCCCAGCTTTATTCTCCTCCTAAGAGGAGAGTCACAGAAAAATCATGAAGAGTGATTTTGTGATTTTTGGTCCAAGCAACTGGTTAAGTGGCGTGGGAGCAGAAGGCTGTGAGGTTATAGGTGAAAGGCTTCTGAAGCTCATTTTGGGATACACTAGTGTTTGCAGGGGTGAGTTAGCCTTGTAGAGGAACAGAAGCCTGCACATAAGTTGAGTAGTCCCTACACAAAATGCGTCTCCAATTTTTCACTCCTTTGGTTTTTGGAGTATTATTATATAAGTAATAAAATATCTTGGAGAGGAGACCCAAGTGAAAACACAAAAGTTAGTTACATTTCCTGTACACACAGACAAAAGGTAGTTTGATACAAAATTTTTAGTACACTGGTTTTTTAAACTTAATTTAAATTAATTTTTTGTAGTATGTGTGTGTGTGTGTGTGTGTGTGTGTGTAAGTACACGTGTGCCACAATACACATGTGGAGGTCAGAGGACAACTGTGGGAATCTGTTCTCTCCTTTCACTGTCGGACCTGGGGATACAACACAGCTTCTCAGGTTTGAGCAGAAGGCACCCCCCTCACTAAGTCACCTTGCCAGACTATATCGACTGTTTCCTATCACAGGAATCAGTTTCAAAAATAGCCATTTGTGGTCTCATGTTGGTGCTCAAAGAAGTCTAGAGTTGGAGTCCTTTGGAAGCCTGTGCAATAACATCCTGAGTTCCGAAAATGCCTGGGCTATAAATCCGAATTTGGGGTTAAAGTCCCGAGACCACTGTAAAGAGTGCATACAGATGAGGAGATGACAGAAACAAGGGCTGACTGTGGCCCGGTGGCCCGCAGGACAGGTGTCGTGGTCCACCTTCATTGCCATTTTGCCTGGATTTCAAGTCACCGAGGAGGCATCTGTGAGCATGTAGATGAGGGCGCTTACAGAGGTTTAAGAGGGGGGAAGAGCCGCCCTGAGTGTGGGTGGTACCTTGGGGTGGGCTCAAGTTCTGGACTGAATAAAAAGGGAAAAGCAGGCAGTGTCACCACCACCCCCTTCCTGATCCTCCTAAATACAAACATGTCCCCGTCTACAGCTGCAGGGTGTTCCTGTCCTGTCTCCACCTTCCCACCATGATGAACTCTGTCCCTTCAACCAAAGCAAACTTCTCTTCCTTAAGGTGATTCCTGGGAGGTAGTTGACCACCACATCCAGAAAAGCAACTGACACAATGGGAACTCAGCACTGGACGCAGGCTTGCCTGTCTTGAATGCTCTTTTGGGTCTGAGTCAGAGTTTTAGACACCCCAGGCTGGCACTGAACTCTCTGTGTAGCTGAGAATAACCCGAGCCCCTCAGCCTCCTGCCCCTTCCTCGAGAGAGCTCAGGTTACAGGTGTGTACCATTACACTCAGCTTTTCAGATCATTTTTAGATAAGGTGTCACTGTACTGCCCAGGCTGGCCTCAGATTCAGAATCTTCCTGTTTCTACCTCCAAATGCCAACATTGTAGGCATGTACCACCGTGCCTGGCTTGAATCTGTTGCGAAACTGCATTATTCAACTTCCTAGCATTCAGAACCTAGAGAAGGCTAGCAAGACTCCTCTCGACCAAGGTCAGCATTCCCCACAGCTGGCAGCACCCTGTTTTTCTGGAAGCTTGGTGCAGAAATGGCTACTAACCATTAACTGGGCTTAAAGGCCTTACGTTATCATTCCACCTCCTGTGTTTTGCTTTTGGGAGGAGAGGCTTTAGATGATGTGGGGAACATACCTGGGAGGAGGCATCAGTAGATGCCTTCAGTACTTCCTAGAGCAAAGCAGCTATGAAACACACTCAACTACAAGATATGGACTTAAACACCAAGGAGTATGAGTAACCCTGCTAATTAAAATAGGGAACACTTTTAGTTACAAAGTCATTATTAGCAAGGCAAATGCACCAACCTTGATCATCGGCTGCATTCTTTATAGAAGACAAGGAAACATCGAACCTAGAAGCAAATCAAACCAGAAATTCCCTTATTTCAAACGAGAACTTTGAAAATTTAACTTTTCTTACGTAGTTATTTCTGACTCTTGATGTTGAACATTATGAATGTTTAGTGAATATTATATTGAATAAAAGTCTCCACTACTGTCTGACTGCCCCCAGTCCAGCCCTCCCATGCTCTGGGAGGAGGAAGAAGTGGGCAGTGAGTGGTAATCCTCTTTATTTTTGTAGGATGAATAGTTAAAATGTTAGCTCATTGGAAGAACAAGCACTATTATCTGGAAAGAAATTATGGGGCATGCAGATTTCTTTTTTAAAAAAGGAAATTTGATGCCATGGGCTAAATGCTTCCTAGTTTTCTTTTCCACAAAGCTAAACTTTGTGTTATTACCTTATTGTACCTCTCAGAATTTCTCAAGCCTCTAAACAAAAGAGTAGAAAGTACATAAGTACAAAAGACTCCAAATCCTTTTTCTGTAGCAGAACACAACACCAGCCCTTTGTCAGATTACAGAAACCCATTCCTTCCTCTCCCTGAGCTACAGAGAGAACACAGGTCCACTTCTCAGCTCGTGTCCACGTCTCTGAGTGCACTGTAAGTAACTTGGCAATATGGAGGAGATTCTGACATCTGCCTCAGCCTCTAGATTGGTAGAGAAAGTTACTCTGGAATGTTTGAATCTTCATTTAAAAAGGAAAAAATCCAAATTCATAACCTTTTATTACTATTTAAAACCTCAAAGTACATTCTTCATGGGCTGGAGAGAGGGCTCAGTGGGTAAGAGCACTCATTGGCTGCTCTTCCAGAGGAACTAGGTTTGATTCCTAGGACCCACATAGCGGCCCACAACCATCTGTAACTCCAGTTCCAGGTGATCTAATACCTTCCTCTGACCTCTTCAGGTACCAACCGTGCTCATAGTGAACAGACATACATGAGGCAAAACACCCATACACATAAAATTAATAATAATAATAATTAAAAACACACACTCTACAAATGCATTCAGACCTCGGGAACACAAGACAGCTCATTCCCTCAGGAGGACGTGTAGGATGAGTACCTGCTTTAGAAAACCCACACAGGCCTAGACTGAAAGGTTAACTCCGTCCCTTGGGCCAGTGTGTGTCCTGGAGCTGGTTACCTTATCTCACTAAGCTGCTGGCTTCCTCATCTGGAGAGGATAATGAAGGGTCTCCCAGCTGGATTAGTGTATGAACAGAGATAACTCAGATCAGCATCTAGAACAGAGCTGCTGTTCAGCAAATGGGGGAGCCACCCTTCCCCTCCCACGAAAAACGTAGAGAAATGGATTTGATGGTAGTTATGGGGTGAGGAGAATGAGTGAGCTTTGCAACTGGCATCAGCTAACAGAGAGGAGGCACAGCGTTCTCTTTCAAGGGATCACAAACCATAAACTTGCATTATCCATTTTGAAAGCAAGGAAATCTATTGGCATCACTAGTTTGTTAATGTAATTTGGGGGTTATTATACCAGGGCAAGGCATAGACGATTTTGCTTGTTTCTTTTCATTTTTAATAATAATAATAATAATTATTATTATTATTATTATTATTGAGGTAAGATGCCACTTAGTAGCCCAGGCTGGCCTGGAACTCACTATATATGGCCCAGCTAGCCTTAGATCCACAGCAATACTCATGCTCAGCCTCCAAAGTGCTGGAACTAGATCTCAGATGAAAATTTTTTCAGGTTTTTAGACAGCTGTATGTTACAGAACAAGCCTGTTCTAACATATACCTGTTCATTTGAGTCAACTGGCCTTGGATTCAGTGTGTAACCCAGGAGACCTTGAACTTCAGCTCCCCCCACATCTGCTTCTTCAACGCTGAGACTATTTCCACTTCCCCTCCTCCACCCCCTCAACACACAGCGTTTCTCTGTGTAACCCTGACTGTCCCGAAACTTTCTCTGTAGACCAGGCTGGCCTTGAACTCATAGAGATCCACCTGCCGCTACCTCCTAAGTGCTGGAATCAAAGACGTGGGCCACCACTGTCCAGCTACAAGCCTGTTCTTAACAGGCCTGCTTTTTAAAATCAGCTTTGGAAGCGTCCAGCAGTCCTTGAAGTTGAGCTAGTCAAATGAAGTCTCAGTCTCAGAATTCGATGGTTGAAGCCATCCACCCACCCACATATATATGTCTTCCTCTTTGTACAGCTCAGGAATGGCCCTGGCTTTTGTCTGTAGAGAAGCTCACACCCTTTCCCCAGAGTCCTTGTTCCAGCCTCAGAGTGACCTGACATTTCTGCACCGTCGCTGTAACTTCCCATAGAATCCTGTTGTCACTTTGTGCCCTGGCCCCTCCGCATGTTTTCTGTGGTTTATCAAATTGCCTCTCAGTTTTTAATGGCATACACAGACAGCATGGCATCCCAAGTCCAACACTGGAATTCATGGCCATCGGCCCCTTCACGGATTGAAAGTAGGAACGACAGAGTGTGAGTGGAGCGGCTTAGCAGGGGATCGTCTTCACCAAGTCAACCCTGCACCAGCTCTTGTGGGCTGAGGCTGAACTGACTGACATCTTCCTGTAAAATGAAGGCACCAGGAGCTTCTCCTATAAAAGTGCTCCGTTTCCCTAACCCTCCAGAGGAATGAAGGATTCCGCTTACATAGTTCACAACCCTGACAGTCCACATGAGTGGGGGATTCTGCTTACATAGTTCACAACTACCACTTAGTCCCTTAACTTCATTTTCTTGTTAGAGCTAATGCATTCCAGTCTGGCCTTGGACTCCGTAGCTAGCCCAGGATGACCTTGAACTCCAGGTTCTCCACCTCTACCTCCTCCGTACTGAGATCTCCAAACCTGTTCTAACATAACTGCTTTTTAATGTGGTGCTGGGGATGGAACCAGGGCTTTGTGCTTGTTAGACAACCACTCTACCGACTCAGCCCCATCCACAGCCTATACTTTTATGAAAATCTACATATAAAGTACTCTTTCCTGCTCTTAAAACACTGCAATAAGCATAATTTCATTTGTGCTAATAAGGGAAGCTTATAATTGGTGCTATCTTATGCTAAACTGAATGTGGGAGCTCACGTGTGTAATTTCAGCACTTGGAGGGCTGAGGCAGAATCACTGAGAGTTCAAGGCCAGCTTGGGCTACACAGTGAGCTTTGGGAAATCTGGGCTATACATCAGAATTCTGTCTCAATAAAAGAAGAAAATGTCTTTTGTGCCGAAGGAAGGCTAGCTCGGCCAAAAGCACCTGTGATATTCTGAGGATTGGTAATCATTTTTGGAAGAAGGGGTCTTTCTTTCATTTAACAGTTACATTTAGAATTTTGTCTAGTTATAATTGCTCACAGTGGTACATTCAAGTAACAAATACTGTATGAATTATGTATGCTTCAAGAAAAAGCCAGTGCACTCTGAGGGGAAGCCCAGGCACATCTCCTACTAATAAACGAAATACTAATAGTGACGACCTCCAGAGCCCTTCCGGTTCTTTGAACGCTTCCTAATTTGACAGTTCATCTGGGAGGTGAGGCTGAAGTGACTATGAGTGGAGTCATATGAGTGGAGTGGTTCTCAGGAGCACTTTCTCCTAAGAGAAAACAGAAACGTGAATTGTTGTTTCTTATCAGCACCCAGGCAGTTTAATGACAAGTTCGGCTTTCCTGAATGTGTCTCCCCCACCCCACATTTACTATTTCCCTTTGCATTTATCAATGAAACAGAAAAGTGAAGTGACTTAGCCAAGATTAGTGATGAAAAGCTAGTCATCTTTGGGCTCTTGTGAATTTGTGAGTGAGCCTTCCATCACTGTGACCAAACGTCAGAGGTAAGTGACTTACAAAGAAGAAAGGTTTCTTTTGACTCACAGATGGGGAGATGCTATCCATAGCGGACTATGTGGGAGCCCACAAAGGTTTCCTAGTGAGATCTGAGCTTGCTTTACCCAGCAGGGCTGCCTAAGAAGATAGATCGACCACGTGCATAGTTACCAGGTGATTGGAAGGGTCTGCACTTGGCTGTGCTGGGGGGAGGTCTTTTGCTCCACCCCTTGGCATTTCTATAAAAGGCCCTTTAGAAGAGACAGAAGGGTCCGGTGGATAAGGATCCAGGCCCTCCCGAGGCTATCCTGTGTTTCTGTCACTCTCCCCTCTATATTTCTATCTAACTCTCTTATCCCTCACTCCTCAAGAGTACACGGGTAGGGGAGGGAGGTGGGGGCAGATCCCCCATAGGACTGGTCCTGTTGTTTTGAATTTGGATGGTACAGTAGGAGTACCTGCCTCATCCATCTTTCTCTTACACTTGAGACTCTCAGTGCAAATCGCTGTCAATCATGTAACTTCTTAACATGTTCTGAAGAGGAAAGAAATAGGTGTATCTGCTGCCAAGTGCCTCTTGGGAACCAGAAGACATTAGGTTGGTTTGATTTGTTTAGGCACGTAAAGCCTTGCCTATGAGTGAGCCCTTTCAGAACACAATTGTTGTTATTTTTTTGTTTATAACTGGAAGCAAAACAGTGTCTATAAGTGACAGACTTATCAGGAGAGAGAGAGAGAGAGAGAGAGAGAGAGAGAGAGAGAGAGAGAGAGAGAGAGAGTGCAAAGGCCACTGCTGAGGCATGTGCACATTGTGAGCAGCACAGAGGTTTTTGGGTTGTGGGGCCAAGGTGCTGTAGCGGCCTGGGGCTGGGGGTGAGCAGAGTCAGGTCACAACAGGACAGGCTAAGCTGAACCTAAGGACTTACTGCATGTCTTGCCCTGGCTGCAGGCTGAGTGCATCACTCTGTATAAGAGGGTCTCCTAGTTCCTCACCCCACACACTTCCAGCATTGAGCAGACAGAGTGAACTGGCTGGCTCCCTGCTGGACTCCAGCAGGATCCTGAGCAACTGGCTTCCCTCTGTGCTATCACACTATGGGTTGTTCAAATCTCTTACTGTGTTTTAAAAGATCAACACTTAGATATGGGCAAGTAAGGAAAAAAGAAGGACCGAATTTTCACATTACACATTACATTCCGCTATCCTGCTTGTTCAGTGACTGTTTGGAAGGCCAAGTGCAATGTGAAGCCTGCCCAGTCGAGGGGTCGGTCTCCAGTCTGGAATTTTCCAGGCTTTAATATCTTTTTCTATCCTGAACTCAAATCCCATCGTGCCTCCCCAAACGCACACGCTTCCCGGCAGGCATCCCCACAGGCACATCCGTGTACACGGCGGGTTACATAACGATGCCAAAACAGACAAGGAAGCGCAGGCCAGATGAACAGCCTGGAGAGGGCTGCGTTCGGCCAGCGGTATTGACACAGCGCTTTCTTTCCAGACCGCAGAGCTGCGCGCTGATGCTATCTCTCTAATCCTCGGTGGAGCGGTCTCAAAGCCCCTTTATCCAGGCCCTCAATGCAGAAGGTGGGGCTGGGCCGGCAGAGGTGCTTAAGTCCCGGGCAGAGGTGGAAACATGACCCTGGGCTCCTGACGCACAGCCTTTGTCCTTTCAGCTCCACCACGCCAGTCACCTTCCTGTCAGGTGTCTGCTAAGCAGGTTAACTGATCTGTCGATTAGGGAGCCGCCGGCCTACGTGCGGCGACTGGGGAACGCAGCCCTTCCCGGTCCATGCCACGCGTTTACTGCAAGCCAGTGACGCCGACTGTCTCACCGGAAAAAAAAACTCAAGCACAGCGCAGAGAGCATCCCCGGCTCGGCTGAGCAGAGGCCAAACTCGGGGCTAGGACCCTGCTGTGCTCCACAGAGGCTGCTGGCCAGAAGCCTGGGGGTGGGGGTGGCGGGTGCAGCCAGGGGAGAGCCAGCTTAGCTTTATAACATGAAATGCAAAATTTTGAGAGGGAGGGAGGAAGGAAGAAAAAGGAAAGGCGAGGGGGAGAGAAGAGGGGAGGAATAGGAGAGAGGGAGAAAGGCGAGGGGGAGGGGACAGGACTGAGAAAAGAGGGAGGGAGGGAGGGAGGGAGGGAGGGAGGGAGGGAGGGAGGGAGGGCAGCGCCATTGGTTTGCAGTAAGAGTAGCACAGACTAGGAAGAGGGGGCGAGAGAGGAGCGGGCGGAGGTGTGGGAGGAGGAAGTGGGGGAGACAGAGAAGGGGCGGCTGTGGGAGGTCCTGAGTGATGACGCGCGTGAACTTGGCTTGGGCTGGACCAGGCCCCTTCGCTGCCCGGTGGCCGGCTTTCCCACGCAGTCGGGGTGACCGGGTGATGACTGGGGGCGTGCTGGTGGTCGTTTGGAGGCGAGAGGCGGCCCCTGGAGCGCCGCCCGCACGGCGGTCACCGCTCACCCGCACACGAGACGCAGCCGGCGAAGATGAAAAGCCATCGGGAGCCGCGGGGCGCCTCCGAGGCAGGCGCTGCTCTTTTGCAGCCCTGGCCCCTGCGCGCTCCCTGCCTCCCTCCTGGGACCCACTTGTTGAAACCCAGAGGTCAAGATGAAGTCGTGGAGGAAAACACATCACACTGGAAAAAGACCTCAGGAGATGACTGAACTTATTAACTGTGTCTCCCTTTATTGAACGTGCACATCAAGGAGCATTTTTCTCACTCCATTCAGCTAGCTACAAGTCCCTCCCTCTAGATTTAGTTCATCTGAGCCAGGAACACTTGGAGCTAGTGGCCTCACTGCTTCTCCCAGTACCGGGACTAGTGAATTTCCACCGCTCCCCAGCTGGCCTCCAGCTATCTATCTAGCTTCATTCACTGGCTTTTCTATTCTTCCTCGAGGGAGCCTGAGTTCTGGAGAGAGTTCCCTTTTCCTCCAGTTCATTGGTCCTGACGACTGGGCTCACGCTGATTTCTGTGTGAAAGCTGACGTGATGACCTCAGGCCAGGGCCGCTGGCAGAGGGTGACTGCTCAGCTCCCAAGCTCTGCTCTCCATAGACCTCCAAGCTACTTATTAATAACCATCTGGTACTGCCGCTTGCCTAGTTCTCACCATGTGCTTTATACTGTCTTATTTACGACACACGCAGCCTGTTTTATGATAATCTAAAGCTTGGGGAGAGAGAGCAGGTGAGACTTGTCTCCAAGCCTGAGGAAACTTTGATTTCCAGGAGCCACACTGTGGGCTCCCTCAAGTTGTACTCTGGCCTGTGAGTGAACACATAATAAATAAAATGCGATAAAGATTTAAATTTTTAAGATAAATAAATAAAAAGCCTGGTGGAGGTTCTGGACTCCAGGAACTTAAGGAAATCTCACTACTGTGAGTGGCAGGGTCTGTCTGGACTGGAGACTCAGGGTCTCTTTGTCCCATATGCAAAATCACAAAGGCATTTTCTGGGTTTCCAAACCTAGCAGGTAGGAACAACGACCCTGCTTACCCAGAGTCTCTGGTGTATTTATTATTTTAACTTCTGAGACGTCATCTCCCGCACACAAGATTTTAGCCCGCATGAGACGGTAAATGCACCAGTACTGGGCCAGGAATGCCATTCACTCTTCACACTCAGAGCCCGACTGCACGAAGATCTTGATGGGGGAAGATTGACTTCACAGTGCAGCTCCGTGGCAGCACCACAGCAGCATCGATCACATTAATACCAAAGCGGATGCCGCACGAAGCTCAGGGGAGAGGCCAGCGGTGCGGGCTGAACCGCCTAAGGCTGCCTTCACCCGTCCAAGTCTTGACATGCTGTTCATTGTGCACAGGCCTTACAGTGAAAGTTGGTGCTGCTACCTGCGGTCTAGAAGAGCAGCATCAGGATGGAATCACCACAGTGCCCCAGACCGTTCAGAAACTAGACTTCTTTCAGGAATGTCTATAAGGAGCCACTGTGTAGTTAAGTTTCCTTTTAGAGAGTCTCATAAAGGGAAGTCACTTACACAAATGTATTTACACGATGGGACTCGTTTATTTATTATAGTAACTCCAAAGAGAATACCATTTTGATACAGCTTTTCATTGACTCCAAACCAAGGCCACATTCATCAGAAAGCTGATTGTGGTTTGGTTGGTGTGAAAGAAGAATAACCCCATAGGGAAGTCTTACTTTGGTTAACCAATGGCCCTTTCTAGTAACATTTGTGTAGGGGTGGTTGGTTGTGATAAACAGCTAGGAAGGGGGCTGCCAGGTGCTAATATTCCTTTTTGACCTTCGTCTTGGAAGACTGGACCTGGACCACCACGTGACGAGAAGGGACTACTGTAGTCAGGGCTGGACTATAGCAAGAACTGTCTTCCTTTACCAGCGCCTCCTCTGGCCATTTACACCTGTGAATAAATTCATTACCTTCTTAAATGATGAGTGAAACCAGCGTTTTCTCACGGTTTATAGCCTGTCACAAATCAGCACACCTTTTACAGAGGAGTGTTTGCGGGCACTACTCACAGCTCCCTGAAAACCTGTTCACTAGCCCACTGGAAGGTTTCATAGGACTGAGCAAGGACAGAAAGTAGATATCCTTCTGGTTGGTTGTGCCTGGCTTCCTGGTCCACTGCCCCGAGCTTGGGAATTGATGGCTACAGGATTAGGTTTGCAGGACTTCAGTATGAAAGCACGTGGTACTCACTGAGACAAGGATGGGATTTCAGCAGATGGTGGCGCAGCACTGAGAGGAATTGGGATCCAGACTTAATTTGTTTTATGGTTTAATGAGATTCTGTTCAGGGTATAGGCAGCCATGTAACCAGCTCATCCCAGGCCTTCTCTTGGTCAAAGGCTTGCAGGGTCCATCGGAGCACTATTTAGGCAGAATTAGAACTGCTGTGTGTAACTGAGATCACTGTTGTCAGAGGGGAAGGAGAAGTTGCAGCCTACATACCAACTACGCAACTCCCCTGAGGTCCTGGCATTGCAGACCTGAGGCTCATAGTAAGTCCCTCTCATCCTCCGTCTCTCCGTCTCTCTCATGGATTTTTATTTTATGTGTGAAATGTTTGATTTTATTATTTTTTATATATGTGTTTTCCTGCACGTATGTATGTGAAACACGTGCATGCCTTGGTACCCACGGAAGTCAGAAGAGGACATTGGGTCCCCTGGAAACTGAAGTTACACATGGTTGTGAGCTGCCATGTGGGTGCTGGGAACTGAACCTGGGTCCCCTCCAAAAGCAGCAAGTGTTCTTAATTGCTAAATCATCTCTCCAGCTTCTCCTTCTTTTTCTGGTTCAAGTATGAAAACTTGTACTATCAAATTGAGAACAGGGAGACACAATCTAGTCTGCATTTCTCAAAATATGGGGCCCAGGGGCACAGATGCCTTTCTAGAATGAAGTGTGCCTGACAGGCCCCAGGCAGATTGTGATGTACACACAGTTTACACAGCTCCTGCTAACAGCACAAGGTGCTACGTGTCTGAGAAGGCAATCCACGTTTCTGAAGCGAAACTATCCTCCTCGTAAGGCATAATACACAAGGTCTAAGAACAGACATAATACACACAGTGTAGGTGTGACCGCAGTAGCAGTGAGGAAAGGCCAGTGGCTGCAGACTGCTCACACTGAGGTGCCAGTGCACACAGCTCAGCAGCTTTACTCCAGGACGCACAAGGACCGCTCTGTTACCCACCATTTTGAACTTGTGCTTTCATTCAGACTGAGAGGCGAAACAACAACCCAGAAGGGACTCTGCTTCCATTCTCCCCATGATGCTGCAGTCTCCCTTGGGGGCCTGCATCCTGTCATAATCCAAAACTAACAGCACAGAGAAAGCAGGAAATGCAGTCTTCCGGGGCCTTAAAACCACTGGGTAGGCTTTGGTTTTTGACTACTACAAAAACATCTTGCTGTGCTCATTTGACTAGGGGCTTTGTCTCAGTGAACATGTGCAGTACTTGTCCTTTCACGCCAGCCCGCTTCCACTTGCCATTGTGTCTTCATGCTTCATCCATGTTGAGGCATGTATCAGGTCTGCATTTCACATCCCACTGTACAATGCTGCATTTTATCCATCCATCCATCCACTGCTGGACACATCAGCATTCGCCGGCGATTCTTCGGGAGACAGTAGTTGGAGACTTCCTTGCCTATTTGAGCCCATACAGAGGTTACCATATCAAGTGAGGCCCCAGTCCAATCTGACCCTGTCCTTATGAGAGTATTTGGACATGCAGACTTAGGGTGTGGAGGAAGAAAGGGGACCACCTTTAAGCTGAGGAGAGACCTCAGGAGAAAGGCAACCTTCAAGCCCTTGACCATCAACTTCACAACTCCAAAACCATGAGAAAATAGATTTCTGGGGGGAAAGCTACCAAGGCTGCCCAATTCCGCCTGCCGTGGTAATTGGGTCTGAAGGGACGATACTCATTAAGATAGATGTGTGCCGTTCTGTTCTTAAAGAGCCTCTTACCCCCCCTTCTATTCCTGCCCCCTCTTTATCACGGAAACGTGTGCATTTAGCTTCCCACCTTTTCTTCCCCTCCAAGAGCTTAAGTCCTTCAAAGACTCCTATGACCTGACTCTTAAACCAAGGCTGCAGCCTGTCTGTTTCTTTAATCCACAGCTGCCTTTCTTTGATACTCTGGTCAAAAGGCTCTGTTCTCAATGGGGCTCAGTTCACAGGCAAGCTCCAGGGCAGGCCGCCTCCTCTGCCCCAGACAGAACGAGGGAAGGTGGGGGTCGCGATGAAAAAGGCAGAATGTTATGGGGAAGAGGGCAAGAGCTAGGAAAGTCAGCCTTTGTGTCTCCTTTTGTGAGGAGAAAGCACTGATTGGAATTAGGGACTTTGAGCTGTACCGGGTACTTAGCTCACTGGAGACAACATTTGTAAATCACCTTCCCCAAAGCTTTAATTACATCATCTTGTAAACTTGTTTCAGAAGGCAAGGAGGAGCCAGAATAGGACCCATGGCCACTGACTGCAAGGTCTAGTTTATCAAGAGTCATTGTCTAAAAATTCCGGCGGAAAACATTTAAAAATGACACTAAGTTGGAGTATGATTAACTTTTCTAAAACACAAAGTCTTCTTTGGGGGGGGGGGGCTTGGACCTGCCTTAACTGAATGTACCAGGCTCTGCTGGCTCGCCATGGGAGGCCTTGCCTTGCAGGAGCAGGGAATGGGGGGTGGGTTGAAGGGAGGGAGGACTGGGGGTGGGAGGAGGGAGGAGAGGAGGATCTGCGGTTGGTGTGTGGAATGAATAAAGAATTTCTTAATAAAACAGCAGCAACAACCAAGTCTTCTTTCTCACCCGGAGTGAGAGTCCCACGGACAAGATTTGTGCGACCATTACAAGTTGAGCACAGTACTGGGTGCTCTGCGGCTGCTCTAAATGTTGAAGGATTGGCCTCCAGCCCTCAGGAGCTTTGGGTTCGTCTGCTCTGCTGCATCCGGGTGCTGTGTCTGGGTGCTGCTGTGCTCTGGGTGCTGAACCCAGTGTTGACTGTACTGTCTGGGTTCCTCATTTCTTTCCTGTTGGAGCCCATTTAGGTTTCCTAGTGGCTTTACCCAGCAGGTCTGCATAAAGAGGATGATTGGACCGTGGGCCTCTGTACCAGGTGTCTGTAAAGGTCTACACTTGGCTGTACCCAGCAAGGGCAAGGTCTTTTGCTCCTCCCCTGGGCATTGTGATAAAAAGCCCTTTGGAATAAAGTTCTGAACTGATGGATTAGGATCCAGGCCCTCCTGAGGCTACCCTGTGTTTCTGTCTTTCCTCTCGTCATCCAGGTATCTCTTTCTAGCTAATATTTCTCACTTCTCCCTACTCAAGAGTACCCTGGGTCGTAAAAGTGGTGGCTGGTCCACCCCACTTGCCCTTTTCCCCTTGATCTGCTCTCATTCTGTAATTTTCATGTTGAAGCCTAGATTTATAATAAAACTTTTTCCATGGCAGGAGTAGCTTTTATCTTCACCACAGCTATAAGTTTGAATTCGTAAGGCAAGTCAAGCAACAAAGAGCTCATGAGTGTCCAGCTTGGAAGGACAGCTCATTTGGTAACGTGCCTGCCCCACAAGGTCCTGCATTCCAGCCTTAGCACCCATGTAGAAGCCGGGTGTGGGGCTGGCCACTTACATTCCAGTTACTGGGAAAGCAATGGCAGACTAGCTTACTTGGCAAGCCCTAGGTCAATGAGAGCCCCTGTCTCAGGGAAACAAGGTAGGGCTGGAGGAATGTCTGAGTGGCTAAGAGTGAAGCTTCCTGTTCTTTCAGAGGACCAAGTTCCAGTGGCCTACAACACTTTTAACTCCAACTCCAGGGAATCCAACACCCTCTTCTGGCCTTCTCAGGTGATTACGCACATGTAAGAACCATACATTCACACAAACAGGCGCGCATAGATAAATAAAAATAAATCTTAAGAAAACAAACAGAATGGATAGTCCCTGAGGAAAAATATCCAAAATTGAGCTCTGTACTTCACACACATGTGCACACTTGTGCATGCCTCTGTTCTCCCCACCCCACCCCCAGATGGGTGCTACATGAGCTTGCCTTTGAGTCAGTTGGAGATGGGCTTGGTTTTGACTGAAAGGCTCTGCCCTGCTGCTTTGCCTGCCTCTCAGGTGCTGTGTGTGTTACTTTTGATTATCAGCTTGACTGGGTTAGGCCTAGGGGCTTAGTGAAGCCAACAGTGTCTGTGAATGTCTGCAAAGGCCCTTCCATGAAGGATTGATCAACCGAAGGAGTGGGACTCACCCCGGATGAGGGCAGCACTCTCCCATGGGTGGGAGTACTGGATGAAACAAAATGGAGAGGGGAGAAAACGGAGCACCCCTCTCTTCCTGGTCCACGGAAATGTGAGGAAGCAGCCTCAACACTTCTACCATCCAGCCACGAGAGCCCTACCCACTGCCAGCCTTCCCCGCCAGCATGGGTTGTTTCCTCAAATGGAGCCAAACACACCCTCTTCCCCAAAGTGCTTGTGGTCAAGTATTTGGCCACCACAGTGAGAGAGGTGGCTAATAAGTGAGTCACCACCCATGGAACCCAGCCGCCATAGTTCTCTTAGTGTCTAATGACACTGACTTTGAAGAACCTCTTTTGACTTCAGATGGTCAATAAAATGGGATTAATGCAACAGAATTCTTTTAGCTAAGATAAAGAAGACCTAATGAATGGTGACTTTTGCTTTTATCAAAAATGACACAAATGAGCCCAAAATGCCATGACAAGACCTGCCTTTGTTTCCACTGCCCTGGAGCTCAGTGGCTGGTATGACGTGGCAGCCACTGTTCCACTGTTCTTCTTAAAACATACCTTGTTCAAAAGTCCTGTCTGCCCCTAGACAGGAATCGTACCCTGACACATGAAAGAAGCTTGGATTCTTCATCCTTAGGAAAATTCTTCCATGACCCCCTTCCTTTTCCTGTCAAGGCAGGTAGGTGGGGGCTCCCCCTTTGTGGACACCAAAGGCCTAAGGAAGTTCTCAACTGTGCCTGGACTAGGCAACCAGGCCCACTGAGAGTGAGACTTCTCTTTTGAAAACAAGGAATGCAATATGCACAACTGACCCTTTTTCACCCCCTCAGGAACTATTTCATTCTTTACTAATGCCAAGAGAATGGGATTCTAAAGCCCCTTGGCATGTAAATGCCTAATTAGGAAACTTTCAAAGTTGACACCATTGTAAAAAACTCATTCTTGCTTTTTTTTTTTTTTTTTAAGATTTATTTATTTATGTATACAGTGTTCTATCTGCATGCATGCCTGCAGGCCAGAAGAGGGCACCAGATCACATTATAGATGGTTGTGAGCCACCATGTGGTTGCTGGGAATTGAACTCAGGACCTCTGGAAGAACAGGCAGTGCTCTTAACCTCTGAGCCATCTCTCCAGCCCCCTCATTCTTGCTTTTAAAGATGAGGAGAAGGGAAAAAAAAAAAAAAAGAACTTATCATTATCCTGCTAAGGCAATCCTCCAATGAAACGAATTTCTTACTTGTGAAGTCCACTTTAGTCAGGCCGAGCCTCTTGTTCTTGTCCATGTTCACTCTCGTTCGGAAAATTAACAGTGCCTCCACCTACCTGACAGTTCCTTGCAGAGGCTTACCTGGCATCCCCAAACAACCCTGATACTGAGAAGTTTTCCCTGCTGCACTGGGAGCTGGGGCCGAGTGGGGAGGGGGTCTGGGTGGGTTCCTCCTGGAGAGGTGAGTGTGTTCTCAAACCCACACAGGTCCAGACTACTTACTGTAGAGCAGTTGTACAAAGCAGGCTTAGTCTGGGCTTTGCCTCTTTGCACATCTGCCCACAGCTCTTGCTCATTTTCCTGTGCATGTGTGACTTACTCACACTCTTACTCTTATCTTGGGTTGTGATGAAGGAAGAGCCTGGTAGTGGGCTTGTGTGCAGGTGGACCATTTGGAAGGTAATCCTGGGAAGGAGCATGAGCTGGCTGGAGAGTAGAAATATATCACCACAGGAACCAGGCTGGACCCTTCTGGGACCACCTGCAAAGCACACTTCATGTCTAGAAGAAGTAGACCCACATATCCACCACCAGCTCCTTCCATCATCCAAAGGATGTCTTTAAGAGAACTAACGTCCTGGTCTGTGTAGATGCTTGGACCAGCTTGACCCTCTTTGGCATCTTTGGTGCCCCAGGCTGGAGCAAAACCATTGTAATTAGTTATCTGTGACTGTAAGTAAATCATGCCCAAAAATACATGTGCTTTCAAACCACAAACAATTATGATTTCATAATTTGTGCAGGTCAGGAGTCAAAGAACAGCTGCAATACTGCCTTAGGGTCATTCACGATCCATAGTCCCAGTGTGGACCCAGCTTCTCTACCCAGTGGCTTGACTGGGGTTGGAGGTGCTGCTTCCAGGACGGCTGGGGGCAGGTCCTTCAGTTCCACACAAGCTGCTGGCAGCAGGCCTTCATCAGGACACAGCCCTTCCCATGGGGCGGCTCTAGTGTCCTTACCACACTTTCAAAAGCTAGCTTCTCCGTGGAAGAGGAGGGAGGGGGTGATGGGAAGAGATGGAGGGAGGGGAGAGGAGGGAGAGACGGGAGAAGAGAGGAGGGAGGGGAGGGAGGGAGAGGAGGAAAAGAAAGCTCAAACAAGGTATTTCATGACCTTCTAATAGTGATTACGTCATGGCCACAGAGACCCATCCTGACATGTCCTGAGAAAACAATTCAAGAATGAGAACAACAGAAAGTAGCCATAACTGCAAGCTGTAGGAATCACCCTTCTCATTGCGAGACAAGGTATCCAACAAAAGCAACTCATGGGAGGACATGTGACAGTAAGGCTCACAGCGGCAGGGAACACCTGGGGGCAGCATCACTCCCCAGCCACAGGCAGGAAGCAGGGAGCAATGACTGCTGGTACTCAGCTCCCATTCTCTTTATTCAAGCCAGCAGCTCAAGGAATAGTGCTGCTGCTTGAGGCCTTTCCAGCTCCGTTTTCCGGGTGTAGAACCCCTCTTGCAGACACACCCATACTTTGTTTCCATGGTGATTCTAATCCTGTCAGGTTGACAATTAACCATCCCAGAAGCCATCAGGTAAGCCGGCTGCCATATGTGAATACGTGCTTGGAAGGTGATGATGTAGGACACAAAAGCCCCATTCAAAACTGTGTCACCAACACAGAGTAAATAACACACAAGGCCACAAGGACCTAGGTCATGGTAGTCCTGGTGCCTACTGGAGCTATGCTTCCTTCATGCCTCCCACCACATCAACCTGGTCATTTCCTTGGTTCCTCAAGCCGAACCCGGGAGGGTGTGTAACGTAAAAGACTTCAGGTAAAGCCAACGTACAAAGCTGAACTAAACTTTTGCAGTTATGACAGCTGATTTGACAATGGCACACACCCTAGATAAGTTAAATCACTTTGAAAGTTTCGTTCACCCCCAAAACACACCACACAGGCTACAGAACAGAATATGACGGCCTCCCTTTTAACACGGGGACATAGAAGGCCTTCTGATTTTATGGAATAAAGTAAAACACAAATCTGAAGACAACCCGCTGTGTCATCATAAGGTGAGATTCATTTTGGCTTATGTCTAACATTTCAACAGACTCCTTCAGGCATCGAGGTTGGTGAACATGTGTCCTAAAGTGACAAGTCATTTAGATGAGTGCACTAAAAACCATCCCCATTCACAGTGTAGGCTAAAAAAAAAAAAAAAAAAAAAAAAAAACAAAAACAAAAAAAAAAAAACCTTGGTCACAAGGACAATTGATTACTCATCTGTGCTGGACAAGTTTTATGTCAATGACACAAACTGAAGCATCTGGGGAGGAAAAAAACCTCAATTAAGAAAATGCCTCTCTTCCTCCTTCAGCAAATGGGAACAAATACAGAGACCCACAGCCGGACATTAGGCAGAGAGACCTTGGCACACACAGCTCTAAATGGGATGTCTCCATCAAATCCCTCTCCTTCGAGCTTAGGGAACTGTTGGAATTTTCCCAAGTTCCAGCTCTGAGAAATTTCCTCCCAGAGTCCTGGGGAAGACACCACATCAGGCATGGGGTACCTGAGGGAAAGGAATCTTCGTACACCACTCTCTTTGTCCATTTACTTTATTCCTCTATGACAAAATTCTATCTATACAGCTTCAGTCCCGTCCTGACTCTCAGTTCCTCTCTGTACCTACTTTTTCTGTACCCTCATAGCCCTAGTAATGACTCAGCCCTTCTTAGGCTTTTGATCTTATCTTCGTCCCCTGTTCCTTCATCCTCCATCTTTTCTTCCTCATCTCCTCTCCTGATCTGATTCACTTACAGTCTACAAGAAACTTTTCCTTGCTCCTCACTCCTCAGCCTGAGCCATTCTGCCTTACCATAGAATCTCTATCTTCCTCTTCTCTCTGGCCATGTGGTTCTGTCTACCATCTACTGAAAAACTGCCTTGTTCTTTCTCTCCCAGCCATGCTATGATCCTCTCCCTGGAATTCTGCCTCACCCTTCACTTCACCTGGATATGCAAAAACTTTTGTTCTCAGTCAATAGCTCTGGAATGCCATTAGGCCTGAAGGCAAGGGATGATCTGAGCTATTCTGTCCCTGCTAGTCCTTCAATGCTTTGTTTGGTGCTGGCCCTAGGTAAAGGGGAAATTTGCAAAAGGCAGATACTCAATTCAAATGCTAAAATGAGGGGCTGGGAGCTCAGTGGTCCATGTACTGGCCCAAGCACCAGGGTGCTCATACATACGCGGTCCATGGGAATTGTGAGCACAAGAAATTAATAGCAAGTTGCAGCTGAATATTAAAGCTGTATAACACCAAATATTCTGTGATAAATGGCTTCCCATTTGACGGACCCTTGGTGGGTCAAAGTGTAGCTTATTAAATACAGCTGGACTCCCTATAACATATTCTTGTGGCTCACCACAGGGAACCCAGTAGAAGAGGAGGCAGGAGTGGGGGAATCAGAGGGAATGGAGGGCACCAGGAGGACAAAACACTTTAAATCAACTGAGCAAAGCTCATATGAACTCACGGAGCCTGACACAGCAATCACAGGGCTGGCATGGATCTGCACAAGGTCCGCTGTAGATATCCTATAGCTTTCAGTTTAGTACATTTATGGGACTCCTGAGTGAGTGGATCTCTGATTCCTGTGCCTTCTCTTGGGGTTCTTTTATTTTTCTGTGGACTTGGCTTGTCCAACTGATATAATGTGTTTTGTTTTATCTTACTATGTTTTATTTTGTTATGCTTTATTGTTATCTCTTAGAAGCCTGTTCTTTTCTAGTAAGAGACAGAAAGTTTATGGATCTGGATGGGAGAGGAGGTGGAGAAGAACTGGGAGGAATAGGGGACGGGAAACTATATTCAAATTATATTGTATGAGAAAAGAATCTCTGTTTAATAAAAGGGAGTTAAAAGAAAGAAAATGCCTCTATAAGACTGAGCTGTAGGCAAGGCATTTTCTTAATTAGTGATTGATGGGAGAAAGCCCTGATCATTGTGAATGGTTTCATGCCTGGGCTGGGGTCCCTGGGTTCTATAAGAAAGCAGACTGACAAACATTAGGCAGAGCTTGGAGAACCCTGTAGAAGAGGGGGAGGAAGGATTGTAGAAGCCAGAGGGGTTGAGGACACCAGGACAACATGGCCCACATGAACGAAGCAGGGCTCATAGTGACTCACAGAGACTTGAAGCAGCAATCATGGAGCCTCTGTGGGTCTGTGCTGGGTCCTCTGCATATATGTTATGGTTGTGTAGCTTGGTGTTCTTGTGAAACTCCAACAGTGGGTGTGGGGGTATCTATGACTCTTTTTCCTGCTCCTTTCCTCCTACTGAGTTGCCTTGTTCAGCCTTGACATGAGGGTTTGTGCCTAGTCTTATTGTAATTTGTTATGCCATGTTCAGTTGATATCCCTGGAAGACCTGCTCTCTTCTGAAGGGAAATGACGGAGGAGTGGATCTGGAGAAAAGGGTGGGGGGACTGGGAAGAGTGGAGGGAGGGAAAACTGTAGTTGGAATGTATTGTATGAAAGAAGAATAAACAGAAAGGAAGGAAGGAAGGAAGGAAGGAAGGAAGGAAGGAAGGAAGGAAGGAAGGAAGGAAGGAAGGAAGGAAACAGACTGACCTGCTCCTCAAGCCACAAGGAGTGGGCCAATAAGCAGCATCCCTTCATGGCCTCTGCATCAGATCCTGCCTCCAAGCTCCTGCCCTGTTTGAGTTCCTGTTATGACTTCCTTTAGTGGTAGACTATGTTGTGGAAATGTAAGCCAAATAAACCCTTTCCTCCCCTACTTGCTTTTGGTCATGGTGTTTCATCACAATAAGAGTAACCCTAGCCGGGTGGTGGTGGCGCACGCCTTTAATCCCAGCACTCGGGAGGCAGAGGCAGGCAGATCTCTGTGAGTTCGAGGCCAGCCTGGGCTACCAAGTGAGTCCCAGGAAAGGCGCAAAGCTACACAGAGAAACCCTGTCTCAAAAAACCAAAAAAAAAAAAAAAAAAAAAAAAAAAAAAAAAAAAAAAGAGTAACCCTAGCTAAGACAAATTGGTATCTAGGATTAACGGGTATTGCTGTGACAGGCTTGACCATGTTTTGGGGAGAATTGTGTAAGGACTTTGGAACTTTGGATTAGAAAACCTATTGAGTGTTGAGAGCTCAGTGGGATGCTCTACAGGAGCCTGGAGGTTAAGAATATTGAGAGCAGTGCAAAAGATGGAAGCCTGTCTGGTGAAATTTCAGACAGAAATTTAAAGACTCTATTAAGGCTGTTAGCTATTTTAAATTAAGATTCTGTTGTTCTGTTCAGCCGGAGTTGAAGAGTCAGCCATGACGAACAAGAGACCAGCACCATTGCAGTGAAACCTTTGTGTTACCGGGATAATTGATGCCGGTCAGCTGGAGCTAAGAGATGAATGGTGATTAATTAAGAGACAAGCATCACTGAGGTGCAGTCTTCAGGGAAGTGATTCCTCGGGAGCATCACACAGAAGTTGTGTTCCAGAGGAGGCCAAGGTTGTATCTCATGTGGGCAGCTGAATTTGGTAGTGTAAGAGTCACCCAGGTGGTGCTGGTTTTGAAGGCATGAAGGGGGTCACAGAGAGCAGCCAAGGCTTGGCATTGTGTGGCAAGGCTAGAGTTCCTGAAGAGAGCCCAGGAGAGGCTACTGGTGAAAGTGTAGCCAAGTTGCAGCAAGGAGTTTTGGAGATGTCAGTACCATGACAGCTGTGGAATGGAGCTAGCTGGAGCTGGAGAAGTGACCCATGCTCCTTGGAGGAGCCCAGAAAATCATGAGTGAATCCCAGCTAACCGGACCTAGAGTTATTTACACTATTGGAGCTTGGTTTTGCTTGGTTCAGATTGTAACTGTCCTCTGGTTCTTCCTTCTTGAAGAACAAATTCAACTTAATTTTTATTTTTACAGGAGCCCACAGCTGAGAGACTTTGAACTTTTAAAAAGATTATGGATTTTTTTTAAAAAGAGATTGGATATTTTAAAGAGACTGAATTTTTTAATGTGTTTGAATTTGTAAAGACTGTGGGACTTTTAAAGTTATTTATGCTTTTAATGTGAGATCTTGGGGATGAATGAGAAAAGAAAGGTTGTGGCTTAACAGTGATGTGTTTGTGTGTCACGCTGACAAGGAGTCAACTGTGCTGGGTAGTTTTATGTCAACTTGACACAAGCTAAAGTCATCTGAGAGGAGGGAATCTCAGTTAAGAAAATGCCTCCATTTGCCTGGAAAGTCAGCTAGGGACTGGAGCTCCAGCTTAAGTAGTCGCCTTGCTGTTGTGGGGGAAAGGCCAAGGGACCAGAGTCCCATGGTCAGCACAAGCAGCCCCAATTAATCTGTACCTCTTGGGAGGAAAAATAAAAAATAAAAAAAAACCCCTGACTGTTGCAGGGTTCCTGGTAAAGCAAGAGAACAGACCACAAAGATGCATAGTGTGTGTGTGTGTGTGTGTGTGTGTGTGTGTGTGTGCACATGTTTGTGTGTGCACATGTGTGTGAAAGTCAGAGGACAACTTTGGGTGTTCCTCCAGCACTACCCACCTCTTTTTTGAGACTGGCCTGGACCTTGCCAAGTAGGCTGTGCTTCCTGGCCAGGGAACCTCAAGGGTCTTCCTGTCTCTGAGTCCCCGGAGTTAGAATTATAAGCACACACTATGATGCTAGTCTTTTAAAGTGTCGCTTCTGGGGATTGAACTTAGGTCCTCATGTTTACGTAAGGAACACTTTACCAACGCAGCATGTCCCCCCAAGCTCCTCACAAAGATGTTTTTAGATTGACCCCAATGAAGTGGCAATTTTGTTGTACTATTAAGTTTTAAAACAGTTCTTCAAAGAAGTGATTTCAAAGTTTGTGTAGGGCCCTGGCCCCCGGCTTGGGTAGCTGTTGCCTTTCTTGCTGACCTTGACCTTGATGTCCTCCCTATGCTAATTCACTGCCAGTTTCCACACTCCTAAATGCTTAAGGGAAGTTCCTTGTTTGCGTATCCTGCATAATGGGCGTTAACAGCTTAGATGCAAGATTGTAAACATCAGTAGCGAAGGGCATTTGGCATTCTGCTGAGGCAAATGACCCGCTGTCTTTTGTCTCTCTTTTTCAATCCACAGCCCCTCGCTCGGACATGGTGAATGGGTGGTGGTAGCACGGGTGTTAACGCTACAGGTTTGAATTTTGTGAAAACAGTCACTATATAGATCTCAAAAATTATTCATATCATGAAGTCCTCAACACATCTGTACTTGGTAGGTTTTTTTTTTCTTTTTGTTTGCTCTTCATTGTTGATCCCTTCAACTAGGAAAACCCTTTTTGGTTTTCATATATGAAAAACTCTGTCTACATGCCCTCCTCCCTAATCCACCTCCAAATTACTCCTCGGCTCCTTCCAGAGGCTCTTGCTGATGCTAGTCTAAACCAAGCAGTGGTCTGAGGACAGATTTAGACACTGAATTCTCCTGTGGAGAATGGGGTCTTGGGGCAGAGCTCTCCTGAGGAGTGGAATGCCCTCTGCTAGGAAACAGTGAATTTTTGCTGTCAGTGTGGTGGGCTGAGGTAACACAGAATGTCTTGTTTCATCTCTCCCATTCACCCTCACCCACCACTCTCCAGTATGTGCACACTATGGAATGGAGTCTGCCATGTGGTGATACAGCACGAGATCATTGCTGGATATAGCCTCCAGATCCACAGTCTTTATGTATAAATTACTCCAATTAAGGTATTGGGTTATAGCTTTAGAAAATGAATAAGATGTTCGGTTACTTTCTCCCGTAAACAGAATCTTTTCTGAGGCTTACCACATTTACACAGACATGTTTCTTTTTGAAAGAATGTGTGTAAGGTCTTTTTCCCCACTGAACTGTACGTTCTGTGGAGTCAGGGGTTGCATTAGTTGCATTTGTGCCTGTGCATTGGTCCCCAAACAGAGAGTGCAAAGTGGGAAGTTACATCCTCAGTCTTTCAGGGAAGCCCCTGAAAATCTGAGTTGTCCCTCTTAGTCCACGCACTTATAGAACTTAGAGACTATGAGAGAGAGTGCCTCTGCTGGGTTCTGCTAATTGAAGTCTTTTAGGCTTTTGTTATTATTTACTTTATGTACTTCATATATACATTACACTCATATTTTATATACATTATATAGATCATATACTTATCTTTCGTTATTTTTTATTGAAAGCCTCTAGAGAGTGGGAATAATGTCCAACAGTCTGGGCCAAACTGCCACATTCCCAGCCAGTCAGGAAAATATGGTGCACATCTTTAATCCCAGAACTCCAGAAACAGAGTAGATGGACCTCTGTGAGTTTGAGGCCAGCCTCAAACACTGAATTCTAGGCCAGCAAGGGCTACACAGTAAGGAAGGCCCCTTGTCAAAAAACAAACAATGTCCGGAGGTGGCAGGCTAGACTCCAGACTCTCTTATCATTTCCCCCCTTAGTTGTTATTTATTTACTGGGTGTTTGTGTACACCTGAGTGTGCACATCTATGCACACGTGCGTGTGTGATGGCCAAAGGTCAACATCAAGTCTTTCTCAATCAGTCTCCAGCTTATTTTTGAGACAGGTCTCTCACTGATGCGGTAGTGCATTGACTCTATGCCGAATGGCCAATGAGCTTCTGAGATCCACCTGTCTCTACCCCGTCGGCACCAAGGTTACAGATGTGCACTATGGGCCCAGGTCTTCGTGGGTACTGGGGATGGAACTCAGTTTTTCATGCTTGAGTCACAAATACTTTACCCCCGAGCCACCTCCCCAATCTCATCTTTTAGTTTGTAATTAATAATCTTAGTTATTTTAAACTGGAAAATATCAGTTATGCACGGTTGAAGGTGAGAACCCTTGAATGCTTTCTTGTCTAATTTTTTCAAAGGTGTGAATTTTGAAGCAGAAAATACAGGTTGGTTTTGTTTTGTTGTTGTTGTTTTTTGTTTTTAAGACAGGGTTCCTGTGTAATAGCTCTGGCTGTCCTGGAACTTACTCTATAGGCCAGGCTGACCTTGAACTCAGGGATTCACTTGTCTCTGCTTCCCAAGCGCTCGGGTTAAAGGTGTGTGCCACCACACCCCGCTACACTTTGTTTTTTAAATTGGAACATAACACAAAGTTCTGGAAGGCACTATTGTCTTTCTGGGTTCTATAATACAAAGCTGAAGGCAAGCAAGTCGGACAGGACATTTTTAGAATACTAAAACATAGCAAATTCAAATAAAAAATGAGGAAAGTTGGAAAGAATTCTAACAAGTCATGTGAAACTTGACAGCCTGGGGACTGACTGGAGGAGCATTTGCTGGTCCCCTCTGCACACCCACTCACCCACGAGGGACTCCTGTGAACCAGACATCTCTACGGTCCACATTTTTGGAGACACAAAGGCAGGAAGCAGGATAGGCTGGAAAGGGAGCTGAGGGCAGCTAGGCTGCGTTTCCAGGCAGAGGCTACACACTGGACTGTGGACGACTGCGGAGCTGAGAGAGCCCAGTGATTGCAGGCAACCCAGAGAAGAGGATGCTGGAATGTTTGGGTGTTTATATATCCAGATAATCCGACTCTCGAAGGACGCCAAGTAGAAGGGTTTCCAGTGAATTAAATCAAACTCTGACTCAGGAGACTTGAATCTAAGTAATTTTATAAACTGCTTCATTATCTATTAGAATTGGGATATAAACCCTACATAATCTATTTTAAACTACTAAGTAAAAGCAATTCGAAGGCATACTATACAAGGGATAAAATCCTCCTCTGGATACTTTACCATCATTTGGATAGACACTGGCTTTAGGAGGAGAAAAGAATCTATTTATTTGTTTTTAATATAACCTTACATACACTGAAAGTATTCTGAGAGAGGTAACATTAAAAGTGAATACTTCTGTGTTGTTTAGACAAGAGATTCCAGAAGAGCACAAAGGTAACTCATCGTGAAGAACAAGCTGAGAAGTATCAGTGTTCCTAAGTCACCACAGTCATTAGTACTGAAGGGAGGTTTCCTTCCAGACAGGAAGCAATGCCCCTGTGAGCACTATCCCCTCAAGAGCCATGTAGAAACCCAAACGCCAGAATTTGTGACCTTCTATCTAAAATCACTTGGAAGGCCACAAAAACAAGGTGTACCGGGGCTCACCCTATGTGTAGTCTATGAAATCGCTCATTAGCTGAACTTGAGGTCAGAAAGAGGAAGCGGATCCAGCATACAGCTTACATCAGTGTTGATACAATGCTGATCACTTAAATACTTTTTAATTGTCACTGATGTTTTAACTGCAATTTGAAATGGATATCATACAGAGCAGATCCGTAGATCTATTCTGGAGTCCTAACAGGCAAAGGCAAATGAATGAACATTCCTAGAGCTTCCTCATGAAGGCGTTCTTTCAAGAGGTCTGCCTCATACTAGGAGGTTGAGTCTAGCTGGGCTGCTTTCCTACATTACTTTGCTTGTATTTCCCGAGATGGGTAGAGTAGAGGATTTCCCGCTAGGATGCAGTATAATCTGTAGGGACTGAACAGGAAAAACCCATACAGAATTAACGGCATTGATGCCCTTGAGTGGTGCTTGTTGTGAACACAGAGAAAACAAGCCATGATTTCTATGACAATGCGTGCATAGGCATGGCTCTCACACCAGAGAGCAGAGATCATCTTTCTGTGAGTTCACACCAGATGAAGAGGAACCCATTGTGCATTTTTGTGTGGGACTCAACAGGGGCCAAACGCTTGGCTTCAACATAACCATCTTTTCAGCACCCACGAGGAAAAGCTGCCTGTCAACACTCGGGCAGACAGTATCTGTGAATGAAGGAAGGGAAGTACTCAGGGTAGGAAAGCAGTGGGCACTGACAATCTTCGAGACGTACATGCCTTCAGGAAAGGACTAGAGGCTGATAAGAATGAATTCTCTGTTCTTCTTCCCTTATGCAAACTCTCCACTGCCCCAGACTCTGGCTGCACTGAACAGAGTGAACAGGAGTCCCCTGCCAACCTAGGAGAAAGGGATCTCAGCAAACACAAAACAATGGGTTGTCTCTTACATCACACAAGGTCACTTCTCTTTGCCCCTGACCTTAGGCCACCAAAATGCTAGACGAGGAGAGAGGCCCAGCAGCCAGCTTTTTGCTAGAACGTCACCAGGAGATATAAGGCAGAGTCGGATGAATACTTGAAACCCCAATACAAGAAATCCATTCACATACTCTAATCTTTTAATTTCTGCCCAAAACCTCTAAGAGAAAATATGATCATTTACTCAGAAAGTATGTGGTGGAGAGACAAGGAGTTGAATTGGAGGGAACTTTGAAATAAGAAGGGTCAAGGGCAAGGTAACTCAGATTATTTTTGACTACATCACTGACACCAATGTCCACCACCTACTGTGGGTATCAGAATGTGCACACTCTACCTTTCTCAGTTGCCAGAGACTTATATGGCCACTGAGTTCAATTACACTCCACACACACTGGTGAGAGTTCTTTATAATTTTCACATAGTGCTGGCATGAAAAAAGATACGGAAGTGACTAAACCCAATTTTTATGTGGAAGATGTGTGTGTATTATGTATATTTATGTGCATATCTGTGTACATGAGTAAGAGTGTATGCATGACCCTGTTATGTATAGTTTTCACCTTCCACATTGTGTGACAACATCCCAGCTTAGGAGGTTCCAGGGATTCAAACTCGGGTCCTTTGGTGTACTAAGCCAGCACCACACCCGCTGAGCTCCAGCTCACATACTCCTTCTGTGAGACAGGTTACTTTCTTTGTTCCCTACTGCATATCTCAGGCTAGCTGGTCTGTAAGCATCTGTGGATTTTCCTGTTTCTACCTTCCATCTTAAAGTAGAATCACTGGAATTACCGATGCATACTGTAGTGCCCACCTTTATGTGGGTTCTGGGAATTTGAACTCAGGCATTCATGCTTGTGTGGCAAGTACTCTTTTTACTGAGCCATCTACCCTGTGACAGAGACGTCTACAATTCATTGATAAAATTTACTTCCAGGCATGACATGGCTGATGCACTAAATGAACCCACAGCAGCTGCGATTATCTACCTGCACAAGACTAGGCCATCACCATTGTTTCGTGGATGAGGGAAAGGGCTCACAGGTCCCACCTTTCCCAGAGTTAGGTAGTTAGTGGTTGCTGGGGAGAGAGACCTTTTCTTCAGCGGTGTAGCCACTAATCAACTGCCCATGCTCTTGTAAATAACTCCTTTCCCATGCTTCTAGAACCCTAATGAGACTCACTGGAACACACACACACACACACACACACACACACACACACACACACACTCACACAGAGAGGAAAAGAAAGACAGGTTGATAAGAAGAAAGGGAGTAGAAGGGGTTAAAGGGGGTAACGGTAGGTGAATATGATCAAAATACATCATGCACGTATGAGAATACCATAATGAAACTCACTATCATACATAATTAACATGAGACTCTGAACCAAACAAAAAGGGTAAGGAAGTAGTAGAAAGTGCACAGTTTAGAGTGTAATGCAGATCGCAATTTGAATGTTGCTGTTCACAAGCTGTGCCATCTTATTCTTGGAAAAAAATCTCTCTGAGCATCACTCTGACCAGAGTTCCTGGAGGATTAAATAACACACTAAACAACAGTGCTAAAAAGAAGGAAAGAACGTTTATAATAACTCCTTAGGAACCGTGTCTGCAGAGCACTGCCTGGCTTCAAACAGAAGCCATCTACCCACAGAACTCCCATCTCTGTGCCGTCTGGATACTCAAGGTCTGGGAGTATGACAGACCTTTTCAAGTCAGCTGGTTTTTTTTTTTTTTTTTTTTTTTTTTTGATTTTTCGAGACAGGGTTTCTCTGTGTAGCTTTAAGTCAGCTGTTTTTGAGACACAGTCTTGCTCAGCAGCCTGGGGGCCGCCTCCTTATGATCGTCTTGCCTCAGTATCCCAAGAACTGGAATTATAATCGTGACCACGACACCTGGCTTAATGTTGGTTTAAAAAAAAAAAATCTTTCAAGTTAATTTCTAATTAGTTTTCCTTTTTTAAAACCCTTCTAATGCCAGATTTTTTAAAACCCTTTCTAAAACTGGTCT
The DNA here is from genome assembly GCF_949786415.1 of Peromyscus eremicus. NCBI lineage: Eukaryota > Metazoa > Chordata > Mammalia > Rodentia > Cricetidae > Peromyscus > Peromyscus eremicus. The sequence goes on along the minus strand of NC_081417.1, from coordinate 28,456,720 downwards.
ATCAGTGAAAATAAATAAAAAACATTTAACATCTGAAACACAAATGGTAGTTGTGGAAATAAGGAATAAAGGACTTTGAGAGAGGAAATAGATACCAAAGTTCCGCACAACTCTAGAGTTCTACAAAACTGACCTCAGACCCTCTTCCAAACTTCTAGAAAATAAGCCTATAAATTAGAAACCAGAAAACACATCACTATAAAGAAAAGTGAAAATTAGTATCAGAGGAAAGAGATGTAATGTTTAAAGGGAACAGGAGAACTGAAGGGCGGTTAAGTCGTTTAGTAAATAGGCAAAAAAACTCCCTCAGGTAGACTGTGCTTGCTAGACCCTCGTGGAGACTACCAGAAGCAGCAGACTGACTGACGTCAGTGTAAGGAAAAGAGCTGATATCTAGGGAGGCTAGAGGTAACTAGGGAGAACTTCAAAGACTCCAGTGGTCTGGGCATCAGATAGCTACCAGCAGCTCTCCCCACCTTAATAATCCCCGGGAAATCACATCATTATGGAGTTGTTTTCCATAATGGTGGCCCTGAGTCATCAAGGAAGACTTGAGATCCTGTTTAGTATTCGCTAGTTTAAAAAGCAGGAAATGTTCTGGGGCCAAGAGACTGAATAATGCGTTTTAGAGTTTTATAGGCAAGATTTGGTTGAGTGCACATTTTACATATTCCCTGGACACTGTGAGATCTCTAATTAATCAGAGGTTTGCAGTAGTTTTGGTCCATAAAATATTCTTCTAAATTTTTTCTTAAATGTTAACATGCCATAATAAGATGGTTAGTCAGGGCTATATCCCCAGGACTATTTTATACCAACGCTATCCTGCTCTGGGAAAAACATTTTATGTATGTAGCGTTCCTGGAGATGGGGTGAGGCTGGCAAGGAAGACGGTGAGCAGCAGAGACAGCAGAAGGAACACTGTCGACTAGCTGCGGTACGGAGAGTCTGTGGCGTAAGGCAGAGGCAGGACCCTGTCAGGCTGAAAGAATGTGAGGAAAGGACTCCCACGCTTTTCTTCAATCAAATGGAAGGTCACGGGAGTTTGTCCCATAGGCATGTCACTTTTAGGCTTTAGGAAAGGGCCACTACACTTCATGAGGAAAATTATGGTAGTAGACTGGAAGTCAGCTTGACAGACAGGCCCCTGCACAGGAAGGAGAGAGCCTCACTTTGCCCAGCCCTGGCCTGCAGCTCTGGAGGGCATGGTGAAAGCAGAAGCTGGCCTCTGCGCTGGAGCCAGAGGAAGGAAGACGCTCCAAGCACCCCCTAGTGCCCTACAGGGCCAAGCTGAACTGCAGGTGAGCTGTCTATAAGGACCTAGGGAAGTCCAGCACATTCCACAGCTTCCCCAGGAGCCATCCAGCACACCTGGTTTACACCCTTGCCCAATAACTTCCTGTCCCTCTGCAGTCTTAGAGAAAATTCCAGTTAGCTATGTTCAAGTGAACTCACCTCACATGAGGAAAGCTTTAACTCTGCATTTCCAGAGGTCTAACTTTCTAGTCAGGTTCCCGTCTGCTTTTTATGAAATAGTGTCTTTTCTGGTTTTTCTAGTTCTTGCCCCACACATATCAAGTGACATCTAAATCAGATTATGTGGAGGCTGATGATAATATCCACTTGGATGTTGTTTGGGACTTTTTCTGGTCCATTAATCTATTGTAAAATTTGGTAACACCTGCACCAGGGGGCGAGTGGGAAACAGAGGTCCTAACTAAGACTGAAATGACTAATGGAGCATAAAAATCCATTTTTAAACACAATTATAGGCATGAGATTACCAAACTGGCATCCATTTTGTAGTCCTCTTTTGGAAATCTACTGGAATACCAGGCATCTTGACATACACCAGAGTCGGGCAGAGGCATGACTCAACACCATTATTTCCAACCAGTGGGGCTTATAACATTTTCCCATAATCCTTGTGCTGGCCCCACTCCTTTCCGTATGGTTTTGGGAGCTGGGTCATTATCTTCTTCTGGCTTCTGTGGTATTTACTGCATTTAAAATGAAAGATTCTGCACTAAAATGTTGTCTGGGAAAAACACAGTATCCTGCTTTCCTTCATTCATGTGCACTAATTATTGCTATCATAGTCTCCTGTGCCTCTTCCCAAACCATAATGATTTGAGACTTCTAGAGTTTGGTAAAACAGGGGCACGGTGTTTTCCTAATTCTCAAGCAGGCAGTTTTGTGAAGGACATGGTAATAATCTGAGCCACTTTGGGTTTCTGATTATTTCATCTGTTCCCAGGATGATTTGGGGCTCCACACAAACTTTTCACCTGAAAACTAACGTGATCTTCAAAATCCCACTTTCTGTCCCCCCCCAGGCAGAGAGGACAGGCTCCAGGGCTTTCGGTGAGGCACATTCCTTCGTAATTTTTTTTAATCCCATCTCCTTGGGGTCAGAGCATCTCTAAGTCCTTTGTAATTAGTTTAAAAAGAAACATGGGGGGAAAAGTTATAGTCTTTCCAAATAAACTACACATTTCCCTTGAGGATTTATACTAAATTGTATATTTATTTTAAGAAAGCCCAAATGATATGAATATAAGAAATGCAATACTGGGTCAACCCAATGGCCTAACCAGCCTGTGGTTCCAAAGTTTCATAGTGCTCTATTAATGTGGGCTTCGAAGTTATGGGATGTACTTCAGACTCCCTGCTTTCCTTTAATACTCAAGTCTGGATCTGCTGTTCACAGACTCATCTCCCTCTTTCCTAAACCCACTTGTATTGTTAGCCACTAGCCGCACATGGTGAACATGCTTCACCTTCCCTATCATGAGACTACAGTCACGGTGCCCCACAGGGGAACGAGGAATCGGGATGGACAATCCGATCACCAGGGCTGTCCTCTTGTTAACAGCTGTTCTCATCTGGACCCATTCTGCAACCTCTCCTCCCAAAGCCCCATCTAATCATGGCGCCCACTAAAAACTGGTTCCTGTGATGTACATCAGGCCCAGATTTAAACACCCATGAACAGAATAGAAAATTATCTGCCTGGCATAGACAGCTTCTATGGCGGTCCTCAAGGTCCTCATGTCCTGGACTTTGTGGCTTTGTTCCTAGAATAATTTGCTGTCACCCATCAGAGTACAAGACAGAGGGAGATCCCATCAGTGATGAGGTTGCATAAGGCGGCAACTTCTATTTTGCTACCAGTCAGTGTCTGTCTGTCTGTCTGTCTGTTTCCATCCTTTCCTTTCTCTTCCCCCACTCTGAAGAATGTGCCATGTTGATGGGGTTTATGGGAAAAGAACAGAAGGTAACTTCTAGTGAAGAGTCATTGAGAAACTGAAGCTCTCATTCTAAAATCCTTAGAGAATGAAACCTGCCAATTCAAAGTGGGGCTCGGGAAGGGAGCTTTCCCCAGTGAACTCTCCAGACAAGACACAGACATGGATGGAAGTGAAACTTTGTGACAGACACTGAATCAGAATGACATGATAAATGTTTTTAAACTGCTAAGTTTTAAAGATGCATGACATAGAATTGATAATCAACACCAGACAGTACTTCTACAGAAGAGACACAAGACGCTTAGAATAGATGCTCCCATTTGAAAAGGTTAACCATAGCAGCTCCTATCACCACTCACAGCAATGCTACAATTCCACCAGGCAAGTGCCGGGGGGATCCCTCTTAGCAACTTGTTGGATGCCTCCACCTCAAGTGAAGAGTGAGATCTATGAGGCTTTTTTGTGTTTGGAACCATTTAAGACTCCTTTAGTCTACACTGGAAGCATGGCCATCAACATACGTCCTCAGAACCTTAACGGGCTACTTTCTTGTTTTGAATCAACCACAAAAGGCACACCTACTATTCTTTTTGTGCTAAGCTTTTACTTATTTTCTTTCCTTTTTTTTTTTTTTTTTTTTGGTGGGGGGCTGGTTTCGAGACAGGGTTTCTCTGTGTAGCCTCAGCTGTCCTGGAACTTGCTCTGTAGACCAGGCTGGCCTTTAACTCATAGAGATCCTCCTACCTCTGCCTCTCAAGTGCTGGGATTAAAGGTGTGTGCTACCACTGTCCCACTAACCTTTTATTTCTTGAAGCTTAATTACCTCTAATTTGCCCTTATTCAGGCTTAGTGCAGAGGTTCTCAACCTGTGCACCTCCTGGGGTCGCATATCAGATATATTGTATATTAGATACCTAATTATGATTTGTAACAGTAGCTACAGTTATGAAGTAGCAGTGAAATAATTTTACAGTTGGGGGTCACCACAACATGAAGGACGTGAGGTTAAGAAACACTGCTTTGGTGGAACTTTGTCTAAAGATTTCTGGGAATTTTTCTGTCTATCCAAAAGAGTCTATGAGATAGCCAAACCTTAGTCCTTCCAGGAGTCTAAACAATAGATGCTATGGCTATATTCTAGATACTTTTAAATTACTTAAAATGCATTCATTTAATTTATGTGTCCATACGGGTCTCTCCATGTGAGTATATGGTGCATGTGAACACGTGTGCTTGGGTAGACGTGCCTATGTGCACTGACGGGACCAGAAGAGAGCATGTCCCCCTCTGTCACTTTCAGCCTGTTCCTCTGAAGCAGGGTCTCTCCCTGACCCTGGGCTTGTGCCCTTTCAGCTAGGCTGGAAGTTAGCAAGACCTACCACTTCTACCTCCTTTGGAGCTGGGGTTACAGGTATATGCTGGATGTTCAGCTTCTTATGTGGATACAAGAATGCAATAGCTCCCCCGAGTTCCTCTATTTCTTGCGATTGCATTGTATTGTTACTTTTCTGTTGCTATGCTAGAACACCATGACCAAGGTAACATATCGAAGAAAGAGTTTACGCTTACCGTTTCAGGACAGAAGGAGTCCATGGTGATGGAAGAGTCATGGCGACAAGCAGCAGGCACAGGGAGCTGGAAGCTCATATCCTGAACCACCAGCACAGAGCAGAAAGAGCAAACTTGAAGGAGGTGACAATTTTTACTAGGAAACTTGCTCCAGTGAGGCTGCAAGACCAAAAGCTCCCCAAACAATGCCACCACCTGGGACCAAGTATTAAAAAGGCTGAGACCAAGGGGGACATTTCACATTCAAAACATGACATCTTTATTAGACAACTTACCCCTCAAATTCTGTCTCAAAACCCACTGCAGGATTTCTGTTAACTAGTTACCTTCTGTCCTTCAAGCTACCGTGGGTGACAGACAGTTGGCCAAATGATTTGGTACTGCAGCACATGATTTTCCTTATCTACATTCAGTTTTGGAGTTAATGCTAGTCCTGAGGATTAGTTTCTGTATCAGTCCGTTTGGCTTTTCCTGCTTTGGAAACCACCACCAAAATGTCAGAGGTTTACAATAGGCATTGAACCCTTGAGTCTGCAGACCTGGGGTGGTCCAGTTTCGGGCTGTGGGTGCACTGGCTTGACTCTAATCTGAGGGTTTGTGCAGAGCAAGGCCAAATTCCAAGTATATCTTAGGTCTGTCTACACCACAGCTACTAACTCCTATTAAAAACAGTAAGTAGCACGGCCTGTCCAGTGTCAAGGGATGTATGATGGTTAATAATTACCTTTTTAGACAATATGCATTAGGAAATTTGATTGAAAAAAAAGTCCAACAAAACAAAACTTGTTGAGGGTGAACAAAAGGATAAAATTCTAAGTTACCATTGAGAAATCTTTTGCTTAAACTAGATCAGAATTTTTGCCCAAAATGGTGATGGTTAATGTTGATATTCAGTGTGACTGGATTTGTAATCACTTTGGAGTGATTGACACTCTGGATGATTCACCTCTGGATGAATCTTCGGGGGCCTTTCCAAGGAGGTTTGCCTGAGGAGGTTAGATCCACCTCCTCCTGAATGCGGGCAGCAGTATCCCTTGATCGAAGGCCCAGATGGGAGAGAAGGGATGAGGTGAGGCTGCCCGCAGCATCTCTCTGCTGCTGACTGTGCACGCACCACCACCAGCTGCCTCCCTCTCCCACCACAGCTACAGCTGCTCTCCCAGCCATGCTCTCCCCACACAATACACTGGACCCTCACATGTGTGAGCCACCTCCTGAAGTTGATCAAGCATTTTGTCACAGCAACAAGAGAAATAGCTAATACATCTCCATAGCCAAGAAAACCCATTCACAGGTTCCAGGTGGACAGCAACTGGGGAAGGCGCATTGTTCAACTCAGGTCACCCGGGAAGCCGGGTTTAGATTCACAACTGGCCTTTATTCTGGAATACCAGGAGACAGAAAAGATCCAAGAGTGGGCCTTTGGGGAAAAGTTCATAGAGTCTTCATGCAGGACCTGTATCATCTTTTTTCTGGACTCTACTCCACAAGAAAGAGGACTACTTAATCAATACTTGCCGGATTCTGTCCTGGAGCACAGTGAGATGCCTGTCTCAGTGCTCTCGGGTCCATGCATTTGCTTTTCCTTCCTGCACGTTCCATCTCTGCCACGGGGGTTTCTCCTGCAGTGGTGAACTGTTTCAGGTGCAGGAATGCAATGCAGGGGGATGACTGTAAGGACACACCTGACTTAATCACTGGAGAGTGAGAGTCGTGGGACCACGAACGGGATGATGGCGAGGGGAAAGGGAGCGCCAACAGGTTGGAATTCCGAAGACTGCTGAAAAGTATTTCATTAAGGGAGCAGGAAGGACAGGCGTGGGAGACCTAAGATTTGTATTTGAGACTTTAGAAGGATCTCTACAGGGTATGCTCTTGGTGCAGACTATTTCTGAAGATAGAGATAAAGCCATCTAGGCACGCAAGAATGGTGTGTTTGCTCTACCAACTACAGAATTAAAAGGCAATGAAGAAGAGTCACTAGCAATCTTGAGGAGTCCCAGCCCAGCTGTCAATGATGCCTGGGAAGTTGTGGTCCCCTTTTGGGGTTCCTAGTCTCATTAACAGAAGCATTTAAGGAGAGAATGAACTCAAACGCAAGCTTGAAGACAATTTCTTAGAGTCCGAAAGGAAAATCCCAGGGCAGGCGAGCTGTAAGTCTCTCAGGGGAGGATAAAAACAAAAGCCATGTTGCTGCTAAAGATACGGGGGTGGGGGGGGGGGAGGAGAAGGCCAGCCATGTGGGGCAGGCAGCCTGGAGCAGACCTTCAGAAAAAGCAGGAAAGCCCAAAGCCTTAGGTAAGGAGTTTAAAAGCATACCTCAGCTCTGGCCAGCATCCAAAACAAAAAGACAGGCTTCCACCTTTGGGAGTTGGGCCTCAGGAAGGCAATCTGACCTAGTCACACCACAGGGACTACACTAGTGGGACATCATCTTACTGTGAAACCCGCTGGGGTGGTCACCTAGTCATGTCCCAGGCCTGCCCCACTGGATTAACCCTTAAGGGAGGAGATAAGGGCATGTCTACACCTAGAGGTAGAGTCCATTCTTTTCAGTGGCCCCATCTCTCATCTCCATGTGAACTGTACAACACCTCTAGTAAGATGTGAAATATTGTTGCCCTCCCCGTCACAGTGAAACGGCATTCCCACTTTTTTACAACCACCCGGGAAGGTGTGTGCTGTAGAATATTATTTTAAGGTGTATTATTTTTGTTTATGTTGCGTTTGTTTAATTCTGTGAAGCTGTGTTATTGTGCCTGTGTAAAACACCTGATGGTCTAATAAAGAACTGAGTGGCCAATATCAAGGCAGCAGAAAGGATGGGCAGGGTTAGCAGGCAGAGAGATTATATAGAAGAAATCTGGGAGAAGGAGATTGAGGAGCCAGAGAAGAAGGAGGACTCCAGGAGCCAGCCACCCAGCTATACAGCAAGTCACAGAGTAAGAGTAAGATTCACAGAAGTAAGACAATGGGAAAAGCCCAGAGGCAAAAGACAGTTGGGATAAGTTAAGAAAAGCTGGCTAGAAACCAAAACCAGCTAAGGCCAGGCATTTATAATTAAGAAAAAGCTTCCGTGTATGAATTTATTTGGGAGCTGGGTAGCAGGGGCCCCCCAGAAGAGCAAAAAACATACAACAGGTGTGAAGCTACGCAATTTCATCAACTAGGTCAGAAAAGGCTATGCCATTTTCTTGCACAAAGTCAGACATCATGGAGATAGTCTATTCCATTTTTACCTTGTTATAGACTGTATGACATTCTGACTAACATGCCAGTTCCAGATTATTCTACCCATCTGGCTCCCCTGGTAAAACAACACTTGTCATTTAGGCCCATTAGACCAATCAGCTCGGCCCCTAGTGGGACTTCAGACAAGACATTTCTGTTTTCTTGTAGCACTGAGTATAAAACTCAGGGCCTTCTACATGCAAGACAAGTGCTCTATCCTGACTTACATCCCTGGACTTTAGGACTTCATGATGCTACTGTAACACAAAAAAACTGCCAAAGAAAATGCATACACCTTCATTTTTTGAGACAGGGTCTCACTGTGTAGCTGTGGCTAGCCTGGAACTTGCTATGTAGACCAGGCTAGACTTGACTCACATCTATCCACCTGACTCTGCCTTCTGAATGCTGGGATTGTAGACGTGTGCTAGCATGGTCCCCAATCCCCTCCCTGCCTTCTTCTTTTTTTAAAACTTACAGGGTAAAATATCTGTAGCTTCCAAGTTTCAATCTTTTATCTCATGAGCTTTGGACCCACCACCAACTGCCTCTAGGACATCTCCATTTAAATGTCCAACAAGTATTTCAACATGTTCCAAACTGAGTTCTAGACTGTCTTCTCAAGCCTCTTCCTCTCTAGCTCAGTTAAGGGAGGGTTCGGTTGCAAAAGGCAAGACTCTGATGCCATCCCCCACTCCGTTTCTCATAACCCGTATTCACTGTGTAGGCAACCCTGTTGGCGCTGTCTTTAAACTACGCCCAGAATCCAACGTTTCTTTCCACCTGTCCCTACTGCTCTCCCTGGTCTCTTACCCGGATGATCACTTGTTTCCTGACATGTCTCACTATGGCAACTCTTGCTCATTTTTAGACTACTCACCCCGTCTATCTACTCAAGGGATCCAGCCAGAGGAACAGGCAGGTAACACTCCCTCTTCTTCCAAGAATCCTCCAGCGAGCCTCCCTCTTGATCACAGCAAGCAAAGCTGAAGGACATATGTGCTCTCCTTGCTTCTCTGCAACCCCCTCTCCTCTTCTTACACTCGGCCATGATGGCTTCTTCCTGGTTCTGAACCGGATAGGCCCAGGCCTGTCTCAGGGGTTTAACACTAGCCACCACCTCTGCAGGAGTATGTTCTCCTAGAGACTCCCGTGGCTTCATTTTTGAGGGACTGTTCTTGTGCTGACCATACCTAAATTTCAACCTGTACTTGGACCTTGTAGCCAATCTCTGCTTTGTTTTTCTCCTGAGCATGCACCACTAACACACTAACACATTTTTCTTATTTACTGTCCACTTTCCACACCAAGGCAAGCCATTTTGGATTACTTGTTGACTGTTGGTTAGAAACAACCCATCTGTCCAGACAGTATTCAAAGCACTGACTGAATTAGAGAATCTTAGGATTGCTTGTGTACCCCAATCCAACAAAAATGGGTAGAAAAAAAGGGGGTGCAGCCAAAAATAACGAACAGGGAAGAGCTATGATGAGTTTTCATTTATTACAACTTTATTCAATCACTTATTCACAGTTTTCTAATTGCATTCTTGACAGTTATCTGGGCTCAAAACAGAGCCTGTTTTGACTGAAGCACGCAGATTCATTTACTTGTTGAGTTGTTCCTCTCTTGATTTGGAGTCTCTGCTCTCTTGGAGTCCTAAGAGAACGGCATCAGCCTCTAGTATAGTTGTATCTGTGGTCGCACCCAGGAACCTCGATGTTAGCTCAAGATCCAGGAGTCGCAGCCGGACCCTGGTGCCCCTCTGGTACTTCCTAAATAGTAAGAAAAATATTTCATTAATTCTGCAGGTCACACGTGAACAGACTGAAAATGAAATACAAATTCTAATTTTCATTTTTATTGGCTCAAGCTTTGAAAGTTCACACTGGTATGTGAGTAATAGCTTTATTTGATGATCAGGTATATCAGAATTTTCAACTTAAAATGACCTTTAAAGATTTTGCTTTCCTTATTTATTTAGTGTGTATATGAATGTGTGCTGTATGGACATGTTCATGTGGATGTATTGATAAACCAGACTGCTTCCATCTTAGGCTTAGAAGCCATCTTATAGTAAAGAAAAACTAGATTCATCCCTGTTTATGATTAAATCTGTTTCTCAAAGACTGGGCTGTGCCCATCTGTAACCTGAACTACAAGTGGTTCTACACCACCTGTTTCAGGAAACAGCAACCATGCCTTTGTTTCAAAAGGTTATAATGACCACCTGGTGTTATGACCACCTTGTTATGACCATCTTGCAACCGTTTCTTTGCTTCAGGAGGTTGTTATGACCACCTAGTTATGTTTATGTTCTACTTCTGTAAACCTACCTATTTGCCTGCCAAATCCCCCATATGGAAACCCCCTGTTCCCGAATTATAAAACCCTTATCTCATCCATGTCTAATACTCATCTCTTGAACCCTGCCTTTAGGGGGAGACAGCCTATGTATAGGAATAAAAAAAAAAAAAAGCTCCCTTCAATTAATTACTTGCTTTAGTTAATTTGGGCATGATTTGAGTCAGTGGTCTTTCTCCTGAAACCTGTGGGATTAACAATATGTATGCATGTGTGCAGGTATACATACACATATGTGTGCATTGCCTACAGAGGCCAAAGGTCAATGTCAGATGTCTTTCCTCGGTTATTCTCCACCTTACTTTCTGAGACCGGGTCCCTTACGGAACCTGAGGCGCATCAATAGGCTAGGTTGGCTGGTAAATGAGTTTCGGGGCTGCCACACTCAGTTTTCATGATGGCAGACACTTTACCAAGTCATCTTCCCAGCTCTCTACGTATTCATTTATGCTTTTTTGAGACAAGGCATCAGGTAGTCAAGGTTGGTCTTGATACTCTTACCATCACTTCCAAGTGCTCAGATTACAGGCCTGCACCACCCTACTCCGCTATTTAAATATTTTATACTATAATAAAAATGTACTTGATACTGAAATTCAAACAAGTCAGTTCTTAAAACTACCATTTATTTTAAAGCCAAAGTATCAAGGAGGAAAAACTCAGATCCATATTTTCCTCCTAAAATTAAATGTTTCAAATAAAGCAAAATTTTACAAAAGCAACATGGATAAGATTCCAAGTGCAAAGTACTTGACATCTGGGACAGACTGTACCAGTACTAAAACATAAAAACAGTTGGGTGAACCTGAAAGACATCACGTGACAAGGAATAAGCCAGGCAGAAGGCACTGCAGAGTCTCATTACACGCAGACCAGAAAAGGCTGAACTCATAGAGGTAGAAGGAGAACGGGGGTGGCCAGAGGCTGGGTGCCTGTGGGGTTGGGGAGCTGTCAGTCAGAGAACAAGCTGCAGTTACACAGCAGGAACGAGTTCAGAAGAGCACAGTGACCACACCAGTGGTGTTTCCTGTGCGTGAGAACTGCGGAGAGCAGGTTTGGAGTGTTACCACTGCAGGATGAGTAAGTCTATGAGCATACATGAATGAGCCTGACTTAGCCACTCCACATGAAATCACTCCAAGCACCATACTATAAAGTGTAACAGCACATGCCTTCACATCAGTACTCAGGAGTACTGAGAGTTCAAAACCAGCATGGGCTGCATTGTGAGTTCCGGATCCGCTTAGGCTAAAGAATGAGACCCTTACTCAAAAAACAAACAACTAACAAGAACAAAACACCAATCAAGCAAAAAACAATCATTTAATTTTTGTCAATGAAAAACATTAGTGAACTAAGAAAAAAAGGTCAAACTAGGTATCACATATAATAACGAATTGGTCAATACAATATTGACAACACAATACAATACAATATTGAGCTATTGTACTTCATATGTCATCATATGAAAACCAGTAGTCATCTGCCTTTTTTCCTCGACTACTATTTTTTTCTTTTTTTATTGGTGGTACGTCAGGTTCCAGAAAACAATTTTTTAATATTTATTTTTATTATTTTTGATTTGTGTGTGTGTGGGGGTGTGTACACGTGTGTGCAGGTGCTCCCCTGGAGCTGGGCTTACAGGCAGCTGTGAGCTGCCCAGTGTGGGTGCTGGGAGTCAGACCCAGGTCCTCTGCAAGAGCAGCACACACTCTGACAGCTGAGCCATCTCTCCAGCTCTGGAAACCATGACGCTTTAGAGATACTCCAGTACCATAAGTTATTGACTTATTTACTTATTTATGGAGTTCTGGGAATCAAACGCAGGGCCTCATGCATGCTAGGCAAGTGCTCACTACTAGCACCTTCCATATCGTGTTTATTATTTAATTTTTAAATTAAAATTGTTTTACATAAACAGAAAATTTAAAAAGTGTTTTCTGAACATTCACTGGAAAATCATTTTGGTAAACCATACGACTACTCTCCCCAGTTTCTGCTCACACAGTCTGAAGGTTTATGAATGGCCACCAAGTAAACAATATACCTACTCTCCCTGTTGCCTGATTACATTCTGAAAAGTTATGAATGGCCACCAAGTAAACACTTGGGCTCTTTAGCTTTTCTGAAGTTAATTTTTTTCTTTCAGATGACAGAAGTGAATGGTTTTTTATAAAACTTAAAAACAATGAAGTTAGTCATGTTTTGTAGCCCCTCCTCGTGCGTGAGATGTAAGATTATAATCTGTTTTGTTTAAAAAAATTAATTAGGTATCAAGACTATTAAGGCACAGCTTTAACTACTCAGCAAACAGCAGTTACAACACATGCTGCCTATGAGGCAATCATTGGGAATTAAGGTTAGCTCAGAGCACGGTAGAGTGAACACTTCATGTCTACAAGGAGCTGCAACTTGTGTTCTGGTAAATCCATTGGTTCTGCACTGTTGGTTATGGCTCTAGTTAGTGGCATGAACCTGCAAGAGCCGGGCCTTAAAATGAGGCAGACTGAAGTCTCATGCAAAAGCCAACTTTATTCAGAGCACCAGACAATTTATACTCTGAGGGTTAAGAAGAATCGCCAAGAGTAAGGTGTTCAATCACAAGGACAAGCCACATGTGGCACAAACAGCTTTTTCCATAGAGACATATGAATAACAACAGCTGAAGTCAACTCAGTCCTATCTGCTACACCTGGGAGGAGCATGAAAACACATTCCAAGAACAATTCTGTGTTTTTGCAGGAACTGAGGTCCCAAGACTCTTGGCTTGTTTTCTTGGAGTTTTCTTACAAGCACTCAGAATTCCCCTCCACAGCTCCATTCTTGGACTGTGTCCCGACACATTGTCAGTGATCTGTTCCGTCAGCTTTTGTTCATATGACCCCTCTTTGCCTCTTTCCCATAACATCCAACTAGTTACTTGGTTTTGTTGATTTTTTAACATGCACTTCTTTGGCTTAGCCCCTCAGGTGTCACCGTGTCTAGACATGAGGGCTGCCATGATCCTCCGGGAGCTCAGGGTGCACTCTACACCTTTTGGTTCCTTAGCACCGCTTGGCCTTTTTTCTTTTTTTCTTTTTTGTTTTGTTTTTTGTTTTGTTTTTTCAAGACAGGGTTTCTCTGTGTAGCTTTGCGCCTTTTCTGGGACTCACTTGGTAGTCCAGGCTGGCCTCGAACTCACAGAGATCCTCCTGGCTCTGCCTCCCGAGTGTGGCCTTTTTTCTAACCCATATGATTCTTTAGTATCCAGTTGGAACATACCAAATGTAGCTCCTTCTCATTTTCCTCTCAGAACAGAGTCCATTGTTAGAATTCTCATGAAAGAGAGGGCTTTGCAGTCACAGACATGGGTGCAGACCTGAGTTCTGCTGAGTAAGAGCTTGGGTAAGCTGCTTTCTCTGACCCACAGTTTCTGTACCTATGTCACAGAGGTTGCAATTATTTTGAAAGTTTGCTGAAGATTGAACTGGATGACATGATGTAATACAATAGAGTATAATATGTATCAGCACAGGGGCTGCATATGGTGGTACATGGTTTTAATCCCAGCATTCAGGAGGTAGAGAAAGGTAGATCTCTACGAGTTTGAGGTCAGTCTGTTCTACATAACAAGTTCCAGGCTAGCCAAGTCTATATAGTGAGAATTTGCCTCAAGAAACCAAACTAAGCTGGGTGTAGTAAAGTCCACGCCTTTAATCCTGGCATTCAGCAGACAGAGGCAGGTGTATCTCTGTTAGTTTCAGGCCAGCCAGACCTACACAGTGAGTTCCAGGGCATCCAAACCTACACGGTGAGACCCTGTCTCAAACAAACAAACAAACAAACACAAACAAAAAAGAAAAAGTTAAGAGAGAGAGGGGTGGGGAGAAGGAAGGAAGGAAGGAAGGAAAGAGAAAGAAAGAAAGAAAGAAAGAAAGAAAGAAAGAAAGAAAGAAAGAAAGAAAGCAAACTAACCAACAAAACCAAAACGAAGCATCCAGCACAGGAAATGTGTGCCCTTCCTTCCCTTGGACTGGCTACGATGGCTTCTATGGAAACGCCGCCTGATTCATCAGGAGACTCATGCTATCTATCCAGGATCTGACCTGTGTTGCATCATCTCTGTATTCTTTCAGAATCAATGCAGCAAATACTCGACTCTTGGGACCTGAAAATGTAGGTCAGTTGGTAGAGTGCTCACCTAGCATACATAACGTTCTGAGTTTTGATTCTTAATACTGATCAACTGAGCATGGTGATGCACAACTATAATTCCAGCAACCTGGGAGGTGGAGGCAGGGGGATCAGTGGTTCAATGTAACCCTCAGCTACATAGCAAGTTCAATGCCTGTCTCAAAGAAAAATACTTAATGGTGGTAGCAAATTCACATGCTACTTGATAATAAAAGTCACAAGTCACTGATGATCTAGAATCTCTGTTTTCTTAAACTTTGCAGTGTGTGGACGGGTACACTTGATCTGCCTAGACTTGGCTTCCCATACTACCTAACACATCATGGGGCTAATGGATGGATGACATATTGTTTTTCTTTTCCCATTCATCCCTCTTTACTTATTTTTAAGAGCATTACTCACTGGTGAGCCATAAACTAAACACGTGGTAGTAGGGACAGTGACTTCAGTTTTTAACAGAAAAATTTGAGTGTGTCACCAACACTGAGGAGGCAGCTGAACAAGAGGAGATCATATTCAGCTCTCCATATCTGTGGTTCTATGCCATTTAAGTTGACAATCCCCAGCAGAAATTCTCACAGAAGCTC
This sequence comes from Peromyscus eremicus, assembly GCF_949786415.1. Lineage (NCBI taxonomy): Eukaryota > Metazoa > Chordata > Mammalia > Rodentia > Cricetidae > Peromyscus > Peromyscus eremicus. The sequence goes on along the minus strand of NC_081417.1, from coordinate 28,441,545 downwards.
CTAGAGGGCTGAAAAATTTATGGAGGGCAAGACTCTCCCCATTTTAGACGCAGTAAGCTTTAAAAATATGAACAATTTTTCTTTTGTCTTAATAAATTATGTAAATTCTATAAATTATCCCAGGGAGCCAGTGAAGGAAAGAGAAGCAACCAGAGACCTTTATGTATGCTGAATGACAATCATCTGATGATGAGCCAGGTGTGGTGGTGCACAGCTGGAATCCTACACTGGGGAGGTGGAGGCAGTGAACCAGAAGTTTACGACCAGCCTGGACTACATGAGACCTTGTCTCAGAAAATAAAGTCTGAGCATTCTAATGATACAAACATTAAAAGGAAATTATATAATAACATATTCTATACATTAAACAAAACACAAAACTGTCTAGAATATCTCCGACCTGGGCTTTCTGGAAGTAGCTGTTTCTACAATCAAGGAACTTTTTTATTTTCACGTTGTATTATTGTTATTTCTACACAGACATTATTGTCCCCGTTAGCTATGGCTTCCTTAATGAGCAGGGGTTGAATTTGTCTGGTGGCCCTCACGATGCCTGAGGAAGGCTTCCACTTCCTGCAGTCTCTTAAATGGTGCTTTTCATACATCAACCCCAATGTTTTGGAAGAACTGGGGCTTGTTGAACATATAAATTCACAGGCAAGATCTGAGAGAGATCTGGCAAATTTGAGGTGGGACTTGGCAATCTGCTTTTCAAAAAGTTCCATGGTGATTTCTGACAACCCCCTGAGAAAACCTAACCTAGAATGACCTTTGTTGTGTATAATCGGGTGCAGGACAGTACAATCTCTACAAACCCAAAGGGCTGGGAAACAAGGGCAGTAGACACAACTTTACTGCACCCAAGAAGAGCCTTCAACGTGCCGGGGACCTACTGTAAGCAGTAAGGGCACTTGTAAGGGAGAAGGGAAGCTAAAGGCATCTCTGTCAGAGGGAGTACAGCAGCGTCCCCCATGCACTCTGTCCATTCTGGGAACCCCAGGACATGAACAGAGTTGCATAATCACTAGGATCCAAAGCCATACAAAGAATGGGAGCCTTAAACTTTAGAATACTTTATTAAAGAGAAAGAAGTCAACTAATAATGCATTTCTGAGCACTCCAATGTAATCTGAGGTGAGCCTTCAGTGCTTTTTTAGAGAATCACCTTTACTCCTTAGTTGTCTCATTTACGCTTCCCATTGTCCCACATAGTGAGATTTAAAATGACTATGCCAGTAAATCCTTCCCGGACTGTATGTGCTTTATCCATGATGTAAAGCCTCCCGTCACTGTGTCCTCCGGAGCCAGGTGACTAGGGATGGCGCCCAACTCCAGTGCTTCACTCGATGACCTCAAGTCTTTCACAAATGTCACCTTTTACAAGTCCTGTTAACTCATGTTTCTTTGACCTATGTCGTCCATGCTTCCTTCTCTAAGATGCCCATCCAAGCTCCCAAGCTCCCATTTGTTTTTCTGTTCGCCATCCGATCACAGGCATGCCACATTTCAGATGCCCTGACTGGCTCCATTATATTTTGAATAACCCCTTTCTTTGTTTTTGAAGTTCTGCCCACCATTGTATCAGTGTACTATACAACTAAGCACACAGTTAGCAAAATAAAGGGGAGTGTTCATTAGATTTACTTCTTGCCAGTATCACATGATTATTAACATTTAAATACAGCATAAATCTTAAGACCCAATTTATTATTCCAGGTCATTAGAAGATGTAGATGAAAATAAAATACATTACAATAAACATTTCTATCTGAATTACCACCAAAGTCTTCTGAACAAAAAACAGTAATTATCACTTTAAAAAAACTGTTATAGAGATAAAAACTACCACCACCATCAAAAACCCTGTTATATAGGTATAGGGAAGCCATCATCCACTGGGGCTGCTTTGGGGTCTATTACACTCCTGAAAGTAGCCCTTCACTCAGGGTCTATTGGTGAAATTATTAAGGCCACTCTACGTAGTTAAAAGGGAGGTTTATTTTGTGGGGTAACTTAAAAGTGAAGGGATAGTTTACAGGGTCTGGAAACAGTGTGGCGCAGTCCGGCAGTGTTCTCTGGAGAACTCTGCTCGGTTTACCTCCAGCGTCCAGGGTGCAGGAACCAAGAGAGCTGGCGCATCCAGATCTCGGGTCTTCAGGGTCCTCCCTTGGCCCCGCCTTGTAGGCGTGACAGTTACTGAAGCCTCAGTGGGGGTTGGAACTTCCAGATCAAAGCTGGAATGGCTACCCACTACAAGGGTCTCTAGGGATACCCGATAAACTCACTGTTCCTCAGAGTGCTATATAGAATATGCCTATCAACTAGGCCAAAATCACCAAGCACATCCTGGAAACCTACAGTGCTCATGGCAATGAGAAAAGGACATATCCATTACATGTAAATGCATCTTCTTTTAGCTGTATTCACTTGGAAAAGATCCTTATTTTTCTGCAATCCTAACAAGAATGTATGATCTTGTTTTTTCCTAAAATCAAGGTTTTTTAAACCATGTCTGGCTAATATTTTGGGTCATGCTGGGGATGTCTTTCTGTATGCTGTGAATGTGTTGCTCTAATAAATAAATAAATAAATAAATAAATAAATAAATAAATAAATAAAACACTGATTGGCCAGTAGCCAGGCAGGAAGTATAGGATAAGCAGAGAGGAGAATGCTGGGAAGTAGAAGGCTGAGTCAAAAGACACTGCCAGCCGCTGCCATGAGTACCAACAAGTAAGATACTGGTAAGCCACAAGCCATGTGGCAACTTATAGATTAATAGAAATGGGTTAATTTAAGATATAAGAACTAGATAGCAAGAAGCCTGCCACGGCCATACAGTTTATAAGTAATAAAAGTCTCTGTGTGTTTATTTGGATCTGAGAGGCTGCAGGAGCCGGGTGGACACAGGAAAACTCCAGCTACAAGGAAAACTCCAGCTACAAATGGTGCCCAACATGGGGCAAGAGTTTCCACCTAAAACCTGAAAAAGAAGATTCTAAAATGGAGCTAAAAACAGCTTCCTAGTTGTCTCTCTCAAGTTAGCGGCAGCCTGCAGGCTTGAGCTACTCTATGGCGGGTTCATGGCATGTAGGCTTGGCCTACAGCATGGTGGGAATGAGGCATCTGCAAGCAGCACATTACACTACGTGGTGGATTTAGCATTTGCTAGTACAGACAAAAAAAAAAAAGAGGTTTCTAGGCTACACGCTGCTTTGATAGAAGCATAGACCCACTGTTTCTGAGAGTTGATGGTACACATGACTTCCAGATCCAGAGCTGGCAGTAAATGTACCACCGCCATGTTGGGAAGATGAGGTGGGTGGAAATGGTACAGTTTAGAGCAATAGATTCACAATAAGACAGATTCAGATGGGATAAACCTCTAAACGGTTTACAATGTGTGTAAAAATGTACGTAGACTTGGAAGAGAGAAAAAAAGTAATATATATAGGTATATAAAGAAATAGTTTTAAAAAAGAAAGTCTTTAAAGAGAAAGTAAAAGTAATATAAAAAATAAGTCATGTAAGATATAACACAGAGAATCTGGATTGTGTTGTCTTTAGGGTTTTTAACTGCAGAAAGACATTTGATTGTAAAAGCTGCTCAGTTAAACCAATATGTATATTTTAAAGGTTCCTTGACTTTAAAATTTGGATGTAAGGATATGTTGCTTTGGAAAGGAGGCCCTGCTTTTGTTTCCACAGAAAGCAAGAGGCTGCCAGACATTCTACAGGACACAGAGAGAAGTGACTGAGAGACTCCAGGCCTGTAGGCTAAAGACAGATGCCCCAACTTTACAGAGAAACTTTGATGACTGTCCAGGCTGCCAGCTGTCTATGTCTACTCTCGCAAGACTCCCAAAAGTTGCTTGCATCCTTCTCCCATTTCTCAGGTAATATTATATCCTTCTGAGGTCTTTGGTGTAGTTGAAGACTAGATAGTTATAATTTCCTTAGTTATGATAAAAGATAAGTAAGATATAAAACCTTAAACTCACAAATATAGGATAGATAGGATATCTTTTTTAATTTTGCCAAATATAAATAGACTAGATATTATAACTATAATTTTTGCTTGATAATCGTTTTGTTATATGTAATTTTACTATGCTAAAGTTAAAACCTTCCTTTTTGAAAAAAAGAAAAGGGGAAGTGCTGGGATGTGTTTCTGTATGTTGTGAATGTGTTAATCTGATTGATAAATAAAATGCTGACTGGCCAGTAGCCAGGCAGGAAGTATAGTATAGGTGGGATAAGCAGAGAAGAGAATTCTGGGAAGAGGAAGGCTGAGTTAGGAGACACTGCCAGCCGTGGCCATGAGAAGCAAGATGTAAAGTAGGTAAGCCACAAGGTATGTGGCAACTTATAGATGAATAGAAATGGGTTAATTTAAGATATAAGAACTAGATAGTAAGAAGCCTGCCATGGCCATACAGTTTATAAGTAATATAAGTCTCTGTGTGTTTACTTGGGTCTGAGCAGCTACAGGAGCTGGGTGGACACAGGAAAACTCCAGCTACAGGGTCATGACAAATAGTTTTGTTTCTGATTTAAGCATTGACTTATTCTTTGATATGTGAAAATAGAATTATGTATGGCTTCAAACAAGGCAGAATGCTTTCTGCAGGTACCAAATAAGATACACCAAGAAATAAAGGAAAATCTTATGACCTAACAAGTCACAGCAAGTCTGTTTCTATTTCAAGGAAAAACCTAAAACTTTGTTGCTGATCAAAATATATAAATATACACATGAATGAAGTTTTACAAAAATCTAAATGAAACAAAAGTTTCATGGTTCCAAAAAAAGGCAAATGACTTAACTTGGGATCAAATTTGGCATCTAGGCAAAAAAGAACACTTTTTTTTTTTTTAAAGTAAGCTAATTTTCATTCCATGAGAGAAGAAAAGATCCATTTATTGGCAGAGACAGTTTTGTCAGTGAAGAGCAGAGGCTTGCCTGTCACCTTTCTTTACTATTAATTGGAAAATACAGGTAGTATACAATACCTTGAAAGGATGCTATGAGGCTTAAAGCATTATAGAGTATGAAGAGTGTACAACACATCACAAATAACTCAAGCAGAAGTAGCTACTAGAAAACTCATTGTATAAGCCAGGCAGTGGTGGCACATGCCTTTAACCCCAGCACTTGAGAGGCAGAAGCAGGTGGATCTCTGTGAGTTCAAGGCCATCCTGGTCTACAGAGTGAGTTCCAGGACAGTGAGGACCATACAGAGAAACCTTGTCTCAAAAAAACAAAAACAAAACAAAACAATTCATTGCATTAATACTGATATGTAAAGCATAAGACACTTTAAAGCTTTTAAAGTAAAAAATAAAGTGAAGATGTGAATAACTGGAAAGGTAACTTCAAATGTGGCTTACTAAAGATACTGCACTATAGCACCAATGGACAAGTATAGTAGCAATCTTACAAACTATTAAATGATGGCGAACAAAAGGTATGGGAAGGTTTCTCTGAGTTCAAGAATCTAGGGCTGATGGATAGAGAGAACAGTCCAGATTATTCTGAAGCACAGGGAGGCTGTAGCTGCACTGGAGCCAGAGTTGGGAAGCACAGCAATCTGTGGGGGCTTCACAACTTTTCCTCTTATTTAAAGACCACCACCTGGACATGGTGGTACATGCCAGACCAAAAGTCTGAGACTAGTCTGGACACACAGCAAGCCTTGGACAGTGAGACCAAACAATCAAACAGACTAACAAGCAAACAAACACTGGTGACTGGGGTCCAGTTGAGACCGGCCCTGTCAAGGCTGACAGGGTGTAGGTGGGGTTTATGCACACTGAGAAAAGCTCCCTCAAGTGGTCTGGTTCCCCTGTCTGTTCAGGGCATTGGTTCATACCGTACTCAGTCTCTGAGTGTTACCACTGAATTCGAAGTGACTCCTCATGGAATCCTACTTAATTCATGCTTTAATTTTCCTAAAAAGTGCACGCAATTTATGTAGGTCAGCGTGAGAAATGAATGTTTTAAATATCAGATGCGAGGTGCAAAACTGTTTTCCATTATGAAAACTGAAGAGATTGATATTTATGTTCATCTAAACAACAGGCTGAATCCTATTCGCTTGGGTCTAAGGTTTACTTCAGCTGAGGCTGTGTTCTCATGCCCATAAGAAATGAGAGGTTTGAAATCACTTACTCGGTGCTCCAGAACCAGCACTTTGTAGCACACATTATCTCTTGATTATCTCGGCCTAAAGCATCCTTGAGGACACTTACCTGTTTCTTTTACATTTGTTTATTCTCTGCGTGTGTGCATGTGCACGTGTGGAGGTCACAGGACACCTTTCAGGAGCGAGTTTTTCCTACCATGCAGGTCATAGGCTGAGCCATCACACCTGCCCAGGAATACTGCTTCTTGGCAAAAATGATCTCCAGATCCTAGGGAACTCTGCACATTTCAATTTGTTTAAAGGAAGGACTGTTGGAGTTTATTAAGAAAACATTTTAATATGCATTTAAGGATTGGTATGGTGAGAGAAGCTAAAGAAAAAGAGAGTTTTACTCCTCATGGCAAGGGTGGGTATGGTGTCTGAAGAGTGCCACATTTCTTTCTTTTTTTTTTTTTTTTTTTTTTTTGGTTTCTCGAGACAGGGTTTCTCTGTGTAGCTTTGCGCCTTTCCTGGAACTCACTTGGTAGCCCAGGTTGGCCTTGAACTCACAGAGATCTGCCTGGCTCTGCTTCCCGAGTGCTGGGATTAAAGGCGTGTGCCACCACCGCCTGGCTAACACATTTATTTCTTAACAGAGCTATATCTACACGCTTGTGGCTTTTGAAGTTACACTGTCCAGCAGGTTTAAGATATTACAGTACCAGAGTAGAACATCTCTAAATCTACACTAACTCGTCAGTTTTGTTTCTGTCTCTCTAAATGAGCTGCTTATTAAATAGGCTTTGTTGGGGGGGGGGTGTCAACAAGAGATAGAGGCAGGATGGGGAAGTAGGGACCAGAGGGCAGAAGTGTCCTATCACACACTCACCAGGGTCATGTTAAGTTTCACTTACGAAAGACTGTCTTGGGAAGCTGGGGCGATGGCTCAGTGTGCAAAAGTGATGGCTGTGTAAGCAGGAGGACCCGAGGTCGAATCCCCGGCCCACATGTAAACAGATGAGCATGACCACACATGCTGTTAGTCCAGCATATGGGGAGTGGGGTAGAGACAGGAGGATTGCTGGGGTGGGCTGACTGCTAATCTAAATCTAGGTTCAGTGACAGACTGTCTTAAGGAAAGAAGGCAGAGGTGACAAGGTAGGACATCTGATATCCTCCTCTGATGTCCACACGTACACACTTGCATATGTTTTCCCCTCTCTCCCCCAACACACACACACACACACACACACACACACACACACACACACACACACACACAAAGACATATTTAGGCTTTGACAAGAGCTAGTGACGACACCTTTGCCCCTTTCTGAAATTTGCCCTCTGAATTCCCAACTTTGGGAAACCACCCAGCTCCTGCTCTTTATTGGAAACAGAGAAACAGAAAGCACTGGCTGGGGTGGGACTCTGGTACAGTGCTTCTCTAAGTAGGGACTCTAGGTATACCACCCTCCTTCGGTATGTGACCGGTGAAGAGAGCTGACGAGGTCAAACATACCTACTTTTCCTGCCACCTACGCTACTCCACCAAGTTCACGGCCCTGCGGCACTTGTGAACTTCTACTACACTGCACAGTACTATCATAGTAGGCATCCAACCAGTATTTGCAGATTACAGGAAGCAGTCATTCTCAAGGGCTACATGGAATAGCTGCAACTTCTTCTACAAAGGCTGTGTGAGGGTAGGTGCTTGGGTCATTGAGCAGGCGTGCATTTCCCCACGTGTCCTCTGTCTGCCTCCTTTTGACTTCCAATCTCAAAGCTGTATCCATTTACTAAAAGCCCAAGGAGCAGCCTAGGCGTTGATAGGTGCAGTTCAGAACAGAGGCCTGAGGAACGGGTGTGATTACAGGGTGACGAGGGCGTTCACACTCGGCAGGTTGATTGTTTTTGCTTCTGATCTGAAGCTACAAGGTATTTCTGGGTAGACTGCTATTTCCAGGGTGACTTCCTTCTAAGTGCTAAGAGCATACACTATTGTCAGGAGTCAAGGATCCTCAAAACAAAGGTCAGAATGACCACAACACTCCTCAGACTCCAAACAAAAGTAACAAGGCACATATTTACGATTTAAAATAATAAATAAGAGAGTTTTGTTTTTATTTCAATGGAAATAGGAGGTTGACACAATTTTCTTAGGATTAGACAATGATATTATATTGTCTTTTATTACCTATAAAACAACATTGAAATCATAAAACCCTACATGAAGAGTATTTAGTATATTTTTACTAATATAAGTGTCTCTGGACAATTTTTTATGATTTTAAAGTAAAGCAAAACAGGGAGGAAGAGTGACCTGATTTTCTCCCTTGCCACCAAAAGTCAGCAAGCACTCTTTAGTGAGAAATGTAACTTTTCTTCTCACTTGTTTATTTAACGTGTTCAGGACGCACGTATTTACATAATGTGGAGGACAGAGTGTAGCCTGTGGGAACTGGGTCTCTTCTTCCTCCACGAGTATTCCAGGAATGGAACGTGGTTTTCAGCCTCGGAATCAAGTGTCTATACCCACCACCCCACAAAGCCCAAACTAACTCTAAAACAATAATGCTTATTAATTACTTGAGAATTTCATATGACATATTTTGATCATTTTCACACCCCTCCCCCTCCTCCTCAGACCCTCCCTATTATTATTATTATTATTTATTATCTTAGACCACTGAGTCCAGTTTGGGAACTACTAACTTTTAATAAGCACTCTTTACCCTATGAAATTCTATTTCACAGAGTTATCTGCAGCTGTCTTGTACTGCCTTGTAAATGGACAAGCCAAGCCCTGCAGAATAAAGAAGATTTCAGGATCCTAGGGCTTTTTCACTTGCCAGGAAGAGATGGATGAAAGAAGAGCAGCCCTCTGGCCAGAGGGCAGATGCTGTATGGCAGGGAATGGCCATACAGCCATTCAGGTTATTGGGCTACTGACTACAAACACCACCAGAGTGAGTATGGTCCTTTCTCATGAGCAACTCTAAGGCTCATCACGTCGCCCCGGGCAGTGTGTGTCTCCACTATGTTCACCGTGAAGGGAAAGGCAGCCCCACCTCACAGGACACTGGGGAGGCTGCAGGAGTGAAGGCACACAGAGCAGAGTCCAGGCAGGTGGCACTGACGTGGGTGCAGGGCTACCCACTTTAGGTCACGAGTGGAGTGGGCCTGGCCAGAACCTTTAACAGGCTCGGTCACATGGCAGGAAGGTTGTGTCCTGATGGGAACAGATAGCAGCTAACAAGAATGTTCTCAAGGATTTTGTATACAAATAAATTGAACTTGGATTTTGAGGGTTTTGTTCTTTGATGTGGGGTCTGATTATGTCACCCAGGTTAGCTTCAAGTTCCTGGGCCAGCTTATATTTTGATGCATCCATCAGCCTCATAGGTCTTACTTCCAAACAGTCAATTTGGGGGTGCGGGACTCCCGATTCGAGTTTGGGTGAGGAGGAGGAGGAGATAAAACCCAGTTCCTAACAAGGTGTGATTGTCATATGAATTCTAATGATTGTGTGAGTACATGCCAATGTCCAGTTAATTTTATATGCACATTAATCACTCATTACGTGCCAAGTAGATGCTTAAGATGTGAAGAATAAACCTGTGATCTTAAGGAGCTCAGAGTAATCCGAGTATCATGGCATATGTCTGTAATCCCAGTCCTTGGGAGATAGAGGCAAAACGATCAGGGGTTCAAGGTCATCTGTGGATACATAGGAAGTCTGAAGTCTGCTTTGGCTACAGGAGACTTGTCTGGCTATAAATAAATCACAACAAAAACCCTGCAAAGCTATTCCTTTGGATGTGTGGTAGCACATATCTCAAAATCTTGAGATAGCACATATTTCAAAAGGTATAGGCAGGAGGCTCACTGAAAGTTCAAGGCTTAAGTGACCTACATAGTGAGTTTCAAGCCATCCAAGGCTACACAGAAAGAGTCTATCAAAAAACAAAACAAAACATGACAACCAAAAGAAATAGCTGGGCTTGGCAGTTTATACCTGTAATCCGGCCCTGGAGAGGCTGAGGTGGCAGTATCTTGGGCATTTGAGGCAAGCCTGGGCTACATTCTAAGCTCCAGGCCCACCTAGCCTACAGAACGAGTGAGCCTCTGTCTCCACCCCACCCCCAGAGCCCAGGCGACAACAGAAAAGCAGTGCAGCATCCCCAGGGAACAGCTGGGAAGGAGCATTTACACAGAGAACACTGCATGCACACAGACTTTCCAAGTGTAAAGCACGCGATTCACGGTATGCCACCCTAGAGGTGAGCAGACATGTAAATGGGTCCCTTAGGAGAGAAATTTAAGAACTCTAGGAAGAGGAGCTGACGTTTATGCTGTTTTCACAGAGTGAGTGGAACTCACCAGGAAAATCAACAAGAAAACTCAGAGCCACTCACAAGCTAGCCTCTGTGAAAGCAAGTTATGTTCTGCCTCCCCTAGCCTGATCTGCCTCCCCTAGCCTGAAGACAGCTCTCTATGTGCTGAGTGCAAGAATAATTATTGTTTGCACAGCCCATTTAGCCATTAAAGGAGGGCTCCTCTGAGATAGGCCCCATTACTGTCCTGAACTGCTATTTAAATCTTTTGTTAGCAACAACTTTTAATGAGTACATTCCTTGTTTACTAACTGGAATGTAGGTCTCCCTGTGGTAACCTGGTGAATTCTTCAATGGGGAAGGAGCTCAGTAAATGAATGGTGTTTTGATTTGATGAAATTATAAAAGCTATATAAGAGAGTGTTTAGATGTGAGAATAGGAGGAGCCTTATAATCTGGTTGCAACTTCTCACTAACTATTATTACTGGTTTATACTTCTGAATCTCACCCCCCACCCCGTCAAAAGGGTTGACTTGTATCTATGACTCTTACAAGGCTTAAACTCTCTTTATAAATCCAACCTTCAATCCAACAAACCTATCTAATTAGAGGTGATCTTAAAGTTCCCAGTCTCTATTACTTTTTATAGTCTCCTGTCCCTTCCTGTTTGAATTTTATGTAAGCAATTAAAAGGCCATAAAAATTTATTCAATAATGCATGTAACTCAAAAGGGGGGAAAACTTAAAAACATTTAATTATCAATCCTGAAAGTTTATACATTAACCTTAAAATGTAGTTAACACATAGGTTACCATCTGGTAATCAAACATTCTGCTTCAAGTGAACCATGGGAAAGAGCAGGGCTAATGAAGGAATACTTTCTTTGCTCTTAGTGACTAAGATTATGCATGTGGTCTGCATGTTTCATAAGCTCATATTTAAACAGAAAATAGTGCACATGCAAATAAGGAACCTCCAAAACATAAAACAGATAATTCATTCATTTTTGATTTTGTAACCAAGTAATATCTTAAAACAAGTAAGAGGCTAAGAAGGAACAGTTCAATTGAAGACAGCACTTTGCAACAACTCCAGAGACACCAGTAATTATCAAAAAGAAGCATTTCCATTAATAAAGCAGTTACAGTTCTCATTTTACAGTCACAAACCCTTTTGTTGATTTTGTTATATCAATAGGTTGTTAAAAACCCGTGCTTACAAAAGTACTTCTGATGTCCAAGCACAGGATGGGCTCCGTGGCTGTGACCCACGCCAACTCTACCTTTTTAACAGTTTGCCAAGACGAGGGTGTTATTAGCCAGGCTCGGCTGAAACAATCCACGGCTCACAAAGCTACTTTAATGTACTGTCTCTACTGAAAATCACAGCCATCCACCAGTACCCTGTGCTCCTCTCCCATCGCTGCAGCCGTTCCCACCACAGGCCACACTTTGTTCCGAACAAAGAAGCCTCACATACTCCGCCTGCAAAACCCGATCCTGACTAGGACTGTGTGGCTGCCAAGGGGAACATCTGTGAGTGGCACAGGACAGAAAACTGGCTCTCCTTTCTTTTCTCTTCCTTTTTATTTTCCAGACAATAAATTGTGTGACTGCTTGGTAAGGAAATGGTCTCTCATTCCCTTCCTCTTGGCTTCTGTCCGTTTGTTCATGTAACCACAGCCACCTCCATCTGCCACCCACTGGCCTCCAAGCCAAACTCAGAAGCAGGCACAGGTTGCTTTCTGACTTCATGTGAACTCCTACACTGAGTTCAGCTAGAGTGTTGGCTTTAAAGATAAAGATGTCCAAAACACAGTAACCACAGAAGCTCTCTAATTCTGAGACTATTCCAGAACTTCATTTATAACTGTTGAGTGATGATCCAAATAAAACAGTTTAAAAAAAAGGTAATATACTCTCGAGAGTAAAAAACAAACAACAACAAAAACGTTGAAAAATGGTGTGTTCCTCTGTAGAATATACAGTGTAAGCTAATATTTCACAATAAATCCCATTTTTGTATTTTGGACCAAAAAAGACTTTTCTGGTGTGTTTACTTTACCGTCTGATTAATCATTCAGTTTGAAGTAAAATAACTTGAGGCACAAGAGACAAATGACTGAAGATGTGACTAGGCAGCCCAGGCCTACTGGATGAAGAAGGGAATCAGAATGTGTAAGAAAAAGAAAATGCCTGTTATACAGCCCAGTAAATGAAAACAGTAGATGACAAATATTCCTTGGGAGAGCAACTCACTTTGCATAACACATCTCTCTATAATAAATCTGTTCTTAGTTATACAACTAGGAAGAAAAAAATTCTTCATTATTGCCTCTTAGAACATATGGAAAATTAAATTTATTATTATTATAGAAATAAAAGCTAACTCACTTCTTCTCAGACACACAACATTTCCCCAAGTCTTGATTTCCCAGGCTTTCATCAGAGAGCTGTGAGACAGCTGGGAGGAGAGAGTCGGCTTAGGGAGTAAGGGCCGTGGCAGAGAACCGCTGAGGTTTATCACTTTAAAGAGTAGACAAGGGAAGCTGTTCCTAATAGAGACAATCACAGCTCGAAAAGTTTACTGACGCTGAAGTTAAAGCTGATTCATACTGATTTTCACAGCCTGGAAAAAAGGAACAGACCATGTGAACTTTAAGTATTTTTTATTTAGAATATTAATATTGATTTTAGTTAGGAGTATTATCAAATAACTACAATGTGTATAACTGGGCTTTTAAAAAAGTATCTGCTACTAGCAGATACAAAATAAAAGGAAAAGAAGGTTGTTTATAGTCTTTAAAGCAAAAGAGTGCAGAACATTTGGTTTTACTTTTACAGGGTGATATAAGCTAATACTACCACACAAGTATTTACAAAAACACAAGGAAAGTAACAGTAAGCACTCTTGTCATCTGGACCTCTCACTGTACAAAAGCAGGTTCCACATCATGCTACAGTTGTAGGTACTTTTCTAGACATTAACCCACATGGCCTATGGCTGAGTTCACCAGTATATAACCAAATAATGTTCACAGTGAAATTACAGGCAGGAGGACAAGCTCGAGAGTGAATACCTGCACCAAGTGCAACCTGTAAAGGATGGACAGACGGACTTCTACTGGTACAATTAGAATGGGTGGGGCACAGAGGTCAGCTTACTCTTTAGTGAGACACATTCCTACTCCTCCTACCATGTGCCACAAAGCATGTCTTGCCCTTTATGTGCTATTTCATTTACTCTCACACGATTTGACAGGTAGACATTACTATTACCATACTGCAAAAGGAAAGATACTCCCCAAAGCCATACAGTTAGAAAATCAGATCAAAAACTGTACTTTCTAAACCAAGTCTGGGCTCTTTTCCTCTGTTACTGAGTCACGAAAAGTAGATAAATAACTGCTAAAACCAAGGAATACCTATGGGTCCAGTTTTGGTAGTGAATGCTGCAAGCATAAACAACTCACATTCTCTTGGCGAATGATACTGGCAAATGCATCTACTTAGAGAAGTTAAGCACCTTGTGATGTGGGACAATTTGTAGCTAGGTGAACAATTTCTTTGTAAATCTGTCAAAAAGTTTCATTATGCTGCCTACGTATGACTTCAACACTTTCTAGAAAAGCTGAACCACCTGTTCAGTGATACAAAGGGGTTTTCTACAGAAGGAATATTGATTTGATCAAGCAAACAAAAAACATAATTTTATAAAAATTTGCCAATATTCATTGGATAAAGCCACATTTAATATAAAATCTTCTGCAAATGGGTGACTCTTAGTGCTGAGCTGTCTGTGGAAGAGAAGGAATGTGCAGGGGTCTGTGGTAATTTCTGCTAGACTACTAACTCCCACCACATGTATCTGCCATCACGGTTCTGAGATGTCACTGGAATGTCAGGGTAGAGGTTCTATCTAGGAATACCTAGGCATAGTATACTTCCCACGACATGATACACTTCCTACCTTTTCATGGCTATCTGAACACACAACTGCATTTTAAAATTTGCTGCAGTAGGCATGTACTAATAGACAGCAAATAACCTGGCCTTGGTGATCATGAAGAAACTAAATAAGTGATCCAGCAATCTTACCACTAGGTGGATATTCAAAAGAAATAAAAACAGGATGTAGAAGAAATATGGACTCCTATGTTTATTGAAGCACTATTCACAACAGCCAGCATATGAAACTGATCCTAAGTGTCTACCAACGAATTAGCTGATAAAGAAAATGAGGCACATATACACAATAGACTACTATTCAGTTATCAGAAAGGACGAAATCCTGTTATCTGTGACAGCATGAATGAACGTGGAAGGTATACTATTAATTGATAAAAGCTAGACACAGAAAAGCAAGTACCACATGACCTTATGCATATGTGGAATCTAAGAGGTGAGAAAGAGGTAGGGGTATTTGAGTTAATGAGCACAAAGCTAGGGAGAGACGTGATGGGGAGGGGTGTATAGGTCTATGGGTACAGAGTTACTGATATCTACCACACAGACTACAGTTGACAGTAATTTATTGTAGATTTCAAATTAGCTACAAGAGGGAATTTCCAATGTTCTCACCACAAAAATATGATGTTTATTATTAATATAATGTAAAATATTAATATTTGAGGTGATAGCTACTCTAATTAGCCAGATTTCATCACTACACAATATATATAAGATAGAAACATCACAGCCGGGCGGTGGTGGTGCACACCTTTAATCTCAGCATTTGGGAGGCAGAGCCAGGCAGATCTCTGTGAGTTCGAAGCCAGCCTGGTCTACAGAGGACAGGTTCCAAAAGTACACAGAGAAACCCTGTCTCGAAAAAAATAAAGAAAACCAAACCAAACCAAACAAAAAAAAGATAGACACATCACATTTTACCGCAGAAATATATACAAGTATTGTATCAACTAACAGTAAAATAAAAAAAAAAAAAAAAATTCTGTGGGGAAGGCTTTGCCCTGGAGGAGATTGGAATGGGGGGCGGGCTGGGGGGAAGGTGAGGGGGGCGGGAGGGGGGAGAACAAGGGAATCTGTGGCTGATATGTAGAACTGAATTGTATTGCAAAATAAAAATTAAAAAAAAAAAAAAAAAAAGAAAAAAAAAATTCACTATTACAAACTAATATCAAAGTTTCTTTTAAGGAGTTTTAAGGTCTTTTAAGACATTTCAGTCTTCTGGTCTCTTTCCATGTTACCATTATTCTTGCTGTCCTAGTACTTACATCAACTTCCTTAGTGTTGGCAAACCAGATAATCTTATTAAGAAACCTATGTCGGATTGGCAAGATAGGTCA
This sequence comes from Peromyscus eremicus, assembly GCF_949786415.1. Taxonomy (NCBI): domain Eukaryota; kingdom Metazoa; phylum Chordata; class Mammalia; order Rodentia; family Cricetidae; genus Peromyscus; species Peromyscus eremicus. The sequence goes on along the minus strand of NC_081417.1, from coordinate 28,425,776 downwards.
ATGGTTAAAGGCATCTGCTGACAGGTATGATGATCTAAGCTCCTTCCCAGAACCCATATGTGGAAGAAGAGAACCAATTCCTTTGAGGTACCCTCCTACTTACACATGTACACCATAGCATGCATATACACATGTATATACACACAGACACATTTACACACTAAATACATAAATGTAAAAAGCGTTATTTCAATAAAGATTGATGATGCTTTTTATAAGGGCCCAAAGTAAATTTTTTCATCTTTATAAACACTTGAACTACTTGGGGAATGTCTGGAAGGTTGAATTTGGGGCCTCACTGCAGATCACTCTAAATTCTCACCTCTGGGATAGACTAATGCTCTGCATGCTAAGGAGAATGGGACGGCAAGAAGATGGCAGATTTCCATGCAAGGGCTTTTCAGGCACTGTCTAGAACTCACCCAACATTTTTCAAAATATGTTCTTTACTTTGAATTATTTTAAAGTTTCTCCTACAAATCTTGATCATGGCACCAGTCTTACAGGACAGGACGCACACCAAATTCAGAAAGGGCAACTGGTGAGTGACTGAGACGCCGCCTTCACTGCGAGCAGAAGCGACTCTGCAGCAGCATTTTAGCAGCACCAAAGGTGGCCCTGGCTTTCCCACAGTATCCGGTTGCTGGTCTAGGTACATGCACAACCTAAGTGACAATTCCCTTAGACTTAGACTACTTTTGTTCAAAGCCAGCTTTTCCAAACAAAGCATCATCTACATTTTAAATGGTGGGTGAAATTCTACCCCTATTCTTAGAAAAAGGGACAAGCAGGAGTATTGTACTGGACAAAAGAAATGGAGAAAAGAGTTGACAGTGTACTCAAGCTATAGTACCTCTGGGTTAGAAAGAATTGTTGAAAGACTTTCCTCACACATGGAGAAGCAATGAAATATACAACATTGATTTTTTTTATACCATTCTTTAGTTTAGATATTCATACTAAAATACCCAAAAGGAAACTATAATTTTTAAATACATAACTGCCCTTCTCACACAAGTCAGTGATATCAGCCTATGCTAGAATGTAAAATTTAAAGATAAAATCCCAGTACAAGGTGTGGTTATGATAACTCTGTATGAACTGTTGGTCAGGGAACCCTAGAGCCACCCCCTCCCCCAAACAACACAGGCCCTCACCATTCCTCCTGGTTGCCCACTAGAACTAGATGATAATACCCTATTGTTTAAGACATCAATATACCTTAGTTACAAGACACTGAGAAATCAAGCCAGAACGGAATTGGAAGCATTCTTTCTGCTGGCTTTCACAGAGTTAGAAAGTATTATGCAGGCAACTGAGGGAAAAAAGACATCAACAGTCTTACTTAACATCAGTTTCAATCCTAAACTTCCAGGCAACAGTTGCCCACTTTCGCAACAGTGACTCAACTATTATAAAAGTAACCAACCGCTCTGTGATGGGATTTGAAGCCCATTCCTAAGGTGGGAACCCATGCCTGGCACTGTAAACCTATGGCTGAAGAAATCACAGGCTCTTAGGAACTCAACAACTTACTTCTGTTGTTTAGTTAAATTGACAGTGTCAAATTGCCTTCTAAATATCTATTTTTATTCCCACAGACAAGAGGTGTTTCATCCTTAGTCAAAGAATACTCTTTTTGTAACAAATGACAGTCAAGTAGAATGTCACAGCTGCTTAAGGGTCTGAGAGAGTAAGCAGTGGATGGGAGCTCAGCCTTAAACAAGACACTTGCATCACTCCCTTGAAGGCTTGTGGAACACTTTAGTAGAGGGGACAGGAGGACTGCTAAGAACTGAAAGATAAGGAGAAGAGGTACAAAATATCCTCTTCTGGGTATGCACAGCCACGCAATCATAAACCCACAGAAATTGGGGTTATCTGCACTTGTTCTGCACAAGACTGGTCTTGATGATAATCAGTCATGGATAGGGATGGGGTTCATAGGGCTCTCCCCCTCCTTACTAAACTGTTGGCTCTGGATAGACTCTGTGAAAGCAGTTGTTATGAACCCACTGATGACATCAAGCGTTAATGACAGTTCCAAACCTATGGTTTATACAGACGACCCTGGTTAAACTTGGTGGGTCATAAAACAAAAAAGAGCTGAATGTGGGAAAGGGATTTGTAGGAAAGAGGGGGATTGACAGGAGAGAGGGAAAATACGTAGAATGTGTTCTATACATGTAAGAATTTGTCAAAGAGCAAATTTATTTCATTTAAAAATAAGATTTTTAGGAGCTTCATGGGCAGCAGTTTGCTCCAAGAAGAAAGGAGCTTAAAAAGTGGCGAGTCAGTAGACTGGCAAGCTAGTAGACTGGCAAGCTAGTAGACTGGCAAGCTAGTAGACCGGCAAGCTAGTAGACCGGCAAGCTAGTAGACTGGCCCTGGGATCAAGCCTTGAGAGCTAGTGCTGCAGCGGCTGCCGACGCAGGCTGCATTTCACGGAATGACACATCTGGAAGAAACATGGCCCCAACAAAACTCAAGTCACAATCTCGAGGTGCGCCAATCATCTTTACCCTAAAATAATAGCTACCTCAGGTCAAGAACTGGCTGTTCAAAAAGAGGTATAACATCTGGGACTGTGAAGGTGACTTAAAATCTTGGAATTATCCCCAAATTTGTGGATAAATGACCCAACTTCAGGCCATAGTTACATTCATACGGCTCCATAACATTGGTTTCTTTATGAAATTTTTATTAACTGAATTGAGAAGTCCAGCACTAAAGTCTGGACTCAGATGCTATGGAGCCAATGTGAATTTACCTGATTAGTGTTGTCCCAACTTGATCAAGAATTATGTCTGGTATCACATGCTTGTACACTTCTATTATTTAAAGTTAATTACATTGGATTTGAGATTGCTTTTTAAAACACTACCCCATCAAAATTCAGTATTTTAAAATTACCTACTAGGCTATTGTAACCATGGCAAACATATGAAATAAATTCACTTTTTAAACAGATAGAAAGTATTGAAAATGGGGTCCACTTTGGAATCCAATAACCCACAGCTGTATCTGTCTGCCCTAATCATTCAGGAAGTAAGATTCTAAAAGGTTCTAAAGCAAAGCAAAGCTAGCAGCGTGCTCAGTTAAAACTCCTACAGTAGTATCTTTCCACTAATTCTCTATATTTGAAGGAGGAATCAAAGTGGCCGAGAGTGAAGATTAAAAACCTCCCGGCTGTCATTTTCATACTTCGGTGAAGTTGCATTGATACCGAGTGCTGCTTCTCCGGCTGTGCGGCCAGCCTGGCAGCTGCCTTAGTGCTGCATGCCCGCCTACCCCAGCCCATGGAGCAGCTGCCTTAGCGCTGCATGCCCGCCTACCCCAGCCCATGGAGCAGCTGCCTTAGCGCTGCATGCCCGCCTACCCCAGCCCATGGAGCAGCTGCCTTAGCGCTGCATGCCCGCCTACCCCAGCCCATGGAGCAGCTGCCTTAGCGCTGCATGCCCACCTACCCCAGCCCATGGAGCAGCTGCCTTAGCGCTGCATGCCCGCCTACCCCAGCCCATGGAGCAGCTGCCTTAGCGCTGCATGCCCGCCTACCCCAGCCCATGGAGCAGCTGCCTTAGCGCTGCATGCCCGCCTACCCCAGCCCATGGAGCAGCTGCCTTAGCGCTGCATGCCCGCCTACCCCAGCCCATGGAGCAGCTGCCTTAGCGCTGCATGCCCGCCTACCCCAGCCCATGGAGCAGCTGCCTTAGCGCTGCATGCCCGCCTACCCCAGCCCATGGAGCAGCTGCCTTAGCGCTGCATGCCCGCCTACCCCAGCCCATGGAGCAGCTGCCTTAGCGCTGCATGCCCGCCTACCCCAGCCCATGGAGCAGCTGCCTTAGCGCTGCATGCCCACCTACCCCAGCCCATGGAGCAGCTGCCTTAGCGCTGCATGCCCGCCTACCCCAGCCCATGGAGCAGCTGCCTTAGCGCTGCATGCCCGCCTACCCCAGCCCATGGAGCAGCTGCCTTAGCGCTGCATGCCCGCCTACCCCAGCCCATGGAGCAGCTGCCTTGCCTGCTCTCACAGATGAAAGCAGAGTGCTAAGAGCCTAGAAAAATCTTTAGCACTGGCTGTGGCTGCGGCAGCGGCAGCAGCAGCGGCGGCTTACCCACGAACACCGCTGCAGAGTGCGCTATGGGGCCGTAGCTAGGAGGGATGGAGGAAGGAAGAATACAACTCAGTTTTTCTAGTAGCATGTGATGCTCCCAAACTTGCAACATCATGGGGTATTACACTGTTTTTCATATCTGTAACTCAGATTCCTCAACACTCTAGGCATAAAAGGAAAACCTCACCATTTATACAGTCCCAATTTTCTTTAATTTTATTAAGTTAAACAATGAAGTATCTAATGAAGATTTGGATCCAACACTTCAAGAATTAAAATGTCTACTGTGTACTCTTATAAAGTTTTAAAATAAGGAAAATCACATCAGGCTAGAACTGAATTGGAAGTAGATGATAACTTGATAAGAACTAACATTTGCAAAAAAAAAAAAAAAAAGGCATTTGCTTCAATAAAATGGCCGTCTCTGCATACATTTACTATGGATTTAATGTGAAAAGAGAGTTTTATACTTGCCATACAGACATGATGTGCCCATCAAATTGCCCTTTAATAACAATATTTATGCCCATGGAATAACGCTGCCATTGGCTTTAGTCAGAGAAACTTAATTTTACAATGGGCACCAGTAACTGCAGGGACTCTAACTAGTCACAGTGCTGAGGACAGGGACTATTACGTCCACAGCCATGAAAGAGTCATCTGTATCATCTCCTCCAAGGCTGAGGGAACATCAAGAAGGGACGGAAGAGTGGAGGAGCTGGAGTAAAGGGCACTGAGTGGTATGGAATGCCGGCATGCAGTCAAGACACAGCTGCTGCACTCTGGAGCACACAGCAGCTGTGATTACCTGCACAAGGGTAGGGTGGTCAACACCCTGTCACGAAAGGGGTAAGGGCTCATCAAGCCTCATCCCTCTCAAAAGATTTATCCAGTTAGTGGTTGATAAGGAAGGAGAGACATTTTCTTCAGTCCTGTAACCACTGGCAAGCTGCCCATTCTCCTGTGAAATATCCCCAATACGCTAGTATGAACCTCACTGGGATATACAACATGTGCGTGTATGCATTCATGCATGCATGCATGCATGCATGCGCGCGTATGTGTGTGCACCCCCCCCCACACACACACAAGGGGGGACTAGCTGAGAAGAGGAAGGAAATCATTGGGAGTGGGAAAAAGTGGGGGGCAAGAGAGAGTAATGACAAGTGAGTATGGTTGAAATACATTATGTACATGAACCAAAATGCCACAATAAAATCCAGTATTATATACAGTATGCTAATAAAAACTTAAATAATAATATCAAGTTAGAATGATCTGCATAGTAACAAATGACTTTCCACTCAAACAGACAAAGTAAGTAGAGGGTGCTGGCCTAAGTGTGGGAAGGGGGTGCCCACAAGGCTCCCCACTCGGCAGTTAATGTGGCTGGAGGAGAAGTCCAGTGTCTCAGCAGTGTGGCCCATGGTAGACTGCTCCAGCAGATGCTCCCTATATCCATTCCGGTACAAACAGCACTAATTGGATTCAGTGAGTTATTTTGGGGGGAGAGGGGGTTGGTTGGGAAGAAAATGTGTGGAAGGAGGAGTCCAGGAAAAGCTAGAGGCAAGGAGAAGGGAGGTGGATATTATATAAATGCACTGTATTCACATACGACAATAACAAAGAATAATATAGAATAAATTTACTTTCTGAAATTCTTGAGAAAGGAGAAAAAGAAACTATCTTGGAAAAGGCCTAAATATACATATCAAATTTGACAGGCAGTAGAGATAGAATTTTGAATTTGTGGGGGGAAAGATGAGCTACTTAGTAAAATCATATTGGAAAAAAGAGTTTTACATCTGGGGGTGGGGGAGATTGCGTCCCTCCTCATCAAGGAAAATGTGAAAACACCTGATGGGGTAAGGCCTTTCCTTTCCGGACGATGACGATGGTCTGAAACCAGTCAGTGGTGACGCTGCTGCCGTTTTAGCTCGTGCCGCATCACTGTGACCAAATACCGAGAGAAACAACTTCCGGGGGCAGGGGTCTTTTTAGCTCAGTTTTGGAGATTTCATCCATCACTGCCTGGTGACAGCAGCTCCTAACACCACAACATTAGAACATGAGCAAGAAAGACAACGGAGCCAGGGCCAGGGCCAGGACATACCTTTCACAGGCACATCCCAAGATCCACTTCTGCCTGCTAGTACCTCCCAAAGGTTCCACAGCCTACCTAAATGAGGCAGCCAGCTGGGAAGAAAGCATGTAACACATGAGTCTGGAGGGAACAAACTGCAGTAGCTGCTGAAGTGTACTGTGTGTGTGTGTGTGTGTGTGTGTGTGTGTGTGTGTGTGTGTAGTGCATTAGGAATGCACGTATGTGTGTATGTGTGTGTGTGTAGTGCATTAGGAATGCACGTGTGTGTGCATGTGTGTGTGTGTGTAGTGCATTAGGAATGCACGTGTGTGTGTGTGTGCATGTGTGTGTGTAGTGCATTAGGAATGCACGTGTGTGTGTGTGTGTGTGTGTAGTGCATTAGGAATGCACGTGTGTGTGTGTGTGTGTGTGTGTGTGTGTGTGTGTGTGTGTGTGTAGTGCATTAGGAATGCACCTGTGAAGGCTAGAGGAATATGTTGAGTGATTTCTTCTATCATTCTCCATCTTATTTATGTCTTTAATAAAGAGTCTCTCACTGAACCTGAAGCTTATAATTCTGTCTGGCAGCTGACTCAGCGAAGTAATCTCCTAGGAGCTGTCTGTCCTGGTGTCCTGGTGTCCTGGTGCTGGGGTTACAGGCACCTGCAGCCATGCCCAGATTTTTACATGGACACTGGGGCTTTAATCTCACATCCTCATGTTTGCAGAACAAGTACTCTGACCCACGGAGCCAACTCCCCAAGCTCAAACTGTACGAAACTTTCCATTATGTGTGCTCTGCCACAATGAAAACAGTAAATATCAGACACATCACAGAAACTAAGAAAGATCAGGCTTTGGATACATCACACATAACCTGGGAAAATGCCTTTGTGACCCCCAAGTAGAAAAGGATTTTCCAGACAGACACACAGGTGCAGCTATTTTCGCTAGATCATTCATCGCCTGAAGCTCAATGGCTAGAAAGGACAACCAGCACGTCCGCTGCTCTACTCAAGTCTCTTGCAGTGGTGTAGTGGTGTGACTTGGACTGGCAGATCCATTTCAAAGATGTCTCATTCACACAAATGACAAGTATATCACTGGCTGTTAGCTGCTGACCATATGGACCTTTCTGTAGAACATGGAAACTTAGACTCCCTCACAGGATGGTGGTTGTATATCCCAAAGCATTATAAGACATAGGCGGATGCTACCAGCTCTTAAAATCACAGCCCCCAAACTAGCGTAATTCCACCTCTGCTACAGTCTGCGGTTCAAGGACTCCCACAGTGCATACTGAAGGGGAAAAACAGACCCTTTGATGGAAAGAAAGTCAAAGAGCTTGGGGACCATGGTTATGACTACCTTAGTAACTATAAAGGAAAAGATGGCTACACTTACTGTATCAAATTTTAAGTCCTTACATGACAAAAAAAATCACATAAAAAAGGCAAAACATGAGATTATCTGAAAAGAGGTAATTTGCTGGTGTCATGGTACATAATACTCACAATTATTAAAAACTAGCAACTACAAAAGTATAAAGGAAGATTGGTTCATGTTTACACTAGAATCAAAGGAACTGAGTCATGTTATAATATGCACCATCAGCCACAACCAGACACAGCCATGTAGTAATGTTAACTCTACAACTGATTACAGCTAGCTTTACTAGCAAAGGGAAATGGGACTTCAATTTAAAAGTCCTATTAATTTCTAAGTTTTTGATTTAAGAAAGTATAAGATTAGAAAAAAATCACTGTATATTAATTTAGGGGTGGGTTTTATAGTTCAAAGGCCATTACTAAGGACAGTTAACACAGCTGGCCACTCCCTAGTGCTTTGTGGGAATACTACATGTCCAACGCTGTGCTCTTCGGTGGTGCTTTCCTTGGCTAGGCTGCTCAAATTTTCTTCACGCTAAATTTCTTTCAAGTTAAACATTCAACTCAGTACACAACGGCTTCAAGCCTTCCCTCCTTCACATCCATGCTATCTGCACAAAAACATGACCTTAGCAATTGTTAAAACAATGACTCAGAAAGATTTGAAATCATAAAGTATGGCTGATATATTGTGCACCCCAATAAACTTATCTGGGGACCAGAGAACAGAACAGCCATAATATTAAACATAGAGGTTAGGCAGTGGTAGGTAGCACACGCCTTTAATCCTATCACTTGGGAGGCAGAGATCCATCCGGATCTCTTGTGAGTTTAAAGCCACACTGGAAACAGCCAGGCATGGTGACTCACGCCTTTAATCCCACTAAGTGAGCCTTTAATCCCAGGAAGTGATGGCAGAAAGCAGAAAGGTATATAAGGCATGAGGACCAGGAACTAGAGCTGGTTAAGCTTTTAGGCTTTTGAGCAGCACAGTTCAGCTGAGAGCCATCCAGTCTGAGGAAACAGGATCAGCTGAGGAATTGGCAAGGTGAGGTAGCTGTGGCTTGTTCTGCTTCTCTGATCTTCCAGCATTCACCCGAATAACTGGCACCAAGTTTATTTTTATTAGTAAGACCTTTTAAGATTCATGCTACAAAGAAGAATAAGTATCACCTAAAAAGGTACGGAAGAATAAAAAGGTAAGCAAGTCCATACAAGCAATCCTATACAAATCTAAAGGAAAATGACATTTACTGAGCATTTTAATACACACTAAAACTGCTATGTCAATATACTAAATATTGTCACTCAGATCTTTTGATAGTCAAATAAGGGACTCACTGTAAAGATCCTTTTCACAGTAAGAATGAAAGATGCTGCTGAGTAATCTTAAAATTACCACCCCAAAAAGCCTAAAACAATTACAAGACCAAATTTTGCTTATCTGTTTAAGACTATAATCTAAAAACTTTATTGGTCTCATTGAAAAGAACAATTTCTTGGCTTACTGTTTTTCCAAGTATACCATGAACCCATTGTAGTGTGTATCTGTTCCACCCATGACCTCTAGCTAGCCTAATAGAGTTGGTGCCTCTTATCTGCCTAAGTGACCGCTTAAAAAGGAGAAAGGGGTCACGCTCTCTCGGGTGCTGAAGACCAGATCGGGTGGCATGAAGCAGTGTGTGATCCAAACACTTTGCAACTGGATTTACCTTATCCTGTATCGGTGAGTCTGTTTTCCCCATAGAACCCCTTAATAAATTTACACACACACACACACACACACACACACACACACACACACACACAGACCACTGAGGCTGGTTACAACCCATTCTTTCCTTCAGTTCCTAATATCACTTCCCAAAGGAAAATTTCCAACACATCAGATTTGACTTCTGAATACCGTTTCCTAGTTTTACCTCCCCCTTTTCAAAGCCATCCACCTGAAATCATCTACGGATAACTACAGACTATGGTCTTGCAATTCAGTTAACTAGCTACATGAATCTACCTGTAGGCAGGAAGTGCCTGGCCTGATGCAGAAAGGTAAGAAAGACCTGAAAGTGTACCTTTGGAAAGTAAAAGAGACCAGGCCGATTGGACAGAGAAGTGTGGCAATCTCAAAGAAAACAAACTAGTTAGAGTAACTGTATTCTCACCACAATAGAAGTTAAGGTACTGAAAATCATGACATGACTTGTTTTTGGAGACAAAGTCTCATGCACCCCAGGATAGCTTCAAACTTACTACAGAACCAAGGATAACTATGACTTCTGCCTTCACCACCCAAGTGTTAAGACTGCAGGAATATACCGACATGCCTGGTTTATATGGTGCTGGGATGAAGTCCAGAGTTTCGTGTACATTAGTCAAACACTGTACTGGCTGAGCTATGTACATAGCCAGCCCAGAGATGGGCATGAAGTCCCATGCCCAGCCGAGGACATCCTGACCAGACTTCCCTAAGAGTGTGGCCCCTGGTAACTGGACCATGTTCCGGTGGAAGTCACATGTCCAAGAGTATATGGACAGCAGCACAAACTGGACATGACGGTTTGAAAAAAGAAAACAAAAACAACAACAACAACAAAAACCAAAAAAACAAGGCTAAAGTCAGGACACAAAGCTGAATGAGTAGGAAAGGAAGATGGTGGTGGATCTGGGAAGAGTTAGGAGAGAAAGGTAAATATGATCAAAATATACTGTATGAAATTCTCAAAGAATTAATAAGAAAACTTAAAATGGATATGTTAAAGTAAATTCTAAAATGCAAATTGTTTTGAAAGATACACCTACAAATTTGAGGTATAAAATCTACAAACTAATGTTTTCCACCATGGATTAACTGCTTTACTATGTATTTCACTATAGGTGAATTCTCAGTAATGCTGCTATATGGAGTTATCGTGAAGAACCATATGGAAACCCACAACTTTATAAGTTCCATAGCTGTATATATACATATGTTATCATATATATATATATATATATATATATATATATATATATATATGAAACAATTGATTGGCGTTACCCTTCACAGGAGAGTATTTTCATCCCAGAAGCTCCAGGTGCCTGGTGAGGGATCCCTCCCCTCTACTTGTTGCTTGGGTGTCCTGCAGACCCCCAAACAACACAGGCAATCGAAACTGCTCTTGACTGTCAACCAGAACTTGATGGTAAAACCCTAATACTAAAGATACCACATACTTTGGTCACAAGGCATGGCTAACTCTCAAGTTGGTCCTAACCAGGACGCTTTGTCCCTGCTGGCTAGCTTTTACGGAAGCGGAAGGTGCTATGCAGGCTGTGGGGGGTGGGGTGGAGAGTCAGCAACAGTCTTACCCAGCTGTGAATGCTGCGAGGCACAAACTACAATAATGACTAACACGGCAAGAAACGCCCATGGGTGAAGTGGTGGTGTGTGTGGGAGGAGGGGAGGCTTACCCAACTGCTTTCTGCATGGACTTAAGGCTCACTCCACAGGAGGAAATCAAGGGACTGTAAATCTGTCCAAGAGTCTATGGTTGGGAGCTCAAGGCTCCCTGGGTGAACTACTATGACTATTTTGTTAAAGGGGCACATTATCAAATTGCCCTTCAAATTCATAGCCTTATTTCCACAGATCAGTTAGGCTCCCAGACTTCATAAGAGAAATGTCTTTGTGCAGTGGATGGTGGTTAACACAGAAACTCACAACTGGTGGAAGTGTAGAAAATGAAATGTTGTTAAGAGCTAGAGGTTAGGAAGGACCAGAGCAAAACTGTCTTCTGAACGTGACAGGACCACTCATGACTGCACAGAAGCTGTGACTGCTTGCATGAGACCTGCACAAGATCCAGTCAATCCGCACTCCAGCATGAGAAAGCAGAGACCTGTTGACAAGGGATGGCTTCTGGGGAAAGGACAGTCACAGCTTTCTTTCAGCGGGTGGCTGAATTGACAAGGGTTGACAATGACCCACGAGGACACAGGCAGCACACAGTGGACTTGTGGATTACAGAAAGCAGAAGAGGACACAGGCTGAGGAGTGGAGGGCTGGGGACTGAAATCAGGCTGCCTGGTTTGCATGGTGACAACCTTTACCCACTAAGCCATCCCACCAGCTCATGATGGCCACGTGGAAATGCTCCATTGTATAGCATTCTTCAACTGCTATTTTAATACATTACACTTAAGGAAAAGAAGAATTAGATGCATAATCTTTTCTTTTTATACTAACTGTACTAGTGAAAGTATAAACAATCCTTGTCTTAGTTACTGATCTATTGCTGTGAAGAGACACCATGACCAAGGCAACTTCTAAAGAAAGGCATTTAATTTGGGGTTTGCTTATAGTTTCATAGGTTGTTTTTTTTTTTACTCTTTGGAAGCTCACCACCCAGCTGCCAAATAAATACACAGAGACTTATTCTTACTTATGAATGCCTGGCCTTAGCTTGGCTTGTTTCTAGCCAGCTTTTCTAACTTAAATTATTCCATTTCTCTTCAACTACATTTTGTCTCTGGGTCTTTTGCTTTTCTTTATTCTATATATCTTTCTTTCCTTCTTACTCCATGGGTGGCTGTGTGGCTGGGTGGTTTACCCCTGGCATCCTCCTCTCCTTCTTTTCTTGCTCCTCCTCTAGATTTCTCTTCCTGTTTATTCTCTCTGCATGCCAGCCCTGCCTGTTTCTCTCTGCTGCCTTGCCAATAGGCCATTCAGCCCTTTATTAGACCAATCAGGTGTTTTAGGTAGGCAAAGTAACACAGCTTTACAGAGTTAAACAAATACAACATAAAAGAATGCAGCACATCTTTGGATCATTAAACAGCATAAATGAATGTAACACATCTTAAACTAATATTCCACAACAGGTTAGTCCATTATCATCATGGCAGGAAGCAGAGAGGCATGGTACTGGAGTAGTCGCTGAGGGCTTCACATCCTGATAGAGAGAGAGAGAGAGAGAGAGAGAGAGAGAGACAGAGAGACAGAGACAGAGACAGACAGAGACAGACAGAGACAGAGAGAGAGACAGAGACAGAGAGAGAGAAAGAGAGAGAGACAGAGATAATTTATTTAACTGCAAGAGAATTTAATATTCACTCTAAGGTCTAAAATCTTAGAGAAAGACCATTTCCCAAAATTAGAGCTAGCTATGAAAAAATTATCCAGCTAGACATGTGGCCCATGCCTGTAATTCCAGCACCTGGAGGACTGGAGACAGGGGGATTGCAAGTTCAAAGTTTGTCTGGGCTTTCCCTTAACCACCCACTACAAACTAAAACAAAACATCTTTGCCCACTTGAGAATCAATCTCTAGGATGCAACATGATACTACATCTTCAGTGTTCATCTCTCAGCAACAGGAGTTTTTTTTCTTCCAATTCTCTTCAGAGTAAGGAAGAAATAATGACCAGCAAACCATTAATTATAGATCTATAAAATGGGTCTTAATCAAATATATCTTTCTTATCAACATAGCAAGCTTCTGTTTGTAAAGGCATCACTTCAAGTTGAAAGTTCATAATGGTCTTTGTGTATTAAAAACTCAGTTTCAAGAAAACAGACAAAAGAAAATCAATAACCTGGAATTTAGTACTTTATAAAAAGTGGCATTGAAAGCTAGTCCTGGAGGCACAGGCCTGTAAATTCATGGCCCACCTGGGCAACTTAGTGAGATCTTGGCTCAAATAAAAAGTACAGAAGGCCTTGAATATAGCTCGGTACTACAGTGCTTGCCTAGAGGGCACAAGGCTCAACCTAGGCAGCTTGTGACGGGCCTGAATCAATCACTACGGCTTTACTCCTACCTGTATTATTTTAAATTTCAACATGAGATGTAATTCTGGCCAACAATGTATAAAGGAATCATGTTCAGGGGAACTTGTGAGAAAATTTTCTTTCTTAAAGGAGATATAAGAAAGAAATATCTCCTTTTCTGCATGTGGAAACTGTCAGCTCTGGATATGACGCCTAATTTTTATTTTAGCTGTGTGTGGGTATTTTGCATGCATGAGTCCAGAAGAAGGCATCAAATCAACTGGAACTGTAGTTACACAGAGTTGTGAGCAGTCACGAGGGTGCAGGGAACAAAACATAGGTCCTCTGGAAGAACAGCCAGTGCTCTTAACTGCTGAGCCATCTCGCCAGCCCCAGTGTCTAGTATTTTACCATTATTCTGCAACATGATGCAATTAAGTCTGAACTCAGAACCCATACAAGGAAGGCCAGTCTCAAAAAGGAGAACCCGAGGCTCTTTGCACAGCACATTCACAACACTCCTACCTCCTGGTTCCTTGTTAGGTGAGTTGAGAAGCTTCCTCATTGTTTAAGGCACAGCTGGGTTTCTGTTAACTGCAGTCAAAAGTAACTTGACACACAGGATAGTGCACTTCTGACGAGAGTAATGCAGATCTCACCGAACACATTTTATCAGCTTCTGACAAGAATGCTCATTCCTTTGAGATGTCCCCAAGAGACTCCAAGTAGACTTGATGTATTACACAGCCTATTTTTAAAAACCAAGCCATTCAAAAACACCTCATTCCAAAATAGAACATTTTCAGTGGTTTTCCTGATCACAGACAGAAACAGCTTTACTTCCATATAATGAGATGAACTTGTCAGATGGATGAAGAGAGGCTATTGGAAAGAAAGCTGTTTCTAGTAAGCCTACTTTCCCTCTTTGTCTTCTAATCTTCCAAGACTGCATCATCACTGACCTACACCCCATATCGATGGAGGGGAGGACAGGGCAGCTTTACACTGGGGGTAGGGATGTGGCCATACTTTGCAGGAGAATGACATTAAACAGTTCTCATGTAATGGCAGCAATGTTCTTTCTGAGACTATTCTCTGGCTGCGATGATTTGCATCCCCGAAATGGTTGAAGCCCCACATGACAGGACAACATGCAGAGACACTCAGCCACAGAGGTGCCTGTGCTAGCGAGTCCTTCCAGCTGCTTGCTGGGGTCTTCCTCAGAGGGCGCAGTCTTACACATTCAGAAGCTCCATGTTCCTATACCCAGAGCAGTAGGCCGTGCATTCTTCCCCTGAGAGCTGCCCAGCTCTACAAAGCAAGGCCCCTATTCCTGGATAATAATAATATCCAGACTGGTCAGCAGCATTCACAATTTGGTAAAGTTGACAAGTCTGTGCTAGGTAAAAGCATTCAAGAGCAGGTCGGAGACAGAAATCCTGGAGATTTGGTGAAAACTCACAGTTTCCTAGGGAAAATAAAGCTAAGCCAGTGAAGGCATAGGACGACAGCTTTTTAAAAGCACTGATGCGGTGGTGAGAAAGGGAATGAAGCATTCCTGAGAAGCCATGCGGCTGAAGTCAGCGCACTAAGAGAGCAGCTGTCAGCGCACAGGAGGCTCCTGTCCTAATCCTGCTCTGACTCAGAGCTGAGCCTGAGAACCTGTCACAAAGGTGCTCTCACAGCGGAAGACAGCGAGCAGCAGCTGCACGGCTCCGCTGCTGCTGGGGTGCGGCCCGCTCTTGCCTTCAGACCCCACTCTAGTTGGGAGCTTACTGGAACCAGGAATATGTAGTTCTCATCACTGCCACAGAGGGCAGTGAATCTTCGGTTCACTAGTGTGAAACTGTCACAGGCAGGACATCTTCTGGGATTTCCTCTGGACTTGGAATGGAGTCTGTGTTTATATTCTATATGGTGTAGTTTAGGTCACAGTGACAGAGTATAGCTAGTTGCAATATAATGAACTGTCCCCATCTGAGAAGTTAAAAATAAACAGTCATTGCATCACTTATATGAACTGAATCAAAGGTGACTATTCAAAGTTCTTTTAGGGAAGAAGAGAAATACAGTGGAAAGTGAGACAGAAAACCATATTTTATATGCATTTTGAGAGAGATTAACGGAGTACACACTTCACATATATATCACACTGTTACTCACAAATTTGTGCAGTTAAACAACAACAAAAAGACAAAGACCACAGTCTTAGAGAACTACAATAGAGATGTGCTAACATTCACTTTCAATTCTAGGATGGCCATTTATTTGTACAGTAGTTCTGTTCTGTGTAGAATCCCCAGGGCAACACAGCTCCTTGTTTCTCTACCTTCCCTTGCATATTTGGAGGGAAACAGAACACTTATGGTGTGCTGTGGATTCCTCCTGTGAGTACGCACAGCCCAATGCCTGTCTGGAGTGGAAACCTTGTGACCTCTCCCAGGTGCTGCTCCCCAGGAGTAGACGTCCTGCTCCCTCACAGGCAGCGCTGCCATGCAGAATCTCTCTCTGACTCTCTCGCTGCTTCTACAGTGTTGGATGTTATGGGTGGTGTGCTGGTTAGTTTCATGCATCAACCTGGCTAGGAGGTACCCAGTTATTTAATCAAATGTAGGTCTAGGAATTGCTGTAAATTTACTCTAACATCTACAGTTACTCTCAATCTTATAAGTGGGTCTCATTTAGTAAGCTGTAAGACTAAGGAGGAAATGCATAGTTTCCTGCAGAAAGAAGAAATTTTGTCTCAAAATTTCAATATCAACTCTTGCCTACATTTTTCAGCCTATCATGTCCTACATAATTCAGACTCGCCAGCCCCAACAATGGTGTGAGCCAATTCCTTAAAATAAACCAGCTACAGTCATAGTTCCTGTTGCTTATGTTTCTCTGGAGAGCAAGCAGATCCAGATGGTAACACCAGTTTTTCTGTCTGTGAGTGGAAACCCCAAACTTCCCCCTCTAAGCTGGGGAACCTGCCAAGCCTAGACTTAGTACCCAAGTACTCTACAGGACTGAGTGCACAGTGATGCCCTAATCTCATGGGAATGACGTTCAGTACCAGAAGACTGACTGATCAAGACTGAAACTTTCTGTAACTAGTGACATTCCTTACTGCTCCTTCTTGTGCTGGGCTTTCCTGGGCTAGAAAATGGCATGTAAGAAGGCCCTTTCCTTTTTTTTTCCCCCCCCTCTTCCAATTTCTTGTGCTATGTTTAATTCAAATTCTAATTAAAGTAAAATTTGCCTCTGTTTATAATTTTCCCTAGCAAAATCTTTGATTATACCACAGCTTTGGAGGAAGGGTGTTCTGCTTAAACATTCTAAGTTGCTGGAAATTTGTCCCCATTTATTTATTTAATACATTTAATAGCAGAGAAAGGAGGAGGAAGCAAATGGTAATGTGGCTAATTTAAACACAAACACACTAAAGTTATCCAAAATTCCAAAGGACTAAGTACGCCAATGAAACGATAAGGACAGAAAAGCCTAATGAGATGCTGTTTGTAAGAGCCACACTTTAAACAGATGTAAGCTCCAGATATATATTGTGTAAATACTAAAATAAAACTAGCAAAACCCTACCAACAAGATACAAATCTTAAGACAAGAAGCATCAGCAAATAAAATGGCATATCTCATAAGGACAAAAGGACCAATTCCATAGCAAAGAAAATCAGTTATGCACCTAAAGAATTTCTCCTGATATAAAGCACCAACATTCCAAGACAAATATGCTGCTTTATGTACACATAAAGCAATGTATACCCTTTGTTCTGTATGGATAGTTGCTAGTCAGTGGGTTAAGATGACAGCCTTTTGGTGATTCTTAGTTGTTGCTGGCCAGTAGTAGAGATGTTTCTGAAAATTAAGAGTAGCTGTCTTGTGACCCACTGAGTTTGGCTAGGGCCATCTGTGTGACCATGAGTTTGGAGCCTGGTGGGCTCAGCAGCAAGTACATAACTGAAGACATTTCCCCCTCTCCCAGAAACAATCAGTAGCCACAAGTTTAGCATTAAGGAGCAGTGTTCCACGAGCACTTTACCCTTTCCTGACTGTTGACAGGACCAGTCTGCTGCAGGCCTAGGCAGATGCACTACAGCTGATGTGAATCCATGATGACAATGTTTGCATCAAATTCAAGGGGTTGGCATTTTACCTCTCG
Organism: Peromyscus eremicus; assembly: GCF_949786415.1. Taxonomy (NCBI): domain Eukaryota; kingdom Metazoa; phylum Chordata; class Mammalia; order Rodentia; family Cricetidae; genus Peromyscus; species Peromyscus eremicus. Next base: position 28,408,279 of record NC_081417.1, on the reverse strand, counting down.
CCCTCTTCTGGCTCTTAAATGTTCCCACCCATTCCTCCTCAATGTTTCCCTGAGCCTTGGAAGAGGTAGTGTAAATGTCTTGTTTAGGGCAGAATCCTTAACTGTCACTTTTTTCAGCAACTTGGGTAGCCACGAGTCTGAATTCACCAAAATTAACTGCAAAGAGTGGATTCTCTGATTAAGACTAAGGGAAGCATTTGTCCATAGATACAAAAAGACATTTAGAAGGCAGTTTAACGCTATGTCAGTTTAGTTAAGCAACAGCAGTAAAGCCTCTACTTGGGCTTAGGACCTCTATTTTAGTGTGTATGAGTGTTCTGGCTGCATACATATATGTGCATCATGTGCATACAGAGCTCAGAGAGGCTAGAAGGCCTGGACACCCTGGAACTGGAGTTACAGACCTTTGTTAGCTGCCACGTATGTGCCAAAAACTGAACCCGGGTTCATTTCTCTCTTTTGAGAGCAGTAAGTGTTCATAACCATTGAGCATTCTCTCCAGTCCCAATTGGCCAGTATTTTATTAAGAATTTATTCATCTATGTTCACCAAGGACATGTTTCTAATTATTTTTCTCTCTTCTCTCTCTGTCTCTGTCTCTCTATCTCTCTGCTCTGTCTCTCTCTCTGTCTCTCTTTCGCTCTCTGTGTGCTTCATTTTAGTTTTGGTGTCAAAGTGACATTGGCCTCATAAAAACTATGAAAGCATTCCATTCTTTTCTATTTTACAGACTAATTTGAGTAGCATTGATGTTTGGTAGAATTCCACAGTGAATCCATCTGGCTTTTTTTTTTTTTTTTTTTTTTTTTTTTTGAGAAACTTTTTATTACTGCTTCAATCTTGGTGCTAGTTATAGGTCTGTTTAAATTATTTCTTCAATCTTGGTTTAATTTTGGTAAGTCATACATGTCTAAAAAGTCATCAATTTCTCTTAGTTTTTTTCCAGCCTAGCAGTAAAAGCTTTCAAGGTATGTTTGTATGGTTTTTTAATTTCACTGATGTCTGTTGTAATATCTCCCTTTTCACCTCTAATTTTATTAATTTGGGTGTTCTCTTTCTTTTAGTTAATTTGACTAAGGGTTTGTTAACTTGCTTATCTTTCCAAGGAACCAATTCTTTGTTTCATTAATTTTTTTAAGTTAGTATCTATTTTATTAATCTCTGTCCTGATCTCAATTCTGTCTCCCCGTTACTGCTCTGGGATTTGGTTTGTTCCTGTTTTTCCAAGGCATTACGGTGAACCTTACACTACTTATTTGATCACTCAAAAAATGTAGGTACTTAGGGCAACAAACTTTCCTGTGAAAATTTTCTTCATTGTACCCCCACAGATTTTGATATGTTTTTATTTTCATTAATTTTAGGACTATTTTTGTTTCCTTCTTAATTTCTTCAGCAACCCATTGTTCAATAATGTGGGATTTGTTTGTCTGTTTTTTAAACCTCCGTGAGTTTGTATACTTTCAGTAGTTTATCTAGCTTTGTTCTGTTGAGGCCAGATAGAATCAGAATTACTCAATTTTCCTATATTTACTTTATGTCCTGATATGAGAAAGTGCCACAGGCTGCTGAGATGAATCTTTTAGTATTTCTGTCCTGTAGATAACTAGTTGGCCCACTTGATTTATGTTTTCATTTAGTTCTAATGTTTCTCTATGAGCTGTTTATAGGCAATAGTGGGATACTGAAATCTCCTACTTGTAGTCGAAAGTTTTTCTGTGTCCCGCCTGACCCGCAGTTGGGACAAATCTCTCACCCACAGTCCCGCAGCCTTTTATAAAATAATCACACAGAGGCTTAATATTAATTATAACTGCTTGGCCATTTGCTCAGGCTTATTACTAGCTCTTACACTTAAATTAACCCATAATTCTTATTTATGTTTAGCCACATGGCTTGGTACCTTTTCTCAGTTCTGCCTTCACATCTTGCTTCCTCTGTGTCTGGCTGGCGACTCCTGACTCTGCTCTTCCTCTTCCCAGCATTCCTTTAGTCTGCTCACCCCGCCTACACTTCCTGCCTGGCTACTGGCCAATCAGTGTTTTATTAAACCAGTGTACAACAGCATTATCCCACAGCACCCACATTCCTGTGTTGGGGTTAATCTGCGACTTTACATCTAGAAGTATTTTTTATGTGTGTGTGAAATAGGTACATTTGTGTTAGCATACATGTTTAGAACTGTAAATATCCACTCAACACGTGAGTGTGAAGTGCCCTTCTTTATCTTTTCTGAGTAGTTTTATCTGAAGTCTCTTCTGTCTGATGAGAAGAGTTATAGGTACTGGTTTCCTACTCCATCTGCATGAAGTACTCTTTCCATCCTATTACTCTGAGGCAGTGTCTGTTTTTGAGGATGAGATGTGCTTCATGAGTCAGCAAAAAGAAGGACCCTGCTTTCTAATACAGTCTGCTAGTCTGTGTCTTCTTATTAGTAAACTGAGACCATTAATATTCATAGTCATCATTGAGAGATGTGTGTTCGTTCTAGTCATTTGATGATACTGTGTCTTCTTAGACTTCGCTTGATTTTCTGTTTATTTTTTCCCATGAGCTCTGGAGTGGGCTCTTCGGAAGGCTCTTACCCTTCACTTCAGTCTGATGTATTCCTTCCAGTATTCTCTGGAGAGCTCACTTAGTGGTTATATATTCCTTTAGTGTGCCTTTATCATGGAAAGTTTTTATTTCTCCTTCAATTTTAATAGATAGTATTAAAGGTATGCAAAGTATAATAGCATAGGTTGCCATGTGTGATCTTTCAGAATTTGCAATAGGTCTTTCCAAGACCTTTTGGCTTTAAAAGTTTCATTAAATCAACTGTTATTCTGAAGGGTCTGCCTTTGTGTGTGAATGACTTTGACTCTTGCTGCTTCCAACACCTGTTCTTTAGCCCATGTTTTCAGCGTTTTCATTATCTTATGCAGCATTTCTTTTCTGGTCCTATTTAATGTTCTGTGGGCCTTTAAATCCACATGGGTTTGTCTTTCTCTAGATTTGGGAAAATCTCTTCTATGATTTCACTGAAGATATTAACCATGCCTTTCGCATGGAATTCTACTTCTATGCCCATGATTCACAGATTTGGGTTCCTGTTAAGTTCCATTCATATTTTTAAAAAATTATTTTTATTTAGTGATACAATTCAAGTTCTGATATTCTGTCTTCTACATGATCGATTCTGTTGGTGAGGCCTTCCAATGGGCTTTTTATGAGACTTATTGAGTTTTTTATTTTCTGCTTCATTTCAGTTTGGCTTTTCTTTAGTGTTTCTATCTGTTGAATTCAATTTTCATATTCTGAACTGTCCTCATTATTTCATTTAGCTGATTCTATGTTCCTGGACTTTAATCATTTTATTACTCTTATCCTTAAGGTCATCCAGGTGTTTAATTGTGCTCTTACTGAAGGCTTTGAACTCATGGAACATTTTCATAATTGCTCTTTTGAGTTACAGGTATTGAATTTAATCTAGGTTGTTCTCAGGGAACACTACTATTGGGTTGTTGTTGGTGGTGGTGGTGGTGGTGGTGGTGTGTGTGTGTGTGTTGTCTTGGTTTATCATACTGTCTTAGTCACTGTTTTATTGCTGTGATGAGACACCATGACCAAGGCAACTCTTATGAAAGAAAGTATTTCATTGGAGGCTTCCTTACCGTTTCAGAGGTTTAGTCATTTATCATCATGGTGGGGAGCACAGCAGCATGCAGGCAGGCAGGCACTGTATCAGGAGCTAAGAGCTACATCCTGATCTGTAAGTGTAATTATACACATGCAGAGAAAGAGAGAGAGAGAGAGAGAGAGAGAGAGAGAGACAGAGACAGAGACAGAGACAGAGACAGAGAGACAGAGACAGACTGACTGACTCTGGGCTTAGCATGGTCTTTTGAAACCTCAAAGTCCATTCCCAGTGATACACTTTCTCTATCAAGGCCACACCTCCTAACCCTTTTAATCCATTCAAACAGTGCTATTCTCTGCTAACTAAGCCTTCAAATATATGAGCCTGGCTTCTCCAACCCCGCCCATGGCTAGTCTGCTTCTTTTCTCTCTGCTCTAGACTCTTCCAGATGCTTCTGGCTGTTCTCTTACCTACAATAAAACCTTCTCCCCATTCAATATGTGTGTGTGTATATATATGTAAGTATATGAGCGTATGGGGGGCATTCTTATTCAAACTACCACACATACTGTTTATGTTTTTGTAATGGAATATGGGAATCTGAATTTGAGAGGTTGGTTGTTTTTTAGTGTAAGTTTTTAGCCTATCAGGCTAGAAATCCAAGGTGGGATGTTAGGCAGGGAGGCTTGGGAGAGTCTTGAGGAGGTAGAGTTGAAGGTAAGGAGTCCTAAGTCCAGGGTGGACACAGTGTCTCCGGTCAGGGCCAGAAGGAATGCATAACATGGATGTGGTATGTGGTATTGGAGGCAAAGGGGTCATGGGGCAGCTGTGGCATGTACGGCTGGGAGTGAGCAGGCTGGGGTCAAGAGTGGAGTTACAATCTGCAGTGAGGGCTCAAGTGACGGTGTGGAGTGGCTGTGGTGCAAAGGATTAGAGGTGGGAAGGCTAGGGGGCTGAAGGGAACAGGTGGAGAGGCTGTGGTGCTACAGACCAAAAGAGGTGTAACGGGCTGGGGTGGAGGCATTTACTGGCCCTGGTGGGAGGAATCACAAGAAGCAGCTACAGCTACTTTTTTAAATTTTGTTTTTGTTTCTGAAAATTTTGTTTTTTAAATTTTGTTTTGTTTCTCATTCTGTAGCCCAGGCTGGCCTTGAACTCAAAACAATCCTCTTACTTTAGCCTCCTAAATGCTGGGATTATACTGTGAGCTACTAAGCCTGATTTAGGGGAGCTATTATTGAGTGCTACTGAGTCTTGTAGCCTCCCACTTTCCAATGGTTAGCAAAACAGGAACAAACAGTTCCACCCCACTATGGAGTAGGACTCAAGAGTTCCAGGATTGTTGGAAGGCCTTGATGGAGAGAGGCTGCAGTCTATTATGGCCTGGCAGCTCTCTCCAGACCTGACAACATGAGGGCCTCCCTCCCCAGAGAGACTTCCTGCTCTCTACCTGCCCTTATCTGGAGAATGACTGACCTTATCTGGAAACTGTCTCTAAGCCTGGGTACCTGATTTCTCTCTAGTGTGACCCTTGGCAGTTTCCTGCTAGAAGCTTTCACCTGCTGCACATATGGTAACTAAGACCTGTAACTAGGATCTTTGCTACAGGACCCTGCTGCCACGCATAACGCCTTATGATAGGAGCATGCCACTTAATGCACATTAAGGTTTGTTCACAGCTTCCCAATCCTATATATTTCCTATCCTCTGGCATAGAGCTGAGCTGACTCACTGAAGTCATCTCCTGGAGGGCTATCTCCCTCATATCCACAGATGTCCAAACCCTGTCCCCCACTTCTGCTCCCTCCACTCTCATGGACCAGGGCACCAATGACCTTAGTTTTCTCATCTTAAAACTGTGAAAGGCTGGACTATGTCCTACTTTTCTACACCTATACTGGGAGAATATAAATCAAGGAGACCAATAAATCCCTCAGAGCTATGTAATAATGAGTACAGTCATGCCTACCAAGCCTTTCCAGCTTGTTCCTAGTTCCAGTCTCCAATGTCATCTGCTGCTGCACAGACACAGGGACTTGGGCTCAGTCACGCAGTGAGCCCCTTGCCATTCCTGCATATTCTGTGCTGGTTTTGTCTGATCCTCCTTTGCTTCTGAGCCTTGTTGTAAGACTTTCTCCCTGGGAGGCCCTTATCTTTCTGGCAAATTCTTTTTCATCAAACTTTGACTAAAAGTCCTGTTTTTGAAGAATTTCTCCTAACACTCTGACATAGTGCACAGCACCTTGCCACCCCAAGTCTGGTCTACTATAAAGAATGGCCAGGCCTTTAGGACATCATGTCCTATGCCGTCACTTTTTTGGGGTCATGCTTTTGTTTTGCCTACAGTCTGATCATCTCTGTTTTCTAGTACATGGAGCAGTTCCTGGTACATTAGGAGCCTGGGTGCTGCTACCTCCTGGGCTCAGGAGGCTCCTGCAGTATTGAAATGAACAACCCTTGCTGAATAAACACATTTTATTTCTCTTGCTGATGAAGTCCAGGAAGATACTACTGTTGGGATTCTGCCCCCACTCCAGCTGCATGACCGCACATGTGCAGTTCAGGAGCTATACAAAGGGTTTTGCGTCTTATGTCATCAGTGTGGGCTGGTGATTACATGCACGGCATGGTCACGCAATCAGCACATGCATGGTGTAGCTCCGTAAGCCCTCCTGTGCATGTTCACGGGAATCCTTAAAGAGCTTGACACAGACACCCCCCCCCCCCCCGTCCCCACTTCTCTGTTCTCTCTTTCCCCCACTATCTCTTTTCTGCTCTCTCTCTCTGAATGTGCTTCTCCGCAGGCCTGGTTCTTTTGTGCCCGCCCCCCCCCCCAATAAAGCTCTGATACTGGGTTTTGTTGTGGCTCGTGACTTCTAACCAGCACCAGTAACCAGTGCCGCTTATTGTTCTTAACAACTACACAAATGTTTTTTTAGATACACATGTTTCAGAATTGTACAAATTAACATGTTATACTATAGGTATATTATGTGCTATTAAAATAATGCTAGGCTAATAGAAAACTTGCATTTACTCTCCTAAAGTGAGGTACATAGAAGTTAACTAAAAATATAAAGCATTAATTATCTTTTAAACCTAAAACATTTCCCATGACTAAAATGTAACTTTAATAATTTTACTAACATATAATTCCCACGTGATAAAATAAATCCATTAAAGGAACAATTCTGTGACTTTTGGGACACTGTTCTGAGTTGCATATCCTTTCTCACGATCTAATTCTAGGGCATTTTCCTCACCTCTCAAAAGAAACCCTGTACCCATGAGCACTCCCCACTTTCTCGTACCTGCAGTAACAGCTCACCTACTTTCATTTATCTGTTCTGGACATTTCATAAAAAGGGAATAATACAAAGTGTGACTTACTTGATTTGGCATAATGTCTTCACAGTTTATTCATATCTTATTACAATTTCTTTATATTTCACAATGTTCACAAAAGCAAGATGCAGAAGAAAAACATGTTACCCTGACTTAGGAAAACTCCTCCAAACACATAGTATGATATGAATCAGCTTTTCCTCACTAAAGGAGAAATGCTATGATTCATAGGGAATCAGAGCTGCTTAAAAAGATAACTTCTACTGCTAACTAATTCTACTTAGTACAGTAGCATCACTTAAAAAAAAGACATTTACTGGGAGTTTCCAATTGACTTTGTTGGATTCTTCTGTAATAGACTGAGAGGACCAAAACCTTCATGATGGGCAGGTCAGTAGTAGCAAGTGTAACAGTGAATGTGGGGCTGCTACTCTGTCCACACAGCTGAAGGACTAACAAATGTGACATGTGTTCAGTATCACACAATGGATTCATTGACATACAAGAGTTCTTATAAGAAATGTTCCAAATTTAACCAAATGTATCAAAATAAGTTTAGTTTTGGTCAACTCATTTGCATAAGACAAATTAAACAACTGATTTTTGTTGTTGTTACAGTTTTGGGTTTTTTTTTTTGTGGGGGGTGGGGGGGTGATAGGGTTTCTCTGTGAAACAGTCCTGGCTGTCCTGGAACTCACTCTGTAGACCAGGCTGGCCTTGAACTCACAGAGATCTGCTTGCCTCTGCCTCCCAAGTGCTGGGATTAAAGGCATGTGCACCACTGCCACCTGGCTAACAACTGATGTTCACAATGTGTCTTTTTTTTTTTTTTTTTTTTTTTTTTAATCAACACTGCCTTGAGCTCAGTTATAGGTAATACAGTTTGGAAACGATATGTCAAAGAAAGAAAGAAAAGAAGATTATGAATGAATGCTGTGGTGGTGTGAATAAGAATGGCCCCCATAGGCTAATATATTTGAATGCCTAGTCATCAGGGAGTGGCGCTGTTTGAGGATTAGAAGAATTAGGAGGCTGTGACCGTTGGAGAGTAGGTGTGGTCTTGCTGGGGAAGTGTGTCTTTGGGTGTGGGCTGTAAGGTTTCAAAGGCCTACCCAGGTCCAGTCTTTGATGCCCTCTGTAGCTCTCAGCTACAGTTACAGCTATGCCTGCTGACGTGCCCCCTGCCAGGATGAAAATGGACTGGTTCTCTGAAACTGTAAGCCAGCCCCAGCCAAATGCTTTCCTTTATAAGAATTGCCTGGGTCAGCCAGGCAGTGGTAGCACATGCCTTTAATCCCAGCACTCAGAGGCAGAGGAAGGACGATTTCTGTGAGTTCAAGACCAGTCTGGTCTACAGAGAGTTCCAAGACAGTCAGGATTGTTACACAGAAAAACCCTGTCTCAAAAAAACAAGAGTAGAGATGCACACACAGTGACGGTGCACACTGTAGAGATGCACAGTGACGGTGCACACTGTAGAGATGCACACACAGTGACGGTGCACACTGTAGAGATGCACACAGTGACGGTGCACACTGTAGAGATGCACAGTGATGGTACACACTGTAGAGATGCACACACAGTGACGGTGCACACTGTAGAGATGCACTGATGGTACACACTGTAGAGATGCACACACAGTGATGGTGCACACTGTAGAGATGCACACACAGTGATGGTGCACACTGTAGAGATGCACACACAGTGACGGTGCACACTGTAGAGATGCACACACAGTGACGGTGCACACTGTAGAGATGCACAAACAGTGACGGTACACACTGTAGAGATGCACACACAGTGACGGTGCACACTGTAGAGATGCACAGTGATGGTACACACTGTAGAGATGTACACACAGTGATGGTGCACACTGTAGAGATGCACACACAGTGACGGCGCACACTGTAGAGATGCACACACAGTGACGGCACACACTGTAGAGATGCACACACAGTGACGGTGCACACTGTAGAGATGCACACACAGTGACGGTGTACACTGTAGAGATGCACACACAGTGACGGTGCACACTGTAGAGATGCACACACAGTGACGGTGCACACTGTAGAGATGCACAAATAGTGACGGAACACACTATAGAGATGCACACACAGTGGCAGTGCACACTGTAGAGATGTACACACAGTGACAGTGCACACTGTAGAGATGCAGCTGGAGCTCCCCAGGAGACCTGAAATAAAATCCTTTTTCATATGTGAGCTTTAAAACCACATGCAAATAGAGAAGTTATGCTATTCTAACTGCAGCAAAGATAACCAAATTAATGACATTTTCTTGTTCTCTGACTTTAGCTGTAGCAGTAAGTGAGCTCCAAAATACTGCTAGGAACTTCCTTTTTTATTAAGCAATGCATTAAAGAATTTGAGATTGAGAGCTGGAGATCACTTTTATACAAAAACTATAAAATACGAAAAAAAAATCACATTTTTATCCTTGGGGTGGGGAGCAGGTGGTTCTATCCATTTTTGTTACTGTTAGTTTAGAAAAAACTAGCTTTAACCCAGGTGTGATGGCGCACACCTTTAATCCCAGCACTCTGGAGGCAGAGGCAGACTGATCTCTGAGTTCAAGGCCAGCCTGGTCTACAGAGAAAGTTCTAGAACAGTCAAGGCTACACAGGGAAACTCAAACTTGGAAAAAACAAAAGAAATAAAGGAAGGGAGGGGAGGGGAGGGGAGGAGAAAGGAGGAGGGAAAAAACAACCCTAACTTTTCTAATGAAAAAGACAATGAAGCTTTTTCCTAAATCATGTAAGGTTTTATTTTATATTTTTATTTAATGTAGTTTTTAAAAATTAAATTCCCCTTTGGGAGATTAAACAGGACAATTTTAAACAGCAGGGACAGAGGAAGTTCCTAAAGCAATAATCTTCTCTATCTGAAATGATTTTAAACAGAAAACATTTTTGGCACACGGAAACCCAAGCTCTTACAGTCTGGGTTTTCAGTATGGAAGCTCAACACTGAAGTTCCATCTAAAACCCTGAGCTATGAGCCAGCCATGTAAGACAACCAGAAAATGTGGTGTTCCGACTTTGACCTTTCAGATACTGTACTTCCCGAATCAATCCATGGTTTAGACAGTACTACATTTATAACGATGCTCTATTTCAGAACACTGGCAATCTTTGGAGCCATTATGAATTTTATCAATAAAGCAACAATGCAGCTGCTCTCCTTTCTTGAAAAAGCACAGAGGCTAACTGCTGACTGATTGAACTTCTCAATACTGCCAAAGCTGCCATGGTTCATTCCCCAACCTCACACTCCCCACGACATCCTGTTGCACAAGGAGGACTCCCCCACCCAGCACAGACCCAGGGAAACCTCAGCTCTTCTCAATGGTCATGCACCTACCACCTCCCAGGAAAGCTCAAAGCACCTTGCAGTGAATCACTACAGGAGCCCAGCTATGAGATAGCTACTCCTGCCTCCATTTTAAAGTCCCAAACAATCCTGCTGCTAGGTGGAAATGCCTGGCTGCTTTATCCCTGGTCTCCACAGCCGCTCACTTCCCAACAGGTAGGCATAAGCACAGACTGCTGCGGAAACCTCCAAGCCTTGCCAAGAGGCTGAAACCCACGGTTTCTGCGGTTATTCCAGGCAGACCTATTTTCTACAGATCCTGGCTCTGTGCCAGAGCCTAATTAAGCCACCAGAAGGCCAGATGGTTAACCCTCTCAACACCCACCTACAGTTATTATGAAACACTTTGATATCCTTTTACTTATTCCCAAATAACGATACGTACCAGACTGTCCTCACACATAGCAGGTGAGTGTGGGTGTGTCTGCAGATACTCACAGGCTAGTGCTTACTACCTGTACTTACTGTAAAAAAAAGAAGGCTTGTTTGCCAAGTCTAGGATTCAGAGATCCTCCAAAACATACTTGGGGGTTGCTTTTATTAGGGTTTGGAGAAAAATGCAAAAGATTTCTAAATTTAATCATACTTAATCTAAGGAAAATAATTTTTCATTTACAGAAAGAGAAAACAGGCATGTGGATCATAATGTCTGTTGTGTCCTTTTTACCATCTGAACAAACCATTATAGAGCTTCTGAAATTCCCAAGGCCACTGCTGTTCATTAAAAAAGAAAGAAAGAAAGAAAGCACCCTTTTAAGATCTAGGTGCTTTATCTTTTCCAAATAGAAAAGATCAAACATGAAACCTTATTTGTAATCAAGCAGTAGTGTCTCTGGGTCCCTTGCTAAGATCAACAGCAGTGAAGATGAATGAGGGGAAGCAGAGACAATGGTCAGAACGGTGAAAGGAAGCCCTCTGTTGAGAGCAGCCTTCCCTGATCACAATCTTTAGACCCAGGCCCATAACTTTGTTTAACTGCTATATCCTGAATAAAAAGTTAATTCTTCCCTAACGAGAAGCAAGGAAAGCTGTACAATCAGAGCAACACTAGGTAACCTAATTGAGCCCATCCAATCCGACAGAAGAGAAGATCTCTATGTGAAGATAATTTAAGAATATCTAAATTACAATTCAGGAGGAATGCAGGAAATCGATTAGTCAGCCTAATTGTCTTCTCTTTCTGGCATTAGGATACCCCAATACACACAGTACACACAGTGCACAATAAAGCAATCTTTTCCTATTCCATGATCTCTAGCAACAGACACCCGCTATAGGTGTTCAGTGCACAACAGAGCAATCTTTTCCTATTCCATGATCTCTAGCAACAGACACCCGCTATAGGTGTTCAGTGCACAACAGAGCAATCTTTTCCTATTCCATGATTTCTAGCAACAGACACCCGCTATAGGTGTTCAGCTTCTAAATTCCTGTTAACACTGATGCAATTTCCAATGAACTAAAGTAATAAGAAGCCTCTTTCAGACAGCCAAGGGCCAAATCCATGTCCTTATTTTATCTTAATAGTGCTTTCTTCTCTGTGTGCAACTTCAATTACTTGCCCTTATAATTCCTCTATCTTTGTAGAAAAATAGCACCAAAATTGACTACTTTCTCTAAAACTGTCATGGATGCACACAAGAATGTTCCTATCTGGTGACAACAGAAGATTTCACACCTAAACACTGCCACAATATGGCCCAAACAAAAGGGTGACTTAATTAATTGCTGGCCAAGAGCCATGTTCCTTCCAAATCAGGGCTTCTACAAGATGACATATGGTTTGTTATTTTTTACAAATATGAAAAGCCTTTTGAAGTGATTACACTTGGTATCTGTCAAAATAATTCTGTATGTAACATAGCATTAAAAGAGTGAATGTATTCTTTAACAAGAAGATTTCACTCTAAGAATTTTAAGAACTAATAGTGACCAGCATGTACTTTACATAACTGTCTTAATTCTACCAAGTGCTCTACATACAAGATGGCAACCGTATTTAGCAACATTAACATGAAATGTTATTTTTATTTTTTTTTTTTATTTTTTTTTTTTTGGTTTTTCGAGACAGGGTTTCTCTGTGTAGCTTTGCGCCTTTCCTGGGACTCACTTGGTAGCCCAGGCTGGCCTCGAACTCACAGAGATCCGCCTGGCTCTGCCTCCCGAGTGCTGGGATTAAAGGCGTGCGCCACCACCGCCCGGCGAAATGTTATTTTTAAAACAGAGTTCATAGTTTCTTCTCATTGGTCCACTCTGTTAAAAAAAAGAGAACATTTTTGTGTATAATTCCATCATATTACTCATTGTATAAAACCTAATCATTATGTCATGTTTTTCAAAGCTGTGCTTGTAGTGAGGACAGTATAAAATTAATGCATTCAACCTTACTTCCACAAGGGTAAGAGTTTATATTCCCCATCATCGTATCTTCAGCATCTCACATGCAGGAAGGTCAAAGGTCATCCTCCCAAGGACCACCACAGACTCAGAGCACAGTACCACCATCTCCTGGCTTACTCTATGACAAACAAAGAAAGGAGCTAATCTTACAGGACGGGTTCAAAGCAATTCAGACCTAAGGGCATCTTGAGTGCTTTCTCAATCAAAGCCCAACAACAGAATTTTTTAATTAACCGATTAGGAAGAAATTGCATCTCAAATCCAAGAGATACAAGCTGTCAAAACATTAGACAAACCTTGAAGTAGACACAGGTTCTCTTCTGCCCTACAGGACTCTCTCACCTCCAACAGACTTCATCATACCACTAGTGATAGCATGAGAGAGAAGGAAGACAATACACCTTCTACTGTCAAAGTGTAGCCCACTACGTCAGTCCATCACCTACTAGGGTTTTAATAAACCCTAAGATTAATGACGTGCAGATGAATGAAAACCTGACTTCAGTGTATCTGAGTGATAAAGTAGGCTTCACACTAAAGTGAAACATATTTAAACATTTCCTTTTTCTTTTACTATCATAAAATTAGTTCTTTTCCAAAGGGCATAGAGGATGTAATGTTTAAAAGCAGCTATATTCAAAACTTTTGCTTCAGACCATCTTGCCCTAGGGGTGACAAAATGGGTTAAAACCACAGGGCAGGCAAGCTAACAAAACCGAGTTCCCAGAAGGCAGCCCTTTCAAAGTAACTTAGCATGATGCCCCGATCATATAGGATAGAAACATAACAATTATCTTTATTTTACACTACTTTAAAACCCAACCAAGATTATTCAGGCTGGAGCCATGGGAAGGCACCATGTTATCAAAGGAAACATGCAATCATCTGTGGCAGAAGCTATCTGAAGTTTCTACCTTGTTCATCTTGTACTCATCCTGATCCATTATCTATTTTTAGTTAAAAATCATTAAAGTCTAGCATGCAGGAATCTAGACACAGGACAAAAAGCACCTATTTTTTCCCATGGGGGCAGTGACCAGATGTCAATAGCTGCAGCTGTGACTATATAATTACCTGTTTGCATTAACGCAGACCACAGTTTAGATTTAATAGGTCAGACGACAATGCAGCAAAATGCATCTAGCCTATGATTACCCCTTTCCAAACATTCTCTCACTCGCAACTTCGACCCTGGGAACATAGCAGGCACAGACTTAGGTCAATAAGAAACACTGGCCAGCACAATAGGCCTTGCCTCAAACAGTGCTGTTGACAGACACCAGCACAAAGGAAATGAATAGAGTCCCCCTCAGTTCTCACACAGAGCGAAGAATGACTCAGTGTACTGCTGCTTTGGTGCTCTGTTTGAACAGTGTATACAGCTTTTGTCCTCGGCCACTGTTCACAGTTCAATGGGGGCTAAAGAGCCTAGGAAGTGAAGGCGGAAGAATGCTCCACACTTGTCCCCGTGGCCAGCAGTTGTACCCATATGTGCATGACAGGTCAAAAGAGAACTGGGAAGTCAGTGGGGAAAGCTCTTAGCCCAGTGAAGTAGTTTTGTATTAAAGGACAGCGAGGGCTGTACAGAAGAGTCCCAAGAGTGCGCTGTTGACAGGATACTGTGAAGCACTCTTGTTGCTCTTTTGGACTTCTTTCATTTCTCTCATATTTCTCTTACGAGTCACTTACATAACCTTTTTTCAGAGCTTGTGCTAAGTACAAAAAGAAGTCTGGCCTGGCTCAAAATGGAGAGGCACAGTAGGAATGTGGTCAACAACAGAGGAACGCAGGAACAGGACAGAAAGCGGATGAGAAAGCAAGATTCAGGTAGGGGGCCCCAATGGCCGGTTTTGCTTTTATACGTATGTTAGCATACGGTCCAAAGCACAAGCACTTTTCTCTTCCTGACTCTTTCTTGGGTTAACTAGGTATAAATAAAGAACCTAAATCAGAAGTCAAACAGTGGGTACTACAGACCAACAGCTTCCATTGGCTTAAAATGGTTTACTTGACAATGGCCAAGAAAATCTAGCTAGATCCAAGCACCAATTCAAGTACTGAATGAAATGTCCCTTCCCTAAGCCAAAAATGTCTTGGGAAGTGTTATCTGTACTTAAGTGTGTATGTTGTAGGGTCAGACTGTGTTCTAATCTGGTTCTACCAATGATCACTTCTGCTATCTCTTAAAAGACCTCGGGGGTCTTCATTCTCATCTGTGAAATGAGATGTCCATCCACTTCTTCATTAAAAAATGTCATAATTATTTTGCTAATTTTTACTTCTCAACACATAATACACTTATTGAGAGTACAATATTATAATTTGAAATATGCATATAATGCATAACGATCACATCAGGATAATGAATGTTTCCTTTTCAAGCATTATCATTTCTGCATGTTAGGAACCTACAGACTCTTCTCCAATGGTAATTTTGAAGTATATAATTAATCACTGTATACTATAGTTATACTATTGTGCTGGAGAACATTAGGACTACCCCCCTAATGTGCTCTGTACCTATTGCCCACCCTCTCTCCCTCTAACTGCCCTCCCCAGCCACTAGCTACGCTTTTACTTTGTCTCAATAAATAATTATTGAGATAATCATAATACCTGCTGCCTTGGCTCCTGTGAGGACAAAAGAGGTTATTATGTGTGACAGACCTAGCAGAGCCTGGCACCAGGCAAGCATTCCTGAAATGGTGCCTATAAGTTTAACCCCAATTGCTACTAGGACCACTTCCAAATTCTACAACTTGTGCTGACAGTCACAGCCTCTTGTACCTCCCCAGCCAGGAGATTAATACATTCATGACCCAACAGGAAATGTTTTTCCAGATGACTGAGATCACTACATCTGTGTCCATGAAGCTGTTCGTTTACTAAGAGACTGTATTCTGTAAGGAAATGGATTCAAGTTTTATAGTCACTGCATCTGTGACGTAGACATGGATACTGCACACAAACATACTAATAGTGAAATGTATGCATATGTGGGAGGAGTGCGTGCTCACATGGGAGCTTTCGCAGAGGCCAGAAGAAGATGATGGGTGCCCTGCTCTATCACTCTTCATCTGACTTCCCTGGGACAGGGTCTCTCACTGCGAACCTGGAGCTAGGCTGGCAGCCAGCAAGCCCTAGCCATCTCTCTGTCCCTGTTCCCTCCACAGCAATAGGACTACAGTGTACAGCCATGTTCAGATTGTTTTGTATAGGTACTAGGCATTCAAACTCAGGTTCTTATGCTTGACTAGCAAGTGTTCTTACCCACAAGCTATGTCTCTCCACTAACATAAGACTTTTCAAACATATATAATTTAATATTTCCACCAGTCTACATCAATGTATGACATCATGATTACAGCTGGAACGATGGCTCACTGGATCAAAGTGCTTGCTCCCAAACCTTTCACCTTGAGTTTGACCCTGAAACCCACAGGGTGGAAGGGGACGGATGAATCCTGAAAACTGTCCTCAGATCTCCAAGGAAGCACATACACATGCAAAAACACACAGAGAGACAAGAGACAAATGCTAGACTACACCATCTCATTGACACTTGTAGGAACACAACTAGGACTTGCCAAGCATTGCTGCCCTCATGCTTATCAAGGGAAAGGAGACACCGCTGTACAAGATCTAGAATAGGAGCAGACCATAAAACCCTAGCAGACCCATAAATAGCACTACACTGTGAATTAAATATGCTTAAGGTGTATTTTTGGAGAGCAGGCAATTGATCACCAAATCTAGTCTTTAGGAGTTAAAAAGTAAAATGTTTGGTTTAATTGCTTTCATAAATCCTCATCACTACACAGCTATAATTAATTTCATGCTTATGAATTTTATCTTACATGTTAATTATATCTCCAATAGTCCTGAGAATGCAAAGCAGTTAATTAATGAACAATAACTGCCTTAACAATAGATGTTTTAAGAATATAAATGATTTCAAAGAGAAGAAAAAAGCCCACTATTTCCATTACTTTCTAAATGCCTCCTTACATTTAATAGAACATGAACACTGAGCAACAACAATGTCAAAGTTTGCTCCATAGAGCTTGGACTCAATATATCTTCAAAGTCTGAACTTGTACACATGCACTAATATTTATGAATGTCCTTGATTATAAGTAAATTCTAAAACAGACTTCCATGCCTAGCAGTATGTCAGAATAAGTAAGCAGACTAAACTTGCTGCTATAAGACTCAACACAGTGGTAAAAATACCAAAGACTTTTTCTGGTATCATTGAGACAGCAGTTTAGAATTGATTATTCAAAGTCAGAAAAAGAAAGAAGAGCTAAACTCAAAGAATAAACAGAGCACTGAGCTAGGTTTTGCAAAACCTGGGATCCTTTTAACTAAAAAATTAAACAGGGTAGCCCAGGCTGGCCTCAGACTTGCTTTGCAGCCCAGGCTGGCCATAAACTTGCCCATCCTCCCGCCTATGACCCTGTATACTAGGATCACAGGTGTGTACCATCACATATGGTTTCCTTTACCATTACAGATACAAAAGATAACTATACAGTTTTAAAAAACAAGAATGAGAGGACATGTAAATGCCAATCTGCTATTTATCAGGCTTAAAGTCTATAAAAGCAAACTGTAAAATGAAAATACTGATTTAGTAAATACTTAAATAAACTGACTCAATGCCAGGCAAAAAGGGAAGCTTTTCTGCCATCCAAATACAACTATGTTAGAACTCAACTGTTAAAACTTCTTAATTGTTTGGCAATTTAAAATATATTTCTACATAGCTCCTGAGTTAAAGAATAAATCATGAAATTTAAAAAATTCCGTGGAAAATTAGATAAAATTAGCAAGGCTGCTCAAATGTATAATGTAATAGTTTAATGTATGTGGAAAAAAAAGCACTCGAGTTCTTGTGAGTTGGTTGATTTAATGGCCTATATTCTGTCTGGCCTTAAAATGCTTTTGTCATTCATGAAAAGTAATATTTAATTACCACAATTCAAGATTACACATCCGATTCATAAAAAAAAATATGAGCAGCATTTTTTTTCATTATAATAAATTCTGTTCTAACTCACTTCATACTTACTAGATAGCTTCCTTGGTAGGGCTATGTCAAAGTATAATTTGTTTATGCAGTTTGATATCTTTAAATATTCTATCCTGAAGGATATACATGCTGTAGTATAACACTCTTGTACACTGTAAAGATTTGTCACTCAAATTGGTTTAATAAAACACTGACTAGTAGCCAGGCAGGAAGAATAGGCGGGGTGACCAAACTAAGAATTCTGGGAAGAGGAAGGGCAGAGTCAGGAGTTGCCAGCCAGATGCGGAGGAAGCAAGATGAGAATGTCGTATTGAAAAGATACCAAGCCACTTGTCTAAACATAGATAAGAATTATGGGTTAATTTAAGTGTAAGAGGTAGTTAGTAATAAGCCTGAGCTACTGGTCGAGCATTTATAATTAATATAATTCTCTATGTGGTAATTTGGGAACCAGCGGCCGAGTATTTGGGAGCAATGTTGGTGGCAATGTTTGGGGAGGTAATAGAACCTTTAAGGTTCAGCCTTGCTGGAAGAAGGACATCACTGAATGAGGGCTTTGAAAGTTTATAGCCTTACCCCACTTCTTGCCTTTTCTCTCTGCTTCCTGTGTGCAGTTAAGACATGATCTTTCAGATTCCTGTTCTGCTGCTCACTGCCATGCCTCCCCAGCCATTATGGACTCTTACTCTGGAACCAGAAACCCAAATACACTTTTTTCCCCCCAGTAAGCTGCTTTCGATCATGTTATTTTATTGCAGCAACAAAAAAGTAACTAATATAGAAGGAGGTATCAAGATTCTGTCGCTGTTCAGAAGCTAACTGTATTGGTTACTTTTTTTGTTGCTATGATAAAATACCTTAAGGTAACTTATAGAAGAAAGATTTTGTTTGGGCTTATGGTTTCAGAGGGTGGGAGATGGTGGGTGAGGTTCCTAACAGTGGGGAAATCATGGCAGCAGGAGGCAGGCATGGTGACAGGAGCAGGAAGCAGAGAGCTCACATTTCAACTGTAAGCACAAAGCAGGGAGCAAGGCTACATGCAGGCAAGGCTTTTGACTCTCAAAGCCCACTCCCAGTGACATGCTTCCTTAAGCAAATGCACAAGACCTAAACCTCCCAACATAGCGGGGGCCAAATATTCAAACACATGAGCCAACTGGGGACATTCTCATTCCAACTACCACACTGACCACATTGTTTTTTGGAGGAATGTAGAAGATGAGGGAACTTTGAACTAGAAAAGTGGTCAAATGCTGTAATAGAGTTTAACTGGCTATTCTAGTAGAAGCCTAGAAAACAGCAAAAGATCTGAGACCAATGCAAAAGTTAGAGGCCCGAGTCACAAGGCTTTAGAGGGAAACAAGGACTTCATTAGCAACTGGGCTAGAGGACATTTGTGTAATATTTTTAGCAAAGTATCTGTGGTTACATTCTAACTCTATCCTAAGAACTTAGTTAAGGCTAAATTAAAAAGTAATATGCTGCTTTCTTGGAGGAGAGTTTCTTGTGTGCTATTGTAGCTTTTCCATCATTATTTGGGCACCATTTCCCCTCTACTAAAGGAATATTTAGATAACCTTCTGCGCTGACAGCTACGCACAGCCAGAACCCCAGTTCAAGCTTCCCTGAAATTATCGTCATTAGCAGCATCGGGCCAAGTTCATCCCCAGAAGGAGGAAAGTACCTTATCAGAGACACCTCTGTACTCTCTAAGAACAGACTTAAGCGCCCAGACTACCCATTTGAGAAGGCCTGGCGGATGTGCCAATTAAACCTAACTTCCTCCTTTCCCAAATCTTACCCCTAGTTCCAGATCTCCCTTTAACTATCACCAGAGGCATCTAGCTGTACACAGGTTGCCTAGCGACTGAGCACACCTTCCCCCACCCTGCAGAAAAATGGCAGATAGCTTGGACAGATAGGAGCCACAGGAAAAAAGAAGGCAGTTTTATTTTCTCCCATTGACCTAGCAACTTATAGATTCTTAACATTTTCTACTAATCACGTTTAAGGTTATAGCTGAGCACATAAGATCCCTCTTCTTAGATATTACCTGAATTTAGCCTTTAGTTAATTCATTAGTCACTTCCCTTTTGGGTTGCAAATGACAATTAACAATTACTGCCCCTCTATGTGATTCTTATCACCCCTCCATTTGACCCTGGAAGCCTGACAATCACTGCCTGAGGAAACTCTTACCTGCCTTTATGCCCACACAAGAATTCAAGCCTGGTGACCTTGCTCGACCAGGGGACTGCTATGGCTTGGGTTTATAACTGGACTCCTGAGAGACTTAAGAGGACGGAGAGACAGAGAATGGAGAGGGACAAGGAGAATTTTGTCCAAAGAGAACATGTGGACGAGATGAAAGATGAGGAAGAGTCAGATGGGGAAATACTAGCTGGGTAAGAACAAGATGAAAAGGACCTAGATGAGGCAGAATTAAGATGAGAGAATTAAGATAGAACTTAGAGGGAACAGTAGATAAACACAGAGAGAAATCAGGAAGAAAGGAGCTAAACATGAGAGCAGAATAGAAGCTTGTAGAGGGAGGACTCACACAGAATAATAAAGTGTATGGACTAAGGAGTTTTGTGTACATAGATTCATTTCTTTTCATCAAAGATTAATTATCAGCTGGTTGTAGATTCTTCCCGAGGGGACTATCGAGGGGCTGGACCCCCATAGTCACCGATACATCCTGTCAACATGTGAAATTGGCAGTGCCAGCCACATATTACTGGCTTTGGAAGCATGAAAGATGCAAGAATGAAGGGGGGTCTTGGATTCTTCCTCCGCCATTTCAGAGGCACTGATGCCGGGACAAAGTGTGATAGGGCTGTAATCCCTGCAAGAAGGTCATGTGTGACATTGTGAAGGTGAAGCCTAGTTGTGTTACAGACACCAAGATACTGGAGATGCCAGAAGGACAGCTGCGTACAGAAAGTAGAATCCACACACGAGAGAGGTGTATGCGGCAGGCAGCAAAGCTGGAGGGGTGGCGCCATCTTTGAAACTGAAGACTCAGGTATAGGACATGGAGTTACAGGATTTGGTATATGCCCTGTTGAGTTGTCGTCTTGCTTTGGTCCAATATTTCCTCACTATTTTCTATTCTTCCCTTTCAGAATGGGGATGTACATTATGTGCCACTATATGTTAGAAGTATGTAATTTTTTTAAAATTTTACCAGAGGTTACAGTTAAGAAAATGCCTTGGGTTTGAGAAGAGATTATGGACTTCTGTATAGTGTTGACACTATTAAAGAATCTGGGGATTTTTGAAGTTGGACTTGATACATTTTGTATTATGAGATGTCCATGATATGGGGGTCAGATGTGGTTTGAATGAGAAATGTCGCATAGACATGTATTTGAACATTTGATCCCCAGTTGACAGTACTGTTTTGGAAGGTTATGGAATCTTTTTTTTTTTTTAAGATTTATTTATTGAGTATTATGTATACAGTGTTCTGCCTGCATGCCAGATCTCATTACGGATGGTTGTGAGCCACCATGTATTTGCTGGGAATTGAACTCAGGACCTCTGGAAGAGCAGCCAGTGCGCTTAACCGCCAAGCCATCTCTCCCGCCCGGTTATGGAATCTTAAAGAGATACAGCTTTGCTGGAGGAAGTACGCTACCAGGGCCAGGCTTTGAGGTTGCATAGTCTTGTTCCACTTCCTGCTTGCTCTCTATGCTTCCTGTGTGTGGTTGAATTGTGGTCTCTCAGCTTCCTGTTCCTTCTGCCATGCTTCCTCTATCATTATAGAATCTTCTTCTGGAACCATAAACCCAAATAAACTTTTCTATAAGTTGCTTTTGGTCATGGTAATTTATCATAGCAACAAAAAAAGTAATTGTGCTGATTAAGGCCTCAGACTCGAAGAAGCAAATTTTCTTTCATTCTTTCCTAATGCCCAATTCTAAGGGCTGGAACTTGAATTGATTCTAGCTTGGTCTGGGTGTCTACTCTGGTCTAATCAGCTGTGGCCCAATGTAAATGTCCATATGGTCTCAACATGGCTGCCCAGACTACTGCTTGGGTGATATGGCACAGCTAAAGGAGCTGTGTGAGCCCAAGAGGGCACAGGCATTAGGACATATGAGATACAACATATGGAAGCAGCATTCTGATGAAACCCTTATACATCCTTGCCTGGCTATCAAGTATCAAATTAGAAAATTTAAGTTAAGGTTATTCATTTCTTGTGGCTTTGGGGAAAGGATGTCATTTGGCCTATGGGGGGGGCAGTAGTCAAGACTGGATTCTTTTTCAAGGAACAGAAGACCATAAAACAGAGAGAAGTCTGTCCAGCACTGCTTTAAGAAGCTGACTGGTCACCTCTGAGCAGGGACTACCAATTTTTACCCTCAGATGATCAGACACATATTAAATACAGTATCTCTAATGCATAGATTTAAATTAGTATAAGTTAGAATGGCAAAATTATTTTCTCTGCCCTCAGAGAAATCATGGATAATGAACCATCTGCTTAGCTTGTGAATCCCATCACACTCCTTTAATTCTTCCCTTTTCCCTACTGCTCATCCACATGTGGATTCCTACTGACAGCACTGTTCAATCAGAACCCTCTACTACAGTAGTAACATTACATCTTCATTTAGATCTTAGTTCCTCTTTTCCAATTTTTTTGCAGTAGTCTTGGGTTTCTGTTTTTATAAACACCACAACTAAAAGTAATGCTGGGAGGAAGAGGCTTACTGCACCTCACAGGTTATCACCCATTATGGTGGGTACTATTGGGAGGTGTGGCCTTGTTGGAGTAGGTGTGGTCTTCTTGGAGGAAGTGTGTCACTGGGGGCGGACTTTGGGGTTTCAGAAGCACAAGCCAGGCCCAGTGTCACTATCTCTTCCTACTGCCTGCCAATCCAGATGTAGAACTTTCAGCTACCTCTCCAGCACCATGTCTGCCTGTGTGCCATCATGGTTCCCACTATGATGACAATGGATCAAACCTCTGAACTATAAGCCAGCCCCAATTAAATGTTTTCCTTTATAAGAGTTGCCGCAGTTATGATGTCTCTTCATAGCAATAGAAAACCTAACTGAGACACCCATCATGTAGAGAAGCCAGGGCAAGAACTCAAGGCAGGAAACTGAAGACAAGAAATGAAGTAGAGGCCATGGAGGAATGTCTGCTTACTGGCTTGTTCAGTCTGCCTCCTTTATACAATCCAGGACACCTGTCTAGGGGTGACACTACCCAGTGGGCTGAGTTCTTCCAAATCAAACTTTAATCATGAAAATGCTCCCATAGACTTGCCTACACGCCAAGTATACAAACTAACAAGTACACCCCTTAATCAATCTCTTTGCCTCCAAACCTGAAATGTACTTTGTATAAACTTCTATGACTATAATGATCATTTCTATTTTACAACCAAATTCTGCCTGCTTGTAAGCCTCTATTAGTTCCTCATGGCCTACAGCACAAGTCTCAAAGATGCCCAGACATGACTTCTTCTAAATACCCAGTCTTCATTCTTAGCTCCCTGAATCGGAATCTCTTGGAATAGAGCTTAGGAAATGATCTTTTGTAACCAGATCTACCCTTGATTCTGAGGTAATCAGCTCAACATCCATCTTTGACTCTTGCTCTAATTCTAATTTTATTCTGCTACAACCTTCTTAGAATACTTTCAGATTGTCCAGCATCGACACATCTGCCACTCCTCTCTATTCTCTGTTTGAGAAACTACTCATTCTTTAAAAATAAGTCAACTATCATCACTTTTGCAAAACTCTGAGACTGCCTGCCACTGGCATTTATTCACTCTCAGCTGTAGACTGAAGAGGCATTCTAATGCAGCTAGTGTGAGCACAGGCTCTGGGACTACTTAGCCAATATTTGAGACCAGGTTCTGCAAAATACTAACAAGAGTATACTTTCAGGATGTGGACAACTACACAATTCTTCTGTCCTCTTAGTTGTCTTTCAACTGCAAAACAGAAATAATAATAGTGTAACTATAAAATAACTCTAGAGATGAATGAGTTAACTCATACAAAGCATGATGGTTAATATGAATGGTCAACCGGATAGGTTATAGAACTGCCTAGGACATGAACCACTAGGCATGTTTGTGAGACAGTTTCTACATGGAGTTTAACTTAAGTGGGAAAACCCACTCTCACTACAGATGTAACCATTCCATGGACTAGGACTGAAAAATGAGAACAAAGGCTGAGCACCAGCATTCTCTTTCTCCTTTCTGGCTGCAGAGGCAATACGACCAGCTGCCTGAGGCCTTTCCAGCATAATAGAGGGGTACCCTAGACCATGAGCCAAGTTACACCCTTCCTTTAAGTTGCTTTTATCAAGTATTTTGCCACAGAAATAAGAAATATGGCTAACACCTTTTAAATGTTCGTGCTCCTTAGAATAATGAAACAATTCTACTATAATAGTCAATTTAAGAATTCCTCCTTTTAGTTATGGGACACCCCCGCCCCCACCAAGTAATATAAAAAGAACTTGTTCTTATATTCCTGTTTTTTAAAAGATTTATTTATTTATTTATTTATTTTGTATACAGTGTTCTGCCTTCATGTATGCCTGCATGCCATAAAAGAACACCAGACTTCATTAAAGATGGTTGTAAGCCATCATGTGGGTGGTGGGAATTGAACTCAGGACCTCTGGAAGAATAGCCAGTGTTCTTAACCTCTGAGCCATCTCTCCAGCCCCTCATTCCCCTCTTAGAAAATAATGAAGATGCTGGGACTCTGTCTTATTGGAACAGCACTTATCTAACATATGTGAAGCTCTGAGTTTTAGTACTAGCATTATGGGAGGAAAGATGACAGAGAAGGATGATGTGTTAACCTATTTAAGAGAAAAAAAAACATTTGTGTGTGAAGAAACTTTAGCTTTTTAAATTCATCAACTAAAGAGGCAGAAGCAACTTGAAAAGCATAGCTATTTATTTGACTAATTTCAATGTGAAAGAAGATAGTCCATGCCTTAGGATTTCTATTGCTGTGAAGAGATACCATGACCACGGCAACTCTTATAAAGAAAACATTTCATTGAGGTGGTGGGTTCAGAGGTTCAATCCATTATCATCATGATGAGGATCATGGCAGCATGCAGACAAACATGGTGGTGGAGGAATAGCTGAGAGTCCTACATCTTACAGGCAACAGGAAGTCGACTGAGACACTGGGCAGTATTCTGAGCATAGGAAACCTCAAAGCCCACCTCCACAGTGACGCACTTCCTCCCAACAAAGCCACACCCCTTAATAGTACCACTCCCTATGAGCTTATGGGGCCAATTACATTCAAACTACAATACCACAGTATCAAAATAAATGTGTTATATTTAAAAAAAAAACTATGTGTGTGTATGTATAACTAAAAAATAATTTAAGAATAAATCCCATAAAACAAAATGTCCATTTTGATAAAGCCACAATTTTAGCCAAAGATAAGTTTCAGATATACTGTGGGCTTTCAAAATAACTTTAAACAATATAGAAACATTTAACAAATTCTGCCCTTTTTTTAATCACTAAAGTAACATCTGAAATGACAAAGACAAAATAAGAAAAATTTGATGATCTTTACCAAAAGAAAAACAAACTGAGTTATGCAAGGCAGGAAGAGAACAAGGTGGAGAGGGGCAGGATAGAGCGCAGACGGAAAGGGCTTGCACAAATCCACTGGTTCAAATCCCAGCACCATGTGAACCAGGTGTAGAAACATATGCCTGTAGTCCATATGCTTGAGAAGTGCAGGAAGGAGGATCAGAAAGTTAAGTTCTAGTTTGCAAGATGGTTCAATGTACACCAAAGGCAGTTACCGCCAGGCCGGGTGGCCCTAGTCACTCCAACAAGGTGGGAGGAAAGGAGATCCATGCCTTTCTTTACAAGAGCAACCTCTGTACTCCAGCGAGTTCAGCAACACTACGCACATTTATACTGCCACAGGGAGCATATGGCTCCACTGCAGGTTATGAATATCACAGTGAAGATAAAAGCTGTCTTGCCCCCGCATCATCAGATTCCAAATCAGAGGTTTTTAACATAGGATACAGATGCTTAAAGGCTAATGGGTTTGTTGAAGGAAATTCATGAAGCCCCAGTACTCTGACATATGCATGTATATACATGTTTAAATTCTCCTAGACAATGTGCTCTCATTGTATTCTCAAGTGGACCCAGAAAGTATAAGCAACTACTGCTGTGGAGATAGAAAATTGTATCCCACTGAAGAGACTGCCATATACCAACTCAGCAGGCAATCAACATATACCTACATGGCATTTCTTTGCAATATAAAATAAACTGAACATAGCTGATAAGTTATACTTTGCTCATCTAAACTCCGGTCTCAAATGTTTTGAGTACTGACAATCTAGGGAGTCTGTTTGACAAAAAGTCCTTCTAAAATTTTTGTTTATAGAACTTGGGCTCCAGTAACTCCTGCAATACAATCCCTGTGCATAACTGAACCACAGAAAAATAACTCCTTAATTTGTGGTTAGAATAACCACTGCAGAACAGCCTACAGTGGGTGGCACAAAACTACCACAATTATAAAGTAACCAAGCAAATAATATACCATGTCTCTACGAGATAAAATGTTATAAATCCAAAACACACACTGCTATAAATAAAGTCTGCGGTCATCTGCTGAGATGCTCTGGGTACCACTGCAGTGACAAAGGGCACTCTTGGCATGTTTTCTAAGGGGATAACGACGGCTATTTGACAGTAGACTCGGTGGCACCACATGTATTGTTTGGGCTAAGAAATGAGGTAAACTGTACTGTAGACAGTTACTTTGGGAAAATGCAGCCTTTAATATAAACAAACAATGGATTTTCCTTCAGAACCACGCTAAGGAGAGGAGGGCAACAGACCAGCTCCCTAACAGGCTTGCCTGCAATCTGGGAAGCCACTGTACTCAGAGCTGTCCGTGTGTCCCCATGTCTATCTGCTGATGGCTATAGCAGATCACTCCCTCACAACTAAACTGCTAGATTCCAGAGTCGGAAAGATGGAAAGAGAACCAGACAATGGAGACCGAGAACCATAAACAGTGTGACAAGCAAGTTCACAAAGCAGCAATGAACTGAGCCTGGCCTCCCTGACCGTACTGTGCTTTTTACAGAAAAGCCTTTATTAGCAAACATGAAATGTAAAACTGAAGGCCTTCACTGTGACCGCTGCAAACAAGGCTGTACCTATCAGGCATTTCACCTCATCCCCTCCTGTTCCTTTTCCCTAAACCCCAAGTGCTTGACCTCCCCAAAGCTTCTGTAACCAAGATACAATTCACAAGCCAAAAACGTCACCTGCATGGATGGCTTTCAACACATTCACTAAAAATAGTTGTGCCTCAATCAATTTTGAACGTCCACATTACTACCCCAAAGCAGTACATGAAACTCAAATTCAGAATCTAGAAAAGAAAAATAACTAAATTGCTGTTTGTGTGTTTGTTTGATACAGGTCTCGCTGTGTAGCTGTGGCTGGCCTAGGACTCACTGTGAAGACCAAGCTGGCTTTGTCCTACCTGCCTCGGCTTCTGCCTTTCAGGTGCTGGAATTAAAGGTGTACACCACCATACCTGACCCAAATTACTATTTTGAAAGGGTTAGTAGGAGCCAGTGACATGGCTCTGAAGGTAAAGCTACCTGCCACCAGACACAACACCCTGAGTTGGATGCCCTCAGCCCAGATGGTGGAAAGAGAGAATGGACTCCTGAAAGCTGCACTCTGATCTCCACATTGCACACCCACAATAAATACATGTAAAAAAATTTAAAGGTATAGTATAATATTTCTTTTTTACCCAAATCACATCAAAATATTGCAGATGGACCGCAGATAAATACCAAATTTTAACCATAAAAAAATCATTTTTTTACCTAAATTACATATGAAACCTAAGTGTGTGTGAGTGTGTGTGTGTGTGTGTGTGTGTGTGTTGTGTGTGTGTGTGTGTGTGTGTGTGTGTGTGTGTGTGTGTGTATACTTTAAATGACGTTACACCACTTGGGCAGACAATGCTCCCCAACAAGAGCTACAGGCTAGCGTAAGTACCAAGTATAAGAATCCCCCTTTCAAGTTGATGGACAGAGGAGCTCAAGAGACTTCCCAAACAATATAGGCTATTGATGCTGCCCTTCGTTAGCCCCTAGAGGTTGAACAACCTCTAGGATGTTCCCATTAGTAAGTCCCATTGCTGAAGACATCACACACTTCAGACACAGGAAACCCTCTTCCTGAGGACTTGCTTTCATAGTACCAGAAGGTGCCAGGCAAGCGTCCAAGGGAGGGAAGCAGCCAATAACCTAACCATCTGTGACTCCTATGAACCACAATGACCAGCGTGGCATGATATCCCTAGGGTGCAATAGTGGCACTCATGTCTTGTAAGTGACCAACAGCTGTCTAAACAGAACTGAGGCCTGCTCAATGGGAGGGAAATCATGCCTGATCTTGGAAACTGAGCCGAGGCTAGTGAGGTCACGGATCTTAGAGGAGAAACGACTGTCTCTTTACTACACCATCGTAATTCCTAGTTGCATTTTAAATACTTATTTCTATATCCACAGATGAGTGTAGCTCTCACCTTGCATCAAAGAAACCTCTTTGCAACTAATGGAGACCATTACTGAAAACCACAATGTGTCAAAATGCTGAGAACACCTGATCATGTGTTGCTCAGCCCTAAGTAATATATCTACAACACAACTCCTACACCTCAGGCTCAGGGAACATTATGGAAGAGGAAGCAGAAAGACTGTAAGAGGCAGAGGACCAGGAAATCTGCTGTGAGATTGTACCTCCTCTAACTGACAGAGAAACTTCACTACAATACCTCCCCAATATGGCTGGCTGAACAAGACCCAAACAAGGATACCGTTAATCAATAAGCTAATATAGGAGGTGAAAATTAACCATAAGCCTTCTCCTAGACAAAGAACTACAGGTAACTAAGGAATGCCGAGAGTGTGGAAACTAGTCTTCCTCAGGGATGAACCTCCTAATTGGTTATCCAATACCAAATGATCAGCCCTGAAATTATATACATGCAAGTAAAACTAAACAGACTGGACAGGTTATATTTTATATTTATGCATTTATATGTTATATATGTTTGTAACAATAACAATAATGAGAAAGAGGATGAACCAGAGAAGATATAAGGTAGGGACATGGGAAGAGGTGAAGGGGAAGAAAAGGAAGGGGTAAATGAGGTAGATATATTTTAAATATTAAAAACTAAATATAATAATTAAATAATCTAAAAATAAGAAAAGGCAAATTTTTCTTATTTTTCTTTCTTAGAACCTATCATCAAAGGATGTTGCATAGTTTCAGCCATTAATATGGGAATAACTTTTTAGAATATAAAACTAATAGGTATTTAACAGGGCAAAGTAAACATATACTTTTAAGATAGAAAAACATCTCCAACCATTCAGTGATGATAATAAAGTGTATTGTGCATGTGGGCTCTTGGCAAGCAAGCTGAAGAACTCTGCAAGCATGCAGAAAACTGAATGCATACCGCAGGATGAGAAGACACCTCATCACTATTGACTGGTTTTCTTCTTATGCGGGAGACTGGGGCAAATCAATGCGAGCAACTAGTAAGAACAAGGAGATTAAAGGAGAACTCGACCAAGGATCACTAATTTCCACTCATGTTCCTGGAAAGGGGAGAATCTAAAATTTGGGGAACAGGAGCAAGTAGGTAAGTGTAAGTAGAAATACTTTACTTTTAAAGATCCTGCAGGTACTAAATCTGCAGATGCTGAAGTCCTGTTCACAATGGCACAGCATTAGCACACAACATACTCAGCCCTCCTCAACACTGTAAGTCACCTCTAGATGCCTTATCATTCCTAATGCCATGTCAACACCATGCAGATAATTTTATTGTTTGGGGTAAAGGCAAGAAAGCCTATTTTTGCATAGATACATATGTTCCCTCTGAAAATAGGACAGGCTAATATCCTTTCTAGTTCTGCCACTCCAAAGGCTTTATTCCAGACATATAACTGGATAAACATGGCAAGATTTATACAGAGAACTGTCACCCATGTTGTCTATAAAGACAGTGAAAACTGAAAATAATATCAAAATCCACTAGTTGGACACTAGTTAAATTACAGTGATGAAAGGCCACACAAGTCTAACAGTTTTATGACATAGGAACATGGCCCCAGTGGGAAACCTGGTTATAAAATAAAGTAGAAAAATATGACACCTTGTCCTAAAAATCTTTGTATGCATAGTATTTTTATTAAGTGATATTTGTTTTTGTTTAAGAAGATACACATTTTGGATGATGTTGTACATGAACTGAATTTGGATTCTGTGTCAGCTTGGGTCACTGTTTTAGTTAGAGTTTTATTGCTGTGAAGAGACACTACAACCATGGCAACTCTTATAAAGGAAAACATTTCATTGAGGTGGTGGCTTACGGTTCAATGGTTCAGTGGTTCAGTCCATTATCATCATGGTGGGTGGCAAGGCAGTGTGAGGCCAGACGTGGTGCTGGCTACATCTTGATCACAGGGCAATAGGAAGAAGACTGGGACACTGAGTGAAGCTTAAGCAAAAGAGACCTCAAAGCCTGTCCCCAGAGTGACACACTTCCTCCAATAAGGCCACACCTACTTCAACAAGGCCACACCTCCCAATAATGCCATTCCCTATGAGCTTATGGGGCCAATTACATTCAAACTACCACAGCTATTTTTGTTTAAAAAAAAAAATCCCTATTATGAAGTAAAAGGATGAACAAGTTTAAGATCTCAAGATCCCATAAAAAGAACACAACACTATACCCTAGTGGTATAAGCTATCAGCTAAACATATTATTTTAAAAAGGCAATACTATTAATAAACACATAAAACACATAAGCCTGAAAAATATCAGTAACCCTGAAGCCTAGTTATTCAACTTAGTCTTCAGGACATAATCTGATAAATCTTATCCTCAAAGATGTTCATAGCTTTGTCATTTTCAAGAGTGAAAAAGTAGAAATCAGCTGTCTAATGAACAAGAGAGTCGGGCTGGAGAGATGGCTCAGCCATTAAAGGATAGGCCACAACCAAAAATAAATGAGAGAGTCTAAAGAAATCAGATAATCCAAAGGGATGGTGGTATGCTATAAAATTAAGTGAGAAACTCAAGTGTTAAAATTACAAAAGAGTACAACTGAAACCATATACAAACAAGCCATCACCCATGTCTAGCTAGTAAATCTGGAAGAAAATAAACTAAAATGACTGGCAGGATTCTGGAGTTAAAATTCCCCACAGCTGCTTTACAAAGATACATTATTTTTACAAGTTGAAACAAAAATGAAAATTTGGTAACAGAAATACTGAAATAAGCATAATCTTATTTATTTATTTAATTTTTTTTTTCCAAGACAGGGTTTCTCTGTGTTTTGGTGCCTGTCCTGGATCTAGCTCTTTAGAACAGGCTGGCCTCGATCTCACAGAGATCTGCTTTGCTCTGCCTCCTGAGTGCTAGGACTAAAGGTGTCAACCACCACCACCCGGCTAGCATAATTTTATTAATTTGGTATGATCATTGAGGAATATTAGCTTTGATACTGTAGTGATCAACATACAGAAAACTAAATGAGGTTCTAAGTTAACATAAAAGGGACTGCCTGATGTCCCGTGACTGTGATCCCAGCACTTGGGAGGCTGAGGAAGAAGGAACCAAGTGCAAGGCTGCTCTGTGAGACCTCAACCAAAAACGAACAATGAAATGAGAGCCAACAGATTTAACTGAATTCTGTCAACAAAATGCTTTTATATAGGAAAAATAGTATATAAAGAAAAATATATAAAGTAAAATTTATTCATTTTCAATAAAGTATACAATTTTAATTAAAGAATATAGCTTTGGTATTTACAATAGGTGTATAAATATTTCTTATTTTCATTTTTTCTAATAAAAATCCAACTACATATATTTTGGTTAGTTACTTACCCAATTTAAAAAATGAACTTGAAATAGAGCCATACACACAGAAGGGAGACAGGTCTCACTGTAATGCAACTAGTCACAAAGAAATACAATACCTTGTGTGACTTACTGTTTTTAACTCTTTTGTAAAAGATGAATGTGCCCAAAAGGTGTTAGATTCTTTTAAAAAGTGATACTAAAGGTATGCTTGTTTCTACAACAACAATTTAACCAAGCAGTTTAAGTGTTTCAAAGAACTAGAAAGACAGGTATCTGCCTACCCAACAGATGCTCAGGGTGTGTGTGCATCAAGCTCAGCTTCAACATAAGCTTCCCCAGAAACACAGAGTATCGGATTTACAGAAACTGAATACATTCTCTATTTCTTACTATCTTGACCCCAGAAATGTTGATAATGTTGCTCAACTTAGAAAATTACCACATTTATCTTTTTCTTCTATAAAATACAATATAATTTACTTTAAACATATTTTTTAAAAAAGAAGAGGAAATTATGATTATATATCTGAAAATTAAGGAATTTGGATTACAGCCTTAATTTTACCCAGCCTCCCTTCACCCTCCACTCTCTGCAAAAAAAGAAAATCTAATTAATAAATAAATGTGCAATTTCCAAGAATTGTGATATTTTAATTTTTCCAGAAAATGAAATTAATGGATAACCACTCTTTAGGGAATAAACATAAAATAAACTCACTTAACATGATTGAAAACATTAGGCAGAAAGGGAGCCCAAATTGGAGATCTCCATCGGGTCCCTCCCCTTGGAGCTCTGGGAAGCTCCTGGAAAGGAGCAAGGAAGAACTGTAGGAGCTAGAGGGGTTGAGGACACCAGGAGAACATGGCCCACAGAATCAACTAAACAAGGTTCATAAGGGCTCACAGAGACTGAAGCTACAATCATGGAGCCTGCGCGGGTCTGTGCTAGGTTCTCTGCATACATGCTGTGGTTGTTAACTTGGGGATTTTGTGGTACTCCTAAAAGAGGGAGTGAGAGTGTCTCCGACTCTTTTGCCTGCTCTTGGGACCCTTTACCTCCTACTGCGTTGCTTCATCCAGTCCTGATTTGTTTGTTTGTTTATTTGTTTTTGTGGGACAGGGATTCTCTGTACAGCCCTGAATGTCTTGGAACTATGTAGACCAGGCTGGCCTGGAACTCACAAGATCCACCTGTTTCTGCCTCCGGAGTGCTGGAACTAAAGGCACGTGCCATCAACACCTGGCTGGTCTTTGTTTTTTGGTTGTGAATGTCTCTTCATTCTGCGGTTCCCTCAGCTATATAGAAGCTCTTTACTTCATGCATCTATTGTTATTTCTTGCTGTTATTTCCTAGATTACTGGAGTCCTATTCAGAAAGTCTTTACTATGCTTATGTTTTCAACTGTTTTCCTCTACCAGTTTCACATCTTATATTAAAGTCTTTGAACCACATAATAGAAATTTTGGTGCCGAGCCAACACAGTAAAAATGCTGAATTCCAATATATATACATTTACAGAAATATATTTTAGAAACCAATTCACCTTAAGTTATATATTCCACATTGAAAAATGCATAGTTTCTCCATTTTTTTACCATAATTGTTTATACCATCATTTTCTTAAGAACACACACTATATAAAACTGCTTTCAAGGAAAATATCTTAAGGAAAAATTTGTTTGCTTGATAAATTCAAAAGACTGAAGCAATATCATAAAATCCACATGAACATTATAATATGCTCAATCAGTACAAATTAAGGATCTAATTATACCTGTTTAATACTCAATTTGCATTTTAAAAGGGAACACAAAGTATTCTATTTTAGGTCTAAAAATAAGGGTCTGAATTAAAACTTTAAAAGAAAACTAACCATAGTATATTCATGGATGCCACTCCACTCCTAAAAATTAGAACATGCTAAGAACAAAGTATATTTTCAAGTATTGGACTAAGCAGAACCTGAATGATTTATCTTACCAAGATAAATGAAAAAGGTATGTATAAACAGAGCTATAAATTTATGTCATTTATACACATATCAAGTGTTTTCTAATTATTAAAATGCAGTGATTTCTAAAGTAGGGGAGCATCCAAACAACTCTGTTGGAACAGCTCTGCTTCTTCTTCTTGTTGGGTTTAGGGTGTTGCTGGAGAGCACAGCAGTGTCTACCACTGAGTTATTTCCCCACCATCTTTGAGGAGAAAGTATATGCAAAGAGATGAGAAAGGCAAATGTCAGGAAGAACATGGAGTGAAGGGCATACCTGTCAACATCTGTGGTATCCACAGGAAACATTCATGTACCCCATGGTCCAGATTGCCATGCTCATCTCCCTTGCATATGCTCAAACCAATCTCTGTTAGCAAGCCTTCCATCCCTGTGACAGGCCCCTGACACAGTCAACTCAGAAAGAAAGACATACTTATACTCTGACTCATAGCTTTAGAAGCTTCCATCCATGGTGGCTTTTGAGTCTTCAGTGTGTCAATATTATCATGAAGGATAGGCTCAGTGACAGAAGCCAGGAAACAAAAGGAAAAGAGGTCAGCCTCCCTCCACCCATTTCAAGGACATGCCTCCATTGACCTCAGTTCCTATCGCTAGGCCCTGCCTCCTAAAGGTCTGACCAGCTCCCAAGAACCTACAGACTGGACTTTTGTGGGAAGTAAAGACCCACAACTTAAGACTCCTACATCTCTGCCATCCATACAATTTTTATAAAGCGCTTCCTAGAGGAATTAGAATACATAGGCAACAGCATCTCGGCACTGTGTCTGTGCCACATCCTGTGAGAGAACTGTCCTGAAGAAGTGCTAGCAAATTCAGGTTCAGGCATCCCATTGAGGCGGAGCAGCTGCACTTCCGAGTGTGAAGTACAGGACAAAAACAGATAAAGAAAAGTGGATGACCAAGAAAATGAAAGGACGTGATGATTTCAAAGACGAGAAAAGCCAGCAGGATTAAATGATGTAAAGCACTTGAGTAACACTGCTGGCGGATGACCAGAGGCCACGGTTAACGCATTCAGGACATAATGGTGAGGGCAAAGCTGTGCTGGGAGATGAGCAGAGA
Organism: Peromyscus eremicus; assembly: GCF_949786415.1. Lineage (NCBI taxonomy): Eukaryota > Metazoa > Chordata > Mammalia > Rodentia > Cricetidae > Peromyscus > Peromyscus eremicus. The sequence goes on along the minus strand of NC_081417.1, from coordinate 28,373,440 downwards.
TTCAGAGAACAGGCAGTTTGGGGGGCAGAAAAGAGTGGAAAAATATTTTAGGGGGAAAATATAAAAAAAAAAAATCAGAAGCATTGTATCAAAGAAAAGACAATGGAGAAATTTTATGGTAGTGGATAGGGAATCCATAGAGTATTGGGTGGAATCATAAGAAATATCAGATATTTGATTATTTTTAAGATATAAAACAGTAATTTCATGTGGTTCATATAACATAAGAACTTGATTTCAAGGAAGAAGGAGACTGGTTATCTGCTAAAGAGGTAGAAAAAAAGGAATAAAATTTCTCAAGAGTAAACAAGGTAACAAAGAATACTAGAAATGAATGAAGAAAAAAATTTTTGTTTTTGTTTTTTGAGATGGGGTTTTCTCTAGGTAGCACTGACTGTCATGGAACTCACTTTGTAGACCACCCTAGCCTCGAACTCACCGAGTGCTGGGATTAAAGGCGTGCGCCATCATGCTCAGCAAAGGAAGTTTTAAAAGTACTTTATAGTCGGGCGGTGGTGGCGCACGCCTTTAATCCCAGCACTCGGGAGGCAGAGCTGCTGTGGGATGGTCTGTATGTCAAGTGTGTTGCTGATTGGTCAGTAAATAAATCACTGATTGGCCATTGGCTAGGCAGGAAGTATAGGCGGGACAAGGAAAAGAATTCTGGGAAGTGGAAGGCTGAGTGAGGGAGACACAGCCAGCCGCCATCAGGACAAGGAAGATGTAAGGTACCAGTAAGCCATGAGCCATATGGCAAAGTAAAGATTAATAGAAATGGGCTAAATATAAGAGTAAGAGCTAGACAATAACAGGCCTGAGCTAATGGCCAAACAGTTTAAATAATGTAAGAGTCTGTGTGTTTATTTTATAAGTGGGCTCTGAGACTGGCAGGACTTGGTGGTGGGAGCTGGAGAGAAATTCTCCAGCTACAAATGGCGTCCAACGTGGTGGCAAGAGTTTCCACCTAAAAACTTAGAAAAAAGATTCTAAAACGGACCTAAAACAGCTTCCTAATTGTCTCTCTCAAATAAGTGGCAGCTGCCGGTTTGAGCTACTGGCGGGTTCCTAGTGTGCGCTCTCGACCTGCAGTATGGCGGGAATCAGGCCTCTGCAAGTAGCACATTAAACTGTGTGGTGAATTTAGCCTTTGCTAGTACAAAACAAAAAAAGAGGTTTCTGGGCTACACGCTACTTTGGTAAAAGTGTAGACCCACTATTTCTGAGAGTTATGGCTCCCAGAGCTGGCGGAAAGCGGACCGCCGCCATGTTGGGAAGCTGAAGTGGGCGGAGCCAGCAGCCACTGCGCCGATTCAGGCTTAGAAGGCTACAGTTTAAAAGTAATAGGCTCAAGCTAATATAAAAAAATAAGCCACGTAAAGATGACTACCACACAGAGAATCTGGATTATGTTCTCTTTGATATTCGTAACTGAAGAAAAACATTTGATTACAAAAGCTGTTGAGTTATGCCAAAATGTGTATTTTAAAGGTACCTTGACTTCAAAATTTGGATGTAAGGATATGTTGCTTTGGAAAGGAGGCTCTGATTTTGTTTCCACAGAAAGCCAGAGACTATGGATTTGTTCCAGATTAAGATACATCAGGTTTGACCAGCCAAGACCCCCTGAAGGTCTCCAATGACACCATGGCCCAGATGATCCAACATCCAGAATGGTTTGAAGGCATCTGGCTCAGACGATACAGCCTCATGGACTATTCCATAATTCTAAAATTTTCTTTGTTTCCCCATAAGATACAGCGCCCCCCTCCAGCAGGAAGTAGTAAGAGAAGCTACGCCCAAATTCCCAAATATACCAAGCTGGCTTTAGAGATGGAATTGGCTCACTCCCCCTCTAAACCCAGACATATTGCTCAAAAAAAAAAAAAATGGTTAAGAGATTCTTGTGTCCCAAATCAGAAGAGCCCTCTGGTGTGGGACAGAGAAAAACCAATATTTTTATTTAAAGCAGGTTGATTATAAATACAATCTCTTTCTAAAGAAAAAAAAGGGGATAGTTTAGATATGATAGGATGAAAGGGTAGATTAATGAACCTACTTTTAAAGAGTAACAACTTGTTTAAAATGTTTTACATTGCTATAGATTTTAGTTTATTGATACAAATTTAAACTTAATTTTGTTATACTGTATATATATTTCTATTCTTGTTTGAGGTATTATGTTTATGTAACTCATTTAAAATTGTAATGGATAATTAAAAAATAGATTAATAGTTAGTCATCGATGATAATATTTGTAGCCATGTTAGTTAAGTCTTCTAGGTATACATAGATATATTTCAGATAGATAGGTAGTCTTCAAACACTTCAAAGACCTACAGAATATGGCATTTAAAATGTTTTAAAAGTTTAGACTTTTTGGACAGTGAGACATGTCTGCTCCTGACAGCACCGATTTACTTCAGAGAGGAGGATGGGCATCGAAGACACTCCATACGGAGTTTATCTTCACCTTGACAAAAATAGCCATTTGGGCAAGAAACTGTTCTTGCCTGGACTGCCTGATCAACTGGACATGCAGGACCCATACAAAGGTGACCACTGAACTTTGCTTGACAAAATGGTCCTTCAGGTTCCTGCTTTGCAGAGAAAACTGCCAGACATTCTACAGGACACAGAGAAAAGTGAATAAGAGACTCTAGGCCTGTGGGCTGAAGACAGATGCCCCAACTTTACAAGAGAACTTTGAATGACTGTCCAGGCTGCCAGCTGTCTCTGTCTACCCTACAAGACTCCTAAAAGTTGCTTATATCCTTCTCCATTTCTCAAGTAGTAGTATATCCTTCTGAGGTCTTTGATGTGGTTAAAGACTAGATACTTACAATTTTCCTTAGTTATAATAAAAGATAAGTTAGATATAAAACCTTAAACTTACAAATAGGAGATAGATAGGATCTCTTCTTTAATATTGTAACTGTAATTCTTGCTTGATAATTTTTTGTTATATGTAATTTTACTATGTTAAAGTTAAAACCTTCCTTTTTAAGAAAAGAAAAGGGGAAGTGCTGTGGGATGGTCTGTATGTCAAGTGTGTTGCTGATTGGTCAGTAAATAAATCACTGATTGGCCATTGGCTAGGCAGGAAGTATAGGCGGGACAAGGAAAAGAATTCTGGGAAGTGGAAGGCTGAGTGAGGGAGACACAGCCAGCCGCCATCAGGACAAGGAAGATGTAAGGTACCAGTAAGCCATGAGCCATATGGCAAAGTAAAGATTAATAGAAATGGGCTAAATATAAGAGTAAGAGCTAGACAATAACAGGCCTGAGCTAATGGCCAAACAGTTTAAATAATGTAAGAGTCTGTGTGTTTATTTTATAAGTGGGCTCTGAGACTGGCAGGACTTGGTGGTGGGAGCTGGAGAGAAATTCTCCAGCTACACAGAGCCAGGCGGATCTCTGTGAGTTTGAGGCCAGCCTGGGCTACCAAGTGAGTTCCAGGACAGCTAGGACCACACAGAGAACCCTGTCTCGAAGGAAAAAAAAAAAAATCTGTAATAAAAGTACTTTATTGTGTGTGTGCATGCAGGCATGCATCCATATTGAGACACACTTTCAGGAGTTGGTCTTCTCCTTCTACTGTGAGTTCTAGGGACACAATTCAGGCCATTTACCCACAGAAGCCATTGCACCAGCATACGGGGGCTGTAGGAGCTCTAGCTGAAGCTAGGGAGTGAAATCTGCAGTGAATACAGCTGGCAGCACCACCCCTGTTCCATGACAGTGCTGATGTGGTTTTTACGCTCAGAAATACAGCAGCTCTGCCTCAATGGGATGTCCAAACCTGAATGTGGCAGGGCTTCTTCAGGGCAGTCCCTCCCACAGAATGTGTCACAGACACAAGTCTCAGACGCTAATGCCTTTGAACTCTGATGTTTTCCTTAAAAATGAAGATTTTATTTTACTTTAAAAGTATGTACATACATGTATGTCTGTGTGGGTATGTACATCTGAGTGTAGGTGCCCAGGGAACCCAGAAGAGGGCATCAAGATCCCCTGGAGCTGGAGTGGGGGTGGGGGTGGAAGTGGGGTTTAGCCACCTGGTGTGGGTGCTGGCAACCAAAGTCAGTTCCTTTGTAAAAATAGTACATGCTCGCAATCGGTGAGTCATCTCTCAGACCCTATATTCTGATTTCTTGTTTTCCTGGTAAAGGCAGTAGATAAACAGATTTACAGAATTTCGGATTCCAGGTCTACAGCCCGGTTTCTCTTGTTCCAACCCTATGCACCAGTTGCCTATAGAATAACCACAATATGGTTGTATCCAAGTAAGCTCTGTACCCTGCCCTGGAAATGGGTCTCATACCCACCTGCCCTTCCACTTTTCTAATCAACTGAGATGGAAACCTTAAGCATCAGTTTCCATTCTTACTGGAACAATCTCCAACAGCTTTCCTATCAATCCTCACTTTAATCTCGCTCCAATTTGGCTCTCTGAACTAGTCTTTCTGTATCCACTCAGGCTCACACATCACCAGAGCCAGCATCTAACAATGCCATCCTCAAACACCACTCTTGTGCCTCCCCATAGTCATAACCTCTCAGATTGAATCTGGAATTCCCTAACTGATTCTTGCTTACCCCAAAGCAAGTATTTCGCTACTTACCAAACTTCAGCCGTGCCATGAGATCTTGACCAGTAATGTGGCCTTAAAATACATGCATAGAAAATGGAAAAGAATAGATGGACAGAGGAAAGAGAACAGAGACAAAGAGAATGATGAGGAAGAAGCCTTTGTAGCTTTCCAGGTAAGACACAGAAGAAAAGTCCAAGGTGGAAAGTCCAAAGGTCTTATTAAATAAGAAACACAGAGCCAAATTCAGAGTTAAAAGCCCAAGAGGTCAGAGCAGTAGCTAAGAGCTGAGACTAAAACTGCCTTCTTACCATCCACTGCCATCCTTCTCCTGAGAAAGAGACCTACTTCCTGTGTGTTTGTCTTTTTATTGACTTTCTGTTCTGCCTTCTCTTTGGTTATAAACCCAACCACATGACTTCCTCGTCACTGCCTGTCTATACAGACCTCTAGGTCTCTATGGTTGGTATTGAGATTTAAAGGCGTGTGTCTCCAAGCTGGCTATGTCCTTGAACACAGACTCTGCCTGTCATGTGATCGGGATTAAAGGTGTGTGCCACCACTGCCCGGCTTCTGCTATGGCTTGCTATTAGCTCTGACCCCCAGGCAACTTTATTAACATACAAATAAAATCACATTTCAGCACAAATAAAATATCATCATATTTCCCCCTTTCTATTTTTATAAAAAGAAAAAGGAAAAAAGTTATAACTAATATAAGAAAAACTATATACAAAAAGTACAATAACTATATACAATATATACAAGCAATAAATACCTAAACAATGTCTAGTCCATTTGCATTTGACATATTCAGAGAAAATAATTCCATTATCTATCCTACTTTGGTAAGTCCAAAATGTACCTGATTCACTTTCTATCCTAACTTATATTACTAACAGAACTATCTTATAATGTCTTTCAAATTTATACACTTACTCTTTAGTGAGTTTCTTTTCTAAAAATCTTAACAAAGAAAACTATAACTATCTAATCTTTAACTCTTCTTCCTAAAGAAGAAAAGGGGATAGTTTAGATATGATAGTATGAATGGGTAGATTAATGAACCTACTTTTAAAGAGTAACAACTTGTTTAGAAGTGTTTTACATTGCTATGGATTTTAGTTTATTGATACAAATTTAAAGTTAATTTTGTTATATTTTATATATATTTCTACTCTCATTTGAGGTATTATGTTTATGTAACTCATTTAGATTGTAATGGATAATTAAGAAATACAGATTAATAATTAGTCTTCTATGATAGTCAAACTTGTAGCATGTTAGTTAAGTTTTCTAGGTATACATAGATATATTTCAGATAGACAGGTAATCTTCAAAGACCTACAGAATATGGCATTTAAAATGTTTTTAAAATTTAGACTTTCTGGACAGTGAGACAGGTCTGCTCCTGGCAGCACCGATTTACTTCAGAGAGGAGGATGGACATCTAAGGCACTCCATATGGAGTTTATCTTCACCTTGGCAAAAATAGCCATTTGGGCAAGAAACTGTTCTTGCTTGGACTACTTGAAAAAAATGTACCAACTGAACATTCAGGACCCTTTGGAAAGTGACCACTGAACTTTGCTTGGCAAAATGGTCCTTCAGGTTCCTGCTTCACAGAGGAAACTGCCAGATATTCTATAGGACATAGAGAAAAGTGACTAAGAGACTCTAGGCCTGTGGGCTGAAGACAGATGCCCCAACTTTACAAAAGAACTTTGGATGACTGTCCAGGCTGCCAGCTGTCTCTGTCTACTCTCGCAAGACTCCCAAAAGTTGCTTGAGTCCTTCTTTTGTTTCTCAGGTAATATTATATCCTTCTGAGGTCTTTGATGTAGTTGAAGACTAGATAGTTATAATTTCCTTAGTTATGATAAAAGATAAGTTAGATATAAAACCTTAGACTCACAAATATAGGCTAGATAAGATATCTTCTTTAATTCTGCCAAATACAAATAGACTAGATATTGTAACTGTAATTCTTGCTTGATCATTGTTTTGTTATATGTAATTTTACTATGTGAAAGTTAAAACCTTCCTTTAAAAAAAAAAAAGAAAAGGGGAAGTGCTGTGGATATTGCTCTGTATAAATAAAATGCTGATTGGCCAGTAGCCAGGCAGGAAGTATAGGCGGGACAAGCAGAGAAGAGAATTCTGGAAACAGGAAGGCTGAGTCAGGAGACGCTGCCAGCCACCACCATGAGTACCAACATGTAAGATACTGGTAAGCCACAAACCATGTGGCAAGGTATAGATTTATAGAAATGGGTTAATTTAAGATACAAGAACAGCTAGCTAGAAGCCTGAGTCATTAGGCCAAACAGTTTAAATTATATAAGCGTCTGTGTATTTATTTTATAAGTGGGCTGCCGGGGCTTGGCGGGACCCAGAGAGAAGCTCTCCAGCTACAGGTAGACAAAGAGGAGGGACAGATTTAAGCACCAGCTAAGAGGGCAGGGCAGGGGAGGAGCTCAGTGGTAGACACTGCTGTCTAGCACATGCAAGGCCCTGGATTTGATACCCCAAACAGCCACGAGTAAAGAAAGGAAGGGCTGGTGAGAGACAAGAAAGAGGAAAAAGAAACAGCAACAAGGCTGACAGAAACTTGCAGATGGACTGGATTTAAGAGTTTAGAAGAAGAGTTGCAATGAAGAGACCAACTCCCAGCTCTCAGTAACTCGATTACTCAAAGCAAAAACTACAGCCTGACAATTAGTCTGAAATCAGCCAGGCTCTCGTATAAGAAGAAGTAAATATTTAGAGAACTGAGCACCAGCAGCCTGAAAAAGAGCTTTTGCCATCATGACAGGGTAAAAGGGGGTCAGGCAGAAAGAAAGAGACGTAGAAACCTGAGCTGACAGGACCTGACACACCCCATGGATGCTTCCCAATTATCCCCAAATGACATCAGTCTACTTAGAATATGCATAAGTAAGGGGACAAAGGTCTGGATGCCTAGAATCATACCAACTAGAAAAAAATGAAAGGTATCTTATAAATATATTAACAATTTAGGGTTAAAAAGTGACTAATACTACTAATACTAATACTACTAATATTGGTGATAAAAACCACATCAACATTAAAAATATGGCAAAGGATGCCAGGCAGTGGTGATGCACGCCTTTAATCCCAGCATTTGGGAGGCAGAGGCAGGTGAATCTCTGATTTTGAGGCCAGCTTGGTCTACAGAGTGAGTTCCAGAACAGCCAGGGTTACACAGAGAAACCCTGTCTCGAATCCTGTTGGGAGGCCTTGCTGACTGGTCAGAGGTTGCAGTCTATCATGGCAGCTCTTTCCAAAGCTCGGGGACATGAGACTCCCTCCCTCCCCAGTGAAACTTCCTGCTCTCTGCCTGCCCTTATCTGGAGAATGTCCCTCAGTTGAGAGGACTGACCTTATCTGAAAGCTGTCTCTAAGCCAGATGCCTGATTTATGTTCAGCATGACCCTTGGCACAGATCCCTGCTAGAAGCCTCACCTGCCACACATATGGTAACTAAGACTTGTACTAGGAGTCTTATGATAGGACCATGCCATTTATTCAAATTAGATTTGTCCCCAGACTTCCCAATCCTATATATTCCCTATACTCTGGAATAAAGTTGAGCAGATTCACCAAAGCTGTTTCCGTGTACCCACAGCTGTCCAAACCCTGTTCCCACTTCTGCTCCCTCCACCCTCATGGAACAATGCTGCCAACAATCCTGTAGAAGCCGAGTCACAGAATCCTTGCCCCACAAGGAAAATATAGAAAAGGTAGAAAAACATTTTCCTTTTCTTAACTCTTTTTCTACCACACAGTTCATTGGTTTTATGAAGAGTTATTTATAACGGGGCAGGGGAGATGGCTTAGCCAGCCAAGGCCACTGTACAAGCACAAGCACCTGAACTTGGATTCCTAGAACCATCTAAAAAGCCAGCCATGACAACATGCACTCTCAGCTTAGCACTAGAGGGAGGGGGAGGGTGAAGACAGGTAGCTCCTAAAGCCCACTGGCCACTAACCTAGCCAAATTGATGGGCTTCAAGTTCAGCAGGGGACCCAGGCTCAGAAGGACACTTGTGGTCAGTGATCAAGGGAAGACACCAGTGTCTGGCAAGTACTACATGTACACATGTACATTTACCCATGTGCACATGAGCACACACTTACACTTACAAATTAGAAACAACACACAGAGAAATTTTAAAAGCAGTTGTAAGATTTTTTAGAATAGAAGTTGAGCTTTGTTCATAAAACATATGTACATAAACCTTGCACACCTCCTCATCTAGGAGACAGGCCAATCCATACTCCCACCCCCATGAAGCAGGTCTAGTGACTGACTTCTTACAGAGTAGGGTGTGATCGAAAATGCATGCTCCAGGATACCTTTACCATGCTTCCCCTGGCTCACTTTCTTAGATTACTCATGAAAGCACTCACTCAATCCAGATGGAGAGATCCATGTGGAAGGAATTGAGGCCTCCTGCCAACAACCAGCATGTTAATGCTATGGTCTGGATCTGGAATGTTCTCCAAAGATTCAGTGTTCATGGTTTGGTCACCAGCCCATGGCACAACTGGTAGTCCTCCACTCCCAACCAAGCCTTACGATGACTACTTACCAGGCAAATACCTCACATGAACTTCCTAAGAGACCCTGAGCCAGAATCATTGATTCCTGGACCATATCAATTACATCAATTACTATTCTAAGTTACTAAGTTTTGGGATAACTTGTTACACACTGTAATGGTTGGCTTTGTGTGTCAACTTGACACAAGCTGGAGTCATCAGAGAGGAAGGAGCCTCAGTTGAGGAAATGCCTTCATGAGATCCAGCTGTAAGGCATTTTCTCATTTAGTGATCATGGGGGAGGGCCCAGCCCATGGTGGGTGGTGCCATCCCTGGGCTGGTGGTCCTGGGTTCTATAAGAAAGAAGGCTGAGCAAGCCATGTGAAGCAAGCTAATAAGCATTATCCCTCCATAGTCTCTGTTATCAGCTCTCATCTCCAGGTTCCAGCCCTGCTTAAGTTTCTGTTCTGACTTCCTCCAATGAAGGACTATGATTTGGAAGTCAAATAAACCTTTCCCTCCCCATCTTGCTTTTTGGTCATGGGGTTTCATCGGAGCAATAGAGACCCTAACAAAGACACACTCAAATCAATACCAACAATCAATCACACTATGTGCATTCTTGATTCTCTGCCATACTTCATGCCACTTACTCAGAAGTGTCCTTTCATTACTTAATTCCTAACAACTTCTCCATCTTTTAGATTCTAAAGTTCCATCTTTTAGAAAAGATATTTTTTCTGCTTATGAAACCATCTTAGCTCTTTCTCTAAACACCTCATTCACTTGGGCATTTGCTCATACATTTTTCTGCATTTTTATGTTCTACAGATCTTTCAAACTGTATTCAGCATACTGTAGTGAAGGTATGCAAAAGATTTGCTGCAGAAAAATCAAATTACACATGCACACATGCATGCATGAACACACAATTGTACTGGAAGTGAATCTGAACAGCATGAAGTAGCAAAGCTGGATGTGAAGGACATAAAGGAGCTATGTATGCTATCTCAGGTATGCTCATCAGTGCCAAAGCATTGGGGTAAGTTACTTAAAATGCCAGCCTTCGTTTCTTCAGTGTTTTTAAACAAGTGTCCTAACAGTATTAGTATCAGAGTAATAAAAAGGCTTAAGAAAATAATGTATGCAATTTTATTCATGAGGTGTTTTGCATAGAGAGAATGTTCAACAAATGTGTGTAGACGAATTTCTAAATGGTCTTATTAAATAAAAAGCATGGAGCCAAATATAGGGGTGAAAGCCTTAGAGAGATCAGGGAAATAGGAAAACCACCAGCCAACCTTACCTCACCAACTCGGCAGCTTCCAAATTCAAGTTACTTCCTTTCTACCCACGTCTATATGCCTTGCTGTTCTGCCATCTGATTTGCTCTCTGTCTAGCTACATCACTTCCTCTTCCTGGCCAGCTCTGTCACTTCATGTCTGTACAGACCTCCAGAACTCTACGGTTGGTATGGGGATTAAAGGCGTGTGTCACCACACTTGGCTCTGTTCCCTAGTGTGGCATTGAACACACAGAGATCCTGCCTATTAAGTGATAGGATTAAGGGCATGTGCTACCACTACCTGACTTCTTTGTTTACTTACAATGGCCTGCTATTTCCTCTGATCTCCAGGCAAACTTTATTTATTAAAGCACAAATAAAATATCACTACATTTCAAGACAAATAAAATATCACCACAAATGTGAAATATTGTTTATGTTACAATAACCACAAATTACAAAATATGTGTTGAAATACTAGTCTCTAAGTCTCTAGATGTTACCAAGTAGTAATGAATTAATGAAAAATTATACAGGCTAAAACTGAACCCAGATCTTCCATTAAAACAACTTCTAATATTTGGAAGTTTCACTTTTGACCTAAGTGTTAGGTGTGAAGCCTTGACTGTTTCTCTTCAGGTTCTATGTCAAAGCTTTTGTGGGAACACTTAAAAAGGCTGCACTCCTTGAGAAGCAGCCACATCAAGCCATGGCCAGGTCACCTGTGACCTCTGCAGTCCTGCAAGGGCAAAAACAACTCACTGGACATTTCTCTGCCCTCTGGAGTTGTACACAGGTGGTAATACAAAGCAATCAGTTCTGAGACCAACAGAACAAGAATCTGTAACAATCAAGCCAACAGCAAACTCCAAAAGCAGTTTCTATGACATGCATGCAACTAGGGAAAACTGAACCTCCTAATACTATGCCCAGGCTACACCATATCTTTCCACAACCTGGACATTTCTAGAAGAGATCAATAATTGACAATCTGACCACATGTGAACATATAATTCATATAACTACTGTCTTTTATTTAAAAGTTAAAGATAACACACCCCTTTACTTGTAAATTGTCGTAGATGTATTAAAGAGGAGCTAGCTCACAGGGGGAGTCTAAATCACCAATCTAGGCAAAAATAGACACACTTTTAAGGTGTGTTCTTTCTCTTCTGAAATAAGAGACTCAATTCAAAGTTTTATTTTCTCTTTGCAAATAATACACCTTGAAAACCTGAGTTTTTGAAACATTCACTATATATTCCACTCTCTATTTGACCCTATATATTTCATAACCTGAAATAGAAACAAAGACTGGGAAATTAGCTTGTTTATTCCACCCCAGTGTCAAACAAAAGTACAAATAACATTCAGGGCACGTGCAAGTTACCTTGGAGCTGCCAATCATGCTTGTTTTGAAACTCTTCGATTTTCAGAGCTGTCAATCACATGTGTTGTGATAGAGATGCCAGAGTAAAGATAATGCATTAAGAGACACAACCCTCATTTACACATTAATAAATAAAAGGACTTTTTACTTATACAACTGAGCTGAATGATTTTACAGAAATGCTTGCAATTCCTGGAAAATGAAAATATAACAATGAAATGAAAAGGTTCGAGAATTTGACAAATCAATAAGCATTGATGAACCGTGGGGATTCTGTATTTTGGTAAAGGTAGAAGCACTCCTTGCCTGGCAACTAACCAGAAGTTGAATGCCCAAGAATGAGAATGAGAGAATCAAACTGGTCTTAATATGAGCAAGCAGGCAAAAATGTTAAAATAGCAGCCTTCTGTTCTACCTCCCCAGGACAACTCAACTCACTACCTACCTTGCAAGTCACATCTAAAACAGAATACTGTTCAAATCCCACCTCCTGCCTCCTGTATCAAGACCAGGCTCGTCTCTCTACTTTGCTGTGGGCCTTCTGCTTTCCTCACCTCAGACTTTATTCACACTGCCATCATTTCTTTCTAAGAGTTTCCTCAATGACCTAACTGTAGCATTTTTCTTTCAGTCAACACTCCACACCTCTTCCAGAAAGACCTCACTAAAACACAAAAGTGGGCCGGGCGGTGGTGGCGCACGCCTTTAATCCCAGCACTCGGGAGGCAGAGCCAGGTGGATCTCTGTGAGTTCGAGGCCAACCTGGGCTACCAAGTGAGTCCCAGGAAAGGCGCAAAGCTACACAGAGAAACCCTGTCTCGAAAAACCAAAAAAAAAAAAAAAAAAACAAAAAAAAAACACAAAAGTGATCCATGTTACCTGTTAAAATATTTCAACGGCTATTTGTCCCCTACCAAATGAAGCCATACCTTTTAGAGCAGCATGTATATTACTGAGAACCTGTATTCTGCCCACCTTTCCTATCACTTCTCCCTTAACTCAGGTTAACTAAACCACCTAGGTTCCCAGGAGACATGGGCTCTCTCATCTGCCAACCAACTCTCCTGCTCTCACTCATACTTCCCGACTCTTTTCAGTAGCCCCTCTGCCACAGCCTCCCCGATGCAAGCAGTGGGGACACTGATGCCTCGTCTCCATTCCTGAAGATCATAGTCAAAAGAATGACCATGGCGTTATTTGTGTGGGTTTATTCTCTGTACTGTGGACTGAATCAACTCTCAGGATGCAGAGGTTATCTTTAATCTGTGTATCATTAGCATTAATAATACTGAGGTAGCTTTATTATGGTGGTCCTCAACTTTCCTAAGGCTATAACCCTTTACTACAGTTCCTCACATTGTGGTGATCCCCGCCATAAAATTATTTTTGTTGCTACTTCATAACTGTAATTTTTGCTACCATTATGAATCATAAATATCTATGTTTTCCGATGGTCTTAACTCCTGTTCTTAACACAGGTTAAGAACCACTGCTCTACAAGCTACACACTTAAAAATTTCTGGACTCAATGAAAAATTATACTATGCTCTGTTTGTTTGAAAATAAATGTTTTACAGGTATATTCCAAAGCAACCAAACTAATCAATATCATAAAGCTATTCTTTAGGCTTCACAATTTTTTAAAGGAATTTCATGATCTACTTATAAGTTCACTGTAAGAATTTTCACTTCTTCAAACACAGTGTAGAATCCAATAATCCCCCCTTATTTTCCCTATTATTCCTACTGAAGGTGTTAAAGTTTCTGCCACGACAAATGCTCTTGTCCCAAACACTCAGCACCTTGGCTGGTTCAACAGACACTGCTCTAATGTGACAACCCCTATCAAGGGCATCAGTGAACAGGCAAAGCCCACACCAGCTCCACTTCACTCATCAGGAAGTCAGTTATCTGGTGACATCAAGTATTCCCAGAAGCCAATGAGAACACAGCTAAAGAACTTGAGAAACTGTCACAATACATGTCGAAGCTCATGTGTTAAAATGTGTGCACTTGGAGAAGAGGCTGCTAGGTCCTTATTCAGGAGCTGTTCTTAGTTTAAGCACAACATATTTCTCAGGTTTCAGCACACTGGAATAGGAAAATGCAAAAGATCCGAGCGAGCAGAAATGGGCATCATAGCAGAAAAGGAGAGTTGAAACAAAACTACAGAACTGGGGGTTATGTGGTTACTGAGCAGTAATTCTATATGGTATCTGTGTAATGATAAAATATATAAATTCATATTTGTAATTATGACCTTGGGAGATAAGAAACAAAAGGTTAAGTTTTAGGTCCAATGAAATTCAAAGCTGCTACGTTCTATAAAAGCACCAATCAAATAATTAAAATTTAAGTATTATGTGTATCAACAGACTTCTGTTCCCTGCAAAGTAAACTGCATTTCTAAATAACATGAGGCATGCTGACTTCAGCTACCAATCACTTTTAACCATAACCAATTCCTGTTACTACCATCGTCATGAAAATTACAATTTCAATTTATTCTAAAAAGCCTGGGCCCACTATTCATTACCGTACTCGTGATAACACTATCAAAATATGGAATACCATAGTCAGTTTAGGATGTTACAACAAAGACTAAGAAAAACAGTAGCTTACAAACAACAGCAACATATTTTTCATAGTTCTGAAAGTTAAGGAGTCCAACGTGGTGCCAGCCGAGTCTGTGTCTGAAGAAGGCCAAGTCCTGGAACACTGTATCCTCAACCGGTGGAAAGATCAAGGAAGCTCTCAAGCGCCTCTTCTTCAAAAGCACTAATGCCACTCTTGAGGGAAGCACTCTCATGACTTAATCCCTTTCCAATAGCCCAACCTCATAATAGCATCAACTGGTGATTATGTTTTAACATCTGAATCTTGGGACACACGCACATGCACACGCACGCTCGCTCACTCACTCAGACCACAGCAACCATGGCCACCTGGCCAGTATAGTGTAGCAAACTACCCTGTATTCTTTAGCAGATCTGCATCTCCCTTTCTCACTAATACACCACCTTCAGTGTCCCTGGTAGAAAAGTACTACATAGGTGAAACTACATTTTGACGACATGTGAATGATCTTATGCTTCATGATCTGGAAAGCAGCGAAGTTGGGCAGAAACCCTTCCTGGGCCCTGGATTAACACAGAGCCCTAGGGTGAAGCTCTGCTTTGTTAATTAATAATTGTGTAGCTGCAGCACATTATGCCCAGAGATTCATTTCATTCATTTAGAAATTAGCAATGATATTGTCTACATTCTGCTTTTTGTGTTCTATTCACACTGGGACATATCTGTTAATTTGAGTGTACATTGTATGCATATGACAGAAGAAAAAATATCTAAAGTAAAGGGTAGGCAGATACTGAAAAAAGTGCTTTGTCTAAATCACAGCAGAAGCCCTCTGGTCATAGAAGAACAAAAGGAGACTCAGACAAAAGAGAGGGATATGCTGTAAGGAAGAGAAGCAAAAGCAAAGGAACTTAAACACATCAACACAGAGCACTGCCTCCTCTTTAAGTGGAGCTCTGGCCCACCTTCTTTTCCTAGCCTTGCCTATAGTGTACGGCTTATGTCTGCCAGGCCACCACTGAAAAGACAGAAAGACATCTGCAAAGCAATACCTTCCAAATTTTACAATCTTTCATTCATCTTTTGTGTGTACGTCTGGGTGGGAGAGTCCAAGAGAAGGTCTTCCTCTGCAGCTTGGGCTGGGCTGGCTCGGTCTACGTATGTCAGACTGACTTGGACCTTCTGCCTCCGGGCTCCAAGTGCTGGATTACAGGTGGGGAACGCCACTCATAGTTTTGTTTCTCAACCTTCAATATTCTTGTTCAATCATTTCTTTAGGAAAATCAACTCTGGAGTCCTTCAAAAACATGAAAATTACCTTTCATGGCTGGGCATGGAGACACATGCCTGTAATCTCAGCACTTAAGTGGAGGCTGAGGCATAAAAGACTATGGTGAGTTCAAGGTCAACCTGAGCTACTTAATAACACCCTAGCTCAAAAAGCAGACCAGCCAATGAAACAAACAACTAAGCAAAGAACTCTCTCTGGTAAGAACAGCTTGAAAAGATATAGTGGGACTCAGCAGGTAAGAGCACTGGCTGACCTTCCAAAGGACAAGCTTAGAACTGCTGAGAGCGGGGTGGGGGGTGGGGGGTGACTCCTTTCTTAGCACTTTTTCCTACTCCCATACAACCCCTCAAGTCTGCCTGCAAAATTCTAGAGATTGCAAACCATTTATTTAAAAAATATAATTTAAAAAATTGGAAATATTTAAATATATTTAAAAAATTGGAAACCATTTGTTTAAAAAAATCTAACGACTCTCCTATATATCTATCTATAACTCTCTCACACATGTGTGTGTGTATCCATATATACAAACCCAGGTCTGGTGGCACACACCTGTAATCTCAGAATCTGGGAGGCTGAAGCAGAACTGTCCCCGAAAGTTTGTGGTCAACCAGGGCTACAGTTGAGACTCTGTCTCAAGAAACAAGGCAATAGCCCCCCAAAAGCAACAGACACTAAGGAGTTTATTAAAGGCTCTTTAGCTTGTGGGAATACTGAAGTAACCAAAATGGTTTACAATCTCTATCAATTTTTCTAAGTCTGAAATATCATTAAACGTATTTACTAAAATAATGATAAATTAAACATACACCTAAACTTACATTTAACTGGCTTTTAGTTATCTTTCACTGTATCCTCCCATTCTTTAAAATGTCCTAAATTAGAATGTAGTCACCCACACAAACATCTGAATGACAGGCTGGGCAGACAGCTTAGTGGTAGAGCATTTACCTAACAAGCAAGTGCCCAAGTGTAATCCTGGCCTGGGGGAAGGAAGTCTGAGTAAAGATAAAACATGATTGTCTACAAGTACTGAAAGAAGAGGAGGAGAGCTCAGGCTGGAGCTGATGAATATTAAATAAACATGCATGCCCTTTTTACCATGACTTCAAATGAGTCAGAACAGAGGAGTTGGTCACTCAGAATCTGTCCATCAGAGGTCTGACACTATGGAAGCAGAATGCAAAGCTCTCTCAAAGCTATAACCTCTGTAGCGAGCTATATAATCTAAACACCGAGATGAGGCACTGCCCGGCTGGACCTCATTACTGCCCATTCCAGTGAGACCTTCTTCCTGGCAGTGACAAAGGTCAGGCCAACATTTGTTTGAAAGCTTCCACCCACAGAGTTTGTTCTGCATACAAATAGGAATGAAACATGGCTGACGTAGGAACTACACTGGCCTTACAGTTTTCTACAGCACTTACAAGTTAAGTGACGAGCACCTATGTAGACCTACAGTAAACTGAAAACTTTCAGGAAGAACCTACACATTTCTACACAAAGAAATCAAGAGATTTAATAAATACTCTGTGGACAGTAGAAAAAAAAAACCTCATGATACAAGAAAAGCTGGACAAAGAACATCCTAGCTTAGTTTCTCTCTTAAAAACCATGTAATGTATTTAGGCAGCAGAAGAAAAAATCAAACCCTCCAGGTTAAATTGTGGCTAAACTGAACTACTCCTTGAGCACACTCAGATATATCACTCCTGGTCCACAGAGCAGGGACGAGCGTGTAAGCTTCAGCTTCTGTTTGTCACTTTTAGAAAGGTCCTCTGGCGACATGTCACATCTACATCAATAGCGGCTGTGAGCAAATGCCTTTTCTGACTATTACTTTCTACTCATCTGCATTTTGTCACCACAGATCCTTTCCCGCTTGTAGGGTACTGTCATTTTAAACACCGTATATGTTTATTTACTGTCTGTTCCTTTTCCCCATTAGGAAGAACCTTTACTTGACAAGGATAGAGAATCATGTTTTCACTAGTCAGTAGTGTACCTGTCAATAGTGCCCAGCACACTAAGATCAAGTAAGTAAAGCCAGGTGGTGGTGGCACACGCCTTTAATCCCAGCACTCTGGAGGCAGAGGCAGGTGGATCTCTGTGAGTTCGAGGCCAACCTGGTCTACAGAGTGAGTTCCAGGAAAGGCACCAAAACTACACAGAGAAACCCTGTCTCAAAAAACCAAAAAAAAAAAAAAAAAAAAAGATCGAGTAAGTGTAAATGAATAGATGAATATACAAATAAGCATATCAACCCTGCACAGCCCTCTTCATGATCTTCATTCATGAGTGCATTAATTTTGTGAGGACTTTGGAAGTTAAGGAGATATCTAGATACCGGACAGATGGTTTGTTGAAGCAGGTGCTGAGAGATAGCTGCTGCAGGTAAACTACAGAACCAAGAGGCACATACATTTAACTCCACTGAATACAGAAGGAAGGGAGGGAGGGAGGGAGGGGGGGAGGGAGAAAAGGAGGGAAGGAGGGAGGAGGGAGGGAGGGAAGGAGAGAGAAAAGAGGGAAGGAGGGAGGGAGGGAAGGGGGAAGGAAGGAAGGAAGGAAAGAAGGAAGGAAGGAAGAAAGGAAGGAAGGAAAAACAGAAGGAAATGAAAACAGCAACTGCTCCAAACACTAGAGATCTTATTTGCTAAAGCTCTGTGAACTGCTCTTCCCTTCTCCTGCCACAAGCCTGGTTAAGTAGATGATTTCACCTTGGAAGACAGACGGTGGTGGGGCTACAAGCAGTCATTTCTGTAAGAATGTGTACTCCTGTGGGGTGCGAACAGTTTTAAATGAAATTCTAAGGGTTAGTAAATATTGCAACAGATTCTAACATTTAACCATTTAAAGCTACACTGTAAAGAATATTCAAAGCATACTATAGTCTCCATAAGAGAATATCTAATCCCAAATACTGGCATTTAAAAATTTGCAATTTATCAAATAAGGAACAAGAATCAAATCTGTAATTCTGAAATTTTCTATTCAAGACACCCTGAAGGCATTCCAAAATATTGTGTTCAAGAAAATGACAACGAAAAAACCGATATTATAAAATCTTAACTCAATGAAAAAAGACCAACCACTATTCATAAAGAATTATCTATGAAAAAATAATAACAAAAGTCCATCCTGAGAGAGAAGCAGTGCCAGATGTAGTAGTATACACCTATAATCCTAGCATTCAGGAGGGAGGCAGAAGCACTCTCCACATTATTTATTGAGTAGAATCTCTCACTTGAACCCAGAGCTTGTTGATTCAACTAGCGCAGAGAAGCAGCTTCCTCCAGGGAACCTAGTTCTGACTCCCATGAGCATTACCACAGTGTCTGTTTTCTAAAACAATCTACCTAACGGCTGCGGGAGGTACTGAGAATAAGTGATGATTGAGTGCACAGCCCTAAAAAGACACTTATATCGTCCCCTCTCAGGCTCAAGGAACACTTCAGAAGAGGGGGCAGAAAACTGTGAGAGCCGTAAGATAGGGAGGAGAGCTGCAAAGTGCCATCTTCCAGGCAAGACATAGACAGGTATGCAATAAACCCTCCCAGAAGCTTCGGGACCGACACTAGACCTGCAAAACGAGCTTATCAACAGCAGGACAAGGACACGAACAGAGGGCAGGCCGAGAGGACCCTGTCTTTTACTCCTGAACTATCTGCTAACAGATTCAGGGAGGGGGAAGTCATTGCTTACAGTCTGTACCCACCGGTGACCCTCCCAGGCTCCAGTGTGCACTTCGACTTCAGTGGTCACATAGATGGTTCTGGTTAAACTAAATGAGTCACACAACAAAACCAAACGCCATGAACCTAGAAAGGGTCTGGTAGGAAGGAGAAAGTGTTCATTGGGATGGGAGGGAGAGAAAAGAGAGTAGGGAGAAAGAGTAATCAAAATGTATCATGTATGTATGAAATTGTCAAAGAACCAAGTTAATTAAAAAAAATCACCTGTGTTCAACAAAACAACAAAAGGTTGTAGCACATCAACCTTTATAAATATACACGTATGAGGGGAGGTACGCATTCACATGTATATGGAGACCAGAAGTCAACATCACAACACTGGATACCATTTTTTTAGGCACTGTCCATCATGTATTCTTTTTTGAGACAGGGTCTTTCATTGGTCTCAAGCTCCCCAGGCAGACTTTACTGGCTGTCCAGTGAATCCTAGGGATCCACCTGACTCCCCAGCACTGGGGTTACAGGTTCATGTACCACACCTGACTTTCTGTGGGGTCCCAGGGCTGGAATTCTGGTCCTTCTAATTGCAGAACAACAATTTACTGACATCATTTCCCTACTATGAACATTTTAACATCACTTGGAAATGATTCTACTTACTCGCCATCCACGTCTGGTCTTTTACACACACAGTGAAACTTGCCACCAAAATCTATGTAGAGATCATCCTCCACAATATGAAAGATCCGTCCAATGACCAGTTTGTCCTTGGCAGGCCCCAGCTGTGTCAGTGGAGAGTGTCGCAGCATGGAAGCAAAGGATTCCACATTTTTTGGAGACTCCTAAATATGAGAAGAAAATATTTATATACATGAAATCCATCAAAAAGATGAGAGTAAGTTTAACAGGGACTTAAAGAGGAAATTTCGAAAGAGCAACTTGCTGTACAATCACAGTGTGCAAAATTAACTCAACCAAAAGTGGAAGTCTGCTCCGTAAGAGTTAAACTCTTTCTCTTCCTCTTCTCCCTTTCCTTCTCACAAAAGCAGCACAGCCAAGGGCCTGGCAGAGCAGAGGAAAGCGGGCAGGACATGGGCAGTGCTGTCAAATCCTGGGCTCCTGAAGACCCCAGGAGACCACACTGACCTCACTCCCAGAACTGAGCTTCTGCAAAAACAGTCTAGTCCAGAGAGTGATTCCATCACAAATACCAGTGTAAACACGAGTCCTTGTTATAGAATAAGTGTAAACAAATTGGGTTTGTCTTCACACCCCTCTTTTTCTGATATCAACAGCCTCTAACTCTTACGCTGCAAACTTTCTAGGAGTCTTCTGTGGGGATCTACTTGAAAGCTGCACACAGGATGTTGGGAAAGTATTTTCTTATTCTTACAATTGTTTTCAGACATGCTTCTTTAGAATCTGTAAATACAAACTTGTGTTTTCCAGTCATCTTTAATTTGAAAATAGGATGTGTATATAGATGTTGGTGCAAAATAAGTACAAGGTTTCTATTTGTGAGAACAAATTACAGAAGAATATTAATAATGTGATCTGAATCCCTCTACCTACCTATACCCTGAATTATGAATGAGTTTTACATATTACTCAAGGATTATTAATCATTTAGTGGCATGTACCTTCAATTACACAACTACATTTGTAACAGAATTTTAATGTGTTACTCTGAGGATTAAAAACTCAAATGCCCGGCCCTGTGAGGATCCCTGGGAGAACGAGAGGCCAGTCTGGTGGAAAGAGTCACTACTTAGCCTTTTAAAAATGCATTCATGGTGAAAAAGAAAACAAGTAAACAAATAAATACACATTCCATTTCATACAGGAGACAAAACATGCCCAAGGTGTTGAATTTGGCTCATGGACCATAATTTTATGAGCTCTGCTTCAGGGGGAAATGGGCAAGACAGTTGACTGATGCTGTGTCCCACAAGTGCTACAATGTGTGTGTGTGTGTGGGGGGTGTCACAGTAGGAAGTAACATACTGGAAGGACTCCTCAGCACAGAAAGTCAATGCAAACCAAAGCCATAGCAGTAGACCTGGACACCAGGGTGGCCAGAAGCGCATCCCACCAGCTTATAACTCCTCAATTCACATTAAAGCTC
The DNA here is from genome assembly GCF_949786415.1 of Peromyscus eremicus. NCBI lineage: Eukaryota > Metazoa > Chordata > Mammalia > Rodentia > Cricetidae > Peromyscus > Peromyscus eremicus. The sequence continues at coordinate 28,351,921 of NC_081417.1, read as the reverse complement.
CCCAGAAAAGTATCTTAAAAAACAGATCTTGCTGGGCAGCGTTGGTGCATGCCTTTAATTCCAACACTCGGGAGGCAGAGGTAGGTGGATCTCTATGAGTTCGAAGCCAGTATGATCTACAGCTTGAGTTCCAGGACAGCCAGGGAGGTTACCCAGAGAAACCGTGTCTCAAAAAACAAAAACAACAACAACAAAAAGCGGGTCTTGCAGAAAGAAAAAGGAAAAGCACACCCTAGAGCAGTGGTTCTCAACCTTCCTAATGCTGCGACCCTTTAATACAGCTCCCCAGGTCGTGGTGACCTCCAATCATAAAATTACTTTCATTGCTACTTCCTAAATGTAGTTCTCTACTGTTATGAACTGTAACGTAAATATCTATGTTTTCCAATGGTCTTAGGTGACCCCTGTGAAAGGATCATCCGACACCCCCCACAGGTTGAGAACTACTGTCCTAGAGTGCACTGCCCAGCCCTACACAGAGCAGGGTCGCACCAAGGAAACCGGGGAAGAAACAAGGCAGCCACTGTGTTCCTCTGCTGGAAGCCACCAAGCCACCCACAGCAGGTGCCACCAGAGCAGCGGGGAGACCAAACAGATATCAGTGTAGGGTCTCACTGTGCTGCTTGTAGCCAGGAGGCCCCATCCACACCGACCCCAACAGGTTTCTTCTTGTAATTTGTTTTCAGCTGACTCTTTGGGGCCACGGCCCAAGTCAAACAAGAGAATCCAGAAGTTAACCATGCACTCAGGGCCCACTCCTAAAACACACACTCGCCTCAGAACCATGAAGAGACGCCTGGGTGAGCGCAGGGAGGCAGCAAGTGGCACTTCTCCCGTGGGTTCAGAAAGCAGTATGTTCAAGTACTCAGTAAAGATTCCCTTGGGCTGGCAGATGCTCGGTGGGTAGGGTGCCTGCTGACAAGCCCCACCTGAGTTCAATCCCTGAACCCACTTGGTAGGGGAGCTGCAGTAAGCTGTCCTCTGACCTTCACAGGCAAGCTGCGACATGTGCACAGACACAAACAGGTGAAATAAAGTGAATTCCCTTGAGAGTTAGTAAATCTGTTTGAAACTGTCTTTTCCATTACACGTTTTTCTGAAAGTCTATTTTTAAATCAAATGGAAACGAACCATTTCTCTCTCTTCTGTCTCCTTTGCCTTTAGCACATCTTAAATGGGGCAAATGTGTTCTCAGTGAGTGAAAGAGTCCTGGGTTAGCACCTAAATCTGTTCTTAAACTGTATATTCATCATCACTAACTGACTTGTGGAAGCCATTTTAGATATCAGATACAAACCAGAGTCTAGAACCATCTCTGAATTGCTAGGGCCTAAACCAAGCTATATTCATTTACTTCTCAAGTGATTTCTAAAAACATCAAACATGGCAACTCCCACAATACACTCTGACAACAGGGAGTCCTGTTTCTGAAGCGTCTGGACCAACACTCAGCTCCTTGCGATGCTGATACTGCTCACTGACAGTAGACCACAGTCAACCACTGGTCTGCCTCACAGAGCTCAGTGATGGAAAGCATCGCCATAAAGCTCATTCACAGATTGGTCAGGGAAGGCAGAGATCCGGGGACCAACTGCATGCTCACTTATGTTGTCTGTAACTTCAGCACTACAGAGGCCAAGGCAGGGGCATTGTCATGAGTTCAGTATCTGTCTAGTTCTTGCTGAGTTCCAAGGTATACTAGATTATGGAGTGAGAACCTGTCTCAGAAAGAAAGGATAGGGAAAGTTGGTTGTGGAGCTCAGACTTCCTACTACTCTCTTGTACTTTTTTCTTCATTAGAAGACTGAAAATTGCCAGAGACAGTGGTGGCGCATGCCTTTAATCCCAGCACTCGGGAGGCAGAGGCAGGCAGATCTCTGTGAGTTCGAGGCCAGCCTGGTCTACAGAGTGAGTACCAGGGCAGCCAGGGCTACACAGAGAAAATTAAAAAGGAAAAAAAGAAGAGGATGACTGCAAATTGGACAGAATTACCTAGATAGACAGGGAGGAAAGGCGAAGGGGGTTCAGATACAGGGAACAGGACAGCTTTGATTCACTCACTTCTCAAATAGGAACTGTCTGTTGAATGCCACTGTGGTCTGACCGTGAAATGCCTCCTGTTATTGCTGCCGTTTGTAAGGTTGTGGAACTTCTAGGAGGGGGAACCTTGCTGGAAGTAGGTCAATGGGGGAAGGACTTGGGAGTTTTACTAGGCCAGCCCACTTCTGGTAGGCTCTCTGTCTCTATTCTGCCATATGTAGGGAGGTGGGAGGCCCCAAATACACACTCCTGCCACTGTGGGGCTATTTCGACCACGCCATCGACTTCATGATCAACTGTACCCACTCAAACAGTGAGCCAATGACAACACACACTTCCTTAAGTTGCTGCTTGTCAGGTATCCGGTCACAGCAGCAAATAAAAGTAATAAATAGACGTGCCCTAATATGAACCATGTGAGAGAGCAGAGGAACGCAGAGTTAAAGCAATGTGACAACAGTTTTAGGGTCCAAAAAGTCGCTGAAAGCAGTAGCTATTCACACTTACGTGCTTACAAATTTGTAAGGAGTTGGGAGTCCAAAGAGAATTCTAATCAATGGAGTGACAACATTTGTTAATTGATAAGAAAGTTTTGTTAGTAGTATGCAAGATACACCAGAGAAAGGGAGGAAGTAAGTTTTATACTTTTTTTATTACATAAAACTACATAACATTTCAGGGAATGCTGGCTATCTGACAACTTATAAAAAACTGTATATATGCTTGTGCCTGTTAATATAAACATAAGCTTGTCTAGTGACAGTATACAGACACAAATCCCCTCCAAAATTACACCAAGTGCTAAATGCAAATTTTAGCCTAGAACTATTTTTTCTTTACATTACCTACAATTAAAAACTCTAGATTACAAAGAATATGTATCACTTTAAATACTTGATATATGGTGTATATGTAACTACATTATCATGTTTATAAGGACATTTACTATGCAGCTTTAAATCAAAAGTTACTAGTACTGAAAGAAGCAAGGAACATGAACTAGTTCAACTACTTGGCTTAGCAGATGAGAACTAAGGCCGCAGAGTAGGACACAGAATGAGGCCAGAAAGATTTTACCCAAATGTCACAAATTATAAGAAAAACCTGTGGGCAAAGAGAAAGACTAGAAACCCCAGGAGAAGGCTACTAGAACTGGCTGAAGCCACTGGTACAGGTACAAAGCACTCCAGCATCTGTAGATGACCTGTGATTCACTGCAATACTAAGACAAACACCCCTGGGTGGAGATTTAAGATACTAAAGAGACATATGATGCATGAAATTCTATGCAGAACTACGTATAACAGACAATCTAGGAGAAAGCCCAGGCTAAGCAAGTGAGCCTAAAGAGCCCAGGCTACGTGACATAAAAGTCCTAATCCTTCATATAATGCTGCATTTGAGCTATTAAACCCCCCTTCTCTGCTGGGGCTACTCCCACTCCTTGGGAGTTTACTGTGCCCCTGATTCTGTCCAATTCCTCCTTTCAGGACACAAGGACCTCTAGAACTCCTCTGGAGGTGGCTATAGGTAAGTCACCCAAACAGTGCCTATATACAGGTAAGCACTCCCCCCAAATTAATTTAACAAAAGTAATTTAAATTTCTTATAGACTCAGTCACCACCCAATTTTACCAATTAACTTGTATTTTTCAAGCAGAATAAAAATCCCCACAGGGAACATTTGGCATGTATGGAAGTATGCTTGGCTGTTAGGACTGGGTGCTACTGGAATATGATAATAATATTGATAATGATAACAGCAGAATTTATTATCAGCAGGCCTTCCAGGAAAGGTTCAGAGAAATTCTTTAGAGAGAAGGAAATTGGTGAAGATCAGAAACTTGGGTAAAGAAAAGAATACCGGAAAAGGAGTGAGCATGTAAAAAATAAAGACATCTCTTTCTCTTACTCTTCACTAATCTGTCTACTAGGTAATAGCTTGTTCATGAGCAACAAGTTCCTTAATGACAAAAGGGTCGACTCTCTAGGACAATGCAACAATCCTCTACATCTGTAGCAAACTAACAGCAGACCTAACACAACAGTGAAAGGCAAAGCTGACGGAACTCCAAGGACACCTGGATAAAGTCACGATTGCAGTCAGAAGTCAACACACTATTGGAACAGGCAGATGGAGCAGACAGAGAGTGATGGAGACATGGGTAAGCTCAGCACCACCAACACCCAACTGAACATAAACGGACCCGGTTAGATGACTTCATTCTGCAGCACAAGAATATATTCTTTTCAAGCTCATGTGGAACATTCACCAAGTTAGAGGAACTTTTAGATCATAAACACCTTCACAAATTTACAACAGTTTTTAGCCCGAGGTGTAGACCACTGGTAGAGTACTTGCCTAGCATTTGCAAGGTCCTAGGTATGAACTCCAGTATCATATACAGAAAGAAAGAAGGGGAAAAGGGGATAAAGGAGATGGAAGGAAGGGAGAGAAGGGATGGAGGAGGAAGAGTAAGCATACAATGTTTGATCTCAGGCCACAACAGAATTAAACTAAGAGTTCAAAAATCACATAGTACTTAGATAGTAAACTACATATTTCTTTCTATACACAAAAGACAAGCAGAACTTCCAAGGAAACTATATAAGTACTTTGAAGGGGTTTAAAATAAAAACAGAATTTACCAAATGTGTGGCATGCAGTGAAAACAATGCTTTGAATGTTCTAAGACTGATATACATGGTATAAATGCTCAAAACCCTGAATCAATCTCTTAAGTCTCCACCTTCAATTAAGTCCAAAGTAAGCAAAAGAAAACATTAAAATTAGAGCAGAAAACAGTAAAATTGTAAACAAGAAGTCAATAAAGAAAATGAACATAAGCAAATGTTGTTCCTTTAAAAAGATAGTACATTTTGAGAAAACTCTAGCCAGGCTAACTAAGAAAAGGACATGGAGAGGTGAGCTGGGAAAATGCCCAAAAGTTAAGAGTGCTTGGTGCTCCTCCAGAGAACCTGAATTCAGTTCCCAGAATGTTAAAACTGCAGTCTCACAACCTCTAGTAACTCCAGCTTCGTCATGAACCCACTGCCCTCTTCTGGCCTCTATAGGCACCTGTATACACTTACACAGACATACAAATAAGTAAAAATAAAAAATAAATTAAAAATAAAAGGCACTGCAGGGCGGTGGTGGCGTACACCTTTAATCCCAGCACTCAGTAGACAGAGGTAGGCAGACCTCTGTGAGTTTAAGGCCAACCTATCTACAAAGAGAGTTCCAGGGCAGCCAGGGCTGTTACACAGAGAAACCCTATCTCAAAAACAAAAACAAAACAAAAGCAAGTTAACAATAATCATTAACAAAATAAAACAACCCAACAATATAGCTATTACTGGAAATCTCAGACTCAAAATACTTCATTTACCCTTCTCACTGACCACAAAAAACACAAAGCACAGATAGTAAAACCACACATTGAGAAGGACAATTATATTAAAAACAAGAGGGGCAGCACTACAGATTCCAAAGATATGAGAGGATAATAAATGAATACCATGAAAAACTCTGTGCCCACGAACTTAAAAACCAAGATGAAATGGACAAATCCCTTGAAAAACATCATCCACCAACACTCACACAAAAAGAAGCAATTTAAAGACCAATAACTATTAAAGAAACCCATCGAATAATTAAGATTCTTCCAAAAGAGAAAGCATAAACACAGATAAATGCACTGGCAAATTTCACCAAACATTTAAGAAAGCAATTATTTAAATTTTCCACCATTTCTCTCATAAGACAGAAAGGAAAGAAATACTTCCCAATTTATCCTCTGAGGGCATCATTACCTTAATGCCAAACCACACAAGGACATTACAATGAACAGAACTATAGACCAAATCTTCAGTGAATACAGACTCAAATATCTACATCAAAATACCAGTAAACTAAATCCAAAAACATATAAAAAGAATTATAGCCCACAACCAAGTGTGATGTGACAGAGTCAACATACAGAGATCAATTAATATAACCCATCAAATCAATAGACGACAGAAGAAAAATCACATGGCCATGTCAACAGCTGCAGAAAAAGCCTATGATAAAATCCAATACACAGTCATAAACACTCTCACTAACCTAGGAACAAAGGGAAGCTTTTCAACTTGACAAAGAGTATCTTCAGAACCCCTCCAGCTACCATACTTAACGATGAGAAACAGGAAGATTTCTCCTATCAAGCTGAGAAAGAAGGCAAGGATTTACCCTCTTGAAGCTTTCAGCCTCATACTAGAAGTCCTCACTAATGTAGTAAGGCGGGGGAAACAAAAAAGCATACAAAAGAAGAAATAAAACTGTAAAACTGTCCTTGCAGGTGACATAATCATCTATTCAGAAGATCTTAAGACTCAGCAGGACAAGGAATGGGAGGTTGATTAGTAATTGGCTTGCCTAGCATACATCATGCCCTGGGCCCAGGCTCTGCACCACATAAAACTGGGAGTGGCGACACAAATTTGTAATCCCAAAGGTCAGGAGGTGAACTCAAGAGGATCTGAAGTTCAAGGCCATCTTTGTCCACATAAAGTTAAAAGCTAGCTGTTGCTGCTATTTTAATGTAAGTTAGCAATAAATTCGGGGGGGGGGGGGAGTCAGCCTGTGCTGCATGAGATCCCACCAAAAATAAAAATAATCAATAAGCAACCCTGCTTCCCCTGAAAATAGTAAAAATTACAGCAGGTTCGCAGGACATCAGGGTTTGTCAGAGTAGCCATCATGCGTAATGGGCAAATAAAATTACAAAAGGAAGCTAGGTTCACATTCTCTCTCTCTCCTTACCCCTCCATTTCCTACCCTTCCCCCACGTCTTTTTCTCGTCCTCTCCCTTTGCCCTTCTCCTCCTCCTCCTCCTCCTCCTCCTCCTCCTCCTCCTCCTCCTCCTCTTCCTCCTCCTCCTCTCTAACTAGACAGATTTGTCTAACTAGATGTTAGGTCTTGCAGGTAAGCACATGGGATTTTACTTCCAGCCATTCTACGAAGTGAAACATTTTCCCAAGCAAGACCAATGTTTTGCTGTAAAACCTTATGTAACTCAGTCTGTACTATACAATTTCTCTAATAACACAGACCACATTTAAAATTTATTATTATATTTTACCTTCCTTGCTGTACTCCAAGATGAAAGAGTTATCTGTATTGCTCACTACTAAAAAAGTTGCATAAATATACAGTCATGGCTCTTAAAAGACAAAGAAAAGTGGTATATTTACTGACTATCCTAAAGAGTCTCCTATAAATCAGTTTCTATTCCACCTATGACACCGTCCCTCTGAACAATACTCAACCGCCAATCTTTGACACACTAGTCAAAAAATTCTTTCCAGAGAAGATTCTCTTTATAGTGGGCAACGGTTACTACAGAGACTCAAAACTCCTCAAAGTATTGAGAATAAGTAACTGTTAACAGGACATTTATTATCCCTCAAAGGCTCAGGGAATACACAGAAGAAGGGGAATAGAAAAGGTAGGAGCTGGAGGATGGGGAAGAGAGCTATGAAATGCTATCTTCCAGGCATGACAGCATCATGGTACTCATGAACTCACAGCAGTTGTGTTTGCCTATGCAAAACTTACATGGATTCCTGGGATCAAACTCAGATCACCAAGGCTACATGGCAGTACCTCTATGAGCCATGTTTTCCAGACACACATTAAATTTAAAGTTAATTCACTAGTCACATTTTTTTTTTTTTTTTTTTTTTTTTTGAGACAGGGTTTCTCTGTGTACCTTTGGCGCCTTTCCTGGAACTCACTCTGCAGCCCAGGCTGGCCTTAAACTCACAGAGATTCGCCTGCCTCTGCCTCCCAAGTGCTAGGATTAAAGATGGTGAGCGCCACCACCGCCCAGCTCACTAGCCACATCTTAAATGCTCAAATGTGATATGTGGACAGCTTGTTACAGGACATTTCTACCATCCCACAAAGTGCTGGGCAGATGGCTCAGTTCAAAAAGTTCTTGCTGTGAAAGCATGAAGCCTGGAGCTCAGATCCCCAGCACCCATGTACTACAGGAGCACACCTGTAACCCCATTGGGAAAAATGGAGAGAAGAGAATCATTGGGGTTTTCTGGCTAGCTAGTCTAGCTGAATCAGTGGATCCAGATTCAGTGAGAGACCCTGACCCAGAAAATAAGTTAGAGGGCAATTGAGAAAGACATCCAATGTTAGCCTCTGACCTCCACATGCATGCGCGCGCACACACATGCACATTACTCACACCTACAAACACACAAATATGCACACTACACATACATAAACACAAAAAAAGCCTATATTAAGGAGAACTTGTTTGTATTGGAAGTCTCAGTAAAGTTTCAAGGACAGACAAGAAAGCACAGTCTGTATGGCAGAGCAGGGTACACAAAAGAACTGTATTATCTACCAGTTCTCATCAACAGACTGGAGTGGCATGTAGGCACTGATCATCCACGTACCAGATCACAGTGAGAGGAAAACAGTACTACTCCAGGTGCAATGTATTAAGATGGCTTGCTACATGGAGATTCTGTCTTAATTAGGGTTTCTACTGCTGTGAAGAGACACTATGACAACAGCAACTCTTCTAAAGGAAAACATGTACTTGGAGCTGGCTTACCGTTTCAGAGGTTTAGTCTGTTATCTTCATGGTGACATGCAGGCAGACATGGCACTTAAGAAAGAGCTGAGAGTTCTACATCTTGATCTACAGGCAGCAGAAGCAATGGTGTCCCATACTGGGTGTAGCCTAAACATGAGACTTCAAAGCCCACCTCCACAGTGACACACTTCCTCCAACAAGGCCACACCTATTCAACAAAGCTACACCCCCTAACAGTGTTACTTTCTATGATCCAAGCATTCAAAAACACATGAGTCTATCGGGGCCATACCTATTCAAATTACTACATTCTACTCCCGGACCCCAATAAGCTTGTAGCCATAACATAATGCAGAAATGCATTCAGTCCAATTTCAAAAGTCCCCATAGTCTATAATAGTTTCAAACTTGTTTAAAAGTCCAAAGTTCAAAGTCTCTTCTGAGATTCATGCAATCTCTTAACTATAAGCCCCTGAAAAATCACAATCAAAGCACAGATCACACACTTCCAACATACAATGGCATGGGATTGTATCCAAAATAGAGGAAAGGGAGCCTAGTGAAGAAATACCGGACCAAAGCAAAACTGAAAACCATCTGGGCAAACTCCAAACTCTGCATGTCCATGTCTGATGTCAAAATGCTCTGCAGATCTCCAACTCCTTTCAGCTCTGTTGACTGCAACACACTTCTCTCTCTTGAGCTGGTTCCACCCCCTGCTAGCAGCTTCCTTGGCAGGTATCCTACGGCTCTGGCATCTCCAACATCTTCGGGTCTCCAAGGCAATCCAGGCTTCTCCTTCACAGCTTCACACAATGGCCTTTCCGGGCCTCCATGCTGGGACACCTGGTCTCAGTGGCTTTCCTTAGTCTCAGAGAGAGATTCCATCACCCCTTTCTTCTACCCTTGACTCGAAAGCCAGAACCACATAGCTGAAGCTGCCAAGTTCTGCTGCTTGCTCGTCTGAAACATGGCGCCCTCATTCAATTACATCTTCATTGGCTTTCTGTTTTCCATAGTTTCCTTCACTGCCTAAGCTTGCCTGTCCTGGAACTCACTCTGTACACCACGCTGGCCTTGAACTTAAGAGATCCTCCAGGCTCTGCCTCTGGAGTGCTGGGATTAAAGGTGTACACAACCACTCAGGGCTCTTTAATCCCTTTTCACAAGTTGGAAGCTTAGCTACATGGGATCTTGTCCTGAGGTTGCCACTCCCTTTATTCCATTTCTTAATCCGTTTATCTTCTTCAACACAGGACTTAGCTCCAATCCATTTCCTGGTAATCTTTTCATCTTCAAATTGTACATTTTGTAATTTTCCTTGCTCAGTTTGTTCCTTTTTGTTATAGATCTGTGTAAGAGTAATAGCCATACAACAAAGTCAATACTAGGCTGTTTTGAGATTTCCTCTGCCAATGGAATTAATCCAAATCTCTTCACTTTAGCCCCAGGCAGACTCTTCAGACAAGGGCAAAAAACAGCCACATTCTTCACCAAAACATCCCAAGAATGATCTCTAGGCAACATAATAAAATTTTTCTCCTCTGAAACCTCTTGAGCCAGGCCCCCACAGTTCAAATCACCCTCAGCACCACTGCCTTCCATGCACCTACTAGTATGGCCCATTAAACCCCACTTAAATTATTCAATTGATTTTCTAATCCAAACTCCCAAAGTCTACATTCCTCCAAATAAAAGCATGGTATGGTCAGGCCTATCACAGGAATATCCCACTCCTGGTACCAATTTCTGTCTTAGTTAGGGTTTCTATTGCTGTGAAGAGACACCCATTACCATGGCAACTTTTCTAAAGGAAAACATTTAATTACTTTCAGAGGTTTAGTCCATTATCTTCATGGAGAAATGCAGGCAGACATGGTGCTGGAGAAGGAGCTGAGAGTTCTACATCTTGATCTGCAGGCAGCAGAAGCAACTATGTCCCACACTGGGCATAGCTTGAGCATCTGAGACCTCAAAGCTCACCTCCAGTGACACACTTCCTCCAACAAGGCCACACCTCCTAATAGTGCCACTCCCTATGGGCCAAGCATTCAAACACATGAGTCTAGGGGGACCATACCTATTCAAACCACCACAGATTCTAAATACAGTATGTCAACATAAGTGACTGGCAGTGGCTTTTAACAGTCTGCTTGTCTGGCTGAATGAAACCTATACTAAATGAAGACAGCCTGTACTAAATAGAGTTTCCTTAGTCCAGTGAAAGTATCCAAAAGGCCTGAAGAGAATGGAGTGTTGGAGTGGATTGACTATTTAAGCACTATTCACCCGCCCTTCACAGCAATCTCCTCACCAAAACTGAGAGACACTGGCCCTCCTCAAAGAACATGTGGTGGCTCTTCTCAGGAGGCAAGACTAACAGTGGGAATTGCTGTCAAAAAGGGATCCCTGAATTCATTGGAGACAACAAGGTTCTGCCAGGACAGCAGAGTCTCGGAGATCAGTGGCTATCAGGCTCTCTGTTTGGTTGATTATACTGTTCCTGGAAATGAAATGGATCAGAAAACTCTCAATTTCATGAAAAGAAATCTTGGCTTGAATCATAAGTGAGCATCATGACCTGAACCAATTTCCAGATTTTCTGTCTCTTAAATGAAAAGGAGTTCATTCCAAGGTCTTACCACCTGAATATGGATGGGAGGCTCAGTCTGGGAGGAAGGTATCTAAAAGGAAAAAAGAGGAAGGAACAAGAAAGGGTAGTGGGGTGGGAAAAAGACAGATTAAAAAGTACATTTCCTCTCATATATAGAATATACATGTACTTGTGTATATGATATGAGAGCAGAAGGCAGAGGAAGAGACCAGCAGGGGAGGGCTTGGAGATGGGGTAAGGGGGTAAGGGGTGGGAGGATAAACAGGAGCAAAGTGAGATGTATACATGTATTAAGTGTCATGGTGAAACTAGTATTGTGTATGCTAACTAAAAACAATTAAAAAGGAAAAAACTTAAACTAGCAAGCCTCCTCCTCACTTTCTCAAAGGGAGCTATGGCTATTTGATCAGAGTGACTGTCCATCAAGAAAGGAAAATCAATTTTTAGAGATGACCTGAGCTGGCACTAATTCCTGGGAAGACAATCACACCAGTCAGAATGGAGGTTGTTGAGACCACAAGCTCAACGGTGTTTTAGCTCAGTTCTCTCCGACCCATGTGCACACTCTGTAGCTATCTTCTCATTCTATAATGTATAACTGGAATAGACACACTTGGTAACTGTCAAAATCTTCACGCTAGTTCTGATTTGATAGAGAAGGCCAGCAGAAGACACTAGAACAGCGGCTCTCAACCTGTGGATCGAAACACCTTTGGCAAGCCTCTGTCTCCAAAAATATTTATATTACGATTCATAACAGTAGCCGAATTACAGTTATGAAGTAGCAACGAAATTACTGTTGGGGTCACCACAACATGAAGAACTGTATTAAAGGGTAGCAGCATTAGGAAGGCTGGGAACCACTGGACTGGGACGTCCCTACTTACCAAGTAAACTAACAGCAGTGCTGTATTCCCTGAAAGAATTGCAGCCACTGCGGCCAGCACAGAGAACTCAGTATAGGAGGCCATCCCTCGTTCCCATCAGCTGGTTTACACATGGCCCCGTACAAACAGATGGTCTTAGAGAACAACAATTTATTATCAGAAGCTTACTGGTAAACCCAACTGTAGCTACTGTTCTAGATGAGATGTAATTTCATGGCTGGAACAAATCAAGTATCCCTGAGCATCTGGCATGCCACTATTGATCTGACAAGTTTCCTCTTACCAAGCCTGATAGTAAAGGCACACACCTCACAGCTCTATCAGTTCTCCAGCTCTGTGCTATAACCTAAACCTTAGGAATTTTACTGTCAACCCATTCCGCTGGACATCATTCTGGTGATGGAACCTTGGGGAAAGCAGCAGCAACTCTATACTCCAGACACACAATAAGAAAATCATATGCCACAGGGGGAAAAATGAGCCCTGCCCTGCGAAAATTCTAGGTTTGGTGGTCTGGGACATATAAAGGTATCCCTTATTCCTAGCAGAAGCACAATGCCTAGTGGTTCTGGCTGATGTCTAGAGGCAACAAATACATTTCTGATCTGTGTTTTCTATTCTTTTTACAAGTTAACTCAAACCTGCTAGTTTTTCATGAACCCAGAACAAGAGAAGGTTTTACAACAGACCCAGGTACTCATGCAAGCTGTTCCATCTCTTGGGCTGCATGACCTGACAGATAGAGTGGCACCTGGAAATGTCCTGCAGCAGGTGTAAAGAATGGAGACTTGGATGGCCTTCTATAGGTGACCTAGAGTGTAGAACAAGGTAAAACTGAAAGATGGAGGAAACATCAGTAGGCAGAACTCTGAGCTTTGTGCCCAGGCAATGTTTTGCTTGGAAAGAGTTGGCTTAAAAAAAAGGGGGTAAGTAGTTTTGCTGGATGGTCAGGAATTCAGAAGGAACATGAATGGCAAGTCGAAGACAAGGCATAGGAGAAATATAAACAGACCTCTCTGAATGGAAAGGGCATGAATATAAGTCAGCTAGTGTTAGCCCTTTATCCTTTTCTGGTTTCACTATCCATTCATCTCCTGATGGACACCAGGCTGTTTGTAAGCTCTGGTTATGATAGACAGAGCACCAATAATCATGGGCAAGTGTCTCCAGTAAGATGTAGAGCCCTTTGGGTATATGTCCAAGAGGAGTACAGCTAGATCTTGTGGGAATGACTTCAATAAGCAAGAATATCAGTCATGTGGACATCAAGCAACCTCTTTTGCCTTTCTCAAATGGGTTCAAGGAACAGTGGTCATGGCAGCCAGGATGCACTTCCATCTTAGTGTTGAGGGGTATGTTAACAGGCTCCAGATGGTCGCCTAAAAGTTTCATCAAGGTGGCAGGCACCCATATATTATTTACTTGTTTGTTTGTTTGAGATAGGATCTCAGGTAGTCCAAGCTAGCCTTAAACTCACTATATAGCCAAGGATGGCTCTGAACTCCTGAGTTTCCTGCCTCTTCCTCCTAAGTACTGTTGGAATTACAGGTGTATCACTACATACACACACCCCACCACCACCACCACCACTACATATCTGTGTGTATGTGAAATGTGTGTGGTGTATGCATGTGTATAGAGATGCACACATCCACATGTACACTTCTGGAGGTGAGAGGAGGAAGTTGTCTTCCTCTATCACTCTCCCATCTTATTTCCTTGAGAAAGGGTCTGTCGCTAGAGCTGTCTTTCAGCTAGACTGGCTGACCAGCAAGTTCTAGTGACCTCGCGTCTCTGCCCCCTCAGCACTAGGGTATAAAATGCATCTGAACTCAGGTCCTCGTGCTTACACAACCAGCGCTCTTACCTAACGAGCTATCTCCCCAGCCCTAACCCCTCCATTTCTGTGGGAAGGAGGTTAGGTACAAATTCAGAAACGCTGACTTCTTTTTACCTGTGGTGACGTGGTTATAGTCCCTCCTAAATGATGAGGCAAGCAACCAAGAACAGAGAGCAATATTAAGTTCTCAATACAGTAGTATTCCCTATGCCCGCCACCTGCTGAAAAGCTGATTACAAGACACCATTCTGTACAGAAAAAAAAAAAAAAAAAAAAAAAAAAAGGACAGGAACATAGTACAGCTGGGGCTGACACGCTGAATATGGATTTACTAATCAGTATTCCATGGTAAAAATGAACTGTGGTTTATTTAATCATTTACTAGTTCTTGTTTTTTTTTAATAAACATACAGATTGTTTCCAATATTAAAAATAAAGCTGGGCTGGAGAGATGCCTTTCCAAAAGATTTGGGTTCAACTCCCAGTACCCCAAAACCATCTGCCCCAGTTCCGGGGAATCTAACACCCGTTTCTGGTCTCCGAGGGCTCCAAGCACACATGTGGTGCACAGACATACATGTAGAAAAAACACCTATACACATAAAATAAAATTTTAAATTAAAAAATATATTAATTAAATAAAGTTGCCATGGGACTGGAGAGATGGTTCAATGGTTAAGAGCACTTGCTGCTCTTACAGAGGACCTAGGTTTGGTTCCCAGCACCCACAAGGTGGTTCAAAACCATCTGTAATTCCAGTTCCAAGGTTCCAACAGCCTCTTCGGACCTTTTCAGCAACTGCATCCATATGCTGTACAAACATACATGGAAGCAGAACACTCACACACATAAAATTTTTTAAATTTTTTTAAATTAAAAGATAAAGCTGCTATGAATATTTGGGTTTAGGTATAGGTTTCATATGATTTTTTTTCTTCTTTTTGAGAAAGGGTCTCATGCAGGCCAGGCTGACCTCAAAGTCCTAACATCAAAAGTACCTTCAATTTCTTATCCTCCTGCCTCCACCTTCCAAGCACTGGGGTAGCCATCACTATTCCACTTACATAGTGCTAGAGACTGAACTCGGGCGGGGCTTCATGCACACTAGACAAGGACTCTATCAACCGATCCACACCCCAAATCTGAGCATAGGTTCTCACTTCTTTGAAATAAATAATCTCTCCCTAGTTAGCCTCAGTTCCCAGTGCTCCCTGTTTCTCTGGGAAACTCAACTGTGTCTACAGCATAGTTGGAGTCCAGGCAGTTGGCTGAGCTGCAGACTCCAGGGGAACAGCTGACGACATGCCAGCATGACTCATGCCCAGCAGCTACCACCAGGGAAGTCCACAAACCTTCAAAGAAGAAGGCAAAACCCCAACTGAGTCAAGACCATATACTTTCATTCCTAAATCCTACAGCACGGGCTCTGCTCAGTTGTGGTTAGTTTCTCTCTGGGGCCTGTGGACATGCCCTCAACACTAAGATGAAGTGCGTCCTGGCTGCCATGGCCAGTGCTCTTGAACCCATTTGAGAAGGGCAAAAGAGGTCAACTGATGTCCACAGGACTGGTAGTCTTGCTTCTCTGAGGTCATTCCTGTTATTTAATGCTACTAAATAAAAAAAGTAAAGGCTATAATCAGTTTCTAAAACTAATGTAATAAAAAAAGAAAATTTAATATAGCCCTTGGAAGAAAAATAAAGACATCAAAAGGAGGTAGCAAGGTTTCTGGGCAAAATATAGGTGTTAGCAAAGGTCTACAAGTAGAGAAACTAAGTCCGAGCATGAAAATGAGAAAAGGGTCTAAATGGGTCAGGTCATATGATCACCCTTCAAATATAAAAATCATTTTTCCTTTCTGGAAATGATGTGACTACTGCTTTTAAGCATATTTTAAGTGTTGATAAAAGCCTACTCCCTTGAGAAGTCTATCTACTTCAATTTACTATCTCATTGTCTTTATATTAACTGGCAATTTTCTCTAATGTGTAAATGAATGTTTCAGATGATTTTTATTACTAACTCTTAGTAACTCTTCCAGAATTCTACAATGTAAAGAAAAAAGGCTGGCATCATGGCTAAAATCAGAAACATTTTTCAACATTCTTTTACAAATCTAATAATTTTTAAAGTGGAATGTTTTGGGTTTTTTGTCAATAGAAAACTGGGAAGAGAACAAAGAAAACTGGGAGGGTAAGAATGAAGGGTTAAATAAATGCACATAATTTTGTTATTATATTTAGTGGACTTAAAACATAAAGAATAACATCATTTTCCCCGTTATATTGAAACTGACATGCTACCTACTGAGATGAGGCACCCTCTCTGTATAGTGAAACAAATCCTTTGGTATTCGGAAAAGAACTCAATGATGAATTTAATCTTCTATCATGAACTGGAGAGACTGCTAGTGCTTAGGAGCACTTGATGCTCTTGGGGAACATCCATTCCCAGCATCCACACAGTACACATAGAAACATGCGGACAAAACACTTGTGCACATTTAATAAACAAACTATGTACTGGAAAATTCAAGGGATTTTTTATTTTGTTTTGTTTTTTTTGTTTGTTTGTTTGTTTGGCTTTTTGAGACTGAGTCTCTCTACAGAGCCCTGAATATCCTGGAACTCATTCTGTAGACCAGACTGGCCTTCAACTCACAGACATCCACCTGTCTCTGCCTCCCAAAGTGGCAAGATTAAGGCATGGGTCACCACACCTGGCTAAGATTTTTAAACAAACAAAAATTAATAAGAAAGTAAAAATATTTAACAATTATTTACTTGAAATCCAGCCAAGATATTGTGAAAATAAATCAAACTACAAAGTGTCCTATAATGTCAATATTCTCAGTAATCTAAAGCAGAACAATGTTCAACTGTGCAGGCCCTAAACTTCTTGAAAACCACTTTTTCAATGTACTGAAGAGGGATAGGACACCCTCTTCTGTAAAGAAGGAGTAGTACTTGCCTGGACACAGGAAAAACCCATTCTTTGCTCAATACTGCCATCTTTGGGCAGTTAACATGGGTCATAAACTACAACAGTTCATATTGTCATAGTGTTCAGATTCATGTTGTCTAAATGAAATAGGAGAGATTAAGTTTTTAAGATTTAGGAGTGGAAAGGCTGGGATGTCGCTGAAAGATACAGCAACGGTCTCTCGTGTGCTAGGGTCTGGCTTCGATGCCCTACCCCACAAAGGAAAAGAAGAGACTGAAAAAATATATTTACAAAAATCTTTATCAAACATTTGCCAGTAGACTTTTATGCACCAGAATGAGCTGTGTTGATCACAATAATGAATAATATATTTGGTCCTTACACTCAAAATAAGCAAAACAACTAAAAAATTGAAAAAAATACCAGCATCAAGGCTAATGAACCAAAGGAAAAGAGATGTGGCCACATGAGCACAAAAGTCACCATAGAACCCACAGGGCCTTTAAATCCAAATTCCCTTCCACAGGGCCTTTAAATCCAAATTCCCTTTATCTATAACTTTCATGAGAAATAGGACAAAGAATTATGTGGATCAATTCCTGACTGCTTGGTATATATGAAATGCTAAAATGAAACCCATTATTTTATAAGATTCACACATGCTAAAAAAAATGTCAGTGGGTGCCACTTAAAATTTAATCACCATATATATATATATATATATATATATATACACACACACACACACACACACACACACATATATATACACACATATATATATACACACTAAAGTAGGCATCTGAAATGCTATTTTTGTATTTATAACTACTCAACTATCAAACTAAGTTTTACAATTTAAATCAACATATATTCCTACTTAACATGTAAGGCATTATGCAGTGGATGAGAAGAACAAATGAAACCTAACCCTGCTCTCCAAGAGTTATAATTACAAAGTAAGATAACAGGCTCAGAAATGACTTCAGTGAAACCACAGAGCTGTCAGCATAAAGACAATTTGAAGCAAAGCACAGGCCATTCAAAGGTGTTTCATGCGGTTGGTCGGATCACCAAGGCTAGACAAAGAATGAGCTTTACAGTGAATCTGCACAGGGGAAACATCTCAGGGTGGAGAGCATGGGGAGAACTATTTGTTTAGGAGACAATGTTTATCTTTAAACAAAATCAAGCACAAACCATTTAACCAATGAAATCTTACATAAAACCCCCAATATATATGCCATAAATGTAATTTCGTGACTACAAATGTATCATATAAGCTCATTTATCAAGTAAAAAATATAAGCATCTTCTCCTTCTTCTATTCCTATTATTCTTACATTTGGTCTTTTCAGTGTCCCAGATTTCCAGGATGTTTTTTATTAGGAATTTTTTAGATTTAACATCTTTTGTGAATGATGAATCTATTTCCTCTATCGTGTCTTCTACACCTGAGATTCTCTCTTCTATCTCTTGTATTCTATTGGTGATATTTGCATGTGTAGTCCCTGTTCAATTCCCCAGATTTTCCATATCCAAGATTCCCTCCATTTGTGATTTCTTAATTGCTTCCATTTCCATTTTCAGGTCTTGTTTCCCTTTATCTGTTTGTTTTTTCTTGTCTTTTGGGGGGATTTATTAATATCTTCCTTTTTTTTTGTCTGTCTTTTCCTCTATTTCTTTAAGAGTTTTTTTTCATATCCTCTTTAAGGACTGTGATGGTATTTTATTTGTATTGAAATGTGATTTTAATTGTATGTTAATAAATAAAGTTGCCTGGGGGTCAGAGTTATAGAGCCATAGCAAGTGCATGGCGGTGGTGGCGCACGCCTTTAAGGACCTGGAGGGCGGTACATACAGGCAATGACAAGGCAGTCACGTGTTTAGTTTACAACCAATGAGAAGGCAGAACATCTAGACTATTTAAAGACATACACACAGGAAGTAGGCCTCTTTTTCGGAGAGCTCTCTTGGCTGAAGCAGGATAGCTGAAGCAGGAAGGGTAAGGCTCTTAGTTCTGACCTCTTGGCTTTCTTCTCTGAATCGGCTCTGTGTTTCTTATTTAATAAGACGGTTGGTTATATCTACAAAGGACCTCTATCATCTTCATAAAATCATTTTAAGGTCATTTTCTTTTATTTTAATTTATTTATTTTTATTTTATGTGTATCCATGTTTTGCTTGCATGTATGCATGTATGAGGGTATCAGATCTTGGAGTTACAGACAGTTGTTAGCTGCCATATGGGTCTGGTAATTGAACCCAAATCCTCTGGAAGAACAGTCAGTGCTCTTAACCACTGAGCCAACTCTCCACCCATTAAGGTCATTTTCTTGTGCTTCAGCTGTGTTGGATTTTTCTGGTCTTGCTGTTGTGGAATACCTGGGCTCTGGTGGTGCCATATTGCCTTTTCTGTTATTGATCTTTCACTGGCATTTAGGCATCTGGATTTGGTTGAGCAGACAATGGAATCGTGTAGGAGACACACCTCTGGGCGTGTATGTGAGAGTGTTTCCAGAGAGACTGAAATGAGGAGGAGACTCACCCTGGATGTGGGTGGCACTACCCAACAGGCTGAGGTCTCATTCAAGAGGAAAAGGGAAAATGAGAAAGAGAACTGACTACCACCACTCATCTCTCTGTTTTCTGGCTCCGGGCACACATAACCAGCTGTTTCTGCTCCTGATGCCCAGGTCTTCTCTACCAATGGGGCTATGCCTTCAAACTACGGTTAGAAAGAAATCCTTTCTTCCTTAAGCTGCTTGTTGTCAGGTACTTGTTCACAGCAAGGAGGAAAGTAAGTAAGACAGTGAATATTTACTGACTACCCACCACAGTTCACACACGGTGCTCAATCCTGGGAACAAACCAGAACAAGAGAGAAAAAGACCTTTGTCCTCCTGAAAACTCACTCTAATGGGGGAGAGAGCCAAGGAAAACTTCATATCCTCAAGTGTACTAAAGTGGCACAAGCTATCATGTTGGAAATTACTAAGGCCTATAAGTTAGGATTAGACATGTGCATGGTATTTTTGTTATGTTGGGGTTTTCTATTTCTCCAGTGAAAGACTTTATTTTATTTTTGTCTTGTTGAAGTCTACAGTACAATCTGTAGTTATAGCATAGGCCTACTTACTTTTTTTTAACTTCTTTTTTTTTTTAAAGATTTATTTATTTATTATGTATACAGAAGAGGGTGCCAGATCTCATTGCAGATGGTTGTGAGCCACCACGTGGGTGCTGGGAATTGAACTCGGGATTTCTGGAAGAACGTTCAGTGCTCTTAACCTCTGAGCCATCTCTCCAGCCCCTAACTTCTTCTTCTTCTTCTTTTTTTTTTTTTTTTTTTTTTTTTTTTTTTTTTTTTGAGGGAGTGGGAGGCTGGGGGCATGCCACAAGGCACATGTGGAGGTCACAGAAGAGTTTGTAGGGATCAATTCTCTCCAGGTCAGGAGACTTGGTAACAAATGCCCTCCCACCCCCAAGTGACATTTTTAAATAACATTTTCATGACTTCATTATAACATAAACCCAGACCACTCATAGTGACACATGGGGGGTCGGAGAATCACAAAATTGAGGCCAGCTTCAGGTGATATTAGGGAACCTGTCTCAAAACAAAATGCCTGTTGCTGGAGCTGTGTTAGAGCTTGAGTCCATCACATACAAGGCTGGGGGGTACCCCAGGGAAGTGTTTTAGTGCAGTTTCAGGGTACTTATAGCAAAACTGAGATGGTAATATCCCATGTAACTCTTCCCTAACCCCTACAGTCTATTCTCCACAACCTCAACCAGTGTGAATCTGACGCATGGTGAAACCCCATGGTTACAAAAGCTTCTCACGAATAGGGCAGTAGGAGTTCATTTAAAGAACAAGCTAGTTCTGAACGCATCACTGAAAAGCTGCCTCATTATGTCTAGTTATAGAGCCCAGCTTTAGAATGATAACTCAATTGCAGGGTTCCAGTTGAGATGCTACAAAGCAGGGACCCTGTAAAATAACCCAGCCTCCTTACATCCTCCTCTCCAAGGCATTTCCTTCCCACTAAACCAAGACTTCCAAGAATTATGAACAAGAGATTGGTGAACTACATGTCACAACCAAATGCATTTACTCGCTAGGTAGCAGAATAATGTTTGCTAAGCTGTGTTAGATTAAGAAAAACTTGGAGACTCCATGGAGAATCCATGCAGTATGAGCTGGGCAGAGCAAACCGTAAAATGTTCTGGGCTGCCAGGAAGCACCTCACCTCCTCCTGGGAAAACAGAGCACCCTAATTAGAACAAAATTCAGAAGGACAGGAAATCATGGTCATATCTCAGATCTTTCTTTCATTAAACTGATCAATCACTGTTGATTATGTGAAACCCACAGATATGATTAAAATTTCCAATAAGTTGTCCTTAAAATAGGGAGATTAATGCAGGGTCATTATGAGGAGGTAATAAGTACGAGGAGGACTCAGTCTATCACTGTCAGCTTTGAAGATGGAAGAAGAAGCTCCTGAGTCAAAGAATACTCTGTCCCCAGAGGAAACAGACAAGGAAAGTTACTCCCCTAAACATAAAGAATTGAAACTTTCAATATCTCCTTTTTTAGGATACTTAGACTCCTTAAGAACTCTTACTGTGCAAACTTGTATAGCCAATATGGAAATCAGTGTGGTGGTTTCTCAGGAAGATGGGAATTGATCTACCTCAAGATCCAGCTATACCATTCTTGGGCATATGCAAAAAGGATGCTTCATCCTACCACAGAGACTCTTGCTCAACCACATTCACTGCTGCTCTATCCATAATAGCCAGAAATTGGAAACAACCTAGATGTTTCTCAACAGAAGAAAAGATAAGAAAATGTGGTACATTTGCACGATGGAGTACTACTCAGCTGTTTAAAAAAAGTGAAATCTGCAAGTAAATGGATAAAATAGAAAAATCATCCTGGATGAGTTATCCCAGACCCGGAAAGAGAAATATGGTTATGTATTCTCTTATATGTGGCTATGAGATGTTAAGTCAATGATAAGCAAGCTACAATCCATAGAACCATAAAAGTTAGGTAGACAGTAAAGGACTTAAGGGAACAGATAGATCTCCCTAGGAAAAGGGAATAGAATAGTTATGGATGGATTGGGGGCGGGGCTGGATGGGAGGATTAAGTGGGGAGGGGGAGGAGAGAGGAGACCAAAGGAAGGAGTTTGGGGAGAGACAGCTATGATTAAGGGCCATTTGAAAGGTAGTATGCGAACCTAATACAGCAGAAGCTTCCTAAAATATAGACATATATGAAGGTGATCTAATTGGCATCATCAAATTATGGGGGGACAGAGCCCCAATCGGCCATCTCTTGTCACCAAATGAAGCTTCCAGTCCCAGGACTGAGTCACATCTAATTTGAGTTGTTGGCCAAATAAGTTCCATGGGAACCCCCAAACCACCCAGGCTGTTGACAACACTACAGGCTGCTCCCCACAAGCTGACAGCAGGGCCCCATTGCTGAAGACAACACCTAGACAACTTATTGAACATGGAGAAGTCGAGCTGGTGCCTACATAGAGCCTTCCCCCTTACATTTTAGCATATTTGGTACAGGAAGGTACTCCGCATGGTACTAAAAGAAAAACATAAATACCCACCCCGTCATAAACTCTTTGATCTAAAATGATGTCCTGCCTGCAAGATGTGCTAGTGCAATGGTGGCACAAAGCTCATGGGAGTAATTAACCAATATCTGATTTGACTTAAGGCTCCCTCCATGAGATGCTTGGGTGACCAAGAAACTGACACCAGAGAGCCCAGGGACCTAAGGTAAACACAACTGTATATGTGTGTGTGTGTGTGTGTGTGTGTGTGTGTGTGTGTGTGTGTGTATGTATGTATATATATGTATATGTATATATATTAGCAGTAACACTCTACTATACTCATAGATCAGTGCCTTGCTCCCTCCTGCAGCAGATGGGAACAAAAACAGAAACCACAGCCAGACCTTATGCAGAGAGTGAGAGATTTTGGAACACTCTGCCCTTAAACAGGATGTCTCTATCCCTCCCCTCAGGGTGAACCCCAGGAAAGAAGAGGTAGAAACAGTGTAAGACCCAGAGGGGGTGGAGGACACCAGGAGAACAAGGCCCTCCAAATTAACATGAGCAAAGCTCATATGAACTCAGAGACTGAAGCAGCATGCACAGGGCCTAGGTCTGCACCAGGTCCTCTACATATATATTATGGCTTCCAGTTTACTGTTTTTTATGGGACTCCTGAGTGTTGGAACAAGTGCCTTCTCTTGGACTCTTTTCCTTCTGTTTGCTTTATCCAATTCCAATGTTTTAGTTTTTATCTTTTTATGTTTTATCTTATTATAAAAAAGAACTTCTACTGTCCTACTGCTGTGGGATGTCTTTCTGTATGCTGTGAATATGTGTGGCTCCCATTGGATAATAAATAAAGCTGTTTTGGCCTATAGCAAGAAAGCTTACAGCCAAGCGGGAAATTCAAGCAGAGATACAGAGGGAAGAAGGACGGAGTCCAGAGAAGCGCCAGCAGCTGCCGAAGGAGGACAAGATGTCAGGAGAATGCTAACGCCAGGGCCATGTGGTAACAGATTAATAGAAAGAGCTAGCTAGCAAGAAGCTTGAGCCACAGGCTACACAGTCTGTAATTAATATAAGCCCCTTGATTATTTATTTTATAAATGGCTGCGGGACCGTGGGGCCAGGCAGGACCGAGAAACTTCCGGCTACAATCCTACAAGTAAAAATTTGTGTTTTAGCCACTACATGTGACAAGAATCACAAAATTGTGTTGTAGGGTCCTTCCCATCATGTGCTCAAAGAAAAGTTTTGACACTAAAACGACCCCTTGATCCAGAGAAATGTCTACATGTGTACTGT
The DNA here is from genome assembly GCF_949786415.1 of Peromyscus eremicus. Taxonomy (NCBI): domain Eukaryota; kingdom Metazoa; phylum Chordata; class Mammalia; order Rodentia; family Cricetidae; genus Peromyscus; species Peromyscus eremicus. Next base: position 28,328,098 of record NC_081417.1, on the reverse strand, counting down.
TCCATACTACTCCCTGGAGAGTGAAAACAGGAATTCAGTCTTTTCTTATGTAACCCAATTTAATGTATAACCAAATCTAGTAATTAAAAAAATCCCAGCCTTGTCCTTATGTCTATTTCCACTACCTCATGTATCTAAACGTTTTATCCTATTTTTTTTTACAAGCGTTTACATTTTCATTCTTCACTTCCATTTTACATAAATGGAAAAAAATTTTAAGGTCATTTTCAGAAAAAGAAAGTAAAATACTGACAGATCAAATCATGCATCCAGCTCACAGAAGCTGTAACTGTCATTCGCCTGTCAATCCCCTACGGATTCAATTAAGATGTTCATGACAGGCCAGGAGCCTCCGACTCCAGCTCCTTGAGGCAGAGTAAAGACCTGGAGCCCTTTTCCTGCCAGTTCCACCGGCCGCCCCGCAGAACCCGCCGGCTAGCCGGCCCAGAATGACGCGCAAGGGGACGCGGAGAGAGCCCACCCTGCCGTAACTGCGGAGGCCAAGTGTTCGCCCCGCCCCGCCCCGCCCCGCCCCCATGCTAACCCCGCCCCAGCGTCGCGCGTTAGCCCCGCCCCAGCGTCGCACGTCAGCCCCGCCCCACGCTGGCCCCGCGTCGGGACGTGGTGCCGCGAGGCCCACTCACCAGCCCGAGCTCCGCCTTCCGCTGCAGCTCCGAGATTCGCTCCAGAGCGCTCGCGAAGCCGCCTGAGCGCGCCCGAGGAGCGGAGGAGTCGAGGGCCGCGCTCTCGGAGCCACTCTCCGTGCTGGCCTTTCGAAAGGGCTTGGAGAAGAGAAGCGCTCTTAGGAATCGGCTCCCTGCAGCCCCGGCATGGGAGCCACACAGCGCCGCCATGACGCCTGCGCGAACTCTCACCTCTGGCCTCTTGCGCACGTGCGCGGGTCAGGGGGCGGGTCGCGGATAGCCCCGCCCACCACCTTGGCGCCCGGCAAGCCGGCGGGGTAGGAGGGCTTATGGCAGGTGCCTGACCACTAGCGGACCGCTGAGGGCGTGGAGAAGGTGTGTGCCTCCGAGGGGAGGGGTGACGCCACAGCTGCTGTCCCTCACCGTCTTCAGCGGTCTCTATCCTGTGGGAGTCGGGAGCCCCGAGCCCGCCAGCGCCTCCCGCCCCTTGATATTCACCACTTCTGAACGCTTCATACTTGACACTTGAAAATAGCTTTTAGTATCCGCACTCCAATTTTGTAATCTCTAGGAAGGAAGGCGATTGATTGCCTCTGCAAATGGACATAAAGTTGTTTGTGACACTGGTGGTCCTTGGCCACTTCTGTCGTCAGTCCCCCGCCTTACAAAAACAATCTGAGAAGTTTTATCCGGGATACCTACCATCCCTTCTCGTGGATGCAGAGTGTGTCTGGGCATAGCACTTAACCCCACACAAATACTTGGGGTTTTGTTTGTTTGTTTGTTTGTCTTCAGCGAAAATCCCCAGAGTTTGTCCACCCACTTCAGAATCAAACCTAACACCACCTAACACGAAGTGTTTGGCAATTAAGTGGGTCCACTCATCTAATAATCAGTTGGAGGCTAGCCTACACATTACTAAAACTGGGGCAGGTGTCACAGTTTTCTGTGTTGTTTGCTAACAGAAACTTTGTTGGAATCAGGGTCTTATGGAGCCCAGGCCAGTCTTGAGCTCACCATGTAGAACAAGCTGACCTCAAACACCTGAACCTCTGCTTCTCCCTGAATGGCGAGGTTTTTGCAAGCACCGTCACCACCAGGACTGACCCTCCTTTATGTCTTTTGACTGTTAATTTAAATCTTCCTCAATGTCATAGATGTATATGGACCTTGGAGTGGTGCATAATTTTATGAGTCATTTAAAACTCACCCTTACTAGCCACTGTAGGGAGAATCCTAAAAATTCAGTAGGTGCCTCAAAGGTAACCTAATCCAGGTGAGGTCTTACTCTACACACTGAAACTCAATTCTGCTGACAGTTCAGTGGATTCTTGTCTAAAATGCCATTCTCTACGGCTATTGATACTTTCAGTTCCTTTCAAAAACAATGTAGCAAATTGTAGACCACGGCCAGCGACCTTTAAGAACCCTCAGGAGTCCTGAGTAACCTTTATCTTGAGCAATCCAGTATCACGTTGCTGGTGTGGTTTCCCACTTGCGAAAGCAAACTGCTAACCAGTGCCAAGTTTAAGGAACTGCTTTGTAAACTTAAATCATACCATTTTATAAACGTAAATCCTAACAGTGCTTGCCTGGCATGCCAAGGCTGCAGGTTCAGTCTTCAGTATAAAACCTGCATCTGGATGAACAGAACAAATGAGGCTATTGAGGTCCCGTCTTCAACCAACAGACTTGTCATATTCATGTCCTGCCTCACCTAGAGGAGAAATCTGAAAGACAGACGGAGCTATTGGGGGGACAATTGCTGGAGCTTGTTATTCTTCCTGTTGGGGGGCTATAGGCACTCTCAGTAGAAGTAGGACATGCTTTGAAGTTTCCTTTTTACTTGAAAATAGAGATTAGAAAAGTGAGAGTTCATATTCAAGTTTTAATTGGAATTTCTCTGCAGAGTGGATTGTGCTCATCTGATAAGCCATGGGTTGTGGAGAAAATGCCCAATGCCGGGTGTGGGACACCTTCCCTCAAGTTGTCGGTCAGAGGTGACCTGGAGAACCCTGGCACAATACAGACTATTGTCCTTATTCTTGTTTGCCCATCGGAACTTGACGGTAAAGCTGTTGCTGAAGACACTGCACATCTTCATCCCAGAACAGGGAGAAATCAAGTTGTACTGGCCAGGCTAGCTCCCCATGTACTACTAGAAGGCGCTATGCAGACTGCTGAAGGGCAGTGTCGTCAGCAGTTTTACCCAGCTCTGAACCCTGTGAACTCCAATACCAGCATGGCAGACTATGCCCGTGGGTGCTATGGTAGCATGAACGTTAGAAGGTAATCAAACACTTCCTGCTTGGTTTTTAAGGCTTGCTCCACAGGCGGTGGAACCCACCTGGTTGCTACAAATCTGGCCAAAAACAACTACTAATTTTGCTAAGTGGACTTAGCATCCAACTGTCCTCTAAATCTCTCTCTCTCTGTCTGTCTACTCACAGATTCATGCCGCTCACAGACCTCATCAGAAGAGTTTCTTTGCCCAGTAGATGGTGGTTAACAAGGAACGACTGTCACAGTGTCTGAAACCTGTGCCTGTGGCGTGCTCAGCCACAAAGGGGACATCTGCATCACCATTACCACCCCAAGGCTCAGGGACCGTCCTGGAAAACCTGGTAAAAAGATGAAGACCCAAGGGTCTGGGAGGATCAAAGCTCAAGTGCTTTCTTGACGTGACAGGCTCCCTGCACTCAGACTCCCAGCAGCCGGGTTGTCCAAGTGGGGCCTGCACATTGTGATCCTAACTTCTAAAATAGACTGGGATGTGGTCCTTGAGCCCCACCCCTAGCTCAGGAGCTATGGACAGTTGATAACTTCTGGGGGAGGGAGAATCAGGTTGTTGTTGTTGTTTTTAAGGGTGTGGCTCCACCTTTTTAAAGAGTTGACTACACTCCAGCAGATGGCCCAACACCCAGAACTGTGACAGCACAATTTGGAATCAATGGGTATTAAAAGTGAAAAAAGAAAGATGGGAAGTTGGGGGTAGGGAGGTAGAAACAGATCAGGGAGGAGTTGAGAGGAAGAGTTGGGAATTGATGTGACTAAAATATATGCAATCCTCCAAATTTATTTTTAAAACTGAAGTAGTAAGGAGATGGGAATTTTGAGCTGGGGGCCAACCTTAGCTAAGTAGTGAGAGCCTGTCTTAAAAACAAAGTGTGGTGGGGCATGCATGTGATCCCTGTACCTGGTAGACAGAGGCAGGATGATCAAGACTTCAAGGTAGTCCATGGCAACATAGCAAGATTGAAGTCAGCTTGAGCTGTATGAGACCCTGCCTCAAAAGACAAAGCCAAGTGAGGCAGCAGAGGGGCGTGTCTGGAGGACTTCTGCCTCCACAGGCACCAACAGGAGCATCCACTGGTGGCAGCAATGCCCACCTCTTCCAACTGGCTCTATTAGAACACAGGTTCTTCACAGTTCCAGCGTTATTCGTACACATTGTAGAAATGTGCATAGCAGATAGCAAGGAAAGAGAATAAACACACTTAACACCCTGATCACATCTCCTGGCTATGGGCTCATCTACCACGACATACAACCCATCTCACCCTCAAGAACACCAGTAAAAAAGGCACTTACTACAATCTCCATAAGAAGTATTAAGCTGGGCAGTGGTGGCACATGCCTTTAATCCCAGCCCTCTCTCTGAGTTCGAGGCCAGCCTGGTCTACAGAGCAAGATCCAGGACAGGCACCAAAATTACACAAAGAAACCCGGGGTGTGTGTGTGTGTGTGTGTGTCAGCTATTTGTGGCTTGATGGACGTGACTTAGAGGTGATTAGAAATTTATGCCTCTTGGGTTGGGGTATAGCTTAATAATAGAGCACTTGCTCAGCATGCCTAAGGCAAGCCCTGTGTTCAACCCCCAGTACCACATAAAAATAAAGGGGAAAAATATGCTTAACTGATCAGAAAAGTCTGGAAGAAAGGTCCCAAGTCATGGGTAAGATACACTGTGACACTAAAGACATTCATTTCAGCCACAGTAGAGGACATAGAGGTCACTGAGGATACCATTTTGGGAGTTGGGGTAATACTAAAAACTAGTCATATTGAAGAAAAACAAAATCCTAGAAATGAAATGAAAAATAAAGCACGTGGAAGTGAAGGGGTTTTAATATATGTGTTCATATGTTCAAGGTGCCATGTTGGCATGCATGTGGAAGCTAGAAGTTGATGTTGGGTGCCATCTTCCTATGAGGACCCAGGTCTTCATGCGGGCATGGCAAGCACTGTCCGTGGAGCCATCTCCCCAGTCCCGAAGTTGAGACTTAGGTCACAGCCAACGACACATATGACTTGAACATGAGATTGCTTGGACTTGGTAGGAACTGAGTCACTAGTTCACTGGAGTACAAGGCCTTGTGATGAGTGCACACAGGCCCTGAACTCACAGCCTACATCAGCATATGGAAAGTGCAGCATTAAGATCTGCTGGGTTACTTAAAAGGGGCACTGTGTGGTATTAACTGTGAAAATAATCAGTCCAATTAAAAGAGGGCAGCCACTAAAAATGAGGACTATTCTACAGTCAGATGTCTCTCTTTGCTGTGGGAAAAAAAATCTGGCCTTTCAGTTGGTCTTAAAAACTATTCGAGAGAGCTGGAGAGTTGGCTTATCAGTCCATAGTCCATAGTGCTCCTTACACGTTCAATTCCCAACACTCACGTCTGCCTGGAACTCCAGCTCCAGGACAACCTGATGCCTCTGGCCTCCACAGTCACCTTTGCTTGCATGTACATATACCACACAGACATACGCACAAACGCATAATGAAATAAATCTTAGAAGAAAAGAACTACTGAAGAATCCAGGATCCTGACAGTCACTCCATGCTGTGCCGCCTCCACCAGGCACACTTGCAGTGATAAGCGTTTAATGCCTGTTAGTAGCCAGCATGCAGCTTCTCCACGTTGATGATACGCTGATTCAATACAGCTGCTGGGGTTTTGTTTATTTGGGTTTTGTTTTTTCCTGCTGTTTTACATGTCAGGATCTGAAGAGTCTGAGAGAAGTTACATAGATGACTCACCCCTTTCCTGAAAGTGGGGAAATACATAACAGAGAACCCACACCAAATTATAGTTTTTATTGCTTTCAAACACTTCACAGAAAATAGTGTATACTGTAACTAAAAGATCCAGAAATACTTCAAATGAACCATTTTTCGGTATTCCAGTAATTACTTTGAGTTGCTAAGATCATAATCCAGTTAATGAGTTCTTTCCTCCATTAATTCTTGGGGTTCTAAACCATAAGAATTCTTGCTAAATTCCCAACAGACCCCATGAGTTAGGGAAACTGCTTTTGTAAGGCCTCAGAGATCTTTTCCTCCATTACATGTATGTCCTTAAATATCTGAGATTTCATGAATATTTGAGGTTTCTCTTCTGCAGTTTTCTTAGCCTAAAACACAAATCCCAGTAAAGTGGCCCTGACCTCTTTGGAATATTTCCGCTAATTGCTATGTTTCAAATTTCTGAAGTATCTGAATTCATAATGAATTTCCCACAAATATTTTTAATATTTCTGAATATTCTAAAATCCATGTTTAATTTTCTGAGTTAGTCCTTAATCATTTTTGTGACTTTTTTTGATGAAGCAGAATTCTTACAGTAGATTAACTTTTTAGGTTACGTGTAGAGGGATATCCAGAAACAGTTTCTAATTTTTTCTTTCATACTCATCCCCCAAATTTATCTATTTACACCCCACTTACCGCCACCACTATTGTTTTCCTCCGGATGAGAAATCTCTACGAAATTTTTACGGGAAAAAAAACAAACAAACTGCTGTCTTATTCTATTTTTGCCTGGTCACAGAACCAGAGTGGGACACCCAGGAAACAATCTGCTCAAAAGCTGTTGGAATGCAAAAAAAAAAAAAAAAAAAAAAAGACTAATTGTGGTTACATTGAATGGCCATCTTACCAAAAGCAATCTACAGATTCAATGCAGTCCCCATCAAAATCCCAACACAATTCTTCACAGACCTGGAAAGAACAATACTCAACTTCATATGGAAAAACAAAAAACCCAGGATAGCCAAAAGAATCCTGTACAATAAAGCAACCTCTGGAGGCATCACCATCCCTGACGTCAAGCTCTACTATAGAGCTACAGTAATAAAAACAGCTTGGTACTGGCATAAAAACCTACACGTGGACCAATGGAATCGAATTGAAGACTTTGACGTTAATCCACACACGTAGGAACACCTGATTTTTGACAAAGAATAGTCACAATATTTCTCTGAAGAGACAAATTTCTACAGATCCAGTCCTCTGGGAACACGCTTCCAGGAGACCAGTTGATTTTAGAATACAAGCTTTATCCAGACCATTGGCCTCTTAATAAACATTGAAACCTAGACTACTGATACACAGACTTTATTAAGATTTGTCACATATAATAGAGCATGGTTTCCATTGCATCCAAGTAGCAATCAAGAATGGCAGCATGTCATTTTGTAACAACTGACACTTGTGGCTTTTCAGATTTGGTTTGCAGAAACTTCATCCTCAATTAAATCTAGTCATGCTTTTGAAAAATGCTTTAGGTCACTCCAAGCTTGGCAATTAACATTTGGCATGGACAATGATAAAACAACCACAATAGATAAATAACAGATACAACCTCCTAGGCCATAAACAGCAGAAGGAAATGGTGGTGAGTCAGTAGTTACCACAGTTAATAAAGAAGCATAGCAGAGACATCTGGAAGCTTTGACTCGCAAGCCCCAAGGGTTCTCAAGCAGGGACGATGCCTACAGTACAGTTTACATTGCTAACACACTGAAAACATGTACAGCATGATGAGCTCATTTGTATTAATGCCTTACATCCTTCGGAGTTATCAACAATACCTTAGTATAAAAAATATTCAAGTTGTATTTCTCATAGAACTTTCTGTGCTTCCTAATGGGTGCTAAATGGATTTAATGGAGGCAGTGATTTTCCCTAAGATGATCGATTTTAGCATTTTTTTTACAGCTATCTAGACCCAAAGACTTTTCAGACTTTTGGAATTAGCAGTGACGAGTGTGGTCACATTTCAACTTACAATAATATCATATGCTTGATTCACAATGTTATTTTGTCAATTTACCTGAAATTAAATTTTAATCTTATAAAAAATGTGTAAGAGTAGCATAATAAATAACCAATATGTTGAAGTGATAGCTGCTAATTACCAAGGATGTAGGAGGGGACCCCATACTCATGCCACTGGTAGTTTGAGTTTCTGCATAAATTTAACTTACAGAACTGCTGAAGTACATATACACCTGTCTACTTTAGTCTGGTGTGTTCAGAAACCCAAGATATGGTCCTTGTACAAAAACTATTTATCCAGGAAAAAAAAAAATATGTAGCTGGTGCTTTCTCCCTTAAAAGTAACAAAATGATCCCAAAACTTGTAATAACCAGAATTTACAAAAGAACAATTTTAGCTAGAAATCAAGTATACAGAGACTCAGAAAGGGAAAAAAAAATTACTTGTATAGGAAAGGATCAAACTAGAATCCCAGATGTAGAGTGATCTTGTAAAGTAAAAACCGCAGTGGTCACCTGCAGCTTCCTGTCATTCAGTGAGTGCCTCCCTCGGGGACTACCTGCGGCTCTGATGCTGTTTCCTATCCAAAGGGGCATTCGTGAACACTAAAGGGGGTTTCCCTGGGGTGGAGGTGAAAGTGCTTTCACTTGTTTAATTCACAAACTATTTGGTCAAAGAAATAAGTAAAGCTAAATAAAAGCACATCTGGTCGAAATCTGCAGCCATGAACAAGATGTGCTTGGATCTCACTTGCAGCACCTGGCAGTGGGCAGCAGAACACAGGTCAGCAACTCAGGGACTCTCCTCCGTCGGCTCCAGAGGTGTCTCCGTGGACATGGCACTGGTAGCGCTTGCTGTGGAATTCAGGACTTCTCCAAAATCACCACCAGCAGGCTTGGTTCCGCCTACTTTAGACTTTTTTAAAGTGTAGAAAAGAAAAAACATCGTGAAACAAAATTAATTGCCTCTACAGAAAGGAACTTTAAATTTATTTGAAGAACGAATTGGGCCTCTCACGACCCAGTGATCACTATGTACATGTGGATGTAAGTGTCACTGTAGTGCTCAGAGTAGCTTAACAGTGAAACACAACAAAGAGAAGACATAAAAGTATTTTTCCAGGTACACTGTAAGCTTCTCAGCCCTTTCCTACATAAAAGTCTGGCCTACAGACTCAGCATCATCTGGGGGCTTGCCAGACACGGAAGAATGGAAATCGTAATGCCAGAGGGATCCTGAGTGACTCTGTGTGTATTGGAAATTTGTAAAGCTCTACTGTCAATCAATATTTGTTTGAATGCTACATATGCCTGACATTTATATTTCTTTCTTTCTTTCTTTCTTTTTTTCTCAAAACTCCTAGATGGATGTGGTGGCTCATCCATGCCATGAGTTTGGTCTCTGGCCTGGGCTATATTGTAGTTCCTGTGAAACACTGTCTCACAAGACCGAAACCACATCTCTGTTACTCAGTCTGTCACTTCAAGCTTCTCAGTCCTCACTGACTGTTACATGTAATGACTGTAGTACATGACAGCTAACACTAGGAAACCAACCAGTGGCCAAGATGTATGCTCAGTGGATTCAAACTTGACCTTCCTGTGTTCCAGTCTTAACTCACTGGGCAGAGTATAAAAACTGGAACCTAATTGGAATTTTCTCTTCTTTTTATCTCCCATCCAATCTCTGAATTGTTGGATAAATCTGCATAACTTATATCCATTATTAAATTCACTGAAATATGTCTTTAACTGTATGAAATTGTTACAACTCCTTGCAATTCCAAGTATGTAAAGGTGAACTCCCCACAAATGGACCCCTCTTCCATTCATCTTTCTTCTTCAGGAGAGCCAATGAAACCCTTCAAGCAAGAAAATCTTTACATTGTTTCATTTCACTGTGTGCTCCGTAAAATTCTAAGAAAGGGTGATTAAAATGTTATGTATCTTAATATTAAATGTAAAGATATAAAAGAAAATGTTGTACAGCAAGAGCACCTCCAGAGGTGACTGGTCCAACACATGGAGCTGTGCATGAGCCATCCTCTGGTCCTGAGCATATTGCTTTAATCCTGATCTAACGTCTACATTTAGTCCCATCATACTACCTGAATTCTTCACTATCCTCTTTACCTGGATCACAACTCCTACCTCTCAACTGCTCCTCCTGTTTGTGATCCACACCCTCCCTTCATTGTGGGAGGCTGCCAATCGTGCTTTTTGGTAAAATGTACAGAAGGTGTTCAAGTTGACTAATACCCTTCAATGGCTTCCCATTTCCATAAGACCAGATTATCATCTCTCAGAAAAGGGCCCTAAAACCTTATGCATGTCTCCAATTATATTACTAAGAGGCCTTTGCCAACTTTCCCTTCCTGTGAAGCTAGGTGACGTCTTCCTCCAGGTCTGCATGGTACCCTCAGCTTTCCCTGTCATAACTCAAAAACTACAGAAAACTGAATCCATCCAAAATCTCAGTACAGACATGTTGATACAAAGCTTAAATCAATGTAAGTATAATTTGGCAAAATTATCCCAAGCATACAACTACAAATTTATTTACCAATAGCTGTTCAATATACTTTGTAAAGTTACCTTTCATGTTTCATCTGTGCTGGAGTTTTATGTCAACTTGACACAAGCTATAGTCACTTGAGAGGAGGGAATCTTAATTGAGAAAATGTCTCTGTAAGACCAGGCTGTAGGCAAGCCCACAGAGTATCTTCTTAATTAGTGATTGATGGGGGAGGGCCTAGCCCATTGTGGGTGTGGCCACCCCTGGGCTGGTGGTCCTGGGTTCTATAAGAAAGCAGGCTGAGCAAGCCATGGGGAGCAAGCCTCTATGGCCTCTGCCATGTTTAAGTTCCTTCAATGATGGATAATGATATGGAAATGTAAGCCAAATAAATTCATTTCTTCCCAACTTGCTTTTGGTCATGGTGTTTCATCATAGTAATATTAACTCTAAGACATCATCTGAATGATGCTAAGTCATATTTGACAAATGGACTATACTAGAATCTTTAGATTGATAATATAGCAAGTGACTGGGCAGTCCTTCCTCATCTCTAGGATCAAATGAACATGAGTTGCTGATTTCTGACTATTTCAAAAGCTAACAAGACAGATGTGAAGGAGAGGCAGGGAGAGTCCAAATGCTCTTGAGAACTGAGTCACAGCAAACCTTGACTCTGCAATGCAGCTTGTTTTCAGATGTATGACTTGGCATTGAGATGGATAAAACCAGTCTCATGTACCAATCCGGAAACATGAGTGTGATGTATGTTTGTATTCATCTAATGCATACCAAGCAACATGCCAAGAACTATTTGAGGCCCCTAAACAGTATTATTGAACAAAATGAAGAATCCCTGAAATCACAGATTCACATACATAAAGCTGTAAGACTTGTGTGTACAGTGTGATTCTACAGAGAGAAGAGGTCCATGCTAAAAATCCAGACCACTGTATACTATTTGATCTTTCAGTAAGCAATTCTGCCTTTTAATGTAAGATACTGTTTTTTTCTTTTGTTGTTGTATTTTGGTTTTTTTGTTTGTTTGGTTTTTGGTTTTTGTTTTTTTTTAACACAGGGTTTCATTGTCTAAAAGCCTTGGTTGTCCTGAAACTAGGCTGGCCTCAAACACACAGAGATCTGCTTGCCTCTGCCTCCCAAGTGCTGTGATTAAAGGTGTATACCTGTGCCACCACCGCCCATCTACGTAAGATACTTTTAAGAGTAAGTGTCTCTTCTAACATTCTGAAAGACTAAACTAAGTATGAGTTCTTTTAACTTATTTTCTTGAATAAGGTCTCTATATATAGCCAAGGCTGGTCTTGAACTCATAATCCTCCTTTTCTACCTCTCAAGTGCTGAAATTACATGTGTGAAATTGCTAAATAAGAAAATATCGCCGGGCGGTGGTGGTGCACGCCTTTAATCCCAGCACCCGGGAGGCAGAGCCAGGCGGATCTCTGTGAGTTTGAGGCCAGCCTGGGCTACCAAGTGAGTTCCAGGAAAGGCGCAAAGCTACACAGAGAAACCCTGTCTCGAAAAACAAAAAAAAACAAAAAACAAAAAAAAAACAAAAAAAAAGAAAATATCCTCAAAAATAATAAAAAGACAGTGACTACTTAATATTTTTTATATTTTAATATCAATAACCAATATTAAAATATTAATACTAATACTTATACTAACTCTTTAATATGTGCTTTCTAGATGTAAAAACTTAGAATATTTGAAATAAAGCAAATGTCTGAAGAATTGCAGTTTTATGTTATCCATTCTCTGGGAGCATGCTATAACACATTCACAAAAGCATCACACACACACACTCACACTCACACACACACATACACACTACAAACCACGCAGCATCCATTAGTGACATGCAGGGTACGGGTTTAAAGTTCTCCAAAGCTTTATGTGAGTGACGCACCAAAGAGCCGTAAGGCAGCAAACAGTACGTCATGATGACAGCTTACCCCTTTACTTACCTTTAAGTTTTCAACCTTTTCTTCAAATGACTTGAAAGTTGGGGAGTTTCTATGTAGATAGAAAAAAAAAAAGAAAAGTAAAATTACAACCACTGTGGGGAAAAAAGGTCGTCTCTGAAGCATCAGAAATGACTGCATTTCTCTTTGTTGTCATTCTTATTAGCAAAAGTGCAGGTATTTATCTGCATGGGTGTGCACAGGGATCAACATATACACTTACTATATATAAACCAGCCTCTGAGCTAGTATTCCCACAAGTTTGCTGTTAAGTTCATGAACAGTCACTCTGAGATATAAGTGATATTGTCCTATGGACATGTACAGAAAAGGAAAAAGGCAGATAACACCAGCTCTGTCACCTCCCTAACACTCATCAGAATGAAAGAAAATGCCCCCTTCCACCCCCCCCACCCCCACCCCCGTGAGATCTCCTGAACTCAGGCACTATGCTTTGGAACTCCGGCTTAGCATCTCATCTTGCAGGGCAGGATTCCCACATAAGCCCACACTAAGCCATCAGAACAAACTGTGAGGTTCCATTGCAGCGACCCTAATTCCAAAGGAACAGTGTCAGATGGAGAAGGGACCAAAAGAGGTCAGAGAGCTCAGAAACTTATCTCTCCTCTAGACTTTGGGCTTTTGTCTCTCATCCATGGGTTCCTATCCATAGGACCTTCAACATCCACCCTGTTGCAAAGTTAAAAGGCCTGGGGGGGGGGGGGGGTTGTGACAGAAAGCCAATGGTTGTTGACATGTGATATCTCACCTCCCCACCCCAGGCCAGCTGCATCAGCAGCTCTCAAGAACATGCTAGGAAACTGAACTCTCGGGCCCATACCTGCTCTAGATTCAGAAACTCTAGGGGTGGGTCCAGCGTGCAGCATTGTAACTACCCCTCTAGGTGATTCCTACACAGACTAAAGTCCAAGCCAGCGATTTCTACCGTGGAGGAGCCTCCACCTCCCTAGACAGGTTAAGTGCAGGTCAATTATGAGTGCTCACTGATGAAAGCTGGTTCCAAAGACCACTCTGGGATGTGGGAAGCGGAGGGAGAGCGTGGAAGCTAACAGACCAGGGACAAAATAACCCTGAGCACTGGGGAAGCTTCATTCTACACTGGCATGTGCTTTCCAACTCTACTGGTTTCAGATAAAGGTTTTACACAAAGCAACTGGAATAGTAAGTCTTTAAAAAAAAATTCACGTTTTGGATCTCAGGAATACATATCCCAACATGGTCAGAAAAGTAACTGCAAATTGTAACAGTGTTAAATGCACAGCTTGTTAAGAGATAGAATTCTAGTTCCCTACTGGACAGTTTGGGTTGCACATCCAAGCAATGGGCGGGAAGCATCTTGGAAAGATATACTTTACCTCATAGCAGGCATGCTAATGGAATGCTGAATGGAGCGGATACTGAGAGGCAGCATTAAAGAGAGACAGAAACAAGTTAGTACAGTGACCCGCCCCAGGAAGCTGGCCACACGTTGCAATAAGTAAAGCTTTCTGACAGCTCATTCTTTTGGCACTGTGAACAATGATCTACTTTTTGAGGTGGGAGGGAGATGTCAAAGTTATTTCAAAAGAATTTACTTCCATTCATAAACCAATTTCCACCCAATGATTATCAGATCTAATAAGACAAGCATGCCCTTCCCTTGCATTGTGAAAGCTGTAAAGTGCTTTTACCTGGATCTATAAGGCTCAAGGCTCAGAAGTGAAATGGTAACCCAAGCAGAAAACTGAGATGGAACTTGGGTTTTTTGGAGTCCTGATCAGTGTTCACCATCTCCCCTCGAAAGTGAAGTGCACACACGCACACAGGAACACAGACACACAGACAGACAGACACACACACACACACACACACACACACACACACACACACACACACACGCTCCAGAAGGGCCGCAGTGGCCATCTTTCTCTAGGTATTTGTTTCTGGCTGAACAGGCCAGTTTCTAAATCTATCCCTCATTTGATAACTACGTTATTACAAATCCCATAGCATTCCTTAGCAGTAACAGCATGTGTTGTTCACTAAGAGACACTTACACTCGATCTTAAGACTTCCTAGAAGATTGCTCAAGTACCATTCAGCTCTCTATATTCTGGGGTTCAACTTCTATCCCATAACAGTACAGCCCACTGACTGGCAAAGCTTTTGAGCCTGCTCTGAGAAACCTTCCCTAGACACTAGCTCACCAGCTGAAAATATCTTCATTTTTGGGCTCCTAAAAAAAAAAAAAAAAAAAAAAAAAAAACCAATGTGTTTTGCTCTTGCTCGTACTGTTTTTTGCACATAATGTTTTGGTCACTACCATAGGTTTTTTTTTGGTAAGAAATAATCTTTCCTTTGGGTAAAGAAAATAGCTCAAATATTAATCCTTAATGACATTTAAAAGAGTCTGTGTGTTTATGACTAAGTTTCTTCAAAGACTGCTGTTACAGATGGCAGCGTGTTATGCAATATCAAATCTAACTTGATATGACTATGTAATCATATACAGTATGACCGGGATGGACAGTGGGATAGGAAAACTCTGAATGGAATCAGGATACCACAGGCTGTGCTGACTGTCTCCCCTACAGAGGAGGTGTGCGCTATGGCTGCATCTCGGACATGAACGACCCTGGAGGAGGAAGGTACCAGTTCTTCTATTTGATCCTTTCAAGTGGGTTGTTCCCGTAATTGTAGGGCACAGAGTAATGAAAACAATCTTTCTAAATTCTTAACAACGGAACTTGAATCATCACATGGATTTCCCCGGGTTCTTCTAAAGAGCGAGCCCAAAAGAGCCACATACCCAACAAAACATCTTTGACCCTAACTCCTGTGATAAATCAGGGGAGCACCCTCCCCAGTACTTCTAACCTCCTGTCAATCTGCAGACTGTCGGCACTGAATCGGGTATGGGAGCTGTGACAAAGTCTGATCCTGAAACCAGTCAGGAAGCTGCTGTCACAGGCAGGGGGTGATCTCTGAGCTGGAAAACTACACCAACTTAAAGGCTGTGGAGGAATTGTCAGATCACGGAAGAGCTGCAAGAACTTGCCTGTTTCCCAAGAAGAGACAAATGGAAGCAAAGACGGGTTAGAAAGGAAGGGAAAAGCAGCCAGGCAGGTACAAGACAGGGTAGGAGAGCGCAGACTTCCAGATGTGCCGGGCTTCCGGGCGCTACCTCAGTTTCCAATGCTTTTCGAGTTGTCGGGCTGGTTTGCGTGGGGCTGGGCTTGTCTCTCCCAACTCCTTGGTTTCCAAAACAGTTTTGTATTTGTGCAAAGCATTCCCTTTTTGCATTGAGCTAACACAGGTCATTTTCTGTTCCTTAACGAAAACATTCTTTGCTAGAACATTAACTTCAGGAGAAGCTACTAAATTCTGGCCACAGATGGTGAGTAGTGGCCAAATATAATTAAATTGATGGTTCATGGGATTTACACAGTTTGATCATATTAACAAAATGAGGAAATATGTGGATAAAGTTTAAGTTTTTAAAAGGCACAGGCAAATCTAGTTAATGTTCCTACGGTCATAGAAAAAAAGTTTTTATTTTCCTTGTAGCAGCTAGGTGGCTGGGTTTTCTCACTAGCAAACAAGCTAGCACATATTAAATATGCCTCAGAGACGATATATAAGACAAGACAAGGACCTGTTTAGAATAAGGCTTATTTTGTGAAAAATCACTGGGCAGAATTTGAATACTTTTCTGTAGCTACATTTCACAATTTAAAAAAAGTACTTAAAACAGAGAATGAAATGGATGGATAGAGATGGCTTTGAAGGCCAGGTCTCTGCTTCTGAGAGCCATCTTAGTGGGAAGAACAGGGCGTACACATCAATCCAACCCCATCCCATTAGGCCGTCCCCTCCACAGTCCCGTGCAGATGGCGTTTCACTTGGTGGGCAGCGAGGTTGCACTAGGTACGGGACAGGGGCAGCTCGTCTTTCATTCCTGATGCCTCTACACAGTTACACAAAGCTTCCTCAACTGACATGTCATTTCCAATTTCATCCAAAGTTGAACGCAATAAGGAACTCTCTACGGAAAAAGGCAGAGTCACCACTTAACGGACAAGCTATGGGGATCCGTCCCATCTACAAAACAAAATCTGTTAAAAATCTCCCACCTTGATTTGTAACCCTCAAGTCAGGATACAAAGCTAGGCACCTCCAAACATGAGGGCAAACAGCACAGGGTGGGCTAGTTCTCAGTGCATCCTTCTCCACCTCAGATTCGCTCTTACTCACTCTTTTAAAAAGCTGAACTATTTGGGCTGGAGAGATGCCTCAGCAGTTAAGAGCGTTGGCTGCTCTTCTGGACGACCCAGGTTCAATTCCCAGCACCCACCTGGCAGCTCACAACTGTCTGTGACTCTAGTTCCAGCGGATCTGACACCTTCACACCAATGCACATAAATAATTTTTTTTTTTTTAAGAAAAGCAGAACCATTTACTTTTTTTTCCAATTTCTGACACTGTTACTTGATCTTTCCACCTCTAATGAGGATGGACAGAGCAGGGAAGAGAAAGAAGGGCAAGGCCGAGAAGAGCAACGGCTAACATGTGGGTGCCTGCCATGTGGTGGGCATGCTTCTAAGAGCAGCGCCCTGTTGCTCTCACAGTCTCCTCTGATGTAAGCAATACAAGAGCAAGAGAGTTGGCCAATGGCCAGGGGTCAGGAGGCACTCTCCAACTCGCTGCTCTGGGGACAGTGTCAGCTCTGGGACCGGGGTGCTGGGTTCAAAGCCTAACCCTCAGCCACTTCCATCGGCTTTGTAACCCTGAAGTTATTTAGTGCTCCTCTAGCTCTGTGTCCTCCCAACTATAATAATCAGAGCGATGACCACGCCTACTTTGGAAGTGCTCAGATCTTCCGTTAACCATTATTACTGCGCCATTTTCATGGTAGATTATCTCTCTTTACTGTGTCCAGGAGCAGCAGTACCTAGCTCCAGCCCTCCAGTCTAGAACAGGGTCTGACACATAGTTAACATTTAACAACATCAGAATGAATGAACACGTTTGCTACCTGAAACTGGGAAATGTGAATGAGAAAGGCAGAGAAAGTTAGTACAGTGATTCAGTTCCTGATCCAAAGATACTGTTTCATAGGGAAGGAAAGAGATTTCTTCTCCCACAAAGAACAGAAGTTTTCAGCAAAAAAGAATTGTCTACAATGACCTTAATAGATCCCCAAACAAATAAAAAATATTGAGATATGTTATATGAAGAAATGTTCATTTGAAAGGAAAATTGCTTGTGAAATAAACACAAAATGAATTAGCATTTCTTCTTAAATATATAGGAAATGAAACAATGGAGCCACTGGATTATTCCAGGATGCTAGAAGACCATCATCACTTGTGGTTAAAATGAGAAGGTACTTCTAAATATTTCTCCACATTATAAAAGCATGACTCAGTGTGTTGCCTGTATGTACAGAAAATAACCACACAAAAAAAAGAAGTGGAAATGTACATGCTACTTTCCAGGGTGGTCGGTGATTGTCCCCAAGGACCTCATGGGTCAGTTTTCATTGCCTTGTCCCACCAGGATCCTAGCCAGGCAGAGCTCTCATTTTCAAGACATCAAAAACACCTATCTCATACATTCTCTCCCTGACCCCATCTCTGCCCTCTTTACCTCTCTCCTTTCCTTTCCCTCCTCCATCCATAATAGACAAATTATTACAAACATCTAAATCTCAAATGTTAACTCGTTAACTGACCATGTTTAATTTAAAAAAAAAAACAAAAAAACGATGCTGAAATCTCTATCTTTGAGTTAGCAAAAGCAGTGCGTTTCTCTTCCTGCATCCACAGCTACATCAGCGTGAAATCACTAGTCCTGAGTTTGCCACATGAGGGGGACTGAGGACAAATAGTTAATGGGATTAACCATCTGTTTCAGAGCAGTTGGCAAAAGGGATCTCTGCTGTGCATCCTCTTAGCTCCCACCTGAACCCCCAGACTGGGTTAGGCTGCTGGGGCTGGGGAAGAGACTATCTCCTTGGAGGAATGTGGCCAGAATTTGCCTCTAAGACTCTCATGATCTGAAAGATGTGATTGTTTTTTTCCTTATATGTCTGAAAACATGAAACCAGATTAAGTGACTTGAGCCAATCTCAGATCTATAAGAATTACAAAGAAGAGAATCTTTTTTTTCTTGTTTCCAAGTTTTCATCAAGTATCTTGATTTCTACATATTGATACACAATATTTATTTGTCAGTAAAAACAAGACAAACACTTACACCACTCCCTTGAAGTTCAAGGAACGTTGCGGAAGAGGGGGCAGAAAGAATGTAAGGGCTGGGAGGTAAAGAGAAGACTATGAATGTCATCTTGTTAGCCAGATACAGTGCCGGTAATCATTAACTCATAGGAGCTAGGCCTATTGGACTAGACCTCCCAAACAGTCTGCTATGAAAGGAGAAAGGACTTGTGGGGTCTCACTGCTGAACTGCTGGCAGCTAACAGATTCTGGGAGATGGGGAGGCATAATATCAAGCTGTATACACACTGGTAAGCCCACGATGCTGTGATGGTTAGTTCCAAACTCAGGGTAACACAGACAGCCCTAGTTAAATTCAGTAGGGTACTAAAGTAAACAAAAACTAATGAATATGGGAAAGACATCTGTAAAGCAGAAAGAGGGCTGGGGAATGTACTTTACACATGTATGAAACTCTCAACAAAGTTTATTAATTTAAAAACAGTACAGTATAATCAATATTTCTAAGTGAAATAAGGTAACCCAAAAATATTTAGAAGAGCAAAACTCTGTTTCTGGTGCAATAAGACACACTGAACCATACTTATATTAATCTTGCTAACAGTGTGGGGCAAGAATGATCTGTAAGACGAAGCATGTCATTCTCCACAGGCCTTGCATAGTGCTATGTGTTAATTTGTGTTATTTGTGTTAATGTCATACATGACATTGTTTGACAACCAAGTCCTTGCAATCTCTTCTATTCTTAAGGCATCCCAAGGCCCTGGCTCCTTCCCCCACACCACTCAAGGACACCTGTTCTAACAAAAGCTGTGTCTGCTTTGTAGCTATAGCCTTTGCACGTGGCCACAGCAGGCACTCGTGTGCTAGAACGGCATATGTGACTAGATTCGTACTCACTTGCCTCTAACTAAGCCTTAGGCCATTTTCCCACAGTTGCTTCTTATCATTGGTTACTTGGTTGTTTTTTTTTAAACTATAATCTTAACTTTAAATAGTTCAACAATGAGAGTTTATGCATCTCTATGATTTGCTCTGATGCCCAGGAGCTGTGTGTGTCAGTCAGCTTATCCAAGAGAAGGGGACGGAGTAGACAGGAGACCATAAGAAGGAGGAGATCTTGAGGGAGGGGAGAAAGAAAGAAAAGGCAGAGAATAATGGCATTCATGTAACATGAAGGAAGAATAGAGGGCTACAGGGGGAGGAGAGACCAGTGAGGGGGGTTAGGAGATGGCAGTGTGGGAAGCCATGATGAGTAAGAAGAATATACAATGACGTATATGTATGCAAATGTCATAATGAAACTCATCACTTTGTAATCTAACTTTACAAATGAACAACCAGAAAAAGGGAGACAGGGAGTGGGGGGACAAGAGTAGCAGCTAAATCATAGCAAGGGTCCCTTAGGCAATGATGTACACCAGTCAGAAGAGAGCTGGAGACCGAGGTACCCTTCCTGCTTACTCTTTAAGGATCTCCCACTTGTCTCCTCCTACATATATAATCATCTGATCAGAGTCATCGCAGGGACTCCTACAGGACACAGCTTGTACTTTCTAATACCCTTTTCCACTGACAAACCAGAACAATACCCTGTACGCCTAGAGAAGAGCAAGCGGAGAAATAATAAAACAGTGAAGTCTATAAGCTAATAAGACAAATACTGAAAAGCACATGGTAGGTAAGATCTGATGTCTGTCTTACCACACACAAAAAGAGTGCTGAAACCTTTATAAGATGGACCAGTTAATACCATGAGACAATACATATGCAGTCTATTATAATTACATAATACGACCCACATGAAGGAGAATTCCAACATCCTTACAAAAGCACCAAAGAAACAAAAGCATCAAAACCAAACAAAGTCAGACATTAAAAGGGAGGAATTCTGTATGCCATGGTAAAAATAATAATAATAATAACTGAAACTTCAAAAATCATTGTGCCATATCCCTTGTGCCACCATGTCCAATTCTTCTTTCCATTCGTCCATTACACATGGAATACAAGGAACCCTCCCTTGGCATTAGAAATGCACTCAAGTAGAAGCCACTGTGAATGCAGGAAACCGCACAGTGGACACACACAAGCATCCACCGAGGCATCAACATCTAATCTCGCACACTCATCTCACACAACTGCTAGGCAGCAGCGGCCGTTCAGGCTCTCCTTACCTAAAGGAATGTGAAAAGGCTTGCAATCTGTAAGAAGCCAGAGGAAGCATTAAAACAGAAAGGAAGTTCTGACCAATCTCTCACAATTAAATTACCTACTTTTATAAGGGTGCACGGTTTACACAGCCCCTAAGACACTAAAGAGTCAGTTGGCATTAAAAGAAGTGAGAGCATGTGGCAGGTGCTCCACAAACATAATTGTCCAAGGGTTCAGGAAATCTATCCTTATGATATTATGCTTAGAACAACGGTGCTCTCAAACATAATGGAAATACGAGGAAATGGATTTTAATACACGGTATAAAATATTGATTAAATTCAACTAACAAAATTCTGGTTGTAAAACCTATTTACCCCACAGACAAAACATACAAAGTCATGCAGTCTAGGCTTAGCAAAAGACAGACATAAGGTGTGCACGCCAACGGAAGTACAGCCAACGGAAGCCATGTTGTGCATGTCCAGCACTATTCTAATCATGGCGGTCGATGAATGCACAAAAGCACCATGAAGTGGTTTTCCCAACATGACAAGAAAAATTCTGCAAACTAATCTCAAATACAAATGCACAGTTTAAAAAAAAAAAAAAAAAAGAAAAGAAAGAAAGAAAAAGAAACTCAAAATCAAGACCTGGGCCTGAGCGTGAACGTATGTGAAGCATATGGGTTAGTACAAACCAGTGCACACACAAGCACCTTGAAACCACACCATGACATACAAATGTCACACACAAACAGTGAAGCCCTCAGGCCAAGCGTGCCCTTCAGTGCTCGGCACTCATCCCCAGAAAGAAGCCCAGTTCTGCCTGCAATCACACATTGGCAAACAACAGAGACGTACTAACACCGCAGGAAGGACCGGGATGCAAAAGTTTGCAACCAGAATTTTTCAACAGCCCTTAAAGGGACTCACAAGACGCTCGTTTTGGAGGTTGAAATACTACGGCCTAAAAGAATTCAGGCAAGCACTTCAGGCCTTGGTGTGAAGGAAAACCCTCCCTCACTCTAACAGAAGGGAACCCGGCAGCACCCTGACCCACAGGCAGGGACCAACAACAACCACAGCACCAGTTCAGTGTGTCACGACTACGTGGTGAGCAAGGGGAAATGCACACATACTTTACATCTTCCAGCTTTTTGGTGATGACTGAGCCAACCGATGAAAATGCAGCAGAAGCCTTCTGTCCAGCCTGAGTTAAGGTTTCAGATGTCTTCCTGTATCTGCAGACAATTATGAATAAACAGGGGAGAAATGTCAGCTAGGCTGGTCTGTAAATTCCAGCACAGTGTCATCGCCTGCTGAAGAACTCAAGAACAGAACAGTTTTAAGAACTTCTAGTATTCTCTTGGACCATCAGGGCAGCAATAATCCCTCTGTCACGATCTCCTGCAGTGCCCCGGACAGAGGCCTAGAAAGGAACGGCCCAAGCAGTTAGGGTGGGGCTTGCAAACTCAAGTGTCCCCTCCCCCTAAAAAACCTGTGCATGTGTTAAAAGCGCCTACAAGGCCAGGGCCTAGGCAGGTAACTCAGACAATAAAGTGCTTACCTTCTAAGCCCAAGGACCTAAGTTTGAGCCACAGAACCCATGTAAGAAAAGCTGGGCATGATTGTTCTAGCCTATAATCCAAGTGCTGAAGAGGCAGACAAAAGAGTCCCTGGGGGTTCACTGGCCAACCAGTCTAGTCTCCTGAATGAGTTCCAGGATAGTGAGAGACCCTGCCTCAAAAAAAAAAAAAAAAAAAGGCTGGCACCTGAGAAACAACACTGAAGTTATCCTCTTACCTCTAACCTTGTGCACACAGACACATCAAGATTCTATAAGGCACAAAAGACTAAACTGTGTGACTATAGACAGAAAATGTTGCAGGCTAGAGCCAAATTATCTTGAGATATTTTTCGTTTCTTTGAAAGCAATTTCTCCCTGTCATGGCTACAGAACCATTAAAAAAAAATGTAATCTCAGCAGATCATGAGCTGCTAACAATCCAAAAACTAAGACTGTTCCCTAATAGCATCTGAACCCTGCCTACTTGTGGGCTCCCCAGTGGCCTTAGTCGATGCCTGGATTGACTTATTCTGGAACCATTGAAATCTTGTGTAATCACGTCTAGTAGAACATATCTTTCAAAGCAACCTGAATCTCTGTTGGCAGGCGACAGTCACACATGGGTCAAGAATAAACTATCTTTTATTGCCCTCTAGATGAGAGCTGTGTTTTAGGATCAACAGGCTGCTAAAAAAAAAAAAAAAAAAAAAAAACCTGAAAATGAGCCAGATTTAAAGCCTCACCCTTCTCTACATCAGCCAAACAAAGCAAAGTGAAAATGAAACTCCTCAGGTGTCTTTTACATCGTTATCTAACATAAAGGGGCCAGAAGCAAAAGGCATAGTTCATGTAAACTGTACTATCCAACTAAATTTAATGGGCATACAATTTTTTTTCAGTTTGCTGGAAATACCACATAAGAACTTGCCTGACTTTCATATACACAAAATTATTAGTGTGTGTAGTGGTTTGAAAGAAAATGGCCCCCAAAAGGCACTATTAGGAGGTGTGGCTTTGTTGGAGTGTGTCGCTATTGAGGCAGGCTTTGAGGTCTCATATATGCTCAAGCCACACCCAGTATCTCAGTTCACTTCTTGTTGCCTGCAAGATGCAGAACCACATCTGCCCACATACCACCATGATGATAATGGACTGAGTCTCTGAAATGTAAGCCACTCAATTAAATGTTTTCCTTTATAAATTGAGTTGCCATGTCCTGGTGTCTATTCACAGCAATAGGAACCCTAAGACAGAATGATATTTACTATAACATAAAAATAGAAAAGATCACTCCTCTTTGTAGCTATCAACCAAACGAAAACATGGAATCTATCAAAAGGGCCAAGCTTCCCCACTGCAGAAATTAGTGCTGGGTATTTTCTTTCTTACCACATCAAGATCAAATACCAGCAACAAATATGGTTTATGATTAGTATAGTCAAAGATTAGTTCCTTACATGTTTTTCTCTGCCAACTAATATGGGAAGAAAATGAATGGGTACTGGGCCAGTTATGCAGCTCAGTGGTAGAGTGTTGCCCAAATGAGCAAGGCCACAGGTTCAGTTCCCAGTACAAGGAGGGAGAAGGAGAAGGACGTAGTCAGGGTCCCCTCAAATACTGTCAAGTGAGGTATAGACGGCCTCACTGCTACGGTTGTCAGTGGCTCCTAGCAACTCACAACTAAAATCAAACACAAAAGGCAGATTTATTGCTAGAAGCCTGTTCCTCCCACGCAGGGAATGAAAGGTAATAATGCTGTAACATAATCTGTGTGATCACAAAACCAAAAAACTAAGGGACTGACCTCTGCTATTAGTATATATGAGAGACTGTGATGGAAAAATCTTGGGCTATTAGAGCAAAGTAAAAAATAATCAGCTCTACAGATGGCCAGACGTGAGTTCAAATCCTGATTCCACCACTTTAAGAGATTTGTAACCTCCAAAGGTCACTCATCTGAGCCTATTCCTTATTTGGGATTATCTCATCACCTAATCTACTGGGTTATTCTGAGAACTAAATATCACTGTGTACATTCTGGAAAAGCTAATACGCACTAGTCCCCTCCCTAAGCTGATGGCAGTACGTTCTAAGATCACCAGGATGTCAACAATCGCAGCTTACACGGAACCATATCTATACCACATCTCCTCTGAAATGACCACTAAGTGAGTAAAGGTCAGGTGGTGGACACAATGGAAAAAGGGGTGAATCACGTCCCAAGCGGTACAAAACAAGACGGCAAAAGATTTAGTCATGTTACACAGAACAGTACACAATTTAAAACTTTTGAGTTTTATGTCTAGAATTTTCCATTTAATATTTCCTGACTGTGAGAAGCTAAAACCTTGGGAGGAAAAAAACAACACATACACACACAGGAAGGGAGAACTACTACCCAACAGTTCTGGAACTTGAATATGGTTCCCCCAGACTGTACATGAAATTGCTTTGCTCTCTATTCCTCAGAATGTTCAGGAAAAACCAAAATTAGGAAAGAGTCGAGTGCTCTGAAGAACTGGACGAGAAGGCTGTGCGGTCCAAAGAAAAGCCGTGGAAATGCCCTCATTCCCCTTCTCCTCCTCTCCCCAAAGAACAGGTGCAAAGGCATCCTTCATACTGTCTAGAACTGTGTACGGTCAAGGGAACATACGCAGTGGTCGCGGTCACGTCTTGCCACCCTTTGGCGATATTCTGCTTGAATTCCTGAAGTGAGCTGATCCCAAGTTTCCGCTTGATGTCTGCAAGATGTCTCTCCTTTGCTGCCAACACTTGAGACAGAGTCTGGATTTCTTCTTCCACCTACGGGGAACAGGGTTGAGGAGAAGAACCAGCATGGGCTGCTCTGTAAGTCATTAAGGACATCAAAGCAAACCATGCTCACACGCTACCGTCACTTCGGGGGAGGTAGTATATCTGTCTGTTCATTTGAGACAAGACCCTCACTATGCATCCTTGGATGGCTGGAACTCTCTATGTAAACCAGGTTGGCCTCAAATTCCGAGAGATCTTGCCAAGTGGTAGTGGCATACCCTTTTAATCCCAGCACTTAAGAGGCAAAGGCAGGCAAATCTCTCAGTTCCAGGCCAGTCTGGTCTACACAGCGAGTTCCAGGATAGCCAGGGCCACACACAGAAATCCTGTCTCAAAAAAAAAAAAGCAAATTCACAGATATCCACCTACTTCTAACTCTCAACTGCTAGTATTAAATGTACCACCATACCTGGCTATGCTTAATTTTTTGATTAATTTATCTGTCTCTTTACAAACAATACAGTTCAGTAAGCAAGGTACACAATGCTTTCACCTGCAGAGCTACTCCCTATGTTATCTCAGAAGCCTTGGGGCTTCAGCCTTCACACAGGTTATGCTCAAGCCATCTAACACCCACTGTACTGACCTCTTTCCTAACCAGACACTTCTCCCCGACTGCCCACAAAAGCTGTTGTTTATGTACTACATCGAGCAATCTCCATCCCCTACCGAAACATATATGACCAACCTTCTGGGTATTTCACAAGACTTCACAGTGGATCTGCCAAAGCCACAGTGGTATGAATTAAGCAACGTCCCCTAGAGAGCCCTGCACTATGTGAACCCCCAACCCCAGAACAGCCATGGCCAGGTGTGCTGTAGCAGCAAACCATGGTCAAGAGCTAGTGACGTGCCTGATATGAAAGAGGAGCTAGTCTTATCCGACTCTCTTCAGGGGCCTGTCTGAAGGAAGAGATAAGCTGAAGAAGCTGGTAAGATTTGGAGACAGAAGCGTCTAGGTATAAGTGAGACAGTGAGATGCGGTAGAAGCCAAAACAAAAAGTAGAAGAGAAAGCTACACAAAGACAGAAAAGGACGGTGTCACGGTGGGGGAAAGACACCATGTGGAGACGGAAAAATGAAAATCGGGTTCCATGACAACCCGGAGCCTGCACGGGACTGACCTAGGCGCTCTGCATCTATGTGACAGTTGTGAAGCATGGTCCTCTTGTAAGACTCCTACAGTGGGAACAGGGGCTGTCTCCAACACTTTTACTGGTTTTGGGACCCTATTCCCCATACTAGGTCACCTTGTCCAGCCTTAATACATGGGAGGTGCTTAGTCTTACTGCAGTTGACATGTCATGTTTTGTTGATACTCATGGGAGACCTGCCCTTTCCTAAACAGAGGAGTAGACTGGGGGGTGGGAACAGAGGTGGGTGGGGAGAAGGGACTGAGGAGAGGAGGGAGGGGAAACTGCAGCTGGGAGGTAAGATAGATAGATAGATAGGAAGGGAGGGAGGAAAGAAGGAAGGAAGGAAGAAAGAAGGAAGGAAGGAAGGAAGGAAGAAAGAAAGAAAGAAAGAAAGAAAGAAAGAAAGAAAGAAAGAAAGAAAGAAAGAAAGAAAGAAAGAAATCAGGTCCCTAAGATCTCTTCATTATGACCCTGTACAAAAGCTTCCCTTGGCTTGCTGCCCAGCTGCATCCTCAGCCCCTACAGCACAAGTCAATGATCCCAAAGCCAAGAGGCCCTTGGAAAACAACAAACAGCTTTGCTGAGTCAGTTTCAACAGGCAAGTACATCTTCAGAACAGGTGATAAGCTGTTCATCAATGGAGAGAAGATGGGACAGAGGGAGGGACGGAGGGAGGGAGGGAGGGGAACTATACCAGCACAGCACTGACATGGCATTAATTGGCAAGTGAGTCCAAAATAAATGCATGCTCCTCTGTGCTTATAGGGCTCAAACACTAAACCTGATTGCTTAGATTGCTCAGATACACACTGAAAAGGTGGACTATGGAAGAAAGGGGCAACAGAGGAAGAAAGAACAGACAGAGTCCAAAATCAGGAAGCTGTACAATTCACCCAGTTATTACCGATGGGGGAGCCGGAGCTTCCTCCAGGTTTTCAGACAGCACTTCGTCACCAGGAGCGAATGCCTCTGTCTTTACCCCAACTCCAAAGCTGGCCCTGCCAGCGTCTCAGCCCTGGCTTCTGGTGGTCAGTGTACACTAACAGCACACCTGGCAGCCACAGCCCCTTCTTTTCCTGGGGTGGAGGAGGGGAGGGGAGCCTGACCTGAGCGTGCAGAGAACACAACTGTTGGAAAGAAAGCATGCGTGAAAACACTGAGGGACCAGCAATGGAGGCCGGGGTACTCGGGGTAAAGAATAAAAACACTTGAGCCGAAAGGACAGAATGAAGAGTCAGAAATAAACTTTTTGACAAATGTGTCAAGAGAACTCGGTGGAGAAAGAATGTGAACAGTGATTTTTGCCCCAACAAATGTGACTCGGGTAACTGGTTTCCATATGGAAAAGAATAAAGGGAAGCCCTTAACTCAGTACACACACACACACACACACACACACACACACACACACACACAAAATAACTCACCTGGATCACAGAGCTAACTCATAATAATTCTGAGAGAAAACACGGGGGCAAATCTTCAAAACCTTATAGGCTATTTTTTTTTTTAAGATGTAACACATAGAGCACAAGTAAGCAAGGGGGTGGGATCAGAGCTTATCAAAATTAAAAAACTGAACTTCTAATCTGGCACAGAGGCCCACGATAGGTGATAGCAGGAGCATCAGGAGGTTGAGGACATCCTTGGCTATGAGTTCAAGCCAGCCCAGGCTACAAGAGACCCTACCTCAAACCCACCTCAAAATCTGCCGTGCTTCAGTGTTTATTACCGTGAGATAAAAACAGACCAACCGACCAGGAGAAATATCTTCTAAGTCTATGATAACTCTATCTGTGGTATTCCAAACACACGAAGAAACTTACAACACAGGCATAAGAAGGACAATGGTGGAATTTTTAAGTGGGAAAAGGTATGAGACAAGTAGATATAAAAATGACAAGAGGCAATGGAAAAGTGCTCAGCATCATCCGTTAGTAATTGAAGTGTCAACGCAGAAGCACCCCACACCCACTTCACGGGTGCTATAAAAAGTAGACACTAAGCAGCTGCCAGGACCTGGAGACACAACTCCTCCCGTGCTGCGGCACGGCAGTTCCTCACAAGAACAAACACACAGCTATGGTCAATTCCTCTGACAGGAATTGAAGAGAATGAACACCTGCGTCCCCAGACAAACGTGTACACACGTGCTCACAGGAGGCCTGTTCACACCAGCTTCAAAGGGAAACTAAGCTAAATGTCCATCAACTGACAAATGGGCAAATGGAGCCATATGATGAAGCACCATGCAGCTCTAAGAAGTACCGCTCCAGGCCACAATAGGGAGGAAGCTTGAGCACATCACAGCAAGTCAAAGAAACAATGGTCACAAAAGATGGCTTTGTACAGTAGCAGTTTCCTCCTAGACTAACCTTCCATCTTGGAGGGAAGTTCCTAAAATACAGTATGTTTAAGAGTGAGGAAGTTCTAAGAAGAGGTGAAACTTTGTATCCTGCAGGGAACCCCCCCTGAATCTACAAAGTAAGCAACTCAAAACAGCTTCAGGAAGTCCCTGAAACTGACCAGATTCCCTGGGCCCCTCTCTCCCCAAGCATATATAAGCAGTAAAGACTACTGCTAGTTGCTCAGACAAGCCCAGCTGCCTAGAGAATATGAATCAACTGAATTGCCTAGAAGATGCTCAGACCAGCCTAGATGGGGGTAGGAGGGACACAGACACACAAAACAGACCAGCTGGATCTCCTAGAAGAAGCAGAGAGTCCAGCAGAACCGCCAACCAGAGGCTCAGGCCAACTGGGCTACCCAGAAAAGACACTCTGGCCTGTTGACCTGTTCACAGGCTATGAATGAAGTATGTTTCAGGTTCCCAGCTTTCATGAGCTGTCACCCATGCTGGGGTGGGCTTTGGTGATGCAGCTGTCTGTGAGTCATTTCTGCTCTTGGAAGTAACCTCTCACTCATCTTCCTCCTCTTCTTCCCTCCTCCTCCTCCTCCTCCTCCTCCTCCTCCTCCTCCTCCTCCTCCTCCTCCTCTTTTGGTTTTTTTAAGACAGGGTTTCTTTGTGTGTAATAGCCCTGGCTGTCCTGGAACTCACTTTGGAGACCAGCCTAGCTTCAAACTCAGAGGTTCTTTGCGTGTAATAGCCCTGGCTGTCCTGGAACTCGATTTAGAGACCAGGCTAGCCTCGAACTCAGAGATATGCCTGCCTCCGGAGCGTTGGGATTAAAGGCGTGAGCCACCACCACCCAGCACATTCATATTCTTCTATAACTGCGATAGAACTCATTGGTTCACTGAGTTGGACTTTCGTGGTATCCGTACTTTGGTCTGTTGTTGGTTCCCTCTCTGAGGTGAGATGTCTGTTTACATCTCCCGAGGAATAGTGTCACACAACATAACACAGACGAGAATGACATCCACATGAAATGCCCAGTGCAGGTGATCTATAGACAGGAACTAGACTAGCAGTTGCTAGGGGAAGGGGCAGGGGGCGGAAGTGACTGCCAATAGGAGCAGGGTTTCTTTCTGAGTTAATGAAAATGTTCTAGTGCACATGGTGATGGTTGTACAACCCTAGGAATATAAACAAACCACTTCAAAGGGTGAATTTGATAATACATAAATGAATGTTTCCATTCTGGGCTGAGGAGACAGCTTGGTAAAGCGCCTGCTGCGTAAACATGAGGATCCCTGGAACATACAGTTTTGGTTTTGGTTCTGTTTTGAAGTGTGGTGGCATACACCTGCCATCCCAGTGTTGTGGAGGCAGAGATGGAAAATGCCAGGGCTTGCAAGTTGCAGGCCACAGAGAAACCCTGAGTCAAAAACAAATTTAAAACAGTGGATGGTGCATGATGAATGACATGAGAGGGTGTCCTCGGCCTCCACGTGCATATATGTGGACCTGCTTCCTCCCAACCCACACAAATCTCTACTGAAATTTCTTTCTTTCTTTTTTGTTTTTTTTGTTTTTTTTGTTTTTGTTTTTCAAGACAGGGTTTCTCTGTGTAGCTTTGGAGCCTGTCCTGGAACTCACTCTGTAGCCCAGGCTGCCTCTGCCTCCCAAGTGCTGGGATTAAAGGTGTGCGCGACCACCACCCGGCTTGAAATTTCTACAACGACTTAAGAAATGTCTTCCAAATTGAATTCCTATTATTCTTTTTAATGTAAGAAAGTGAAAAAGTAAGTTATAGAATAAGAGAAAATGCTTGGAAACCACAAAATCTGATAAGAGTGCAGAATATATATAATTCTTATATTTGAAAAACAAACCATTTCTTAAATGGGCAAAGGACTTAATGAGTACTTATTTTCCCCAAAAATATACAAATGGCCCATAAGCTCATGATAAGAGGGTCAGTCCTTAGAGGAATCCAAATCACATCCACATGGGATCTCATTTCTCACCCACTGACACATACAGCTTTAATCAAAGGATAGGAGGAGCATGTTTTACTAAGAATGGGAAGAAATCAGGATGAGGACGTAAAATAATGTCACTACTGTGGGAAACAGTTCGGTGACTCCCTTAAAATGTTAAAACATGGGCTCACCACCAAGCCTGTGCACCATCCCTGGAACCCGTTTGGTGGAAGGAGAAAACTTACTCCTACAAGTTGTCCTCTGACCTCCATATGTGTGCCCTCTCTCTCTCTCCTCTCTCTCTCTCTCCTCTCTCTCTCTCTCCTCTCTCTCTCTTTCTCTCTCTCTCTCTCTCTCTCTCTCTCTCTCTCTCTCTCTCTCTCTCTCACACACACACACACACACACACACACACTCACTCACACAAACACACAAATAATGTATATAAAAATTTTAACTCAATGTAGAATCACTATATGGTGAAAAATCTTACTGCTAAGCATATATATAAAACAACTGAATTCAAAAAGATCATTTGTACATATATGTTGCTGGTTCACTATCCACAGTTGTCAATAATATACCTGGTCATCAATGGGCATATGAAAAACAAGACACAATATGGTAGATAAATACAGTGGACTGTTACTAGTCATAAAAAGGGAACAAACTACTGACAAAGGACACAAGAGAGATGAGCCCCAAGAACGTGATACTGACTGAAGGAAGCCAAGACACACAGGCCACATGTTGTATGTGGACCATCCAGAAAACAGTTAAATCCACAGGGGAAAAAGCAGCTGAGAGGTGGGGGCTGAGTGGCCCCTGGTGAGTACAAGGGGCTCCTTGGGACAGGAAAAAAGTCCTCAGAACATTAAAGACGTGACGGTTGCAAGACACTGAATGTGCTAAATGACACTGAACTGTGTACTGTGAAACCTTATAGGCCAGGCAGTGGTGCACACCTTCAATCCCAGCACTCAGGAGGCAGAGGCAGGTGGATCTCTGTGTGTTCCAGGCCAGCCCAGTCTACAGAGCAAGTTCCAGGATAGCTAGGGCTACACGGAGAGACCCTGCCTTGACAAAACTCAACACAACAACAACAAAACAAGTTTTATAGAAGGAAGCTATCGAAAGAGGGAGCTGGGAATCTGTTTGGAAGTGAGGCTGATGCCTGCAGCGAAGAAGAAGGGAAGGAGGGAGGAAGCTGGCCTATGTCATAACATGGCAAAGACAAGGATGAGGCTGGCCAGCGCGTGCTTCCTCTCCCCACTTCCTGCTGCACCCGACTCCCAGATCAATCTGGAAAGCAACAGGAGAATCTCTTTCTCTCCTCTGCCCTAGCGATCCCCAGGCTATGCAAGCTCACGGTGCCTCCCTTCTCCTGAGCTTTGGAAACAAGGCCCACAAGGCCAGAAAGAATGAGCCTCACCTTAGCAAGTTCCCGTCTCAGCTCTTCTTGCTCCTCCTCTGACAGGTTCTCCGGGGCACTGAGCATGGTGACCGCATCCTCTCCTTCCTCGGCCACTGGCTCTGTCTTCAGCAGACCTTGGGGTTAAGGGAAAAAAGAATCATGTCAAATGTGAGAGCTAAGCTAAATCCCCCTATAGCTGCTCCACTGTCCCAACTAGAACAAAGTTGCTGAGGTCACAGCCATACACCTTCTTTCTGTATATTGAAGTGATCTTGGGGAAAGATGAAAGAAAAATCCGGGATAGCCAATAAAAACCACCGACGTAGAATGCCAAAACATGTATTGAGAAACATGCCGGTCTCTCAGCTTCCACTCACTCTCGGTCTCGGTCTCAGAATAATTATGACAGAGCAGAAGAATGGGGTCCCACCATGGTCTACCTTTACACGAAACACAAGGCATGCCTATAATCCCAGCAGTCAAGAGAAGACAGGACAATCACTAGCCAAGACCATCTTCAGCTAAGATCAATTTTAAGCCCAGCCTGGGCTACAGGAGATCTTGTCTCAAAAAAACATCCATCTTTAAAATACTGCACAAAGAAATTAGCAGAGAATAGATGAAAGATTTTAAGCCCTGCATACCAGCCCACAGGAGAAGACTGTGTGCTCATTAGCACCCTGTACAGACAATCTCCATAAAGGAGCAAATCAAATTCCCTAATGGAAGTTAATTGTGCCTCCTCCCAAGTGGCAACCACGGTAGAAAATTGTAGCTTTTTTTAAAACTGCACCTCACTGAGATGAGCTTTAAGCACCCAGTGTCATGGGGTAGGGCAGTACAGGCCTACAATCCCAGTGCTCAGGAGGCTGAGACAGGAGGACTGTGACCAGCAATAACATGGAGACTTCCAAACCCACTGCTCTCCTTCCCTGAAACAGAGGCCCAATTAAGAAGACCACATTTCTAGAGTGGCCAGTGAGGTAACCGTCTTCAGCTCTCACCTTTTCCTGCCCATGCTGGCCCATCTAAAGGCCAGCTCAGATAAAGCACAGGGTAGGAAATCAAGAAAGCCACCAAAGACTGCGATTGTATTAGATTAAGGTTTTCATGTCAAATATCCCCCACGAGCCTGCCTTTTGTTTGAGCCATTGGCCTCTACCTGATGGCTCTGTTTTTGAAAGATTGTGGAGCTTTCAGGAGATGGAGCCTGAACAAAGGAAGGGTGTCAGCAGGGCAGGCCCTGGGGTCCTATAGCCTGGTTCTGTCTGCTAGACTTCCTGACTACGGATACAGTAGGACCCGCCACCTCACACCCCTAACACCAAGCCCAAAGTGTATCCTCTCAACTAGCAAGCTAAAATAAGCCCTTCTCTTCTCAAGCTGCTTTACTCAGGCATTTTCTCACAACAACAACAACAAAAAAAAAAAAAAAAAAAAAAAAACATGTATTTTAATCTAATTTTTAAAATCAAAGTGAACCTAATTTTTTTTTTTTTTTTTTTTTTTTTTTTTGAGACAAGGTCTCTCTCTATGTAGTCCTGGCTGTCCTGGAACTCACTATGTAAACCAGGGTGGTCTCAAATTCCCAAAGAGCCACCTGCCTCTGCCTCCAGAGTATGAAGACTAAAGGCATGAGCCACCACCACACTCAGCCCCAAACGGCCAGCTTTCAAACAGAAAGGCTGAGCAGTGCTGACGGCATTTTGTCTCAGGTCCCAGAGCAGCTCTGCATGGGTGATTCAGCCACTGACCTTACCTCGTTCAACTTCTTGATTGTCTGTTATCGTAGGTTTTGTTTGCATTGATTTTGACCTTTTCAAAATGCTGCATTGACATATGATTTGATTACTGAGTTTTCTGGCGCCCTCTTAAACTGTACACCTGTGACTAACCCTATCCACAGTCTACCCACCCATTCCCAGCATTCCCAGGTCACAGGTTCTGATGCACTGAGGACCAGGGAAGGCTGCCTCCTCTTCCTGTAAGTCAGTGCCACGGCCCTCATCCTGTCACGGTGCAACTGAATCAGCACTGAGATGCCCTTCCCAGCATGATGCCAGGCAGCAGATGAAGGGCACGTGGGAGGCAGGAAAGACAGAATCACACTGCTGAGCAGGTAGCCAGCACCACAATACACGTAAGAAAAGCGGAAGCAGCAATGCGATCCATGTGTAGCTGTATGCACATTACAGAGGCACTTGACATTGGGTCTATTGTATACTAACTTTTAAAGGTAATTAATAATTATAATAATCACTAGCATGGCAGTACCAAAACAGTGGCCCACGCACAAGATGTTAAAGAATTATTAAAGGAGCAAAAGTAATACAAACAAGCCTGTTCAGAAACTATACTTCGGACTGACAAGCAGAATTCAAGTACATCTTCAGAAGCAGAGGCAATACTTGATACAATCAAGGGGTGGAAAAGCTCACTGAGTAATTGCTTCTGTAGGTTAAGGAAAGCCAAAGAGACCAGGCATGTGGCAGGGGAGTCCAGGCATGGAGACCCAGAAAGCCACTGAGTAAAGCTTGAAGGTGAAGCCTGGATGGCCTTGGACACCACACCCCAAGATGTTGGAGATGCCAGAGATGTGGGATACCTACATACAGGGTGTGGAACCAGCCCAAGAGAGAGAAGTGTGCTGCCGTTGGCAAAGCTGGAAGGGAAGCGCCATCTAATAACCTTCAAACATCAGGCAGAGAGTTGTGTGATCTGGAGTTTGCCCTGCTGGGTTTGGGTCCAGGGTTTCCTCACTATCCTCTCTTGTCCCCTTTTGGAATGGTAATGTATATTCGGTCCCATTTTGTGTCCAAAGTATGTGATCTGCTTTTTGATGTTGATTTTACAGGGGTTAGAGTTAAGAGTTTGCCTTCATTCCTCAGAAGAGACATGAACTTTTAAACGTGTTGAGATAGACTATGGGGACTTTTGAAGTTGGACTAAACGCATTTTACATTATGTTATGGTTACAAGCCTGGGGGGCGGGGCTGGGAGGGAATGTGGTGCTTTGAATGGGAATGCCCCCCATAGGCTCATATGTTTGAATGCTTGGTCCCAGTTGGTGGAACTGTTTGGGAAGGATTAGGAAGTGTGGCGCTGGAGGAGGTGTGTCACTGGGGATGAGTTTTCAGGCTTCAAAAGCCCACACCAGGCCAGTATCTGTGTCTTTCTGCCTGCTGCCTGCAGATCAGGACGCAGCTCTCAGCTACTGCTCTAGCACCACGCCTGTCCACTTCTGGTCATGGACTAAGCCTCTGAAACTGTAAGCAAGCCCCCATTAAACATTTTCTTTTAAGAGTTGCTGTGGTCATGATGTCTCTTCATAGCAATAGAAGAGTATTGGAGATGAGTCCCCTCTACGACATCTTGAAAGGATTGTTCAAGGGCTATTTCTATATTGGTCTCCAGTTTTAAATTTTTCTCACTTCCTTGTTTTAGAAACACAGTGCATCCCTTAGGTAGGCACCCCACCATGGGGGTGGTGCCTACCTTTTGCAATGGCAGACAAACCAGCCAAATCACTGTGAAGTGGGGTGCTACTGTGCCACATATTGTCAGGGGCAGGACCTGTGTGTGCTCCCATGTGACAAAGGGAACATGGGACTGAGGATGGAGAGCAAGCATGTGATCCACCATCAGCCAGCGTAACACAAAGCTAAAATCATCATTTGATTGACTCTTAATGTCCTCCTCAGGACTAAGTTCTTGATGACACAGGACTCAAATCAAGTACTAACAGAATTCAAATATTAAACTTTGCCTTCCATAGCGAAAGCTCTTCCATGCTTTTAAATAAACATTATTTTGCAAGTCTAAATAGGCAAGGAGATAAACAGTATCAAATTGCCAGTGTATGGGAGAATCTTCAATTCCAAAACGAACCTAAAAGGATCCTGGCATAGGGTAGGAATACTTAATATGAAAAACACTACAAATTCTTCTGAATTTTAGGTTTTGGATTTTCAAGTCAAGCATTTTCAATCAGTAAAGTCCACACATGTATTCCTTAATCCAAACAAGGACAAAAACAAAAAATCTGAAATACATGCAGCCCCAAAATTTGAGATAAGGGATATTCAAATAGTTTTTTAACTTTATTTTATTTATTAGTCTTTTATGAGTATGAGCGCCCATCTACATGTACACCTGCACACCCGAAGTGGACACCAGACCCCATTATAGATGGTTGTGAGCTGCCATGTGGTTGCTGGGAATTGAACTCATGACTTCTGAAAGAGTAGCCAGTGCTCTTAACTGTTGAGCCATCTCTCCAAACCTGATATTCAAATATTTCATTAGGTCATCTATAAAAATGAATGTCTCAGAAAAAAAAAAAAAAAAAGACTTTGGCAATGCCCGTACTTGGCTTCAGGACCACTGAGATGACCTGGTTATCTATTAATATCTAGCAAAGTCAGCCAGCAATGATTCGGTCTGCTTTTTTCACATTAACCTGAAGGGGGCAGCAAATCATTGGCATTAAAATTTGAAAGTGCAGGTTAAGATACTCAACCTGGGAACAAAAATATAAAGACATTACAGAAGAACCAAGCGGGAGCTGCTCCACTCACAGGCGAAATCTGCAGTCATCTCAGACCTCTCAGAAAAGTTACTAACCACAGCCGCTCCACACAGGCTGCAATTTACATCCAAATCCGAGCTAAGAGGTCCAGAAGCAGTCATTTCCACCCTGCACTCCTGTGACATGGGAACTGCTGTCACCACTTACGGACGAGGAAAAGAGGCCTCCAGAGTCACACACCAGTACAGGTGGTGGCACAGCTGGGGTTACGGAAACCAGACAGTCTGATGTGAAAGGAGACGCTCAAGTCACCAACCTGAAGACGAACGAATGGGAAGCAGAAGGCAAGACCTGGACCGCGTGTGGTAGCAGTAAATAAGACTATGAAAGGGAAACAGAGTCAAGGCCAAAAGCAGTCTTCATGCCAACTTATTCCTCTGTCCCTGAACATTCATTTCGCCACAAATAAATTTCAAGGTATTATCTTGTTTCCTATATGCTCATAAACGGTATTTAGTATGGAGGAGAGTCGAGCTTAGGGGAGAAAATGTATCATTTTCACATTCACATCGTGAAAGGTGAGAAGTGAGACCATTACAAACAACCCACAAACGCTTGTTCTTTGGCTGTGATGTTCTGTCCTAGAATCCAGTGGAAAGCTATCTTAAATGACAAAGGCAAAGATTACGGCTAACACCTACTGAAGTCTTATGCCAGCCACCATGAGGGGAAATTTACCTTGACAGAGATTCTCTGCTTGACCAAATGTTAGTCAGGCCTCTAAACCTTCTCTCAGGCTACCTACATACTTCTTTGCAAAAAAAAAAAAAAAAAAAAAAAAAAAAAAAAAAATCTAGTTTAAGCAAATAAACCTACTAAGTCAGTTTAACCAGAATCCTCATCCCTAATTCCCTAATATCAGACTCCCCATACCTAATCAGGTCCCCCAACGTCCCCACCCCAGGTGATGTCTCGTCTCCCCGGACTAAACCCTTCAGCAAGACTCCCATTAGGTTGGTCTAGCCTGAATGTGCCTGACATTCCCTTGACACTTGCCAATGCTGTATCTGGGATTGACCCCAGTCTCTGCAACAAACGAGAACACCGGTCACCATACCTACCCCAAAAGTACTCAGTAAAGTCCTCTCACCATGCTTTAACAAGAATCCTTTTTTATAAGAATCTTTTTTTTTTATTAAGAACATTTTTATCCAAGCAAACAAACAAAATTAAATCAACATCCAATGAGAATAATGACTTCTACTAGAAAACTGAGGCCCCCTCGGGGTTACATAATCCACCCAGAGTCAGAGACAAGCCTACACCTTGATGGTCTTTCTGATTCTATACTCTGGCTTGCTCAAGTGCAGTTTTTCTCTTGGAGAGATACCAACGAACAGGGCAGGACAGAGAACCAGGGCTAATTCTTTCTCCAGAGCCTTTCATGTCTCTGGCTGGAAAAGTCAGCATCGGCAGGTCTGAATCCAGGTGCCTAGACATGGGGGATCACTTCCTCCCTCGGTTACTGACAGTTTAGCTACTTCCTTAATTGTCTAATGAAGCAAATCATCATTCCATCTTCAATAAAAGCCAGGAGACCCCCAGTGTGGTTTGAGTGAGGGCACAGCCAGTGTGCATGCGTCATGGGAGAAGGTCCGTCCAGCAGCAGGCTCAGACGCACGAAGCTGGAGGGACCCTGGAAGCTTTGTGCTTGGGTAACAGCCCGCGGGAGGCATGGACGACAGCTGAGCCACCGCAGGAATGAGGACGGAGCTGAGGGACCACACGGCACCACCGTACACCGTTCCGTGTGCTTCACCACACAATTGCGAGGCTAGGTAATCCGGAAACTGGACAAGGCACAGCACAGACATCGTGTGGGAGAACACACAGAGCAGGCCTACAGTGTTCCTAAATGAAAAGCACGTCGGGTCAGACAACACGCATGAAAGCGTTTTAGGAAAACCTCAACGCTCGTTTTAAAAAAGCCCGAGAGTATTTCAGCCATCACACACAACAGAACACATCTTCAGTAACCATAACTTCAAAAATTTAAGTGACAAGAAAGCACTGACTTTCAGCGTAAGTCAAAACATTTTACAGCCCTATAAAATAATTTTTTAAAAACCATATTATGATCTGAAGTGTCTCAGACCTGCTGAAAGCCTTCGGTGAACCTGTGAGGGAGATGGGACTGGGTGGTTCTGGTGTGGCGGGAAGTGTGGAAGCGAGCATGAAGGTGTTGGGAGGTAGGGAAGGCAGGATGTCGACAGAGGAAGACAGACTTCAGCCCTGAACACGGCTCCACTTCTGGTTTGTAAGCCCTGGTATCACCTCCTTATCCCTTCATCTCAGAACTCGGGGTGCCTACAGCGGAACAAATGCTAATGTTTTATTTAAACTCCTGTTGTTACCTAAAGGTCTGGTTAGAGTAGGTTTCTCTCTTTCCCCATAGATGACCACCCACTCACCACACACACCA
The DNA here is from genome assembly GCF_949786415.1 of Peromyscus eremicus. Lineage (NCBI taxonomy): Eukaryota > Metazoa > Chordata > Mammalia > Rodentia > Cricetidae > Peromyscus > Peromyscus eremicus. The sequence goes on along the minus strand of NC_081417.1, from coordinate 28,289,232 downwards.
TTAATTTCAGCGAAGAACAGTGTCTTACTCAACATAGCCGACGCTGGGCTCAGACTCCTGAGTCTCCTGCCTCAGCCTCCTGAGTATTATCATTACCACTAAGCCTGACTCTAAAGTCTTTAAGTTTATAGAATTCTAGATTCTACAATCTAGCCATGGGCATGTGTGGTGGCATGATGGGGTTTCTCAACATGAAAGGTATGGTGGGTTCATCCTCCTGCCCCAACCTGGACCCCCACCTGAACGGATCTTTGCCCTTTATTCCGACTGCTTCCCTTCAAGATTTCCTACAGTGACTATAACTACAACTTTAGCTAAGATTATCATTCAGTTCTACATCTGGAAAAGAATTCCAAAGTTGGGAGTGGTGGTATACCCCTTTAGTCCATGCACTTGGGAGGTAGCAGTAGTGAGAAAACCACAAGTTCAAGGCCAGCCTAGTCTGCCCAGCAAGTTCCGGGCCACCAATGGATGCACAGAAAGTCCCTGTCTCGATAAATAAATATGAAATAAAATCAGCCAGGTATGGCGTTAATCCCAGCAGCTGGGCAAGTGGACATCTGAGTTCAAGGCCAACCTGGTCTACAGAGTGAGTTCTAGGCCAGCCAGAGCTATATAGTGAGGCCCTGTCTAAAACAATAGATTTGGAATCACTTCATTTAAACAGTTCACTATAGGGAGATAAGAAAACTAGAGGAGGGACGACTTACAGAAAAAAGCAATGAGACATGAAATAAGATGCTGTGGCAGCATGTGCTGAAGCCTGTTCCTTTGGGCCGGCCGTCTCTGAGACATGGGATCTAGCACGCTGGAGCTGCTCAGTGACACTTCCTGAAGAAATGACCTACAGGAAGCACAGGGGTGAGAGGGAACAAGCCGGGTCTCACTGCCCACTCTCTGCCTTAAGCCTTTGCTTCATCACCCTCTTTTCATAGCTTTTACCTACAAAGCTTGTCTTTCTTAAAACTGATTCTAAATGTTCCTTCCAGCATCTAGCTCACTGTGAGCTAGCTCTACCGGTAGCTGCCACTATTTCCAAAAGTGTGTGCACCACACAGGTGAGGGACTACCCTGGCAAGCACGAAGGTATTCTACGGGGAGACACTTCTGTGTCCCTCTGGCTATCAGACTCCCGAAATACTGCACCCCAAAGAATCGGGTCTGCTGCAGGAATCTCATGGTGGGGAAAGGAAAAGACTGTGGAACCCTGGTTCTGGCCAGGGAAGAATTTGCCTCCCACAATGATTTTACACAGTGCTGACAACTTGCAGGACAGATCAGAAACATTTGTCGATGGCTAGGCAGTGGTGGCCAGGGCCATACCCAGACCAGGAATGCTCAGTTATGCATACCTCTTGCCTGTGGTTTAAACCTAAAGCTCAGAACCCTGCGGGTGGCGGGGGCGAGGGAGGGGTGACAGACTTCATTTGTTCTTCCCAATGTGGCAGCACTGAATAAACCACCTTTCTCCGCATTTCACCATCATCTGTCAGGTTAATTGTCATCATGAGAACTGGTGGCTGGTGCCTGAGCCTTGTAGTGGGCAGCCATTCCAGCTTTGATCTGGAAGTTCCAACCCCCCATTGAGGCTTCGGTAACTGTCACGCCTACAAGGCGGGGCCAAGAGAGGACCCTGAAGACCCCAGATCCGGATGCACCGGCTCTCTTGGTTCCTGGACCCTGGACGCTGGAGGTAGACCGAGCTGAGTTCTCCAGAGAACCGCCGGACTGCGCCACACCTTCCCAGACCCTGCAACCTATCCCTTCATTTGTAAGTTACCCCACAAAATAAACCTCCCTTTTAACTATGTGGAGTGGCCTTAATAATTTCACCAATAGAGCCTGGCTTGTTAGGGTTTTCAGGGCCCAGTCTTTGACTTAACAACTCTGAGGAGGCACAAATGGTATCACAGAAGGAATAATAGGACAACCCAAATGACTTTGTACGGTGAGGATCTCTGCTACGTAACATCTCAGCCTCTGGGCGCTGGCTGTCAGTTAGCTGCCTGGAACCCAAACCGATGCCTACAGGGGACAAATCTGCCCCAGGCTGAAGATCACTGACCTAAGGCACCTGAAGATCTGAACAGACACAGACTCTTGCCCTCTGAGGAGCAGAAGCAAGGGCTGCCATTTCCCCGTGATTGGCTCATATTGAGAAGAATTCAACCTTAGGGTGAAATGAACTGGGTAATTGTGGTTGAGGTGGCCAGGAACAAAGGAAGCTAAAGAAATGACCCATTTCATCTGGCAGAACCTCAGGAGCACAATTAGTGATGTCAGGGTTACGGAGGAAGAGAGGGGACTAAGCAGGAAGTGAAATGGTGACAAGGCAGAGAGAGTGAGAGGAGCAGGTGTCACAGCAGTCGAGAGTGTCTCACGCGGGGCTCAGGGCATGAGGTGACTTCGCCAAACGTCACAGACTGGGGGATGAAGAAAGATTCCCCCAGGCAGAACACAGTCATGTTTTCAAACGCTCACTGCCCTCTTCCATTAAACTGACCTCATTAACTCTTTCATTTTTTTTTTTTTTTTTTTTTGGTTTTTCGAGACAGGGTTTCTCTGTGTAGCTTTGCGCCTTTCCTGGAACTCACTTGGTAGTCCAGGCTGTCTTTCATTTTTAAAAGGGGAAGATTATACACCTTTAAAGGGGGAGGGTGAAGAAAGTCTCTGGCTACTTCAGAACATCTCCACTCCTTCTCCATCCTCCCTCCAAACACCAAATACAAACTGCTAGCCGAGACCGGCCACTGCAGAGACAGGTCAGCCGTGGAGTTGCTATCATTACATTTCCTCTCCATGGACAGAGTCCTCGTCACGTCTACTCTGGCTTTAATCAGTCAACCATAGGTAGGTTTGCTCTTTAAGACCTCTGCGATCCTAAAAAGCCCGATGAGAAGCAGTTGCCACGCCCCTAAAGGAGAAGCGGGGTGACCCGGGAGAAACCAGAGTGAAACAGAATTAGAAATAAACTCCCAGCTAAGGGATTTCAGCTTGACTTTTCAGAGTTTCAAATCTGACAGCATGAAGAACAAGATTACTATTGTTTTCCTACTCGGGGGATTGAACCTAGGCCATTAAGCATGCCAGGCGAGACTCCTCCAGGAAGCTACAACCCCAGCCCCGTGGGCAGGTTATTTTTGCACATCATTTCTGAAGCCACTTAGAAGAAGCAAAGGTGTTAAAGATCTGTTGTCTTCCTGACTTTTCCTGGAGAATTCCTAAGACGAAGCGATTCCACATCAACGGTGTCCAGGAAAGAATCCCCACAAGCACTCCTAGAGCAGAAGAGGAAAGGGCAAGGAAGGGCGCCAGCTTTGCACGATGGCATTGGCAGGCCCCCACAAAAAATGGAATACCATGTTCATGTCCCAGTGGCACAGAAAAGGAACCCACAAGCCCCTCACAGTAAAATCCTCGACCAGAAAAGACGCTTCGACGATTAGCCTGTTCTGCCCCATCCATCACCAGCAATGTTAAGATGTAGTCACCTACACAACTGAGGTTGGGGGGCCCAGCTTTAAGATACAGCAAATAGGTCGCATGCACTAGGCCCTGTGTGATCCCCAGCAGAGTAAAAAAGCAAACCACTGCTTTAGAGGTAAAAGATGTGCGCTAATGCCAGCTAGGTTAACTGGACTTGAGGACACCAAACGTCTTTCCTACATCAGTGCTCACATCTGTAAAACAACCCAGAATGTGTCGTAGTCTGTGACAACCCCACTCATTCATTTGTTCAACAAACATTTGCTTTGTTTTATTTGTATTTATTATTGCTGTTATTGCCTGTTGTTGTTTATTATTGTTGTTGTTGTTGTTGTTTGTGACAAAGTCTCTGTAGCCAAGGCTGGCCTCAAAATCACAACCTTCCTGCCTCAGCATCCCAGGATTGTATTTCAGACACTAACATGTATCACAAATCCATGTTTTCAAACGACAGACTGTGAAAGCCACTGAGCAGGAGTATTACTGAGCACTATAGGAAAATGGAATAGAGCTGTACCAAAGGGTATACAAGCGTACTGCAAGGTGCTTTGGTCCCTGATAAAAATCCTCTTTTCCTTCCGGCCCCTGGCTCTCCTCCTCCTCTCCACTCAAACTGTTTAAGAATATCTGCCCACAGACTGCGCTTCATTGCCTCCACTTTTGCCTCATGCCGGTGTCTGGATCCAAATCAGAGGATTCGTTTAAGTGCTCCCAACCTTTCTGAGTAGGATGCCGCCTTACATCAGTCCTCTTTGCCTGCACGACCTACCTGTTTATTAAGAAAGTACATACTGCCGGGCGGTGGTGGCGCACGCCTTTAATCCCAGCACTTGGGAGGCAGAGCCAGGCGGATCTCTGTGAGTTCGAGGCCAGCCTGGACTACAGAGTGAGTTCCAGGAAAGGCACAAAGCTACACAGAGAAACCCTGTCTCGAAAAACCAAAAAAAAAAAAAGAAAGAAAGAAAGAAAGTACATACTGGCCAAATGCCACACAAACTTTTAAGTATTAGTCCCAAGTCCCTCCCTCTTTTCAATTAATGTAAACTCAACTTGAGCACTTACAAGCCCACGAGTGGGGTTTTAGTGATTTAGTTATTTGCTTTTTTTATGGACTTCATTAATGCCACCCCACCCAAAAGGCTTCCGACTGCTTCTAGGAACTGTGGGGATGGTTTTTAGAAATTTACAGGGCCACACCCACTCACACCTGCTGCTGTTTCCACAGAGAATACTGAAAGGTGGCCGCACTTCTAACCAGGGAAGCAAGGGGGGTGAAAAGCAGCAGGTGAGAACTAAAAGACGCAGGGCAAGCCTTGCTGGGAACTGAGAACCCCTGAAGTTGCTCACCTGCCCCTCTGGCCTCTACAGGTCCTCAAAGCTTTATTGACAGCCCCAACTTCCCCTCTGGGGGGCACTGCTCTGATCCACAGGAGTCCACAAGTTAGAACAAGCTCATCCTTTTAAGTGCTGAATGGGGAAGCCCTGAGGTCCCACGTGGGTCACAGACAAGGGAAGTGAAAAAATGAGAATGAAAAGCTTCCTCATGACCCATCTTCCTGCAGACAGTACCAACAGCTGCCAACTTCTAGTGGCCAGTGTTAGCCTGTGACTGTCACCATGTATCACTTTCTGAAAATCCAAACTACACCTCAACTGTAACCAAGAGTTGAAGCATGTTGTATTAGCACACCTGTGGCCTGCAACTACCCAAAGTCTCCAGCCAAGCTGGCAAAGCTTGCTGAAGAGGTTCTGTATCCTTTACTGTGTTTTCCAAGTTTCCCGAGCTCTTCTGCTTAAAAAGAACAAAATGTAACCAATTCTTCACAGTAAGGAAATCATTAACTTCTTCTGGGAAAACCTAGTTTCTTCCTTGACTCATTACAGAGGAGACCATTTAGCCCTCTCCTCCCCCGGCTGGCCGGCAGCAGGATCCTCCTGCAAGGTGGCAATGGCTGAGGCTGCTCCCCATTTCTGCTGGACCCTACTTCGCATATCCTGTCCTATTGTGGCCTTGTGAATAGTTCCATGCCACCACGTGGGAAGGAGCAAGTGCTTCCAACGGTATGGTGAATTCTTAATTTTTCCTTTTTTTTTTTTTCTCTCTAAATGGCTCTTGGTCTTCCAAAACAAAATCCAGGACAACTACCACCAGCTCTTGAACACGGCTGAGTGTTTTGGATGCCTAAGCATCCTTTACCAAGACAAACTGGGCCGATCTTAAAACTGTACAGGTTATTCCAACCCAGCGTCTTCAGACCCCTCCATCTGTCAGTTCTCATCACTACATGCACCCACAGACCAAAGAACACAGCAATGGTGCCGACTTTAAAATCCAATGTCCCACTCTAAATAGTTAACAACCAAATACCTCTCCGTGTTGAACTAAAACAGGGCGGTTAGTCAGAACACAGCAGCACTTTGGCACACCTTCACACTAATCTGAAAAGCCAGATGAACCCCAAGTTGCATCGGGGTTCGAGCACAGTACACAGAGCTACACAAAATCAATAGTTACCGAAGTTCTGCACAGGCGAGCCAGGCGGCGACACGTTCCCACTCGGAGACAAGTAGAGGTAGGTTTTGTTCACTCCGGAATCAAAATCAAATGGGGACTGGTACTCCTCGTACAACTCCATGTCTCTAGAATCCATTCCAGACGAAGGCAGAGAGCATGACGCCCCGGCTGCCTGGAATTACTCCTGGGCCACGGCTCCCTCTGCACCGAGCAGTCTAGGGAGGGAAAGGACTGGTGTTTGGAGTCCCGCCCGGCTCGGGCTCCGGGCCCAGGTGTGGCTTCACACCCTCACCAGCAGATCCTTTAATGACCCCTCCCAGCAGCCCCGGGAGGGCCCTAGTCACCACCTGTTGCTAATTTCCGTGGACAAAGAACAACCTGGAGGAGGGAGGGGCGCTCTCCTCTGCACACAAAGGAGGCCCCGGCTCTGCGGCCCCACTCGGATGTACAAACACGAGATACTGGCAGGATTACTTTTAAAAATACCATTTTTCCAGACCGGTCAGCTGACCACATCCTCACCAGGGCAGACTTAATCTTCTAGGACAAGGGAGGATTATCAGACAGTAATCTCCCGAAAATGCCATCTGGGTGATACTTTCCTTGCACCCTATATTACCACAGAATTCTGAATGCCCAGCATCCCCAGTTAGCAACCAGCTTTCTAAGCATAACATGAAACAAAAATAACGCTCAATTCCCATCATCACTTTTTTCTAAAGCAGAAGCTGAATAACTGTCTGTCAAAATTTTAATCTGACTCTTTTTGGAAGAATGGAGTTTTCAAGCATTGAAAAGACATGAAGCAGCTCTGAAGGTGGAGCTAGCTCCCACTGTCCTCCCTCTGTGCTCCACTATGCTCTGTTGTGCTCCCCTATGATCCCCTGCATTCCCACTATGCTCTGTTGTGCTCCCCCTGCATTCCCACTATGTTCTGTTGTGCTCCTCCGTGCTCCCCCTTCATTCCCACTATGTTCTGTTGTGCTCCCCCTGCATTCCCACTATGCTCTGTTGTGCTCCCCCTGTGTCCCCCTCCATGCTCTTCCTATGCTCCCCTGATGATCTCCTGTGCTCCCTCTGCCTTTTCCCTGTGCTCCAACACTTTCTTTGTTTATGTGAGGTCATGCCCTGTGGGTTCTACAGAAAAAAAAAAAAATCTGTTTCCTTTGGCACACTCCCTGGGCAGTCATGGTGGGAGGGAGCCATGGTGGGAAGCAGCCATGGTGGGAGGGAGCCATGGTGGGAGGCAGCCATGGTGGGAGGCAGCCATGGTGAACTTGTAAAACTTCAAACACCTAGTTCATTTCCTCCACCACAAGGCTTCTAGGTAGAACCTTCCCACGCTCACAATGGCCTTCGCTGTGGCCCCAACAGCACTCGAAAGCCCTTGCTGGAACTAATGTTAAAAGGAGGAAATAAGCCAGGTGGTGGTGGTGCATGCCTTCAATCCCAGCACTTGGGGGGCTGAGGCAGGTGGATCTCTAAGTTCAAGGCCAGTCAGAGCTATACAGAGAAACCCTGGGGGGGGCGGGGGAAGAGAATGACAAAGAAAGAAAAGAAAAAGAAAAGAATAAGAAAACAAGAAGGGGAAATATGTCAAGCTAGGCACGGTAGCTCATGCCATACTCACAATACCTGACACAGGAGGATTGCCATGAAGCTAGCTTGAACTACAGTCAGAGACCCCGAAGCTAGCTTGAACTACAGTCAGAGACCCCGTCTCAAGAAAACAAACTAACTAAACAACACTAACAAACAAACAAATAATAGTGTCCTACCTTTTAAAATTTCAATAGTCTCTGAAATATATTCATAATCTCTGAAATACAAATATAGAACCTGAAGTTTTATTGTATTAGGTGTGTGGACTTGATTGCAAATATCAGTACCACATGCATGCAGGAACCCTTGGGAGTCAGAACGGGTTGACAGAATCCCCTGGAACTGGAGTACCGGGCAGTATGAACCACTATGTGCAGGAATCAACCTTAACCCCTGGGCCATCCCTCCAGCCCCCAAACCCAAAATGTTTTAACTATTAGCAAAAAATTCAGTGTTTGCCTAGTGTACAAAATCTCTGCATCTGCCTATACTCACCTCAATCTATGACTGATTTTCTTTTCTGTTCTTTTTGGTTACTCTCGTGTGCTATGGAACACCTTTTTCTTACTTAAACTTTTTAAGAATTTATCTTATAGTTTCTGTCTTAAAGATACCAAAACAGCTGCAAATGCTGTTTTATATTTGAAACTAGACTAAATGTTTTTTAAATATTAATTGAAATAATGAACTCTCCCAGACAGGACAATAGTTCATACTTGAATTCCTCCTAGAATCTGAGAGGCTAATGGAGAAGGACTACCACAAATTAAAGGCTAGCATGGGCTCAATAATGAGTATCCAGCTTAGGATATGTAATGAGACACTGTGCAAACATAATAATTCTTTTTTCTTTAAAAATTCAGGGTTTCTGTGGTCCACGCGATGTCATTTACTCTGACAGGACATGGTCAGAGTTGCGTCCCTAGAATAGACACTGGTGGGAAAGTGTGACCCATTGCCTCTCTGGCTGGCCCTCCGGGAGCCACGGCTGTTAAAAGGTTAACTAACAGTGCCACAGATGCAATACAGTTCGCTGCCTCACCCCCACCCCCACCGTCCCATTGCGGGCTGTGCCCCACCACCTCTGGTGACAGTCAAGCTGCATCCAGGACCCAAAGCGCTGCACTTTATTGCCGCACCCTTCAGGACGTGGCCACTTCTTCTCACAGGTTCTTCTAGTGCCTCCCACCCTTTCCCAGCCACAGCACACAGGTAGGAAGCACGCATCCACCAGCCAGACTTTATCTCTACAGCCCTGCTGTGGAGAGTAGATCTCCACTCTGCTGACCCTGCCCTCGATACGGGGTTTATCACTGATGGAGAATACAAGCATCCTTGTTTTCAAACGTGAGGGCTAAGAATCTAAGTAACTGCCTGAAAGCCTGACTTCTCTATCTGCTAAGTCCGTTTTTAGGTCTGGGCCATGAATCCCAGCTCTGGGAAACAGCTCTCCTTCCTAGTACCCTGGAGACGTAGTCCAGACATTGCAGCCTTGAGAACGGTGAGAACAGCCTGCAGCCCCAGGAAAAGCAGGGTGGGTTCCTTGAATGGCAGACTCAAGGTCTAGATAACAGGATTGAAAAAAATAAAACCAGAAATGCAGCTTGGGAATCAACCAATTAAAAAGCTGAATGATAAACCTTTACATTTACTATATACTTTTTTTTTTTTTTCAAACTTGAGGGTTTTGAAGTAGCAAAAGTAAATATTAGGAGAAGGGGTGTGGCTGAGTAGAAAGCACTGGCCTATCATGTGTGCAGCCCTGGGCGTAATCACTGGATGGATGGATGGACGGACGGATGGATGGATGGATGGATGGATGGAGAGAGAGGACCACAGTCCCCGCCTGTTCTCTGCCCTGGTTCACATGTAGCCCAGATACACAGTGTTGTTCAGAGGTATGCCTAAGAGCGGACACCTGACCCAAAGAGCCCCAGTCAATGGTTGTCCCTGACACTTATTGAGCAACAGAAGACAGTGACAGTCTCAAGAACTTGAGCCGCTGGATGATGGTTTGGGTGGGGGCCAGGGTTCCTTCCCTCCACATGCCAAGAGGAGAGAGACGCAGTAGGCAGACTGGGGAGAGGAAGAAACTGAGTTAGCTAGGCTGTGGCACCACATTATGTGAGGCCTGCATGGAGCTGCAGTAGGCTTTACAGTGATCCACAGAGAGACTGCTCTTCTCTTGGGTTTGGATCACTAGGGAGGGCTCTGCAGTACCCACCTCCCAATGCTTCTCCCCATTACTGTGTAACTGTGTTTCAACCGACGTGATTTTCCTCAGTTTTTGTGTCATTTTGTTTCTGTGGTGCTAGGGACCAATCCCAAAGGCTTGCACATACTTGGAACACACCTTATCACTGAGCCCTTGGTTTTCCGAGACAAGGTTTCACCACAGAGCACAGGCTGACCTTGAGCATAAAAGGGCCTGCCTCAGCCTTCTGAGTACTTGGATTACAGGCCTGTACCATCACACTTAGCGATTCTCCCATTTCTTGAACTAGTCCTCTGTAGAATATTTTAAGGTGTGTTACTTTTGTTCATATTGCATTTGTTTAACTCTGTGAAGCTGTGTTACTGTGCCTGTCTAAAACATCTGATGGTCTAATAAAGAACTGGCCAATAGCAAGGCAGGAGAAAGGGTAGGCAGGGCTGGCAGGCAGAGAGTATATATAGAAGGAGAACACTGGGAGGAGAGATCTAAGATGGAGCAGCCAGAGAAGGAGGAGGACTCTGGGGGCCAGCCACCCAGCTACACAGCAAGCTACAGAGTAAGAGTAAGATTCACAGAAGTAAGAGAATGGGAAAAGCCCAGAGGCAAAAGGTAGATAGGATAAGTTAAGAAAAGCTGGCTAGAAACTAAGCTAAGGCTGGGCATTCATAATTAAGACTAAGCCTCCATGTGTGATTTATTTGGGAGCTGGGTGGTGGGACCCCAAAAAAAAGACCAAAGACAAACAACAATCCTCAACTTGCCTAGACATTTTTTTCTAGACTAGATTCCTCTCTATATTTTTACCTATTAAATGCCGACTCACTCTTATCAAGCTGTATTAACTTGTATGCATTACAAAAGGCATACATACAAGGGATACTCATTTTAGACCATACCTGAGAGATACAAGCAATACAAGTGCCTTCTGAGTGCATGTTTTAAATGCTAGAAGAAACGTGTGTGTGCAGAAGAATACACAGGTAGTGTAACATCATGATGGGGAAATATGTATTTAGCATGGGAACATATTGTTTTAGTTTTATTATTTTGTGTGTATCAGAGTTCTGCCTTCATGTATGTCTGTGCACCACATGCATTCCTGGTGCCCAAGGAGGAGGCGAGCCTCCATGCTGTGATTCAAACCCAAGTCCTTTACAAAAACAACTGCTCTGAACCACTGAGCCAACTTGTCAGCCCCAAGAATATATTCTTAATAAACTTAGTGATCAAAACCGTTTCTTTACAGATGTATTTCTTTTTATGTTGTAGGTATGCGTGTTTTGCCTGCAGGTGTGTCTGTTCACAGGGGCCAGAAGAGGGCATTCGATTCCCCGGAACTGGAATTACAGAGGGTTGTGACCTGGGGTCCTCTGGAAGAGCAGTCAGTGCTCTTACCCACTGAGCCATCTCTCCAGCTGCATCAAAACAGTTTGGAGAGCAGGCCACATTGCATGATCCACATTTGCATAACTAAAGAGAAAGTGAGAGGAACCAACCAAAAGAAAAGAGCCCCTGAGTGTCTAACCACCTCAGGAAGGTGTTCATGCAGAGCAGAACCTGCAGGGGGCGCCCAAGGACGGTGCAGACCGTGAAGGGTGTGCTACAGGACCTAAGCCATTGAGAGTCCCAAGCAGAAAGGGGCGTAGATACAAAGAAAACTAAGTTTCTCTCTACCTATTAGTGCATAACTCTATTAGGTCAGAATGTCCTCTCTAAATGTGAGACACATAAAAGAGGGACTTGAAAACTATGTCCAAAATTAGAGACTTTTGTGGCTGGCCCTTGAAAGGCACCTCAGGGACAGCATACAGGGCTTCCCAAAAGGGAAACAATACCACAGCTATTCATTCCATTCAGCCCTTAGAGGAGGGCAGGGCAGCATTAGTTAGGGAAAACATCAACCCTGTTAAAGATAAACCCTGTGAAAATGATCTGTATTTAGGAAGGCTGAAAAATGCTAACTAAATATTACACTTAATCATAGAAGTCATCCTATAACCAAGGGAGAAAGTTAGTTCTATAAAGGCCATTATGGACACACTTGAAAATACCACAGCTTTGCCCAGGTGTGGTAGCACAGGCCTGTGACCCCTTCACTCTGGAGGCAGAAGGACCATGACTCCAGACCAGCCTGGGATACAGAGGTGAAGGCCAATCTGAAGTATACAGTGAGACCCAGTCTCAAAACAAACCAAGAGCGGGAGATGGATTTGATATGCAGCCAACACCACACACACACACACACACACACACACACACACACACACAATCTAAAATTGTAGCGTACCCACAAATCTCATAAAAGTCTCATGAAACTGACAACTCTCCTATGGTTATCTGAGAGAACAGACTCCCTCTTGGGAAATAAAGCAAGTCTCAAGAGGCCTGGGGCCTACCAGATGCAACTTCCTTTCAGATAACCTCGGAAAACAAGACTCCTGTGTGTGTGCATATACTCACACAGAATGATAAAGCATACTTCAGCTAGTAACTGCTAAGTCACCTGAGGGGAACACGTGACCCAACTTCCCAGTCCTGTGTCACTGTGTCACACTCTGAGAAATGGTCCTAGGTAATTTCATGAGTGCACTCACACAAACTAAGGAGACGATCTATCTCACTAGGGCATGGCCTCTGATGGATGCACTGTCTGTCATATTAGGGACCACGGCTACAACAAAATACCTGAGATACTCAATTCTAGAGGAGAGAGCTTTGGTTCATAGATTCCGAGGGCTCTGGGCCTGTATAAACGCAGAACATCCTGCAGTGAGACAATGATAAGGCAAGGCTGGTGTTTAGCTTATGACTGGAACCCAGGAAACAGAGAGAGAGAAAGGGCTGGGGTCCCAATATCCCCGTGAAGGGCACACCCCCAGTGACCTAAACTGTCCCAACGCAACGTTCAATGCATGAACTCGGGGGGCGGGGGGGGGGGCATCCCGGAGCTGAACCACTGCTATTGTTCGCTGACATGTTATTTGGCCTCTGACGGTGTTCACTCTCCACACTGAGCATCTTCTAAACAGATATGCTTGGAAATAACAGACTCCACAGCCGAAGGAGTTTTGTTTGGGGTGTTTGTTTTCCTCCTACAATAATGATTCACAAACTGTTGTGTGAACACCTACCTGCCTACCTTCCCACTAGGTACCAATCTGGAGTCTGGAATTATTAAAAAAAAAAAAAAAAAAAAAAAAAAAAAAAGCCTGGAACAGCAGCCCAATCCTAAGAAGGGATGAAAGCTAGTCTAAGGGTATTAGTGGTGTATTTGAGAGCATGGTGGTCTCTGTGGGTGAGATTATCAGGAGATAAAAAGGGCTTGTCTGAGCTGAACGCTTCCAATTTGCTGACTGAGTTTAGAGAGCTCATGAAGGGTACATAAACCCCAACTGTCAGGCTTGAGAGGGATAAATTGAACCTGTGGTCCTCACCATCATTTGGGAAAACTTCCGTAGCACTTATACAGTTCTTCCTGCCATCCTCAGATGATGTGTGTCCCTCCGTGAGAGAGCATGAGTTTCTCAAAACAGTGGACACTTACTTAAAATTAATGTTGACCACAAACTTCAGTCACCAGCAAGCTGAGACCTAGCAAAATGCTTCAAATACTGGCCAAGCCTACAGATGGCAACCTGGCCAGCTGTATCCAGAGGCTCATCCATTAAAAACATCCACAGCATGGCCTGGAATCACAGCACTCAGTAGGTAAAACAGAAGGGTCAGGAATTCAAGGTTAGCCTGGGCTGCACCATGAGCTTGAGGCCCACCTGAGTCACATCCCACCATCTTAAAACAAAGAAATGAATGAAAATTACACAGGACAGGCTACCACTTTACTCCTGAATTTTTTTTTTTTTTTTTTTTTTTTTTTTTTTTTTTTTTTGGTTTTCCGAGACAGGGTTTCTCTGTGTAGCTTTGCGCCTTTCCTGGAACTCACTTGGTAGCCCAGGCCGCTGAATTTTATTTTTAAAACATCTCACCTTGAATTTTATAGCATCGCTCTCTGAACTTGCTACTCTGGTAGAGAAATGCCCACATTTCACACCCTTTCCTTCTTAAAACAAGAGTGGACTATCACAGCCAGAATCGACAATTACCTTCAAACCAACAGCTAGGAAGCATGAGGCCTGACTTCATAAAAATATATGACTGCCATAACTGTGTTAATTATTGTAAAGACATCTGACGGCCTCCTCTCAGTTACACAGTGTCTTTATTGAGAGAGTATTTTTCCAACAATATATAAAAGAACCACGTGGTAGTTTGAATGTAACTGGCTCCCAAAAGGTGTGGCTTTGTTGAAGTAAGTATGCCCTCGTTGGAGGAAGTGTTTTGTCACTGTGGAGGCAGGCTCTGAGGTCTCATATATGCTCAAGCCACACCTAGTGTCTCAGACCACTTCCTGTTGCCGGTGGGCCAAGATGTAGGACTCTCAGGTCCTTCTCCAGCACCATGCCTGCCTGCACGCTGCCAGCTGCCATGTCCCACCGTGATGATAATGGACTAAGCCTCAATCAAATGTTCTTCCTTTATAAGAGTTGCCGTGGTCATGGTGTCTCTTCACAGCAATAGAAACCCTAAGACAAACTGGTAAGCCTAATTTATTATAGAAACCTCTTTCTGTATTACAAAATAAGTTTGGGGAAGGAGGCAGCATGATGTAGAAAAATGCTTTCATGGGACCAGCAAGACAGCTTAGCAGAAAAAGTGCTTGCCTTGAAAGCTTGATGACCTGTACTTGAACCCCAGAACCTACATAAAAGTGGAAAAAGAGAGCAATTTCTGAACGTTGTCCTCTGAGACACACACACACACACACACACACACACACACACACACACACACACACCATGCACACATGGTAATAAGAATTTTTTTTTTAAAGAAAAAAATCACTTTCCCAAAAAGCATCAAGAACTAAGAAACTGATCATGGCAGTCATGTCATCCATCAAAGACAACACTTTGCATGGCAATATCTTACCTAATAGGACTAAGAACACTACTCAAGGACCAAACCAATATCCTCTTATCCCTATGCACACAGACAGACTACATGCACTGCTCTTCCCCTTGCAGCTAGATGTGGCCATGTGACTACACAGTTAGACTACATTACCCAGTTTCCCCTGCAGCTACCAAGGGACTAGGTTCTAGCCAAAAGAAAAAGATATATATGTTAACAAAGATTGTCCACTGCCACTGAGCTTTTGCAGGGTGTTAGTAGAGCAAAATCTAACTTAAATCTACTAACAGACATATAGATTTTCAGGTGGATTTTGTAAATTTCTCTTCTAAAATGATCTCTTCCCACATGAACACAGTAGTGTTAGCTACCCAAAGACAGAAATCTATTTTTTTTTTTTTTTTTTTTGGTTTTTCGAGACAGGGTTTCTCTGTGTAGCTTTGCGCCTTTTCCTGGAACTCACTTGGTAGCCCAGGCTGGCCTCGAACTCACAGAGATCCGCCTGGCTCTGCCTCCCGAGTGCCGGGATTAAAGGCGTGCACCACCACCGCCCAGCCAAAGACAGAAATCTAAATACCGCTGAATCACAGCACAGCTAGAATCAAAAGCATTGAGCCACACACATTCTGCCATAATACAAAGGCCAAACCAAATGATCACAACAGAGTTGAGCTATCCCTGGCTTAGCGGTACACACCTTTAATCCCATATTTGGGAGTGAGAGGCTGGAGGATCTCTGTGAGTTTGAGGCCAGCACAGTCTACATAATAAGTTCCAGAACAGCCTGAGCTAGTGAGACCCTGTATCGAAAAAAAACAGAGGGGGGGAGGGGGGTGGTGGGTGGTATTCACACCACCAGACAGAACAAAAAAGTTCAATGTGGACCAGGTGGAAGGGAAGGCCAGCAACCATGATAAGGAGATGTGCTGTTAGGAATTATAAACACTCTCCCAGATTTGTAGGGACATCTCCTATGAAGAGCCTGCCCCTGGCAGAGGCAGAGCTGGTCAGGTTGCCATAAGTAAGTACAACAATTGTCACCAAGACAACAGATGCTGTGAACAAAAAGAGTACAACACAGCCCGGCAGTGGTGGAGCACACCTTTAATCCCAGCACTGGGGAGGCAGAGGCAGGCAGATCTTGGTGAGTTCAAGGCCAGCCTGGTCTACAGAGTGAGTTCCAGGACAGGTTCCAAAGCTACAGAGAAAAACCATGTCTCAAAAAAAAAGAAAAAGAAAACAAAGAAAGAAAGAACAAACGAACAACAGCTGTTTCCACCCTATAATCATGGTCCTAGAGGTCTAACCAAATGGGCTGAGGATATCCATGCTCACTGAACTGCATACATTATTGTTCACAGTAGCTTTAGTCATGGTCACCCTCAACTGCACACAGCCACGGTGTCTTCCAGAAGATGAATGGCTAAGATCCATAATAATGAACAGATAAGGGAACATTAGTGAGCACTAAAGAGGAAGGGACCATCAAATCACGAAAAGATGTATGAAGGAGCTGTAACAGCATTACTAAGTGAGAGAGGTCAATCTTACTATAATAGCCCAATATTCTGGAAGAAGCAAACCTGTAGAGACCTAAGAAAGATCAGTCCTGACCACCTGGCTGCCAGGGGTGAGGAGACTGGGGGGGAGGAAGGAAGGATAAGGAAGTGGGGTGCCGGAGATTTTGAAGACAGTACAGCTACTTTTGCAGGATCCATGATGGCAGTGTTGTGGTTTGAATGTGAGATGCCCCTCAAAGGCTCCTATGTCCGACCACTTGAATTGGAACCTGAAGAGTCTACTCCAAATGCTCCCTTCCCATAGTGCCCTGCGGTGTGTGTCTGCACTCTTCTCTCCTCCAAAGACATTACCAAGGGAATCTGAGACACCATAGCTCTCCTCGGAATAGCTGTCCAGTCAGGCCTGGTGCCTGTCACCTGAGTGTTCCCTTTGTGCTTTTCAAAATTTCTGTCACATACACCACTTTAACCTCTTGTTAGCAGAGGCTGCCCATCCTACCAGTGGGCAGATGAGAACTAAGAACCAGCGATCCATGCACCAAAGCTAGTCTTGACAGGGAATGTCCGCCAACCTAGAGATGACATAAGTCTACCTGACCTCCTCAGTGGAGACACCATGGGGCCATGCCTCTTGAAGGGAAGAGAAGCCGAGGTGACATGCACACTTTCAACAAGCAGAGCCTGGAGCAGAAGCCTCCAGGTCTCTAGGGTCTCCATGAGTGTGAGCTGAGGAGGAGCAGGTCAGAGCAGTAGGAGGTATGGGGGAAAGGCCATGTTGTGGCATGTCAGAAGGACCATCGTTGCTGAGCAGACAGACACTAGACTAATTGGCTGGTTGGCTTTTTGGGTTTACTATTTTTTTTTAATTTATTACTTTTGTTGTTGTTTTTTGAGATAGGGTTTCTCTGTGTAGCCTCGGCTGTCCTGGAACTCATAAGACATCCGCCTGCCTCTGCCTCCCGAGTGCTGGGATTAAAGGCCTGTGTCACCACCACCTGGCTGATTTGGGTTTATTAATAAGGCAGAGTCTTGCTATGTCACCCTGGCTATCCTGATACTCACCGTGCAAAGCAGGGTAGCCTCAAATCCCAGGAACCTGCCTCAGCCTCCCCAGTGATGGAATCGCATCCGTGCACCACCAGCCCTGCATAAATGCAGATGCCATGAATAAGCTCCCTGCAGAGTGCAGAGATACAGATACTGCAGCTCTAAAACACAGCCTTTCCTGCTTCTGCCATTCCTGAAGAAGTCAGCAGAACCCACCACCGGAGGGAAACCACACAGAAAGTTTTCTTGAGTCTTCAAAGAGCCTAACTTAGGGCAACAAAGAACGCTGTTGACAGCATGAACCTGATTCCAATCCAGAAGCCGGAAACAAACGACAGTCTGCTCCCATCAAAAGTGAAAACTTCTGTATGGCAAACTGCCCAACTATGTCAAAGGAACTAGAAGCTCTATTTATAGTAACAGCTGTGCTGGGTAGTTTTATGTCAACTTGACACAAGCTAAAGTTGTCCGAGAGGAGGGAGGCTCAGTTGAGAAAATGCCTCCATAAGATCTCGCTGTAGGCAAGCCTGTGGGGCATTTTCTTAATTATGGACTGATGGAGAGGGCCCAGCCCAGTGTAAAGTCATCCCCAGACTGGTGGTCCTGGGTTCTATAAGAAAGCAGGCTGATTAAGTCATGTACAACAAACCAGTGAGCAGCACTCCTCCATGGCCTCTGCATCAGCTCCTGCCTCCAGGTCCCTGCCTGGCTTGAGTTCCTGTCCTGGCTTCCTTTGATGAGAAACTGTGATGCAGAAGCATCAATAAATCCCTCCCTCCCCAACTTGTGTTCCATCACAGCAATGGTGACCCTAAGACCACACCCCTTAACAAATAAATGACAGAATACTAATGATCTGTAAGAACGAGTTAGAGCCGGGCAGTGGTGGTGCACACCTTCAATCCTACCTAGTACTTGGGAGCAGAGGCAGACGGACCTCTGAGTTTGAGGCCAGCCTGGTCTACATAGTGAGTTCCAGGATAGCCAGGGCTACACAGAGAAACTGTCTCGGAAAGGGGGGATAAAAAAAAAAAGAATGAGAGACAGGCCTGGTGGAACACACCTGTTATGGTACCTCAGCTCAGCACAGGAAATGCTGCGTAAGTAGGAAAAAAAGGATACGCTACATACATAGTGAGATCCCGTCTCAAGGAAGCAAGCAAACAGAAAGCGGAGTTAGATCTTTATGCAAAGATCTCTAAAGTAAAAAGGCTTTCATAATTTATTTTATGGCTATTTTTAATTATGTGTATATGGGGGTGCACATAAGTGCATATGCCAATGGAGGCCAGAAGAGTGCATCGGGGCCTCCTGGAGCTGGAGTTAGGTAGTTGTGAGCTGCCCACAACTGGGAACCGAATTCAGGTCCACTGGAAGAGCAGTAAGGGAAGAGCAGTAAGAACTCTTAACTGCTGAGCCAACTCTCAGATCCTAAAAGCAAAAGGGCTTCTAAGGCAAGTAAACCCAATATCATGAAGAAAAAAAGGGAAGAAAAAAAAAAGCAGTCGCCGGGCGGTGGTGGCTCACGCCTTTAATCCCAGCACTCGGGAGGCAGAGCCAGGCGGATCTCTGTGAGTTCGAGGCCAGCCTGGGCTACCAAGTGAGTTCCAGGAAAGGCGCAAAGCTACACAGAGAAACCCTGTCTCGAAAAACAAAAAAAAAAAAAAAAAAAAAAAAAAAAAAAAGCAGTCATTATTACCAGCCATAGAGAATTAATAGGATTATAAAGAAATAGTGTAATAAAGTGTATAACTGTGTGCCAACAAATTAGAGAACTTAAATGAAATGAACTAACACCCAGAAAAACACCAATCCTTAAAATGACTGGAGAATAATCTGAAAACATTTTTAACAAGATTTTAAAACCACCCACAAGGAAAAACTCAGCCCCAGATGGCTTCACTAGTGAAAGAGGAATGAATACCAATTCTTCATGGATGCTTTAAAAAAATTAAAGATTGGGCAACATTAACCAAACTCAGTCTGAGAGGCAGACATTGCTCTACTACAAGAACCAAAGACCCCCCCCCACACACACACACACACACTCTAGAAACCAGTGTGTCTGGTAACTATAGACATAAAAATCCTCAACAATACTAGTAAGCCATCTAGGAATATTATTTTAGTGCTTATTATATAGCCAGATGTATCTGCAAACACCTATAATGCCAGCACTTGGAAGACAGAGGCAAGAGAATGGGGAGTTCAGAGTGAACCTCACTATACCATGAAAACCCATTCTGTAGTGGAAAAAAAAAATGACTGTTTCATGAACAGTCATTATTGTTAAAGTTCCCTCCCTTCCCTCTGAGGAAGGGAGGAAACTTTAACAATAAGAACTATCACTACAAAGCATCACAGTAATAGCATAAAGGACCAAAATCACATGTTCATCACAAGTGATGTAAGAGATGCTGAAGTCATTAGAAAAGATTCATCACGCTTTATGAGAAAAGCACTCCACATCTTTTACAGACAGATGAAAGCCATCTTAGGCAACAGTCCCCTTAGAGTCAGTCACAGACAAACAATGTCAGTTCTCAACACACACACAGGTATATGTATGTGAATGCCGTGGTCTTACTTTGTAGCTCTGGCTGACCTGGAACTTGCTATGTAGACCAGGCTGGCCTTGAACTCACAGAGATCTACTTGCCTCTGTGTGGGAGACCCACCCACTTTTCCCTCAGGGTACTCTTGAGAGAAGGATGAGAAAAATTTAGATAGAAAGATAAGAGAGGAGAGAAGACAAAAACACAGGAAAGCTTAGGGAGGGCCTGGATCAGCATCCACCAGGCCCTTCTGTCTCTTCAAAAGGGGCAGGGCAAAAGACCTCCCCACCTTGCTAGATCAAAGCACACCACACAGCCCAAGTGCAGACCCTTCCAAACACCTGGTAATCATACACGTGGTCAAGCCATCTCCTTATGGATGATGCAAGCTCAGATCTCACTAGGAAACCTCTGTGGGCCCCCACACTTCTGCCTCCTGAATACGTAGCTCTCAGCATTCCTGTTCAACATGGCAGTGAAGTACTAGCCAGGACACGTGGGTAAGAAAATGAAACCAGCCGGGCGGTGGTGGCGCACGCCTTTAATCCCAGCACTCGGGAGGCAGAGACAGGCGGATCTCCGTGAGTTCGAGGCCAGCCTGGTCTACAAAGCAAGATCCAGGAAAGGCGCAAAGCTACACAGAGAAACCCTGTCTTGAAAAACCAAAAATAGACAAAGAAAATGAAACCAAGGGCAAAGGAAAAATGCCTCTACTTATAAATAAACAATTTTGTATACAGAACTTATTTTTAAAATGCGGCATGTTTACAGGATAACACTCAAAAACCCTATTATGTAGCTATTCACTAGCAGTAAATAATTGGAAAATGAGATAAAAATGCAATACGCCAAATAATTGAAAAAATGCATAACAAAAGAAAACTAGAATTTAATCCTGAAAACTATAAACGTGGAAAAAATTAAAGACAACCTAATAAAAAGGAAAGAGTCCCATGTTTATAGACCTGAAAACCTAAAATGAATACAACAATATTGCAAATCCATTTTCAGAATCAATGTGCTCCCTATGAAAATATCAGCTGCTTTTTTGGGGCTGAGGGAAGTTCTTAGTATAAAAAGCCCAGGCTGACTCTGAATTTTAAATTCTCCTGCTTCGGCCTCCTGAGAGTACTAAAAATGTTGGCCAGTCCTACCACACCAGGCTCCTGCTAATTTGTAGCAATTGAAAGTTGACCCTAAAATTCATATGCAAATTCAAGGGACCCACACACAGCCAAAACAAGCTTTAAAAATATTAAGTTAGAAAATTCGAGCTTCTGTATTTGTGTTTTGTTTTTCCCCCACATACACCACCACCTGACAAAACAAGCCCCTCCCCCCTTTTTTTCTCCAGAGACAGTTTCCCTCTGTAGCTCTGGCTGTCCTGGACATGAAAACACACTTCAAGAACGCCAGCGGAAAAGCGAAACACCACAGGGCATGCTGGTCCATGCCTTTAATCCCAGCTCTAGGGAGCCAGGGGAGTCTCTGTGAGTTCAAGGCCAGTCTGGTCTATATAGCCAACTCCAAGCCTGCCCAGGCTACACGGTGATGCCCTTTCCCTCAACACACACCTCCTCCCTCAAAAGAAAGTGAAGACAGCAGAGGATGGCCGTTAGCAACTGGAAGAAAAGAAGGGCAAAGGACTGCCTGGAGACAAGTTGGCAGAGCCCACACGCCCTCTCTGAGTACATCCTTTGTGTGCCTACCAGCCACAGCACCTTCCGTGAAGACGTAAGAAAATTCATTGACTCGGCAGAACTAAGTGTAGAGTTCAAATCTTTGCTCCAGCAGCTGCTAGGGGTGTGACCTTGGACAGGTCACCTGGTCACTCTGGCCCTTTCTTCCCGTATTTGTAAAACTGGAGCAGCCATGCACACTTTCTATAGTGCCACTAAGATTAAATGTGAAGTTCAAAATCACTAGCCCTCGGTGTACAGCTATGTTTGGTTGCTCCCTTTATTTTCTGTGGTGGCTGTTCTTGGTTGTCAACTTGACTACATCTGGAATTAACTAAAATCCAAGCAGCTGGGTTGGATTTTAGTTAAAATTGAGGGACTTTTCCTCAATTAAATCATTTGAAGTAGGAAGACCCACTTTTAATCCAGATCTTTCTGGGAGGGAAGATACCTTTGTTCCAGCTCTTTTGAAATGGGAAGATCCACCTTAGATCTGGGTCTCTTGAGATGAGAAGATCCACCTTAGATCTGGGTCACTTGAGATGGGAAGATCCACCTTAGATCTGGGTCTCCTGAGATGGGAAGATCCACCTTAAATCTGGGTCTCTTGAGGTGGGAAGATCCGCCTTAAACCTGGATCACACCTTCTGCTGGCAGCCTATATAAAGGACAGGGAAGAAGGATGCTCTCTTTCTGCCTACTTGCCCTCACCTCACTAGCAAGTCCATTCCTTCACTGGCATTAGAGCCTACTTCTTCAGGAGTCACACATATCCTGAAGACCAGCGGAGACATCCAGCCTTGTGGACTAAACAACTACTGGATTATTGGACTTTCTGTTGGTAGACAGTCATTGGTCCAGATGGGCTGGACCACAGTCTATAAGCCATTCTAATAAATTCCCTTTATTTCTAGATGACAGAGAGATTCATTCTATAAGTTCTGTTCCTCCAGCAAACCCAATAAAACATACAAGTCCCTCTTCCTGAACCACCCAGAGGGCTGTCTACATGAACTTTGCATCCTCTGCTGAGCCTCAAGGGGTTCCACGGATGGCAGAAAGCAGCACTGTGGCCACCTGAGGGCTGTATCCCAAGTAGAACATCTACGTTCCTTCTGCTTTCTTTTTTAACATTTAGAATATGCACACGTGCATCATGCATGTATGCCCATACACGTGTGTGTGTGTGTGTGTGTGTGTGTGTGTGTGTGTGTGTGTGTGTGTCTACATTCCATGGATCACATATGGAGATCAGAGGACATTCAGGAGTTACTTCTCTCCTCCCACCCTGTGGGTTCCTGACATCAAACCAGGGTGTCAGCTTTGGCAGTCTTTACCCACTGAGCCACCTCAACAGTCTGCTCTCCTATGAACACTCACCTTGCTCTGTATTTGTGCTTTGACACATCCACTAATTCAGAAAGCATTACCAATCGCCTGCTCTGCCTCACCACACTTCCTTTCACTCCTACTGAGTCTCAGGTCTCAGCTAAGTCACCTCTTCAGTCCCGATGGGGCGCTGCAGAAACTATCCCAGGAATCGATGGTGCCATCACTGCAAACAAAAGTATTAAAAGAGCAGTGGAAACATTTCTAGGAAGCTGGGCGTGAAGGAGGAGAGCGGTCAGGATATAGAAAAAATAGCAGTCACTTAAAGATTTACGTTCTATGCTGTCATGTCAGCACAAGAAGATGGAGAATGGAGGAGCAGAAGTCATGGCAGAAACTCAGACTGAGGAAGTCATCCAAACACAGGCAATAAATAAGAACTGTTTCCCGATCAACTACATCGGATATAATCAATGGCATGGCAGGCAGTCCTGGCTTACAATCAGTGGCTCTTCTGGGCTGGGGCAATGACTCAGCGGGCAAAGGACTTGATGTATAAGCATGAGTACACGAATTCAGGTCCCCAGCACCCATATAAAAAGCTAGGCATAGCAGCATGTGTCAGTAACCCCAGTGCCGGGGGAGGGGCAGAGAAAGGCAGATCCTGGGGGGAGAGTCGACAGCCAGACTATCTAGGAAAAATGGCAAGCTGCAGGTTCTATGAGAAGGCTTAAAAAAAAAAAAAAAAAAAAAGTGATCAAGACACCTAATGTCAACATCTGGCCTCCACAACCAAGAAGTGCACCCCACAAATATGTGGGCCCACATATCACACACACACACACACACACACACACACACACACACACACACACACAGAGCAGTGGCTATTTCACTGATCATTTAATTTTATATCGTGCCTGTTATATCTATTTAGAAACAATGACAGCAGCTATAAGCTGCATGTGTACCACAGGCCAGGCATGCACTTTGTGATCTGCATGAGTTTATCTTCCTATGAAGGGGGCTGCAACCAGGCAAACACAGGCATGTGTCATGTGTCAGCCAACAGCAGCCGTTTCGGAGGATTATATTAAGTGGCACTGTAGCTGTCTGAGTTTGTACACAGCACACTTCACACAGCTGTGAATTCACTTGACACAGGTCTCAGAACTCACCGTACTAGTGAGCGATGCCAGACCTGTAACAGAGCTGTAAAGGCCTGGAGGACAGGGACCCCAGAGCTAAGCTTTCCAGTGGAAAATGCCTTGCCTCCCAGATGAGTGTTTCCAGTCTCTGGCGCCACTAATCTTCATCAACTCATTAGCATCCCACGATAACCCTGGCTGGTAAGCCTGATAGCAAAGGCTACCTCAGGCACAACCGCTGAGGAAAGCTCCCTCATGAGGCGCAGGCCCTAGCCTTCCTGATGCTCCACATCTGCAGAAAGTGTTCATCCAGAGCTGATAGCAAAGGAGCTGTGCCTGCGCCCACCTGCCAGTGTTCCCCCCTCTGCACCCTGTCCTCACCAACCCCCAGAACTTTTTCCTCGTCCTTCAAATCCACAGCCGGCGCAGTTTTCCAGGTCAGAGAAATGCAGGAAACTGTAGCAATAAGTAAAAAGATGAACGCCAGCCCAAGAGTAGGTGGCACTCTGACAGACGATGTCAGAACAGGGAGAAGCCCCTCTTCTGTCTCAGGTACAGCAACTGCGGTTCTTCCCCAAACCAGAGGCTCTCAGAACTAACTACCTGCAAAGCTTGCTGGGCACCCACCAGAAATGAGGCAGTAAGTACAATGAGGCCTAAGGACAGCATTTCCAATGCACTGTAGGCTGGAAGAAAAGCCTCTGATTATTTCTTTCCCACAATCGGGGTCAACATGCTACACCATCTGTTTCTTTATAAACAACAGAGCAACCTTCCTAGCCATGTTTTGATAAGTAGGAAACCTGAGGGCCTACTATACCTGTAGAGAGACGGCTCAGTAAATAAAGTGCTTGTCTCACTAGTATAAAGACCAGAGTTCCAATCCCCAGAACCCACTTAAAAGTTGGGCAGGTGTGAAGCTAGCTAATTACCTGTATTCCCAACACTTGGGAGGCAGAGACAGGAAGCCCAGGTCCAGCTGGCTAGCTAGCCTAACCAGCATCAGCAAGCTCCAGGTTTGGCTTCAGATACCCCACAGCAACTCTGGGTTTCAATACAGACTCCCAAACACACACATGTGAACACACACACACATGTACAAACAGAACAGTTTAGCAGTTTTAGCTGGCTAACATCCACCCAAAGCCTCCTGCCTAAACATCCTAATAACTCATTATTTTGACCGAGAAAAGAGGCCACAGAGGAAGTTTCATTTTCCCTTCTCAGTTCTCTACACCAACCCGCTCAACACCCGCAGGCAACCCCAGGAAATTTTTATCTCAATGAACCACTGTGTACCAGTCCCTTCCTTCTCCGTGCCCCACAGAGAGCTCAGAAGAGGAACCCTGACAGCTTGTCGTATCCCTTGATTGAAACTGCTGACATATTCACATAACCCAACTATCTGTACACACTGACAAGAGTTTCTGAAAACATGCTCACCATGACAGCATGCAAGGCATTTTACTATTCTACTGCTTTTATTGGGTTAGAAAAACAATTGGTAGCTGGGCATGGCCACACATCTTTAATCCCATCACTAGTGGATCTCTGAGTTCAAGGCCAACCTGGTCTACATAACAAATTCCAGGGCAGCCAGGGCTATATAGCAAGACCCTATCTCAAAATTCTGAAAGTTGGTCAGCCATGTACACATAGTAGAACATGCCTATAACCCCAGGACTTAAGAAGCTGAGGCAAGAGCATCTGGAGGTCAAGGCCATTACTGGCTACATCGCAGCTTCAAGGCCACCCTGACTACATGATCCCTACCTCAAAACTCAAGACAAACAAAACGAAACAGCTAGTTTACATTCACAGTCCAAAGGCAGGTCTCAACACAGTTTAAAAAGTCACACCCCTCAAAATAAGACAGCTCCTGAAATCCTCCAGGTTTGAGATAAAAGAAAAAACGAAATAATGAATTCCCCACGGCCCCAATCATGTGTAAATATTTAGTTCCACTTCACCATACTCATAAAACACACATTAAATGCTTGCATCTCCCCCTCATCACAGACAACCTCAGGCAGTTCCCGCTCAAACGGAGATAATTACCCGGACCCAAATTCTTCTCCTTGCCTACACTAATGAGCGGAAAATCGGCAAGCCACTCAGCTAAAACTCCCCTCTCACTCAGCAAGTTTGGCCCAAAGGCATGATTTCAATCTTGTCAAATTTTCTTAAAAGGAAGGAAGCAAAATAAAACATCAGCAAAAACTACATTTGCTTGTAAAGAGTCCAGTTAAATGCACTTCCGTACTTCATAAAATGGACTACTGCTCACTGACAGGAAGAGAAAAGTCAGCCCATAGAGACAGAAAGAAGATCAGCGTTAGCTTCAGGGTAGGACTGTAGAGGTCTGCACACAGGCACGGGCGCAAACTGGGGTGACTGCTTCACAACTCTGTAAGTTTATCCGAAATCTATTAATTACACAGGGAGATAAATTATATAGTGATCATTTGTAGGAAATTACACCAATTGCACTATTGAAAAAAAAGATCTCTATGTGCCAGACACAAGTGTAAGACACAAGTGAGAGGCAGGAGAGAGAGCTCAGGGGGCTGAGGACTTGCCGAACACACACGATGCCCTGGGTCCTTTCCCCAGCACCACATGAACCACACAAACCACGAGCGGTACTGCACGCTATGATCTCAGCACTCAGAAAGCAGAGGCAGGAGGACCCAACGATCCAGATCACCCTCAGCTACATAGTAAGCTTGCGGCCAACCTGGGCTAAAAAGGTATTTGTTGTTCAAACTAGCAAAGTACAGAGCAATGGCCATGCCCAGTTTCTGTGTGGACTTTTGAGATGGTCGCATGCACTTCCTGCCTGGATGTGCATGGAAAAACATTCAAAAGGATGACTGCAGCCAGAAATGAGTCCAGGAAATACAGCTGGCTTTTAATTGCATGACTCCCTATTCTACTGTCTGAATTCATCAGCTCTGAACCTGAACTATTTTTCATAAAGATAAAAGGAAATTGTAGGAAGCACTCAGAGTAGGACACACGACTTATAAGAGTGTGAGGCACTTTTGTCCCTTGAGGGAAGGGACAGTTTGGTCCTTCAGGATTTAAGTATTTAGCAGTAGAAGACTAAAGGTAAAAGGTATCTGACTTTGACAATAAACTGTTAAGTAACAGAATCTTCTGTTGAAACTGTATCGCATAAAATGAAACAGGAAGAGGATTTGAATGCCCTCTAAGGAGGAAAACGGCTTCAGATTTAGTCATCCACTTCTGCAGGTGTTCACTAAGCGCTCTCTCTCAGTTTGTGCTTTGTAGCTAAAACCTACAAAGGCATTGGATACAGGAGACACCAGTGCAGAGCTCTGTGCACCGGGAAACATGTACGTACTGTGCAGAGAAATCTACCAAAAATATTAAGAGCCAGCATGGATGCACACCTGTAATCCCAGCACTCAGGAAGTAGAGGCAGGAGGATGAGGAGTTTAAGGTCATCCTTAGCTACATAAGACCAAACCTGAACTACAAGTGAAAGAATTGAACCCAAGCCCAAAATGGTAACTGAATACCATACTCCCATAGCTAGAAGCCAGACCCTCCATGGATGCCAGGGGCCAGCCACCCAACTACACAGCAAGCCGCGGAGTAAGAGTAAGATTTACAGAAGTAAGAGAACTGGAAAAGCCCAGAGGCAAAAGATAGATAGGACAATTTAAAGTTAAGAAAAGCTGGCAAGAAACTAAGCCAAGGTAAGGCCAGGCATTCATAAGTAATAATAAGCCTCCGTGTGTGATTTATTTGGGAACTGGGTGGGTGGCAGACCCCAAAAAGGGCAAAAAACAAACAACAGGAGTCACCCAATTAAATGTTTCCTTATAAGAGTTGCCGTAATCATGGTTTCTTTTTACAGCAATAAAAACCCTAAGACAGTCACTCTGAAAATTAAAGAACTTTTTGATCTCCACATCATCCCCCCCACCATACACACACATCCTGCAAACATATCCATCTTCTAACCTTAAACCCATAATGAAACAGCTTCCCGATGCAAATGGCCAAGGTAATCGGAATCTGGGTCATAAAGTAATATCGTGCCCAACTTTCAACTACAAGACTTCCATCTGGCTTGCACCCAGATTCACTGGTAGCCCCTCTCTCTGGAGCTGCCCTGGGTTCTCTGGTGTCCCTTGCCCCTGCCAAGCCACCACTACCATCACCATGCTGACAGGCCATCACACCCCCTGGAGTGATAGCATGCTCCTGGAACCTCTGCTGCTTGTTCCATCTACTTTACACACTGGGACCATTTTAACTAGTTACCTGCTGTGGTCTGACTATGTCTCCCAAAGCTTCATGTATTGGAAATAATCTCCAATGAAGCAGTGCTTGGAAGTGGAGCCTGCGAAGAAGATATCGGATTAAGAGACTTAGTGCAATGAAAGGACAGCCATTATCCCAAGAGTAAGCAGGTGGCTACAGCCGGGCATTTGTTAGATCATATCTGGTCCTCTCTTGCCCTTCCACCTTCCACCATGGGATGATGCAGCACAAAGGCCCTCATCACAGGCTGGCACCTTCTTGGAATCCCAGCCTTCCCCTCAATTACTTTCTCAGTGATGCTGTCAGTGTATCAGAAAATGGACTTCAACACCCAGTACCCTGTATATACCAAATGCCAAGCATGTCTACAATGAAGAGCCTGAGATGAGACAAGGAGATTGTTACAGTAACGTTTAGGATAATGTTTGGTTTCTTAGTAACAGCCTCAGCCAGGCATAAGTGTTAGGGTCCTGCCCTCACTCCTGCACATGCGCAGCTCAGGGTTTTGCATCTTACGTCATCAGAGGGCGCTGGTGAGGGTATGGTCATGCAATCTGTGCCTTAAAAGCTGGACGCAGACCCCACCCTTTCTCTCTGCTCCCTGGCCTCTGATCTCTACTCCCTGCTCTGCTCTGCTCCCCTCTTCCCCCACCCCACCATCTTTCTCTCTCTCCAGGCCTGGCTTTCCTCTCTCCTATCCCCTCCTTCCTCCCAATAAAGCTCTCTGTAACTCTGGTAGTCCTGGCCGTGGCTCGTGACTTTTCCACCAGCAACCAGCACCGCCACCAGCACCGATTATCATCCTTTCAATAAGTCTAATGCCATGATATTAGCCCTTTATAAAGAGCACAGTTTGCTAGGTATGGTAGCTTGTGGTGGTATTGTGTTCCCCAAAATATTGTGTACCCTAATAAACTTATCTGGGGTCAGAGAACAGAACAGCCACTAGATACTTAAGCTAGAAAATGGTGGCACTCACACCTTTAATCCTAGCATTCCAGAGGCAGAGATCCGTCTGGATCTCTGTGAGTTCAAGGCCACATTGGAAACAGCCAGGCATGTGACACATGCCTTTAATCCCAGGGAGTGATGGCAGGAAGCAGAAAGATATATAAGGCATGAAGACCAGAAACTAGAAGCTTTTGGCTGGTTAAGCTTTTAGGCTTCTAGCAGCAGTTCAGCTGATATTCATTTGGATGAGGACTCAGAAGCTTCCAGTCTGAAGAAACAAGACCAGCTGAGGAACTGGCAAGGTGAGGAAGCTGTGGCTTCTTCTGCTTTTCTGATCTTCCAGCGTTCACCCCAATACCTGACTCAGGTTTGATTTTATTAGTAAGACCCTCTAAGATTCATGCTACAGTAGCTCACTCCTATAATCCCAGCACTCCTGAAGATGAGGCAAGGGAATGGATTGCCGTGAGTCTGGGGATACCTCAGACTTGCGTCTCAAAATAACAAAAGGAGTACAACCTCTGGTATCTTCAGGGTTGTGCAGCTGCCACCACACTCTAACTCTCAGAACATATTCAGTCAACCAAAAGAAACCTGCAGCCACCTGCAGTCTAGGGCAGTGTTTTCATAAAAGGATTTCTTTTTTCTGAGTTTCACATTAGCATACCTCGAGAACTTTGGAAATTATAAACTGTTATCTAAAAACTGTCTAGTGTATGACAGAGATTAACAGTTAATAATCATCCGCTGTAGAGCAGATGCAAATTAAATGGCAGAGGTAAACTTTTCCCTGGACGGTACCTCAGCCTGACTCTACTAAAATAACAATGACAGGGGACAGTGTCTTGGAACAGACAATGCACTCGGGGCCTGAGGATACAAGTAAGAAGCAAGCCAGGGTGGCGGTCTGTGTCTGTAATCCCAGAGCTGGTGGGTAGAGAGAGGCAGATCCATGGGGTTCACTGAACAGCCATCTTAGCCTATTGAGAAAGCTCCCTACCAAGTGAGAGACTGTCTCAAAAATCAAGGTGGGGCTGGAGAGATGGTTCCGAAGTCAAGAGCACTGACTGTTCTTCCAGAGGAATTGGGTTCAATTCTTGGCACCCACATGGTGGCCTACAACCTTCTCTAATTCCACCCACGTCCAGAGGATTGGATGTTCTCTTCTGGCCTCCTCAGGCACCAGGCACGCATGTGGTACACAGACATGCATGTGGTTCCCAGACATACATGCAGGTAAACCATGCATAACATAAAATACTGTTGTTGTTGTTTTAAATCAGGTTGTTTATAGCTGGGAGTGATTCCAGCACTCAGGAGGTAGAGGCAGATCTCTGTGAGTTCAAGGCCAGCTTGATCTACATAGGGCAGTGTTTCTCAACCTTCATAATGCTGTGACCCTTTAATACAGTTCCTCACATTGTGGTCACCCCAACTATAAAATTATTTCATTGCTACTTCATAACTGTAATTTTGCTACTATTAGGAACCATAATGTAAGTATCTGACATGCAGGATATTCGACAGGCTGAGAACCTCTGACATAGGGGGTTCCAGGCCAACCAGAGCTACAAAGTGAGACTACATCTCAAAGACAAACACAAAATCAAGGTGGATGATGCCTGAGGAACACTCAAGGCTATCTTCTGATCTCCATACATATGCCCAAACATGTATTAGTATGTGTACACACAAAAATGCATCTGCACATGTGCAGGAACACACACACAACAAAAATATACTCAAATACTAATTGCTAACAATACCATACAGTATATTCAAAATTTTGTTAAGGTCGATCTCACAGAAGCAGTCTGATCACAAAATAAAAATTTTTAAACACAGTGGCCTTTTCAGTCCTCTCTAGCATCCTGGCAGGTACATTTTCAAATGGGAAGCCTGGTGTTCAGGAGAGGCCTGATCCCGGTCACCCAAGCAGAATCCCTGGTCTTGCTCTTCTTCCTGGGCAGGAAAACTGAACCAACCAGGGCAAAGAGCAGACTCGGAATTACCACTAAGCAATTCCAATTTCTTCTTCCTATCTGAGGGGAAAAAAAGAAAGAAAAGAAAAGCAGAAAAACAGGCCATGAATAGTCTCAGCACAGCAAAATACACCTTTGTTTTATGGCCTAAAGATCGTCTCAGCTCTGGCTGGGCTGTGGCACACAAGACAGGGGCCTCGTGTCCTCTGTCAAGGCTTTCTCTTTGTTTGGTGGTAAAAATGTGAGCCCTTAACTTTCAGAGCCCAAGTCACTCTGAAAGTTAAGAGCAGAGCCTCTTAAGGTCCCTGAGCCTTACCCAGATGGGAAAGCACTTAGAAGTTACTTAGAATCCTTTAATCAAAACGGAACAAAATCATAATTACAACTGTCCCCGGAATAAGACACCTCCTGACTCATCACGTCTCACCAGAGGCCGACCCACTGGGAACATGGGCTCCACTTCGTTAAGTAAAGACAACATCTCAGGTTTTCCAGGAATGTTGACTCGGTTTTTTTTTTTTCAGGCATAAAGTAGTATTTAGAGGGTTTGCTTCTTAGTCTTGAAGCCGTTAATGACCTGAAGGAGATTAACCGGCTACAGAACAGTAATCCATCCCAGGTAACAATGGCTAAGGTGTTCCAGCACACAGGAAACACGTCTCAGAATCGGCACTGGCTCAGATGCACACAGGCAAACGCCAACACGGAATCGATTTTTGTATGAATCGATTACATATGGTTGTAAATTCTAAACAATACAATGTAAATAAAAGACCTAGTGGTACTGAACTCTAGGAAATTATATATTCCTGCCAGCCTGATGCCAGTACCACTCCAAAACAAGGAAAAATGTTCTTGAAGGGGGTCAACACCACAAAACCCACCAGCAGGGTCACTTAAGATTCCACCTCAAACGAACCATATTCTGTTCCATTCTCTCCTCTCCTCTCCTCCCCTTTCCTCCCCTCCCCTTCTATCCCATCCTATTCTATTCTCCTGACATCAAGGATAGACCAGGAGAGGCATTTTCAGGAGAGAGAGAGAGTGTGTGTGTGTGTGTGTGTGTGTATGTGTGTGTGTGTGTGTGTGTGTGTGTGTGCCCATCAATCCACAGCACTGCAAAACCTGGATGAGTCACACACCCTCAATGTTTGCAAAACTTAGTTTATTTCCTTCAGACATACCATCCCCACAAACCTGGCTCTGCTCCCCCAGCTCCGGGTGACCTCTGAACATTCACACTAGCAATTCAAACCCCTGTGGGTATGTATATACCCGTCTACCTGGGATCACAGTTAAATACAGTACCAGACTAAGCTGCCTGGAGGTTAATTCCATGACATGTTAATGCCCACACATCACTTAAGACACATCAGCACCAACTTCATCTCGCAGACAGAGCTCCTGGTCACTTAAGTTCCTTCTCCCCTAACATTACAGCCAGATAAACAACGGTCCCCAAGGATCACTGCAAGGTATCCCTGATGGGCTCCTCCCACAGAGTACTAAGGTGAACTGTCAAAACTTCTTCAATTGTAGGCCCCAACCCCACATAGGGTCCTAAATGTATGAACCAACAACTTGGTAAAGGTTTCTGAATGCACAACTGCTTACCGCTCTTGTTGGTGGTGGGATCTGGGAGAATGGAGCTGATAAATGAGGCAGATTAAAGTCTCATGAAATAGCCAATTTTATTCAGAGTATCAGATGATTTATACTCAAGAAGAGTCACTGACTAAAGTGTACAATCACAAAGACATGCCACAGATGGCGAACCTATGTTGGCCCAAAGAAGCATATGAACAAATAACAACAGCCAGTTGTAATGATTAATCTAAAGTAAACTCACTCCTATCCACTACACCTGGGAGGGGCACTAAAGCATAAGCCAAGATCAACTCCATGTTTTTTTAAGAAACTGAGGTCACAAGACTCTTGTTTTCTTGGAGTTTTCTCACAAGCACTCAGAATTCTCCTTACACGTCTCTCTTCCTAGATGTGTTCTGATACACAAGGACCAAAAACGAACTCCGTATCAGGCATGTAATGACCCTGAGGAAGTTTCTGGCAAGGCTCATCCACGTGACAACTCCTGCCTTCACTGCAGCCGTGGCTCTGAACACACAGTGTGTACACTGCCCTGTGCACCTTCCACACCACACAATGCCCACAAACACACATCTAGGCTCAGCTTTGAATGTTATGAACGGCAGTATCTGTGCTACACACACAACCTTCTACTCTTCTAGGAAAATAATGGTCTAATTTCTGAAAACAAAGGCTTCTTAACAGCGTCTTTCCAGCATTCTTCGGCATACAAAGTCAGTACACTACTGGGTTGGATGTGTTAGAGAAACACGCACACCCCGCTCATTAGTATGCAAATTTGTTTTCATCTTTAATCACAAAGTATGTACACCAAAGAACTGTTTTCCCTTTTTTCTTTATGATTTACTATCAGGTAAGTGTTTGGTTTGTATACTTATTTCATGTATCCAGGGTCAGATAAAAAGACCTCAGGTAAAAAGGAGACAGATGGAAACAGGCTGATCTGTGTCACCAAAAGCGTACTCTGGGGTTCTCTTTCTCCTGATCTTGACCGTGAGGAAAGCCATGCTGTGAAAGACTCATGGAAAGACCCCGGAGCAAGGCACCGACCCTGAGCAACAAACACCCACGCAAGTGCAGAGTCTGTCCGCCCGCCCCCAGAGACTTGACGATGACGATGGCGGCGGTACCTGCTGGGGCCTTGTTGAAGGAGGCGTGTCACCAGGC
Organism: Peromyscus eremicus; assembly: GCF_949786415.1. Lineage (NCBI taxonomy): Eukaryota > Metazoa > Chordata > Mammalia > Rodentia > Cricetidae > Peromyscus > Peromyscus eremicus. The sequence continues at coordinate 28,255,164 of NC_081417.1, read as the reverse complement.
TCTGGGTTCCCAGCGTGCTCTCTGCCTCCTGCTTCTGGGTTGACAAGTGGCTCTCAGCGATCCTGCTGCCATGCCTTTGCCTCGTCCGACTCTAACCTAGAATTGTAACTCCAATGAAAGGCTTTTCTTAAAATAAGTTGTCCTAGTGTCTTAGCTACTTTTTCTATTGCTGTGCTAAGACACCATGACCAAAGAAACTTACAAAGAAAGAGTGTACAGTTTTAGAGGGTTGGAGTCTATGACCATCGATGCAGGGAGCACGGCCAGAGGCATGGCGCTGAAGCAGTGGCTGACAGCTCACATCTGTCACAGCTGTGAGGCAGAGAGGGAGACCGGTGTGGGCTGTGGAAACTTGAAAGCGCCACCAGTGACACACCTCTTCTAACAAGGCCACGCCTCCTAACCAGTCCCAAACAGTTCCACCAACCGGACATCAAGTATTAAAACAAATGTGCTTATGGGGCCATTCTCACTGAAACCACCATACTTTGCCATGGTGTTTTATCACAGCAATACAAAATAACTAATACAATCACATCGCTCTACTCAGGAATCTAAGGAGGAAGAAATCACGGCAAAACCCCTAAGGGCTAGTTAGTTCCATTTTCAACATAATGCGTGTTTGTTATGTGCTGAGATTCGAGCACACACTACACTGAATTGGCACCAAAGCAGAAAAGAAGAGGCAAGTCGGTAGGTCATTTTCTTAATTAAAGATTGACGTGGAAGGCAAGTCCACGGAGGGTGGTACCACCCCGGGTTGGTGAACTTGAGTTCTGTAAGAAAGCAGACTAAGCAAGCCACAGGGAACAAGCCAAAAAGCAGCGCCCCTGGACGGCCTGAGTCTCAGTTCCTGCCCTGACTTCCCTCAGTGAAGGAGTGAAACAAACCCTTTCCTTCCCAAGTTGCATCTGTCAGTGTTAAATCGGAGCAACGGCAGCCTGACTAAGATGGACAGCTTGAGCCCAGAGGCTTGAGGTAAGTCTGGACAACATCACAAGGCCCTTTCTCCAACATTTTCTAATTAAAAAGCGCATTTGTAATACGTCCCTGAAATATTCATGAAATAAAGATCAAGACTTTAAATCATCACGAAAGTCACATTCATTTAATGGTTGATCTTTCAAGTGAGACACATGTAAGATAATTCAAAGTTTAAACTACATATGACAAATGTTGTAGCCAGATTTAAAAATTGATCGGGGATGGTCAGAATCAGGAAGAACAGTCATGCTTCTTCAAATGAAAGCAATTTTGTCAGGCAAGGATTTTGTGATGTTCTGTGTCGCTCTGTATAGAGTAACAGTTCATTCTTTAACCTACCAGAGAGAGTTTCACAAAATACTAGAAACAATGCTTAACTTCCATCTTCCCTGTATCAGTGTCTAAGGCTGTGATTTTACAGTTAGCGCTGAAATCAAAGCTGTGGAAAATTAAACAGTCCTTAATCATGAACTGTCAAGATGGTCCCCATGGAGGCCCTAGAGAAATCCATCAGGCCTCACCAGAACCAGGAAGTCACCTCAAGCTGAGGCTAAATGACCTTTCCCTCTCCCCCCTGTCACTGAAAGCCTGTCTCTGTCACAGAGCTGAGACCATGGTCACCTCTCCATAGCAACGCAGCAAGCTCCTTACATTAAATATTTATTAGGTCTCGGGCCAGGAGGCATCTGGGGGAAGGCCAGGAGAAGCACACACAACTCGCCAATCCTTCTTCAGAAACACTTCCATTAGACTCCCTGAAACAACCTCAGAGGGGGTGGGGGGTGTCCACAAATGGTTCTGTGGGATGGACATGCGCTGGACTGTCCCTTTTATATGCCTTTCATGTCCATTTCTTACAAGGCGTTCTGTGTCCATTTTGACCAAACTTAAGAATTATCAAAGTGCTTAGGGCACTTCAACTTCCTCAGCTCCTGATCCCAGCAAATTAAAACAATAAGAACTTAATAGAGCAAGGCTTTATTTTTAAGATTATTTTTAAGATTATTTATTTTATGTCTATAAGTGTTTTGCCTGCATTTATGCCTGTATACCACAAGTGTGCCTGGTGCCTGTGGAGGTCAGAAGAGGTCATGAGATCCCCTGGAACTTGAGTTACAGATGGTTGTGAGCTCCCTGTGGGTGCTGGGAACTGAACCCAGGCCCTTTGCAAGAACAAGTGTTCTTAACCACTGAGCATCTCCCCAGCCCCATTCTTTTCTTTGAGCCGGGGTCTCATGTATCCCTGACTGACCTGGAACTCCCTTCAAAGCATCACTTAAAAGACAATGAACCCTTTACATCATGGTTCTTTGGAAAGGATTAAAATGGAAATGCAGTACTCTGTGGGTTACCCTTTCATCTGTTTCCACAAACTACAGGAGCCTGAGTGAGCCTGGGGGATCACTCCAGTCTGGGAAGTCTGGGTGCTACAAGCAGGGCACGTTCTGTTGTAGTGTGTTAGGGTTAGCCACACATCCCAAGGCAGACTCAGCAAAGCCACTAACAAGGGTTCCCTATGTGAGAAGGCCTGCTGTGCCTCACCCAACTCTGCCCCAACAGCGAAGCGAACACCAGACTTGCCAAGAGGCTGGAAGAGAAAACCGCCGTCATGTTGAAGACCAGCTTGTGGCCAAACAGGGTGACCCTCTGCTAAGATCCTGAAGGCAAGTAAGTGATCTCTAAATGGAACGGCATTTGTCACCACAGATGGTGGGACACACTTGCACGGGAAGGTCATCTGTGTGCTACGGGACTGTTTAGGAAGCTGCTGCTGTGTAGACACTTCCCAACAGGTGCTCCAAGGACAGAATGAGCCCCTAAGAACTGAAGCAGTGTTTCTTCCTTAGGAGAGCTGCAGAATCCAGGCCCACAGGCATTAGCCAGAACACAGTGGGCAAAGAGGAAGGCCTCCACAGACACCACATTGTGTGTGCAAGAAATGACCGGCTCTGGGGCTGGCCAGTTAGGCACTAAACAGTTTCACTGAGGCAAAAGGGGAAAAAATTTCCTGAAACTAAACTTAAAAGTAATGCCTTTTATTATGGAACAATTCCCCCCCCCCCACACACACCCAGGTTGGTTGGTTTGCTTTGTTTTGTTGAGAGGAAACGTTCTTATTTTTAAAATAATGGAAGCTTTTGGTTTTTTGAGACAGGGTTTCTCTGTGTAGTTTTGGTGCCTGTCCCGGATCTCGCTCTGTAGACCAGGCTGGCCTCGAACTCATAGAGATCCGCCTGGCTCTGCCTCCCGAAGGGCGTGCGCCGCCGCCGCCGCCGCCGCCGCCGCCGCCGCCGCCGCCGCCGCCACCACCACCACCACCACCACCACCCAGCCCAGGGTTGGTTTTAATGACTTGGGCAAAGGGGGTGACAACCCTGCATGAACATACATTCATATTCTCTCTCTCTCCCTCCCTCCCTCCCTCCCTCCCCTTTCCTCCTTCCCTTCTCCCCTTCCTTTTCTTCCCTCCCTAATTTCAGTTTACCATTCCATGCAAAATCTGAAAATTTGGAACTGGCTCATGGTCGAATTAAAAGCCCACTGGACCCTCTATGGCTCACCCACGATTACAGGCCTCCCTGGTATCTGCCCCCTCACGTGGCACAGTATCGCCAGGACATAAAAGAATAATAAATAAAAAACCCAGACCTGGCTCAGGAGGACAGCTCAATCCACGCCACTCTCGGTTATGCACATGCATGAGGTAAAAATAGCCCAGTAGGAAAAGTCTAGAGCTGACTCCAGCTGAAGATCCTGGTGTGCATCTGTATTCCAGCTCTCAGGGCTGGAGGGGAAAGGTCCAGGACAACCTTAGCTGTCCCAAAGTGTCCCTCCCCACCACAACTGGAAACCTGATATGGTGGTGTATACCAACAATCCGAGCAGTAAGGAGACTGAGGCAGGGAGATTACTAATTGGAAACCAACCTAGACTATAGACCAAAACCCCAACACACACACACACACACACACACACACACACACACACACACACACTTGGATAGTTCTTCTCCATCTGGAGTTATTAATAAAAGGGTTTCCCCTTTTATAAACACTGCCTATTAGTGTTTTTGAAATATATAAGAAAACATTTAGAAAGGCTGGCCTATAATCCAAAGCCACTTCAGACTATTTTAAAGGGTCCAGCCAGGACACTGTTCCGATTTCATAGCACTAAATTAGCTCCAAATTGGGAGGTAACTAAGACAAACTACCTGGGCGGGTCTTACTGAGCACGGAGAAGCCAGTGTCTAAACTAAGATTTCCTATGATCAGCAATTTCACTTCTGCATATTATCCTTGACAAGCATGACCGCACACAGGGCACTACAAAGATGTTTGATAAAGCACTTGTTTATAATAATTAACAAAAATCAACACGGGAAAGAACCAAAATATCCACCAACTGCCATTAGATCATTCCACATAAATGCTCTGGAATGTCAGGCAGCAGCTGGGAAGGATGAAGTGACCAGTAGGTACTTGGACAGAACTCTGAGTGGCACAGAGCAGATGAAAAATACACCAATGTATATATAGCACATTAACATTTGCTTTTCTAAAAAGGCACACAAGGGGGCTGGAACGATGGCTCAGTGATTAGGCTCACTGGCTGCTCTTCCAGAAGACCTGGGTTCAATTCCCAGCACTCACATGGCAGCTCACAACTGTCTCTAACTCTATCCAGACCCAGGGAAACTGATGCCCTCTTCTGGCCTCCAAGGGCACTACAGGCAAGTGATGCACAGAAAGACGCTGGCAAGACACCCATACTAATAACATAATTTTAAAATAAAGTAAAAAGGCACACAAGAGCTGGGGGTGTGACCAGTGGTCGAATACTTGCAGAACACATGTGAAGCTGTGGGTTCACACTCCATTCACACGTACACACACAGCACACACCAGCTAGACATGGTGGCTCACATCTGTAATCCCAGAACTTGGGAGCAGAGGCTGTATGAGCACTGCAAGTTCAAGGACAGGTCAAAAGACATACCAAGTTCCAGGTCAGCCAAAGCCACACAGAGACTGTCTCTCAAATAGCAAGAAACAAAACTAAACAACACCCCTCCCCCAAAAAAGTGTGCAAAAAAAAAAAAAGTCAGTTCTATATAGTGTGATCAAATGTGGTTTCACCTGCTAAGTCAAACTCTGTGGATGGAGTTCCACCTGTCCTTATGCTTGGGGAGGCCTGGTTCATACTGGCAGGCAGAGATGCAACAGGACAACTGTTATCTGAGGTCCCTGAGCTTCAGCTATGTCTATGCCCACCCCACCCCCTTTTAATAAGCAGTCTATGCATGGGTCCTATCAGTTAGAAGTGTCTGCTTTGCGGTGTTGCAGATGCCAGAGAGGGACAGGTAAATGGTTAGCTGTATCTGCGGGACATGTAAAGCTCACAGATGGGAGAGCAAGGTTCCCCAGGGGCTGCCGAGCAATGTCCGTCATGAACAACACATCCAGGAAGGATTTCTCTCCTAACTCCCAACAGTTCAACTGGTCTTACTGTTGCCTTCTAAAGAGCAAGCACGTGACAAATGGCCAACTGTAATAGGAAGAAGAGCTAGCAGCCGTGGAGAGGAGAGTCTGAACAAAGCAGGCCTTGTGTAAGGAGCGCTCCTTATAAAGTCTTTTGTTGTCCTGTTTGTTGAGGCTCTCACATTCCGGCAGCAGCAGTAAGCAGCTGGGCTCCTAGACCCTGCTGCCCTCCTTGCTCTGGCTGGAGTTGTCTAGTGGGGCAGCAGCGGGGCAGAGGACATAGGAGCAGGAGCCTGGAGGGAGATGCATCAAGCCTCATGGAGGACTGGCCAAGGCACCTATAAAGTCCTGGTCAAGCTGGTTCACCACGGTGGAGCCTAGAACAACACACACACACACACACACACACACACACACACACACACACACACACAGCCAGATTGGGGGTAGAGAATCTTTACTAACAACATTTCTGAAGGTAAAAATAAATTCTACAAGATTTACAGAAACCTAAAAATATGAGGTTCATGATACTTAATATTTGCTCAAGAAATGGCCAAAGAGGCAGCCCACTAATTTTCCTACTTTGCCATAAATTATGATCTAAAGCAGTGGTTAAAACTGAGCGGTATTTTTAAAAGAATTATTAATTCCCAGCAAGGTATGGTAGCAGGTGGTTGTAATCTCAGCGCTTTGCAGGCAGAGTCAAGAGGACTGTGAGCTTCAGGCCAGTCTGGCAACACAGCAAGACCCTTGCCTCCAAAAATAAAAAACAAAACGGATTAAAACTGATCCACATCTAAAATGTTTTCTTGTGTGTATGTATGTGTACAATGTGCGCGGGTTTGAGCATGTCTGTTCCCATGTGTGTGGGCACACTGTGTGCAGGCCTGAAGTTCACCTCTGTGTCTTTCTTGATCTCTGTTTACCAAGGCAAGGCCTCTCACCAGTTACAGCTAGTGTGGCTACACCGCTCACCATGGGGATTGCCCCTCCCTGCCTTCCAGTGCTGGGATTACAGGAGACATGTCTGCCTGGCTTCTGCACGGGTTGTGAGGATCCGAACTTCAGTGTTAGTGATTGTGCAGCAAGCACCGAGCCGTCTCCCAGAACAATACATATCTGAGTCAACTCTCAGACGTGAGTCAGTCTCCTTCAAACTCACTGTGTAGCCAAAAACAACCGTGCACATCTGTCGCTCCTGTTGCACGTGCCACCACGCCAGTTTTATATGGTGCTAGGGATGGATCAAACTGAGGTCCTCGTGCACCCTCCCAACCAGGCTACATCCCCAGCCCTGAAGTGTTTTAAACTGAGAGCCTACCCGATCTAACACAGAAGTGCTTGGCATTACCGCTGACACAGCAGGCAAGAGGTGGTGCTGGTGTTTTGGGTTTTGGTTTTTGGTTTTTGGAGACAGGGTTTCTCTGTGTAGCCCTGGCTGTTCTGGAACTCACTCTGTAGACCAGGCTGGCCTCAAACTCAAAGAGATCCGCCTGCCCTTGTGACACAAGCCTTTAATCCCAGCAGGCAAGAGTTTTAAAAGCCCATTTCTCCAACAACCCAGATACCTTTCCTTCACTTTCTCATAAAGAACAAGCGGAAGTTTTGCTCTAACAAGAACTCTTCCGATTTCACTGAGGAGAAAAACCGAATACGTTTTCTCTGCTGAGTTTGGCAACATCTGCCGGTCCAGGTCCACCCTTGTCTTCTCTCGGATGTAGGAGGTCATCACCACCCACTTGAATTCTGACCCAGGCAAAGAACCCCTGCTTGAGGCCACAGAGAAACAGCTGTGTGTCATTCAACTGTCTGGGTCTTGATTCTTTACTGTACAGAGGAAATACTTAGAATTCTTTTTTAACCTGAAAGCATACCGCTCACTATTCAGCCAACTTATTGCTTCCTTTATCTAGGCCAGATTTTTAGCTGTATCCATTTAAGAAGTTTAGGTTCTTTTTCCAGAGAAGCAGTGAAGAGCGACATAATTATAGCTTCCTATAAAGGGAATATCCAAAAAAAATTTTAAAAGATCCACCACGGTGTGGCAGGAACAACAGTAGTAACAAGATTATTCTTTGTCTCTAAAGACTAGATTTAAAAACTTAAACAGGAATGCCCAACAACAATGCTGGAAGTCTTTGTTTTAGCCCCAGCCCCTGGACTAGGCCCCAACAGACCCCACTAACCTGAAACGGAGTCACTGGTCCTAGGTGCCACACAGTCAAACTGCACCATAAAGCTGGGGGTTCCCTCGTTCCACCTTCAAGCCCCACTGGAAGGCCTTACCCATCACTTCGTTTACCTGAAATCAGAGTCCATTAGAGCCAGACATTTGCTGTGACTTTGTCTTCTGAAAGGTGTAAGGCGCACTGAATGATCTTTGCGCAATGTATCCATTCCTATGCAAGTTAAGCCGGAAGATAAAAGCAGGACACCGGAAGTAACTACCTTCGTCTCGGTACTTTCAGCAGAGGCCTCCGCATCTCCAGGCAAGACACTTTGTATACAAATAAGAAGCCTGTGTCTCTCTGTTCCTTCAAAGCAGGGTACTGCAAGGCTGGGGTTTGGAAGTGCCTTCTGAAATGTGTCTGATTAGCATTAATAGTTTGAAAAGGGGAAATACAAACCCGCCTTTATCATCGGTGTCAACCTGACACAAACCAGGGTATATCTGGGAAGAGGATTTGTCCAGTAAGGAGTAGCTTCTATCAAGTTTGCCTGTAGGCAAGTCTGTGGGGCATTTTCTTAATGGATGACTGATGTGGGAGGGCTCAGCCCACTGTGGGCGGTGCCATCCCTAGGGCAGGTGGGTTTGGGTTGTATAAAGAAGCAGGCTGAGCAAGCCATGAGGAGCAAGCCAGTAAACATCACCCTTCCTGGTCTCTACTTCAATTCCTACCTCCAGGCTCCTGCCTTGACTTCCCTCCAGGAAGGTCATGACATGGAAATATAAAATGAAATAAACTCTCAAGTGTAGTGGCATACATCTTTAATCCCAACACTCAAAAGGCTGATCTCTGTGAGTTTGAGGCAGCCTGGCCTACATAGTTCCAGGACAACCAGGGCAATGTAGAGACCCTGCCTTGGATGGATGGATAGATGGATAGATAGATAGATAGATAGATAGATAGATAGATAGATAGATATAGACAGACAAATGAAAAGAAGGAAAGAAACTCTTTCTCTCTTTCTTCCCCAAGTTGCTTTGGGTCAGTGTTTTACCACAGAAACAGGAACCCTAACTAGGTTACTTTCCCTTGTGGGTCTGTATCTCAAAAGCAAGTGAATCCTTCCTCCTCTTTTCTTATGGAGGGATGGAGAGCTGATCCAGGAAGAGAGAGAAGGGGCTAGCAACTTGTAGAGGAGCAGCCTGTAGAAGTCAGACCCACCCACCCCATAACTGACAAGGTCACATGACCAGGAGCAAAGCACCTAACCAAGGAGGGTATACCACGCTGTTAGAAGAACAGCCTTCCTCAACACCCATCCTTCAAAAGAATGCTCACTACACTGAAGACCGTAAACCGAGATTCCATCTCTGAGGATGTCTTACAAGAAGAAAGGCAAGCTCACGCAGGTCCCGGGTTCCCTTTGAACACAGGAAACCTGATATCTTGAAGGGCTGCCAAAGAAAGCAGCCTGTGTGCTCAGGGAAAGGCCTGTGATTAAGAACTTGAACATTGACCTGACAGGGTGTGTGCAGGGGAGGGAGAGGAATGTAGCGAGTAAAGAAATGACTTTTATTAGAATGCACTTAAACTGCTGTTAGCACATGTGCCCCTTGATGTACATACACAGCCAAACCCAGACACTAACAAACCCTTGGACACTAACAAGTAAGTGCAGGAGAAAAGTGTTTAAGTGTGCTGAGGTGTCAACAAGTAACTTAATGTTATGGTTTGTATCTGAACTGTCTCCTCCCACCAGCTCACGTTTTGAATGTCTGTCCTCAACTAGTTTGGAATGTCTGTCCTCGGCCAGTGACTCTATTTTAAGAGGCTGTGGAACCCTTAGGAGGTGGGACCTAGATGGCAGAAGCAGGTCATTAGACATGGGCCTTTGAAAGTTACAGCCCAGCCCAAGGTTCCTGCCTTATTTCTTCCTCATGGTCAAATCACAAGAAGAAACTGCCTCCATCACCATGGCTTCCCTGCCATGACGGACCAAAATCCTCAGATACTGTGAGCCTAAACAAACAAGCAAAGTTTCTTCACTTCAATTGACTCTGTCAAGCATTTTGGCCACAGTGAATTAAAGGAAATAATACACTTAATTTCTTTAACAAATTTGTAGAAATAAATTAACTTTTCAAGGTATGGTTTCTTTATAAAATGCATTATTGCTATGCTTCCTTATCTGTTTCTACACTACAGTTACAGATAACATATGTTTAAAACAAAAAATAAAAGAGAAGAGTGAATTCATGGAGGCAGGTGGATCAGGAGTTCAAGGCCAGCCAGAGCTATATAATGACTTTGAGGCCAGTTGGCTATATGAAACCTTACCTAATAATAATAATAATAATAATAATAATAATAATAATAATAATAATAATGCTATTACTATTATTACTTTAGAGCACAGAAGAACACTAAGCACGTGAAATGCAGTGCTTTGATTTTTGAATGCCTACAAACAGAAAGAAGTCAGGGTTAATCACAATGCTCTGGGCTCCTAACCCTGGAAGGTGACTACTGCTATCTGACAGTGAGACCAGTGGAAGTTCATTGCCTCCCTAGGGAAAATCCTCTCCGAGCAGCTGGGAGGGCAGACAAAGCCTCCTGTGCCCTCACACATCCCTCTGCCCTCTGCCCTCTACCCTCTCCTCGGCCACGGAACTTCTCTCTCCACAACAGCAACAGCAAGGTTTGCTCTGCTGCTATCAAAACATCCCATTGGTGGATACCTCAGCAGTTCCAAGTCCGGATCCCTTCCTGAAGGCTTGGTTATGGGCTGGCAGAGGACTCTGTCAGGAAAGGGCTTGCCTTGGCAGCAGGAGGATTGAGTCTGGTCCCCAGCACTGATGTAAGAAGCTGGGCTTGGTGGTGCATACCTACAATTCCATCTCTGGGGAGGTGACAGCAGGCAGATCCCGAGACTGGCTGGCCATGCAGCCTAGCCTGTTTGGTGAGCTCCAGGCCAGTGAAAGACGTCTCAAAAAACAAGGTGGACCGTGCCAAAGAAACAAAAGCTTAGGCTGTCCTCGGCCTGCACATGTACACATACACACATGCATACACACTTGTGCACACACACACACACACACACACACACGTTGTTTTTAAGTAAACCAATTCCATTTTTGCAAAACTCATTTAGACTAAGGGTTCCTACGTTGGTAGCAGATGATAAAGCACTGCAGATTTACTTTGTGATGTTGGAGAGTTCCTTAGACCCTCTAAACTTTGAACTCACTCACCGGTAAACAGGAAAAGACCACAGCAGGAGTCAGGACTCTGAAAGCACTTGATAAAAGACAGCATCCTCAGCAAATAAAATGCTTTCTGCTCTACACAGTACTGGCTGAAAAGAATTAAAAACTTCAAATTCCCCCAAAGCTCCAAAAGTCCCAGGCTGTCCCCTCTGAGTACAGTGTCCTAATCACCGCCGACCACTGGCCGACAATGCACAGAACTGCATCATTATGACGGCTTAGCGACATTGTCTTATTTAGAACACAAGGTCGGGTATAAGGTTGTAGTGGGAATGAGAAAATGGACACACTGAAACATTAAAAACAAATATATACTATTACTGCCAAAAGAGGGTGGTTGAGTGGACAAGCATCTTGGTGAGCAGAAGCAGAAGGGTCAGAGGGACGAGGGCTTATTGTCCCCAGGGCCACATGAGTGGAGAGAACAATAAGTCCTCCTCCCTCTGACCCTTTCCTCTAGGCCAAGAAAGACTTCAAGAGCTGGGGCCTAATGGTAGGTTGCATCCATGGAGGATGTGACAGTCCCACAGGGGCCACATCCTAGGAGGGACCAGATTCCAGGCATAAATGATTCACAGCTCCTGCAATCCCATTAGGAAAGATAAACCTAAATTTTCTTGTATAACTTCAAATCAGTTTTGTTTTGTTTTTTTTTTTGGTTTTGGGTTTTCCAATTATGAAACCCTTAAATCAGGAAGAGAAAGGTGCCAAGCCACGGTCCCTTCTTTCTCTATTGGCCCAGAGTATGACAGTTTTTAAATTCCTAACTAATAGGTTGAAATATTTCTTCTACATTTAGAAACAACTCATGTATATATGCAAATAAATTAGCCTTGAAATAGCAAGGAAATTAATAATAAATGAGCAAAGTGAACAAAATAGGTTTCTGGGAATTTTTTTCTTATTACTCCTGAAAAAAAAACAACAATAATACTTCGCATAAGGTGTATTATTAAACAAATGCATGAAATCGCTCTTGCAAGTGGAGCAGGTTTGAAAGAGAAAAGGGAAATTGGAGAAATGGCAGGAAAGGGGAAGCTGGGGAAAGCCTGCAAAAGGCACATGCTCAGAGTAGACAGGGGCACGTGACCTGGGGTTGTGAGACAATATGGTTATCTAGAAACTTTGCAAAGTTGAAGTTGGCGGTCTTCCCATCTCAAATCCGTCATCTACAGTAAGCTGGCGAAGGGGCTATAACCCAAAGCTGCTAACCCAGAGAAACCTGTCAGTCTGTCTTCACTCCGAATGGGAAGGTTCAATCTTACCGAATCCCCAAAGCAATGGGCAGGAGGGTCCGTTTATGCTCGGGGCGTAGAGGCCTCACAGTGAGAGCAATGGCCTGAAGGAAGGAGCTGACGGACTCCCACCTCAGGAAACTGAATCAAGAGTTTCGGAGCGAGACTACTTGACTAGACTTGGCACAATCGGTCCCATCACGTGAACACAAGTTCCCTCAGCCTCAGAAACCACTGGCTGAATCTGCAAAGTCACCATGTCTCCAATTTTGCTCAAATGCCACCACTGGGTTAAATTGCTTCTCTAGCGACAAGACCACCCAGGGGATGGATAATACTTTCCCGGGACCAATATTTAATAAGTGCCTCTCCTCTGCAACGCTCTCACACATAAAAATGAATTACTGCTTATAGACTTGGGCTGCCTGAAGGTCAAACTCTATAATATCACCATGAAAACGCACTTTGCATGAAAAGCCATGTTAACTAAAATCAGGGCATCTACTGGACAGCAAGTCTGGTTTCTCCTCCTTTTACAAACACTTGCAAAGGCCAAACTTCTCATCCTCTGCACTTTAACAGTTAAAAACATCACTCAATGCAGGACAACAAGGCACTATCACTTCTGTTCAAACGCCCCTGGACTCTTCCAAAAGGAGCGTCTCTTTTTGCCTGCCTCCCTCCCCCACTCCCGTAGACTCAGTCTGTATCTACCATTCTCCCCAGCCTCATCCCCAATATCCTGGGAATCTCTCCTCACTGTCTACCACAAGCACTCATCACTGAGGCTAGTCTCTACTTGTTCACCTCGCCCTACCTGCATCTCCACAGATTTCGGAAGCCTACCTGTTTCTTAATTCACACCTGGAAGGGTCACGGTCCCAGCCTGCTTCTGTCTTGCTTCAGTTCCTCCATGGTCGTCACACAAAGTTCAGGTTTCCTGAACGTTGACATTTGGCCCACCTTTCTATTGGGAACGTTTCACCTCTGAACACATCTACATGGATGTCACACAACGACGTGGTGATCTTAAAACAGATGTACACACTCACTGATGCTCTTCCCATCCAAAGACGAAGTCTGTGCTCTCTCTCCTTGAGCCCAGGCTTGACCCGGTGGCACGGTTCTAACTACTAGAATGAGGTGAAAATAACACTGTGTGACTTGCGAAGCAGGACTACAAAAAGCCACATAGCTTGTGCCTGCCCCTCCCAGGACTTCGGAGAAGCCCTGAGTAAGCATGTAAGACAGCTAGGCCCCCAAGGGCCACACGTGAGAGACAAGGCCAACAGAAACAGGTATCCAAGGAACCCAGCGGCTGGAGTCTTCTAACAGCGCCCCTCCCCCACCTGAGAGGTGGGGTTCAATAACCGTGGCCTCAGTCTCCCACTCTCAAGGCTGAGCACAGCTGACCGCTGCGGCAGGCCTACAGCCATCCTCGTAGTACCTCAGCTGCGTTTGAGGGTGAGCTGCTCACACGGCCTTGGCAATGGGAAGAGACCTCAAACATGAACTGCTCTCAATACATTCATCACCTCCTTCCTGATGTCTAGTCCTTTCTGTATGGGCTATCCCAGTTCTTCCTACATCCAATAGGAAAGGCTCTCTCTTCTTTTTCTTCAGATTCCCACCTCAGTCTCCAGACACCTGATTCATTCTCCCGCAGGCCTCCCAGGAACCCAACACATCCTTGCTTCACAGCCTTCTCACCTCCGGCCGGAACACGGAGACACGCCCTATCTGGCTTTTGGACTTTCTACTCAGCCGCTGAGTGACAGACATTTCTTAACCCCAATTCCTGACCCTCAGTCACAAGGCCCTTCATATTCTCCAGGACCAACTTACCTCCAGGCAGAGGCCACTCTGAGGCTTCCAAACACTCTTTGTGTCCTGAGTCTTCCTCCCTTCTCTCTTCCTCCCTTCTCTCTCTCTCTCTCCCACTTACTCCTACCATACGTGGTCTTCATCAGCTCAAGCCGTTCAAGAGTGGCCCAACAACACTAAGGTCTCACAGCTCCTGACTAAAGTCCAAAACAGAGGTGGCAGCAGACTGAGCCCTGTGAAAGCTGTAATTTCTGGTTCACAGATTGTTTTTGCTCTCTCTTCATGTGGTAGACAGAGAGATCATCTCCGGCCTGTCTCTCCCCTGAAAAGGCACTAACTGGGCTGTGGAGAGGCCTCAAACAGTACTGTGTGCAAGCCTAAGGCCTCAAGTACAATACTCAGAACCCATGGCTTTGGGGTTTTTTTGTTGCTAAAAAAATGTGTGTGTGTGTGTGTGTGTGTGTGTGTGTGTGTGTGTGTGTGTTATGTGTGTATATGTGTGTGTGTTATGTGTGTATATGTGTATGTGTATGTGTGTGTGTGTTGTGTGTGTGTGTGTTATGTGTGTGCATGTGTGTCTCTAAGGTAGCTTGTGTTTGTAATCCCAGCTGGAGAGGCAGAGACAGGCTGATCCCTGGGGCTCACTGGCAGCCAGCCTAGTCTATTTGGAGAATTCATGCCAATTAGAGACCCTGTCTCAAAAAAACAAGTTAAGGCCGGGCGGTGATGGTGCACACCTTTAATCCCAGCACTCGGGAGGCAGAGCCAGGGGGTTTTCTGTGCGTTCAAGGCCAGCCTGGTCTACAGACCGAGATCCAGGACAGGCACCAAAACTACACAGAGAAACCCTGTCTCAGAAAAACGGGGGAAAAAAAAAAGTTAGAGTACAGAACCTGAAGGACAACATTGGAGGTTGATCTCCAGCTCCCACATACATATGCAAGTATACACACACACTCGCATGCACACATGCACACATGCACACACACTTGCATGCACACACACAGAGGCATTAACCCTACTCATGAGTCCAACCTTCATAACTAAATTACCTCCCAAAGTCCTCACCTCCAAATACCCACCCCACACTGGAGCACCGTCGTATGAGTGGAGTCTGCAAACACCCAGTCCACTGCAGCCTTCAGTTCAGAGGCTGGCTACTCTGAGTTCCCTTCTGCGAACCGGGCCAAGGCTGCTGGCTCCTCCCTGGCAGGGTCAGGCGGCGTTTGTACCATCTGCTTCCCTTGCAGGGGTGGTCACCCTATAGAAGTGTCCCTAAATAAATGACGTTCCATCTGCCTGGGGATCCACTGAGTTCAGGTTCTCCAGAATCATCTAACGTTCAGCTTCAGTATCAGTAATGCCGGTAGCTTCTCAGATATTCACTCAATTTTCACCAATACTTGGGGCAGTATCAACTTCAGAGAGGTGAGCTGACTCACTCCCCTTCTCAGAACCAGAAAAGGTCACGTGAAATCTGGAACCCGGATGTGATTTCATACCCAGCATGCTTTGCCCTCAACATTTACAATTAGTCTGTCCTAAGTGAGAGGACAGACAGACAGACAGGCCACCACTTCTTGGCACGATCTTCCACGCTCTACAGTAGCTATGCTACTTACTGTCCCTTTAAAGGAGACAACTTCTAGATGATGTTAAATCGGACAATGGCATGTACATCTTAGCCTGACACCACAGATCAGAAGCCCAGATCTGTCTGTGCCAAGCACTGTGCTCTAGTGAAGTCACTCTATAAAGCAGGGTCACCACTAGTACCTGCTCCCAGGGCTTGTCACGACTCAGAAAAAAAAAAAGGAGCCCCGATGCATTTAGAATAAAGCCTGGCACACAGCGAACACTCCAGAACACTCCAGAAACGCTGTCACGCTAAAAGGACTCCAGAAAACCCAAGCAAATGGGAGGCAGGCCTGTCACTTTGGTCCTTTGTCCCTCCAGATTGCAATTTTGTTTTAATTAACAGTGAGGAAAACATTTCTAAAAAGTGGGGCGCCGTGTATCCTGCTCGGCAATCATTAAAAAGCACCTGGCTTTGGCCCCAATGTCACTTTCTTAGAAACAATCGGTTTAATTAGAGTCAAGATTTTGTACTGCTTTTCACGCCCAGCAGAGTAAATCTGGGGAAGCAAATGAAAACGCCGTAGGGCTGAGAGCCTCAGAGAAAGCACCAGGCAGAACTCTTAGGAATGACTGACGGCCTGTGGGCATCACACCTGGGCTCCGATGCCAGTCGCTGCGCTGCTCGTTGTGGGTTCCTTTTCCATGGTTTCAGGAGCTCAGGAACAACCATGCTCTGAAAATAGTAAGCTAGGCGTGGCGGCTCACACCTGTGATCCCAGCACTTGGGAGCGTGAGCCCGAGGACTGCTGTGGGTTCCATACCAGCCTGGGCGACACAGTGAGTTTCCAGCCATCCTATCTCAAAATAAGAAGCAGACAAAAACCCCAAATATAAGCACTTCACAAGTTTTAAATAACTTTTAATATGGTTCATTGTTATAATTATTCTGTATTATTAATGTATTTCTAAACTAAACACTAACAATGTACCAAGTGCTAGCTGAAGGTCTGGGCATCTACTGGGTGGAGAGTGTAGTGGTTTGAAAGAAAATGGCCCCCATATGCTCACAGGGAGCTGCACTATTAGGAGGTGTGGCCTTGTTGGAGTGGGTGTGGCTTTGTTGGAGGAAGTGTGTCACTGGGGGCGGGGCTTTGAGGTCTCAGAAGCTCAAGCCAGGTTTATTGAATCACAGTCACTTCCTGCTGCCTATGGATCCAGATGCAGAACTCTCAGCTATTCCTCCAGCACCATGTCTTCCTGCATGCCATCATGCTTCCCATCATGGCGATAACGGACTAAACTTCTGAACCTTATGCCATGGTCATGGTGCCTCTTCACAGCGATAAAATCCTAACTACGATGGATGGTTTTAGAACATCTTCCACAGTATAAGGAACAAATGCACATTGACACACCTTATATACAAGAAATGGCAAAGCTGGTCATCCCTTTGATAAATGCCCCATAAAGGCAAAATGTCTCCTTTTTTCCTGTTCTAGAGAAACGGGCCCCCTTCAAGCCCTATGTCCTTCACAACCACATTCAAAGAAAGTTCTAAAATCCCGTGAGGGGTCTGGGGATGCGGCTCAGCAGGTAGAATGCTCGCCCAGCACACATGAGGCTCTGGATTTGATCTCCGGCACTACATATATCAAGTTCAGTGCCATGCACCTATAATCCTAGTTCTTGAAAAGGGGAGGCAGGAGGATTCAAAGTTGAAGGTCATTCTTGGCTACATCCAGATCCGGGACGGCCTGGGATATAAATAAATAAATGAACAGTACCAAGACCACCCATGCATCTTAGTCTCAGAAGACATTAGAAACACTGACAGAACATCAAAGAACTTGGTTTATTAAAGTAATGACATGCCACTATGCCCAATACCCTCTGCTGAATAAAAACTCAGCCAGCACCATCTACTTTCTGTACACATGGCATTTTTACAGACAGACAGCAGAAGGAAAGAACCAGTCTGTTCTATTTACAAAGCACATTTCCTGTGGTTTACAGAAAGCTAGAAGCATATTTGAAGATATATTCCTGTCTCCCAGCCGAGCCAGCTCCTCTCCCTGATTCTTTGCTTTGACTGTCTACTCCCGTCAGACTCCATTCCCGCTGGAAGCCTCTCCAATCGGCACGTGTGTGCTGTGTCCTGTGCTTACGGACTGCCTCCCGCCAACACCCACGGAGTATGGAGAAGTGTTCTGTGGACATTTTATTTCTAGCTGAGGGCAGACTCTAGCAGGCTGGATAAACCATTTTCTTTCCTTTTCCCGCCTTACCGACTGAGCCATACTTCCTATGCCCATCCACACTGGCTCCAGCAACCTCAGAATGCACCAGGGGACACAGGAGCCATTGAGTTCCCGGTTCCAAACTGTCTATATCCAATTTTTAAAACTGAATTTGCCTTTGCAACATGAAGCAGTGTTTGTGAGCTAAGGTATATAAATGAGTCGCTGAAACCATGGTTTTAGTACTGACTATCAAGGCATTTGAAGTCAGCAGACAGACAGACTCCAAGAAAGAAGTATCAATGGCCACTCGGAGACATACAATATACCTAAAATGTCACCTAAAGGCATTTACTCTTAATATTATATTTTGTTAGTTAAGCTGGCAACTTCTCTTACAGCATTATTTGTAATAATGAAAATGGAATACAACCCATTAACAGCAGAGACAGTCATGTCAACATACCAATGCCAGTGTCACCGGTAATTTCTAGGAGTCCCCTCATGGTCACCATGTGACAGCAAGGAAATCAAGGTCACCTCTTGGGGTTCTTACTCTCGTTAATACAAGAATTTAAAAACGGCTTCTTCCTACTAGAGTTTCCAAGAAAACCCCAGGGTAGGCAAGCTGGAAATCTCAGCAGCCACCGGTGGAGAAAGATGAAGCAAGGGAGAGAGAAAGCCATGATGTTTTGGTTAAACCATCATGGAGGTCAGCCACGTTGGCAAAGGAGCAACCACATGACAGGGAAGGAAGCAGTAAAGAAAGGGTGAAAAGGCCCAAAGTAACATAAAATATATATCATATATATATCATATATATATATATATATGTATGATATATATATATATCATACACACACACACACACACACACACACACACACACGTTCTAGCCAGTGCTCCAAAGAAAGAGGGAGACAGAAGAAAAGGGAAATTATGCCTTTCTGTGCTGGGACGCAGGCAGTCTGGCAGACCCAAGGGAACACTGGCTGGGACCAGGGGCAGCAGCAGAAAAGCCTGGAACTGTGGGAGAAAAGCACATCATCTCATTAAAGGGGTAATTATTCCTCCCACTCTTCAGACAGCTTAAGGTGGAGCTGCCTTTGTGAGGAATGGTGCCTTGGCCAGATGCTAAACCAACCCAACTGGGTTAACTCTTAAAGGAGGAGACAATGGTACATGCCATCTAAAGGAGGATTCCATTCCTACCCATACCACTAGAACAGTGAAGCCATAAAAACCAGCATTTGTTTTCAAAACTGTGGCAAATTCCTTATTATCTAATAGCATTCAAAACAAATTATACACATAGTATGATCCTGACAAAGATTATTCAAGGTATTCAATTTAAAAAAAAAAAAAAAGAACCACAGACTAAGCTGTGTATGCTACAGCATTCCTATAATCCTAGTGCTTGAGAGGATCATGAGATCAAGACCATCCTGAGCTGCATAGTAAGAAAGACAGGAGAAAGAAATGGAGGAAGGAGGGAAGGAGGAAGGGAGGGAGGGAGGGAGAGAGGGAGGGGGAGAAAGGGAGAGAGGAAGGGAGGGAGTGAGAGAGAGAGGGAGGGAGGGGGAGGGAGAGGGAAAGAAAAAAGGCAGAGAAAGGGAATGAGGAGAAAGCAGAGCAGTTTCTACTGCTAAGAAAAAGGGATAAACTGATGGCATTTCCGTTCAGGTCACTGGGCAGGTTAACCTCAATATTCATTTGGAAATCAAATCTGGTAAGAGCAGTAAAGGAAAAGTCGGACAGCAAAGGACACAAAATGGAAGAACACTGAGGGAGACGTGCCTCTCACAGCATGAGCACATCTTGTGAGGTTAGCTGCTGTCCGTGAACACGCAAATCAAGCAGGAAAAAATGACCTAAGAATTCAGTGTCTGACAAGAGAGGAACCACTGGGCAAGCAGTGGCGTTGGGTGGCTGGGCAGCCAACTTGGGGGGCGGGGTTGAAGTGTTGAGGTGTTGAAATTCTAACTTCACACCTCCGATTAAAATAGACTCCAGATGAGGCCTGGAGAGACAGACAGATGGCTCAGCAGTTAAGAGCACTGGCTGCTTTTCCAGAGGACCTGAGTTCAACTCCCAGCACCCACATGGCAGCTCACAACTGCCTGTAACTCCAGTTCCAGGTGATCTGACACCTTCACACAGATATTTATGCAGGCAAATGGGTACACATGAAATAAAAATAAATTAAAAAAAAAATAAACTCCAGATGGATGGAAGATTTAAATGTAAAAAATAAAACCATCAAAACATAAAGTCCAAGTGAAGAAGGCATTTCTAGGAATGATTCATAAGCTAGAGGCTATAAATGAAAAGGATCATTTCTTAGTATTTCTGCTTGGAAAAAGAAAAATCACCATGAAGTCAGAGAAGGGACTGCAAACTAGGAAAAGCAAACACCATCTCATATCACGGACAGAAGGCCGCACTTCACAGAACAAGGCCGGGAAATACAAACAGCACAACAACCCAAAATAGCAACGATTACAGCCGAACGTTTTGCCGAAAGTGAAATATAAATGTTAAGCACATCCCAGCCGGGCGGTGGTGGCGCACGCCTTTAATCCCAGCACTCGGGAGGCAGAGCCAGGCGGATCTCTGTGAGTTCGAGGCCAGCCTGGGCTACCAAGTGAGTTCCAGGAAAAGGCGCAAAGCTACACAGAGAAACCCTGTCTCGAAAAACCAAAAAAAAAAAAAAAAAAAAAAAAAAATGTTAAGCACATCCCAAGAAGTGCAGCCACTTCCCTGTCAGAAAAAGACATCAGCCAGGTGTGGTGGTTCACGGCTGAGACTGAGGCAGCAGGCTTACCACAAAGGAGGCCAATGTGGGCTACTTGGTGAGACCTTGTTCTCCAAATAAAGAAGGGGAGAGTGTGGAGAAGAAGAGGAGATGGAGGTAGATGGTGAGGGGAAGTGGGGGGAAGAGAGGACGACTAGTCATCATTCTTTTGTGAGATAAGTAAAGCTGAAAATGTGCAAGAACACCCTGACCACATGGTGTGGGGAAGCAGACGCTCACACACACCAGTGGAATAACTGGCACTATTTCCATGGAGCAGGATTTGGCACAATCCAAAGTGAACAGTCATACTCTTCTAAGAATTCTCCCTACAGGCATGAGGCACACACATGTATTTGCTCCAGTTTGCTCCAGTAGGAAAAGCCCAGCTCAGGGCACAGCACCCCCAAGCAGGCTACCTCTGGCTAAGTCACTGTTCTGTTGCTGTGAAGAGACACCATAGCCAAGGCAACTTATAAAGGAAGACATTAGGGGCTTGCCTACAGTTTCAGAGGGCTAGTCCATTATCATCAAGGTGGGGAACATGGTCGCAGGCTGGCAGGCATGGCACGTGGGCAGTGATCCTGATCCACAGGCAAGAGCTAGAGCAAGAGGGGGACTTGGAGGGAGGGGGAGAGAGGGAGAAAAAGGGGGAGAGAGACAGGGAGAGAGGGAGAAGAGAGACTGGGCCTGGCATGGGCTTTTGAAACTTCAAAGCCCACTCCCAGGGCCACACCTCCTCCAACAAAGCCACACCTCCTCCAACAAGGCCACACCTCCTACAACAAGACCACACCTCCTGACACCCCGCCCCCCAACAGTATAGGTACTAGAGACTAGGTATCCAATATATGAGCCTGTGGGAGCCAATTTCATTGGAAGCAACTTATTGTTATGAGCTAAACAAACTGAGTAGCAGTAGGTGCTAGAGGGCATTCTGGCCCCATCTTTTCTTCCTGAAATAAGATGATGCTCCCATGAAAGATGTCCTCTCCATATCAGATGCAAAGGAACAGATAGACACAAAGAAGGGAGGTCCAAATGCTGACAAACTTGTTACTGCCCAGTCACATCACACGCCAAATGCAGGAGGATCTCCATGAGTTCGAGGACAACCTGGTCTACATAGCGAGAAACTCTTCCACACACAACATTTAAATGCCTATCAATGAGAAACAAGTTAAACATCGCCTATCTTGGATACGAAACAGGATATCTACCAACAAGCATGTCCAAATGGCCTTGAAAATAAAAATATGGCCAGGCTTGGTGGTATTTGGGAGGTACGGGTAAGAGGACAAGGAGTTTAAGGTCAGCTCAGGGCTGGAAGAGACTTCTTTCCAAAAACATAAAGAGCTAAGGAAATGGCTCAGTCGGCAAAAGTGCTTGTCTTGCATGAGACCTGAGTTCAAACCCCAGTACTTACTGAGTGGTGGTAGTGCACGCCTTTAATCCCAGCACTCGGAAGCAGAGATGGGAAGATCTCTGAGTTCAAGGCCAGCCTGATCTATGGAGCAAGTTTCAGGGTAGCCTGGGCTACACAGAGAAACCTTGTCTCGAAAAACAAAAACAAACAACAACAACAAGAAAACAGCACCCATGTGAAAAGCAAAGTCACTGCCAAAGCCTGCGACTCCAACACGGGGACAGAGACAGGTAAATTCCAGGAGCTCACCAGTCTGGCTAAAACGCTGAGCTGCTGGGTCAGTGCGAGCCTTTATGTAAAGTGGAGAGAGACTAACCACCTGTCTGTCTCTGGCCTCCGAGCACACACACACACACACACACACACACACACACACACACACACACAGCAAACGAGGAAGCTGCGTACATGGCTCACCGTTAGAGCCCTTACCTGGGTTCCATCCCCGACCCAGGATCACGCAGCAGCCCCAGCCAAAGAAAAACAAGTTTTATTTCCTTTTTCTTCTTCCATGTTTCTACTTTTCCTAAAATAAACTATTATAGTACCAAAAAATGTATTTTTAGATCTTAATATTCTTTTTTTTTCCAACTTTCACTAACAACTTAAGTACCCTGAGTCAACAGGTATAGTGACCGACATCTATGACCCCAGCACACAGTCAGAAAGATTGCAAGTTCTAGGCCAGCCTGAGCTACCTAGCAAGACCCTGTCTAGATCAATCAACCAATCAACCAACAAATCCTTTGATCCCTTTTTTAAATTAAAAATGTAAAAACTATGGTATCTGTCCAGCTGGTACCCAGCCAGTTTAAATAAAGTTTGGGAGAGTCTCAAAGGAGAGATTTTACAACTGTCAACAGTTAAAGCAGCAAATTAACCCCACGAGACTATATAATGGGCTTAGCCTGCAGCACAAGGCCCCTCACCGGACCAGGGGGACTGGGCGCTGCTTTGTTCTGCTTTGAGCTGCTGAACTGTGGATATCTGCTATCTGTTTTTATTACATGCGGAGATTATTCTGTTTAAAGAATCTGCTAAGAGACCACAGCCACTCCCACTACTCAGCTTTTCCCCTTGGGACCAGGCAGGCTGTCACAAAAAAAATAAAAAATAAAAGCAGGAAGTGGAGGAAAACTAACAAAGATATCCACGAACACCATATGGCAATGGAGGGTGCCGAGCAACAACCTGCCTGGGCAGGTCACTCCCGATGGCGCCCGAGCAGACCCTCTGGGTTATCCATTCTTTTCTAAACCCACTCTGCTTTTAATTAAATGACATCCCAGATTTGTGCTCTCTCTAAGGCTAAATGGTTAAATAATAACAACCCATCAGTCCATTGTTCCTTCCCTACAGTCTCTTCTCCTCGGGTTTCTAGCCCTGGCAACTGCTCCTCTTTCCCTTCAAAATACTATTTTATTGAAACTAATGCCATGCTCAGTAGGTGGGTCACTGCCACTGCCGGATTACAGTGCCCAATGCCGAGGCTCTTACTGACGTAAGGGAGGGAGTCCTGGCATATTTATTTATTCAGTCCCGTAAAAGAGACGGGGGGGGGGGGGGGGGAGCTTTGTTTTCACACAAGGCATGCTCCAGTCAGCAAGGGGCACAGTGGTAGGAAACCCCATACACGTTAAGTTTCCTGTGCCCAGCTCACTGCCCAAGAACGCTTGAAAGGCAGTATGCAGCTGGAGGTGGTTTTGAGAGCCCTTGAAACAGAAGGAAAGCAGGACACCCAAAGTCTAAACAGAAAGTAGAAAAACGGTAGAACCTGGGCCACACACTACAAAGTACCAAGGAACATGACAGAAATGGGTTCCGTTTTAAAGCTTATAAGGTCCGTTAAGAAGATCAGTAGCAAAAGATAGATTTGGGGCACCATCATACAAGGAAATTTAAGACCTTTTCAGGAGAGTTCATATAAGACAAGAAAGGGGCATGTAACTTCACAGCTAAACTTCCGTTGGTGATGTTCTAAGGGACAAATGTTATGAAAACTTCAAGCATATAAAATGTAAATCCAGCTGGTGGTGGTGGCAGTGGCGCTTGCCTTTAGTCCCAGCACTCAGGAGGCAGAGGCAGGGGGATCTCTGTAAAGTCAAGGCCAGCCTAGTCTACCAAGCGAGTTCCAGGACAGGCAGGGCAACACAGAGAAACCCTGTCTCAAAAAAAAAAAAAAAGAGAGAAAGAAAGGAAGGAAGGAAGGGAGGGAGGAAGGGGGGAAGGAAGGAAGGAAGGAAGGAAGGAAGGAAGGAAGGAAGGAAGGAAGGAAGGAAGGGAAGAAAAGAAAGAAAGAAAAAGAAAAAGTAAATCCAAACAGTTTCTAATTTAGACTGGAATATTTTTTTAAAAAATCTCACAATTAAAGACACAATCACAGTTTGCTACTCCATCCCATCCAACAGTTTGCTAGTGAACATCAGATTTAAACCTGCACATCTCACTCCCAGCCCTTCACAAGAAGCCAGGCATCCCATCAGGTCCTCTAAGGCAGACGCACCTACACTGCCTGTTCAAAGGCCCTTTACAGGTAAAGTTATCTGCCCCGCCCAACACAGCCTTATCACAGAGAAAAGGAAGTAGGAAAGAAAGAGAAAAAGGAAGCAGGAAGCAAGAGACCGAAAAAGGAACCAGGGAGACAGAGGTTGGCAGCTGGAAGCAGTTGCCCAGGCCCTTTGCATCTCAGGCATCACTGTTGAGGACTGTGCCTTGCTGAGTACCTAAGTTCCCTGGGGTCTGGCTGATGAGACAGGCCGGAGGCCTGTCACAAAGGTAAAAGGAAATCCTAGCAAGAATAAGGCAACTGGCCTTCCCCCAAGGACCTGGGGATCCCACACTCTCCAAGGGGACAGAGTGCCCCAACTGAAAACCATGAGAGCATGCCAAGGAAGTATGTCACTCACAGAAAACACTTGAACATTGTAAAGACTCCCTTTACAAGTCCTAGCATTAGGAACTTTAAAAAGCAAGTCCTATAAAAACCACACAGAGTGCATTAGCCTGCTGGAATGCTGCAGTGGCACCAGGGGCTGAGACAGCTGCTGGGCGAAAACACATCCTCCATTACAACAGCCACCCAGACACCTAAACCAAACGGCCATCTAGCGCACTTGAAAGTCGCAAGCTGTTACCTAAAAACATCAGTATGTTAAACGTGGCGATGCACAAACAGGTCCACACACAAACACGCATAGAGCACACACACACACACACACATACGTACCCTGACACAGTGTGCATGAAAAGTCAGATGAAATAATGCTGGTTTATAAAGGTGTCCTGGGGTTTTCTAACACAAACTTACTAACTCATTGACCTACAAAGGGCAAGTTACCTGTTAACTCAGCCAAGCACACAGGCTCAAAGAGGGAACACACGTTGTAACCCCCAAAAGCCAAAATCTAGACAGCATGTGTGCGTGTGTACACATACACGAGTGGCAAACTTATGAGCATATAATATACTGTATGTTAAGGCTTATAAGCGCACACAGTGAGTGTGAAAATAAAAGGATGGGTTACTAGGTTAAAGAAATCTATCTTACAAATTAATTCTAAGTAAAACACGGTTTTATTTACATTTTTAAAAATTCATGCTTGAAACTCATACCAAAGGCAAACACCAGCGGCAAGTAAGCAGAAAATGAGGTGTTCTACCGGGTACACAACAGTAATGGTTCCTGAACACTGGGCATTTTCTTCAGCATTTGCATACTCTTCTCAAGCCTGCCATCCATACCAGCTTCTCAGCAGAGCCCTTCAGTGTAGGCAATACTTCAATTGAAAACCATAACCTACTCTGGCCACATCTCCATTACGATTCTATTCCGGGCAATTTCACTTGAGTTGCTGTCTTACGAAGAAAAAGAAGACAGAGCTGTAGCGCACGAAACCCGATTCACCTGGCTAGGAACAAGACCCAAACCATGAAAGCTCCCTTCCCCCAACCAAGCCCACAGGCAGCACCCTACAGTTTGAGGACTCCTGGCATGACGAATATCTACATCCAAACACTGTGGCCATGGGCTCAAAGGCCACCAAGAATCCTAACTGGCAGGCAGGAAGTCTTCTCAAGTCATGGTCCCATCCGAACGCCATCACTTCCAGGATCCGGCGGTGACCCTGAGGCCAGGCGCTGCCTGAGTGGCCCTCCCTGCGCGCATCCCAGCACCTCCGCGGGCTCCCGCTCCCCTTCTCCTCCCGGGCACACTCGCGGACACTCGCACGCGATCGCGCAC
Organism: Peromyscus eremicus; assembly: GCF_949786415.1. Lineage (NCBI taxonomy): Eukaryota > Metazoa > Chordata > Mammalia > Rodentia > Cricetidae > Peromyscus > Peromyscus eremicus. The sequence continues at coordinate 28,228,928 of NC_081417.1, read as the reverse complement.
ACTCGCTCGAGCACGCCGGGGCACACTCGCTCACACTCAACGCTCCAGCGACGCGGCCCCTTTTCCCGCTCCGCGCTCGTGAGTGGCTCCCAGGCGCGGCCACCGAAGCGTGCCGGGTCGGGGTCGCCCAGACGTCGCTCCGAGGCTCCCGGGGGCCGCCAGGAGCCTCCCACCGCCTACCTTGCTCGCCGCGGTCCATGTCTGTGCCACCTCGCTCCCGGCGCTCCGCCCGCCGCGCTCCTCCGCCCGCCGCGCTCCTCCGCACCGCTCCGCGCTCCGCCCGCGGCCGCCCCGCGCAGTCCCCACCCCGGGCGTTGGCGCCGCCCTCCCGGGAGCCGGTCCCGGGCGTCACCGACCACCTGACCGCGACCTGTGCGCTCCGCCACGTCGGCGCGGGTGGTGGCGCTGGGCAGGAGCGCAGAAGGTCGGAAAAGGCCGGGGAGGGGCTGGGAAGGGAAGGGGACGCCCAGGCTGTGTGCAAGCAAGCAGCTGCGAGCCGGTGGCGTTTGCACTTCGCCAGCAAGTTTGCGACGCCGAAAGTTTCCTCCCAGGCTTCCGGCCTCGCGACTGCCCCTTTCTCCGCCCCTGTGCACCTGCTGGAGCGGAAAACACTGTTTGCAAGGTGGAACAAGTCATCTGGGTGACTTAAATTAGTGTTCCTGAGCTATAGCCAACCATACTTGACTCAGAATAAATTCTCATTACTCTGGACGTGATGTTTATATGTATATATGTAAATATATAATACATATATATATATATATATATATATATATATATATATATATATCCGCATGAAGGTAAATTTGGCATGGAAGGAAATTTTATAATATGAAATGAATTTGAGCTACAGATGTCTGGGGATGCAGCTTAGTGTTTAAAATGTAGGCATAGCATGTACAAAGATGGTATTATTTGAGACCAGCATGGACAATATATATAACAAGATGAAAGACCCTGTCTCAATTTTTAAAAAGAAGACATGCCTTATCCCTCATCTCTTGAAGAGTTTACATACTCGTTCATGTATGTAAATTTTCTCGCTCTCCTTCCTGTTTGGGAACCCCGTGTTGCACAGCTGAACTACTGCCCAGGCAAGTCCTTGTAGCTGGGGATAGCTCTCCAGGCATGAGCAAGGTTTGCTAGTTGGGGCCTATGTGTCATCAGAGAGGATGGAGCCTCAGCTGAGAAAACGCTTCCCTGAGATCCAGCTGGAAGGTATTTTCCCATTTAGTGATCATCTGGGGAGGATCCAGCCCACGGTGGGTGGTGCTATCTCTGAGCTGCTGGTCCTGGGTTCTGTAAGAAGGTGGGCTGAGCAAGCCATAGGAAACAAGCCAGAAAGCAGCACCCCTCCATGGCCTCTGCATCAGCTCCTGCCTCTAGGATCCTGCCCTGTTTGAGTTCCTATCCTGACTTCCCTCAGTGATGAACAGCAATGCTGAAGTGTAAGTCATATAAACCCTTTCCTCCCCAACTTGCTTTTTGGTCATGGTGTTTCACAGTAACAGAAACCCTAACTAAGACAAGGTTAGCTCAAAGAAACTATTTAGAAAAAAAAGACAGAGATCCCTTCTTGGCTGCATGCAAAAGAAAAACAAAAATTTTAGCACTGGGCAAACAGAAGGAGGACCACAAGTTTGGAGCCAGCCTGGTCTACATAGGGCTACCATGTCTAAAGAGAGAGAGAGACCATTATTTTCCCCTTTACCTACAGGTGTGATGGACATGGTGCAGATATGAGGAAGAAAGCCAGGAATGGCCGGCAGAGCCAAAGGACAGAAAGGACCTGGTCACCTAGACCTGCTTCTACCAGAGAGAGATCAATACCTGCTTTGTAAGGCCACTGCTATTCGGGCTCCTGCTACATGGCTCAAGTGCAACCCTGATACATCAGGGCATTTTGTGACCTATTCTGCAAGCCTGGAATGGCGGTGCACACCTGTAGGCTCACTACTGAGAAATGGAGGCAGTAAGATCAGGAGGCCATGGTCACATTTGGAGACATCAACATTTAAAGTCAGCCTGGGCTCCATGAGTCCCTGTCTCAAAAACAGAGACAAGGGGTGGGGGATGTAGCTTAGTTGGGGGAGTATTTGTCTAGCATGCGTGGAGCCCTGGGATTACAGCTGTGTCCCACCCACATTAGGCTTCCACGGGATCTTACCGTGTGGCCTAGGCTGGCCTCAAATTCATTATCTTCCATTATCAGCCTCACAAGTAGCTGGGACTACAGACATGCGCCTCAGCATCCAGGGAGGTACTTCTATAAGCTAATCCATTGCTGAAATGTCTTTGTTTTTCACTGCTGAAATCTCTACAAAAAAAAAAAGTAGTTTTTTTCCAAAATATTAACTGAAACAAGCATAAGTATTGAAGAGAATAGGAAAGAAGTTATAGACTGCTGGTATGGATGGCTCATTTATATAGGGATGGATTTTAGCATACACAGGATCCTGGGCTTGTTTCCTGGCCCTGTCACCAAATAAATAAATAAAAATAAACATTATACAAGTGAAAATTTGGTACTCTGCCTGCTGTGGGATGGTCTGTATGTCAAATGTGTTGCTCTGATTGGTCAATAAATAAAACACTGATTGGCCAGTGGCCAGGCAGGAAGTATAGGTGGGACTAACACAGAGGAGAATTGAGAGAACAGGAAGGCAGAGGGAGACATTGCCAGCCACCATCATGACAAGCAGCATGTGAAGATGCCGGTAAGCCACGAGCCACATGGCAAGGTATAGATTTATAGAAATGGATTAATTTAAGATGTAAGAACTAGATAGCTAGAAGCCTGAGCCATTAGGCCAAAGAGTTTAAATAATATAAGCATCTGTGTGTTTATTTTATAAATGGGCTGTCGGACTGCTGGGGCTTGGCGGGACCCGCAGAGAAAACTCTCCAGCTACACTCTGCCCTCATCATACATACCTCCCCAACCTGAAAGCTGTCAGAAAGCATACAAAATATAGTGACATCTAGATGCCTTCTGCAGTGATACCCCTGAAGTTTGGAGCAAGGGGTCTGACTTAGTAAGGTCTCTGTTACTGTGAAGAGACATCATGACCACAGCAACTCTTACAAAGGAAAGCATGTAATTGGGGCTGGCTTACAGTTCCAAGTTTTAGTCCATTATCATCATGATGGGAAGCACGGCAGAGTGCAGGCAGACGTGGTGCTGGAGCAGGAGCTGAGAGTTCAACATGATCTGCTGGCAGCAGGTGTGAACTTCCACACTGGGTGTGGCTGGAACATCTAAGACCCCAAAGCCCGCCACCAGTGACCATTTCCTCCAACAAAGCCACACCTACTCTAACAAGGCCACAGCCCCTAATAGTGACACTCACTATGAGCCTATAGGGGCCATTTGGGGGGGTGTTGGTTTGGTTTGGTTTAGTTTTGGTTTTTCATGACAGAGTTTCTCTGTGTTCAGCTCTGGCTGTCCTGAAACTCACTTTGTAGACCACGCTGGCCTTGAGCTCGCAGAGATCCTGCCTCCTGAGTACTGGGATTAAGGGCATGCACCACCACCGCCTGGCTGGGGGCCATTTTTATTCAAATCACCACAGGTACCAGGAGAGGCCCTGGCTTTCTCTGGTTCTCTCCTCATTAGACCATCAGCTGCCTCTTGACCACACTTCCAGCCCAGAGGGACCATCACAAAGCTTATCCTAGGAATGAGGCCAAAAGTCCTGACAGTGGATGCAGGCCCACCAAGGCAAGAGATTTCAGGATGCATGCCTGAGGAGGGGTCATGGTCTATAGAGAGGGGACAGTTATGAATAGGGGCATCTGTTTGCAAATGAGGCCTCCCTCCCCCATAGAGAGGCACTGGTAATCATTTTCTAAAGTCGGGGCCCAGTGCTGTGGCCTCACAGTGGCCTGAACCTAGAGTTTCCAGATAAAATAGAGGGCACCAATTTCAACTGGAATTTCAAGTAAGTAACAAGGTTGGTTGTTCATTTGTTTTAGTGTTAGTGTATCTCCTGTAGTATTTGTGATCTATTTTACTGGAAATTCTTGTTTATTATTCACCCAACATTTTTATACATCCTGTGTTTTTATTTGCTAAGTGTCACAGCCCTAGGGCAGTCCTGACTTGCTGACTGATCAAAATCAAAGCACCTCAGAGCGCAGTTTTGGAAGTCGTCATCATCCAGGGGAAAGACTGGCCTTCCCCACTTGGACTGTGGAAGTTCAAGGGGCTGAGAGGTTAAGAGATCCAAGAAATCAAGATCAGCTTTGGAGAGAAATCTATTGAATGTCGTATAATTAACACTGAATTGCTTAAGACAATAGTATAGCTCTCTGATTTACTCGTAGGTGTATAAAAGACTATGAAGATGAAATGAAGAAGTTAAAAATGTACAGAAATGGGTATTGGCAGGAAAGAGTACTTAACACTAATGGAAGTCTGACATGCAATCCCTAAGTAGTAACAGGAAACGATCTCACAGCATTGATCTGGGCTATGTTAAGAAAAGCCATAGACCACTTAACCCCCTTGCATGTTCTTAAGCCCCTCTGAATTCTGGGTATTTATCAGCCTCTATTATGAGAGGGGGAGGGGAAGGAAGCCCAGGTGAGACACAGCCCCTTTTTTTTCTCCTGAGCGTTCACCATTGCTCTTAACAAGGGTTCTCATTTTCCCATCTATCCTGAAGATGACCCAAGGGTATACATGTCATCAGCTATTTTAGAATCAACGATAATATAGTTAACAATACTTTTTCTTATTTTGTTTCAGTGCTTGGAAATGAATCCAGACTACTGCTCATGCTAGGCAAGGGATATAGCAAGGGAGCTACATGCCCAGACCTGGATTTGCGTCAGTGTCTCACAGACCATTTCACTGTTGCAGGGATGAAGGTTAGCTTTCGCAAGTATCAGTGTTCCTCCTGCACAGACAGGGTAGGCGGACTGCAAGTGCAGGGTCAGTGCTGAGTGGCCCACCATGCCACCGCTCAAAGGCAATGCCACGAGGCCAGAGACACAGCTGAGTCAGCGCTAAATGCCTGACTTACACCATCACTAACTTGGGCTTCTCACCGGAACTTCTCTGGTTCATTCTCCTCATCTCTAAAATCTGTAGTCATGCGCTACAATGAAAAAAACACCAAGTACCAAAAGTTTTAAAATTTATTCTATTGACATAAACTGTATATACCATTAAATTCACTCTTTGGAAAGCTTGGTGGTTTTAAGTATCTCCCAGCAAATATCCATGCTGGCTCCTCCCCAAGGCTACTTAAATTACAGTGAGGTGATAAAACCACAAGGACAGAGAGCGTGCGCAGAGCTAAGTAACGATAATTGATCTCACAGAGCTGAGCAAGCCAAACGCTAAATAGTGGAGAACGCCAAGAAGAACCACATATACACGACAAATTTTAAAAAATTAAAACACTCAGGACTTGCCAACAGGAGCCTGTGGGTACAAAAAGAGAGTTCAAAACAGGAGGGTAAAACCAAGCATGGTAGGAGCACTCAGGAGACAGCAGGAAGAGGGTCAGGAGTTCAAGGTTATCCGTGGCTATATAGCAAGTTCCAGGCCAGCCTAGGCTACATGAGGCTCTGTCTCAAAAACAAAAAAAGCAAAAGCGTGGCCTAGATAGGAAGGAGGGCAGTCCTCCCTCCCCCCCCCTCCCTCTCTTCCTCCCTCCTTCCCTCTCTTTATCTACCTATAGCTATCTCTTTCTTCCTCTCTTTCTCTCTCCCTCTCTATCTCTTCCCTTTATGGTAATATTTTATTTATGCTGAAATGTGATTTTATTTGTATGTTAATAAAAGTGCCTTGGGGTCAGAGCTAATAAAAAACCATTTAGCAGAAGTCTGGCAGTGGTAGCATGATCACATGACAGGCAGACCTCTGTGTGTTCATGGACACCACCAGCGTGGAGACACACGACTTTAATCTCAATACCAACCATAGAGACCTGGAGGTATGTATAGACAGGCAGTGACAAGGAGGTCATGTGGTTGGGTTTACAACCAAAGAGAAGGCAGAACAGAAAGTCAATAAAAAGACAGACATACAGGAAGTAGGTCTCTTTTCTGGGGGGGGGGGGGGAGAACGACAGCGACAGCGAGGGGTAAGAAGGCGGTCTTAACTCTTGGCTGCTGCTCGATCTCTGGGCTTTTAACTCTGCATTCGTCTCTGTGTTTCCTATTTAATAAGACTGTTCAGAATTACATCTACATCCCTCCTACACACACACACACACACACACACACACACACACACACACAGATACAGAGAGAGAGAAAGAGAAAACAAAGAAGAAAACAAAGGGATTTGTGGTTGTTTGAATGAGAATGGTACCCATAGGCTCATACATTGAAATCCTTGGTCCCAAGTTGATGGAATTGCTTGGGAAGGATTAGGAGGTGTGGCCTTGTTGGAGGAGGTGTATTACTGGGAGGTGGGCTTTGAGGTTCCAAAAGCCCTTCTGAGGCCTAGTCTCCCTCCAGACCTGATGTAAGCTCTCAGCTACTGCTCCAGTGCCATGCCTGCCTGCCTGCCACCATGCTTCCCACCATGATAGTCATAGACCAGCCCTCTGGAACCGTAAGCAAGCCCCCAGTTAAATGTTTCCTTTTATAAGTTGACTTGGCTACTATGGTGTCTCTTCACAGTCATAGAATAGTAACTAAGACATGGTTTCTCTGGGGAAGAATCTGGACAATCCCTTTCGTCCAGTGAGTACAGAAATTCATTAACAATACACATTACTGGTGCTGAGGTCCCCAGCCTCCTCTGCTTGGTCCCTGAATCTGGATAACAAGCCCTACTTAGTCACTGAAAATGAAGGCTTGAAAGGCATGCACATCATTTCTGGGTTCAGGCAACCCAAGGGGGAAAAAAGAGGTAAAAAGGTTGCTGCAGAGTAAGCCAGTTCACTGTGCTCCCAAGCCCATGGTCCGAGTCCCACCCACACAGTCTAGGAGACTGATCTGCTTTTTAATGGTCACAGTGGGCAGCCAGGAAATAACAGACAGCTCATGAATGGAAAATAGAGACAAAAATCACAATTAAAAAAAAAAAGCTTACAGGAAATAAACTATACAAATTGAAGAAAATAAACAGACTTTTGAAGTTGTTATTGTTATATTCAAGACGACGAAACATCCTTCAGTTGGGTGTGTGACTCAGTGGTTTTGTGTGTGTGCTCAGCAAGAATGCACAAAAATACATGGATCCGGCTAGGCGTGGTGGCCCACACCTTTAATCCCAACACTCAGAAGGCAGAGGCAGGTGGACCTCTGAGTTCAAGGCCAACCTGGTCTACATAGTCACTTACAGGACAACCATAGCTACATAGAGAGACCCTGTCTCAAAAATCAAAAACAAAAGTTGTGCCTAATCCTCAGACTCTGTCAGAAAAACAACTTTACAAGGTAAAGCTGGAGATGCTAAGATAGGGAAACTATAATAAGGAAGTTAGCCTGAATTATTGGGTTGATGCGCACAATCTAATGACATGAGCCAGGCATAGAGGTGTTGTGGTGTATACCTGGAGTCCTGGCTCTAGAAAGGACAAAATGAAAAATAAAAAGTCTCTTGTGGCTGGAAGCTGAGAGACGCCACAAAGCAAGAGAGAGAATAGAAAACATGGGGGAAGCTGGCCCACTGTTACTGTTTGATGTGTCTGAAGATGGACGAAGAAAGCCATGAGCCAAAGATGGAAGACTAGTGGAGACCAGCTGGAAACTAGAAGAGCTGACTCACAGTCATTGGAAATCAACTTCCACCAACACCCTTAATAAGCAAGAAACTGGATTTTCACAAGTGTCTCAAGGAAGCATGGAGCCCTCCCAGTCAGTGCCTTGTTTTGTGCATGGCATCCCACTGATCTCAGAGCTAAAAGAAGATGATACATGTGTTTCAACCTACAATATGAAGTAAATTTCCAAGAGAGGAGATGAAAAATAGAACTGAAAAAAACAGAGAAGAAAAGTACAAGACTGATCCAAGAGGTTGGATCCAAGAACATCCAGAAAAGAGTTAAAGAAGAGAGATGGAGGAGACACCCAGAGGAAAAGCTTCAGTAAGACCATTCAGTGAAACTTCCCCCACAGGATACAGAATTTCCAGATTGAGAGCATTCACTGAGGACCCAGAGTAAAGGACACACCTATGAAACTCAGAACAATGGAGACCAAGGTCCTACAGTGTTAGAGATGACGGAGAAGTCATACAGTCGAGGGAATAGAGTTTAGTTATGCACACATGTCGATCCAGCTCTTGGGAAATGGAGACAAAAGGGAGTTCAAAGTCATCTTCAGCTACACAGTGAGTTCAAGACCAGCCTGGGGGTACATGAGACACCAAATAAAGAGGTGAAACACGAATAAGAAATACCAATGCACTTCTGTAATCCCAACTCTTGAGAATTTAGGCCAAAGAATTGCTACAAGTTCAAGACCAGCCTGGACTGCATAGCAAATCCTCATCTCAAAACACCAGGAAAAAAACAAAAACAGAATAACAATAATTCCAGATTTCTAAACAAGAAGCTTAGCCTTCATATACTACAGGAAAGTGATGCCCATGTTTTCTCCCATGTGAAAGAGACGTCAAAGGTGGAGGATGGTGAACAATTACATCAAAGATGAGTCTTCCTCATTCATAATGAAACTGGCAGGCACCTCCTTCGATGCTAGAGGAGGCACCAGTAATGCATGCTTCTTAACAGAAGTTTTAGAAGGATATCAAAGTAGAAGAGAACTATATAGAAAGAAGGGGACCATGGGAAAGGAAGGGGGGAACAAAAGAAAGCAACGGGCAATTAGCATGACTACAATTCTTTACATGGCTGTAATGAACATGTCACAATGAAGCCCATTATTTTCTACAATTTACATATGCAAATATGTACATATATTTACATATTTTCATATATATATATATATATATATATATATATATATATATATATGAAAAGTAAAACAACCAAAAACACTGTTCATTTTTATAAAGCAATTTTAGGCCAGGCATGGTGCTACACACCTTTAATCTCCAGCACTTGGGAGGCAGAGGCAGGAGTATCTCTGTGAGTTCAAGGCCAGCCTGGTCTACAGAGCAAATTGCAGGACAGCCAGTAGTACCACTGCCTGGACCCTCCAGGCAGCACCTAGAGTATGCAAAAAAATCCACAAATGCAGCAAGGACTTTTTCTATCTGAGGGGTAAGAAAGGAAAGAAACAGATACTTTCTGATAGTAACTTTCTCTTTTTACTTCATCTTGAAAAATCTCTCTGAAAAATCTCTCTGTCTCCTCGTAGCTACATCTTTTTTCACATTGCTAGATCTCTCTCCACACAGCTTTCTCTACACAGTTCTCTCGCCGAAAAAATTCTGGACAAATATCTGAGTTACATTTAGAGGGTCACATAACATTCCTTGAGTAAACATTTCTTGAGGCATGTAGGCTGAGCACCCAGAATTTTCCAATGGGGAGTGACATTGAAATTCAGGACCAAAGCAATAAACAGTTAGTTGGCTAAACCTTGAGGAGTTAGGAGTGTGTGTAGAGAGTCAATTGTCTATTAAAGTTGCTTCATGCCTGACCTTGGTTCAACAGGCACTAGGAAATCTGTTCTTGTACAATCATGTGCAGGGGCAACTAGTCTGCTTTAAATTTATTTTGAGGTCTTTAATCAGCCAAATGTGTAAAAAGCTGCCTTTGTAGCTGAGAACACTGCTATATTCCTATGTCAGTATGAGCCATGAAAAACATCCCAGTATTATTTCTATTCATCAAAAGTATACAGCTTAAGAAGAAATAATTTTTTCTGACCATCCACAGATATATGTGCCCCAAAAGTACAAAACACACCACCAATGGGCTGTGGAAAGAACCCCACAGCTGCTCTTTTTAGGGAGGAATTGTGGCAGTACATGAGAAAATTATAGACAGAAACAGCCAATTTCCACAGCCGTGACCATACGGTCTTCGCCTAGTGGGGGTCCCCATAAGAGAGTTATTCATCTGGTGGGTCGACTTGTTGAATATTATTTGGCATGTGCTGTATTTATGTTATGGCTCGTGATAAGTCAGGAATAAATAGAGAGACCCCTTCTCAAACAAACAAAACAAGCAATTTTAGTTGAGTTAAAAAACTAAGGAAACAATGAGTGAAATATTTTAATTAACTCTCTTTATTCCACAGGTGTCTTAGGACTATTCTGGGAAATCCTAATTCCTAATAGCCAGCTCCCTAGCATCTCTCCATAGATTTTATCTTTAGAAGTCACTATTTTGCACAATGGTCAGTCCTAGAGGCACCTGGGTTCCTGTCCATGCTCCTTCCTCCCAACTCATCTTTCTGAGAATGAAACACACAAGGTTAAATAAGTGCATCAAGGGCTATGCATATTTCCCAGGCAAGTGAAAGCCGTAGGCCGTTCAGGGTCCTCATGGCTCTGGGCTGGCTGGGGACATCCACAGGCCCACCTGGTACCACAAGGTAAACGCCATTATGATAAGCAAATATATGGTGAAGAGAAGAGAAAGAAAGAGAAGTGAATGGGTTTGTGTGCTGTGGAAAGGGACAGAACCGAAGAGGCAAAGGCATGGGGAACAGGCTGATGTGGGTGGCCAGCTTGCCACCTGGGCCCATGGTAACATCCTGACAGCCTGAGCTGCTGCCAAGAGCCATATCTGGGTCCACCTGTGTTGACATCCATAGCCCATGTTCCCACCAAAGGCCACATGGATGCCCAGGGCCTGGGGCTGGGCCACTACTCGAGGCCGTGTTAGCGTCTAAGGGTCATGCTGCTGCCGGGGCCAAACTGATCTGGGTGGTCTGTGCTGCCACTGGGGCCATGGTGACGTCTGTGCCCAAGCTGCTGCCAAGGACCATGTCTGAGTCCTTGGTCCTCCTGAAGCTGAGGACTATGCTGATCTCTGTGGCCCAAAATACCACAGGGGCCCATAGAAACCATGCGATGCCATGGAATCCGAGGGCCATGCTAAGCAGGCACCCCCCACCCCTCATCATGGGTGTGGAAGAGCTGGCTCCACCCCTTGCCTGAGAAGGGCAGCTGGAGCAGCCTGGACTGACCAAATCAGCTACCACCCAGACCTACAGCCAGGGCTTTGAGTTGACCCACCCCAACATCTGTCCCTTCTATGGCCTGCGGGAATGTGAAGGGAACCGTAGCTGCAGGATCTCCGTGACTTGGGGCAATGGCAGGATATCCAGGAGTTTCAGCAAGGAGTGTTTGATGGTGTGTGTACCAGAAGCCAGAGGCCTTGAACCAGACCAACAACTCATTACAATGAGCATTTGTGAGTAAAGCGGCATGAACAAATGGTGTGCTGCGTGGCACACTGCAGCTCCCAGAGCCACTAAGATGGATGAAGAGCTATTAGAAAGACAGGAAAGATGGAGGAGACAAGTGAGGTTGTTTGGTTTTATTTGGTTTTTTATTAATTGTTTTTTCATTTTCTTTTGGGGGGACACTACAGGGGTGAAGGGAGGATATGGAGGTGACAGGGAAATGGGGTACATGATGTGAAATTCCCAAATAATCAATTAAAATATACATATTAAGAAAAAGAGTTATCAATATTTGTACCAGGAGCCGGGTTTCAGGAAGGATGGAGAGAAAGTTCTGGAGAGGACAGTGTGATGAATGTGGCTTCCTAAAGCTATTGAGCTGTATGTCCTAGGGCTTGGGTGTTGCTTGGTTGGTAAATGCTTGTCCAGCGTGCTCAAGGCCCTGGGTTTGATCACCAGCTCCAACAAACTGGTGTGATAGTCCATGTCTACATTCCCAGCACTCAGGTGGTAGAGGTAGGATAATCATAAATTCAAGGTTATCCTTGTCTACATAGCAAAGTGGAAAATAGCCTGGGATTCAGGAAAACCTTCCTCAAATAAATAAATAAATAAATAAATAAATAAATAAATAAATAAATAAAAATAAAAGTCCAAATGAGCTAAGCATGGCAGTACATGCCCATCATCCCAGAATTCATGAGACTGGGACTGGAGAATTGCTGTGAGTTTGGGGCCAACCAGGGCTACCTGATGAGTTCCAGGCCAGCATGTCCTAGAGGCTAAGAGAAAAGATATCCTGCCCAAAAAGAAAGAAAAATAAACTAATTCCAATGGTAAAATGTTATCTAATGCATATTATACCATAATAAAAATGTCTCTGATATTTACCCTTTATTCGCTTTTAGATCATCTTTTTGTTTGTTTGTTTTTGTTCTTTCAAGACAGAGTTACTTTGTGTAGCCCTGACTGTCCTGGAACTCACTCTGTAGACCAGGCTGGCCTTGAACTCAGAGAGATCCGCCTGCCTCTGCCTCCCGAGTGCTGGGATTGATTGAAGTGTGCGCCACCACCATCATCTCGCTTAGTTCATCATCATAATTAGTACTTGACTGTTTCAAAGAGAGAGAAGAAAATATTGGAAACATTTGAAAAGATATTAAATGGTGTGATGTCTCATAGTCATCCATGTTTTCTGAAGGCAGTCTGTGGTGTGCATGAAGGAACTTCAAAGTTCCCCTTACAGGCCGGGCGGTGGTGGCACACGCCTTTAGTCCCAGCACTCGGGAGGCAGAGGCAGGTGGATCTCTGTGAGTTCGAGGCCAGGCTGGTCTACAAAGCGAGTTCCAGGAAAGGCGCAAAGCTACACAGAGAAACCCTGTCTCAACAAAACAAAACAAAACAAAACAAAAAGTTCCCCTTACAATTGTGTGTGTGTGTTGTTGTTGTTATTGTTATTGTCATTGTTTTTCCATAATGAAAAGAATGTGATAAATATGAGAACTCTGACTTGACAACAGGATGAGAAAGTTACCATGATATGGTTCTCACATGCAAAGCTATTTGGCTGCTGAGATGGGCAGGTTCCCTAGGAATCACTTGTAAGATGCACATTTGTGTGTAGATTACTGGCATGTGTGATAGAGGTCTAGCCTGGGAAGAGAAGCCAGTAGGATCAGGCAGAGGAGGAAATGACTGTGATAGACCCGAGAGGCCTCCTGCCAGGAGCTGGGGAGCTAGAGTGCCCCTTCAGAGTTATTCCACACTGAAGCAAGAGTCCGGACTTGCACCCCAATGTTGACTCCTCCTAGGAAGTAGGGTCCCCTCAGGAAGTGATCTTGGGTAAGGTGGCTCTTTGTGGTCAAGAAGAAATCTCAAAGCGGAACTTCACTGAGGACCATTAGCTGCTAACCTTCCCAGGCCCGGAGGAGGAGGAAGGCAGGCCCTGTAGCCATGACTCTGCACTCCCTGAGACCGTAATGTTCGAGTTCTACCTAGGCTGTAAATTATCAATATAAGCCAGAACAGGACTAAGAGGTGTTGAGAAGGGAAAGAAAACCTATCTTACAAGGAAATTGGAGTTGAGAACATGCAGAAGGGCTAGAGGTATGGCTCAATGGTAGAGCATGTTTTCCTAGCATGCCTGGAAGGAGGCCCCCCCTTAGAAAGGAGAAGGAGGGGAGAGGGAGAAAGGGTATGCTGTTCCCACAAGCAGATATTAGGAAGTGGACCCAAAACCTACTCAGAGGGATTCTGATGGCTTGGAAATGACATACTTATACCATTGCTAAGGGCTTTCCAGAGGAGCTGTGCGTGGACGTGTGCGTGTGCGCGTGTGTGTGTGTATGTGTGTGTGTGTGTGTGTGTGTGTGTGTGTGTGTGTATGTGTGTATTGGGACAGATCCCTCTATTTAGTCCTGGCTGTGCTGGAACTCACTCTGTAGACCAGGCTGGCTTTGAACTCACAGAGATTCACCTGTCTCTGCCCCTGAGTGCTGAGATTGCGCATGCACCACCACTCCCAGCCACTTCTACATTTTTCTGCCCAGCTTTCTTTTTCGAGAGAAGAGAATAGCTAAGCCATTCCATGGACTTTGTCCTAAAGCAGCAGATACACACTAGGAGCCGGATCCTTCCTCCACACAGGCATCAAGCAAAATAAAAGCAAAGGCTCTTTAGTGTCTCCTCCCCTCACTTAGGTTCCCTCCCCAGGGAACCAACCCCCACCCCAAGCTCTCAAAGAAATCGATTGCAGACATGAGCTTGTCTTGCAAGTACTGATTCTGAGCCAGGAAAAAAACTCCCCTCTGCTCTCTCCAATAAACCATCTGGGGCCTCCATTTTAGCCAAGGGACTTAGGGAATATCACTTATTGCCCTATAGAACTTTCTGGAAAATATTTCCTATGGTTTTCAGTGTTTTTTTAAATTCTGTGCTAAATAACCATGAATCTGTACTTCATCATATTCAATAACAAAATGTTCACACTGTCTAAAATCAGTGTGAACATATATGCTAACACCTTGACTCGCCCACAGCTCTGGGGGCCAGCCTGCTATCTTGCAAATGCGGACACAAACACAAAGACTTGTTGTTGTTGTTTTATTTTGTCTTGTATTGTTTGGTTTAGTTTTTGAGACAGACTTTCTCTGTGTAGCCCTTGTTATCCTGGATCTCGCTCTGTAGACCAGGCCAGCCTCAAACTCACAGAGATCCACCTGCCTCTGCCTCCCAAGTGCTGGGATTAAAGGCATGCACCACCTGTTGACTTTTTAAATTTTAGATTAATATAGTTTACATGTATGGGTTTTTTCCTGTGTTTATGTCTGTACAACATGTCTGTACAACATGTGTGCCTGGTGCCTGAGGTCAGATCCCCTAGAACTGGAGGTCTGGAAGGTTGGGAGCCATCATATGGGTTCTGGGAATTGAAAATGGGTCTTCCGACAGAGAAAGTGCCTTTAATCATTGAGCAATCTCCCCAGCCCCAGCAAAAAGATTTTTTAAAGAAAATTACTGAAAATCACATACTGTGGTGGTTTGAATAAGAATGCCCCCCTAGACTCATCTATTTGAATGCTTGGTCACCAGGGAGTGGCATTATGTGGGAGGGTTTGGGAGGTGTGGCCTTGTTGGAGGAAGTATGTCCCTGGGGGTGGGCTTTGAATTTTCAGAAGCCCAAGTCAGGCCCAGTGGATCTCTCACTCTTCCCGCCTCTTGCAGATCCAGATGTAGAACTCTCAGCTTCTCCTCCAACACCATGTCCACCTGCATGCTGCCATGCTCCCCACCATGCTGAAAATGAACTCAACCTCTGAAACTGTAAGCAAGCCCCAGTTAAATGCTTTGTTTTATAAGAGCTACCACGGTCATGGCGTCTCTTCACAGCAACAGAAGAGTGACTAAGACACATACTTCTCAAATGTCAGGACTCCATCTCACCAGAAGCCTCCTCATCACTGTGTGCAGTACCACAGCAGTACAGCCTACGGGAAAAAGAACCAACCTCGCACAAACATTTCCCATTTAACCCTGGAACCAGCCCCATTGGACAGTCCCAGAATGGAAAGAAGAAAGAAACAAAAAATCCTGGGGCTGGAGAGGTGGGTCAGCAGTTAAGAGCACCTGCTGCTCATGCAGAGGACCTGAGCTCAGTTTTGAGCATCCACATGGTGGCTCACAACCATCTGTAACCACAGGGGATCTGACATCCTCTGCCAGCATCAGACACACTTGTGGCACACATACATATATGCAGGAAAAACACTGATACACATGTATAAAAATAGATAATCCAAAAGAAAATATTGTAATCTTGTGACCTGAGGTTAGAAGCTATTCTAAATTGACTTCTGGTTTGGTCTTTCATCTCAGAAGAAACATCTTTATTGTTATGTCCATTTTATTGTATAGTACTTGGATCCCAAAGATCAGTTAAGCCCCAAGGCTTACAGTTTTTAAGGAGGGGACAACCAGAATTCAGCATCCCACTATCTCCACATCGTCTTAGACCCACAGAATAAATCCTCACATGCAGTTGCAGTAGTTAAAGGCCAGACTAGTCTAAACTGACTGTGCTAATACTTCAGACTTCCCTGTAATGACCATTCTCCCAAAGGGTCGAGGTACACTTGACTGATGGTATTAGCTCATCGGACACTAGATTACTGCTGAGATGTTGACTAATCAGATGAACAATGGCCAGAGGACATGTGGTGATAGAACACTGAACTGCAACCTGGGGCCACCAACCCAGGAGGCCAAAGTCCAGCTTCAGTAGCCATTGGCCCAGAATGGTGAGGGAGCAGCCCTCAGCTTCCAGCTTCTGCCTCTCCAACTCAGAGCCAACCCCAGAAAGCCGAATCTGCTTCTATCTCCCTCTGCACACAGCTTCCTGCCTCCAGCTGCCAAGGGCACCAAGCCATGCATACCAGAAGCCCTAGTTCATTTTCATCTGAGATCTTCCAAGTCCTCTGCCCGCCTTTGACTCTCTGCCAACGCTCGCGTGCACACATACACACACAAAAACAAACAAACAAACAAAAAAACAGAACAGAAGGACAGTAATTCACTCCCTTCTTAGAGCAAGCACCAAGTAAATAGGTTCACGTTTCTTTCACTTGGGGGCTCTTTGTTTATTTCCAGTTTTCCTGCAAGCTCCACACTACAGTCTGTACTTACTGCTCCATTCAACCAGGGCAGCACCCTTTGGGTGTAGAGCTTTTCAATCCATGCTAAGTCCCTGCAAGATCTAAGTTTTCTTTACCTTGGGTTCCTTGGCTATTGCTTTTTATACCCTTTGTTGGCTTTCTCTCCCCACCCCCACTCTTTATGGACCAGGTCACTTAATCTTTTCTGCTGTGTTGTGCTTTCCACCTGTGTTTGCTGTGCAGCTATTTTCTCGGAGTTGAAACACTCCCTCAAAGACGGAGGAGGAAGGTTCCTCAGGACAGGAGCTCCCTGAGTGTCCAGGACTCCCTGCAGGCTGCGCTCAGAGCTCCAGTGAGGCACTGTTTGAGTCACCATGCTGCTGATGCTGGACTTTTCTGAGGTGCAGCAGCCTTTGGGTCACCCATGCTCCTGAAAATGACCTCAATAAACTCATGGTTCACCAAGCCTGACTGGAAAGGAGTCATCTCATTGGTCCTGTCTGTACCCTCTCTGGGATAAACTGACGTGTGCTCGTGTCTCCCCAGGAAGGAGTCATAAACCAGTATTACCCTCTCTAAAAGTGTTCTTAGTCATGGAAGATAAAGCAGCAGGTAAAGTGTATGCATACACCCTATGAGCCTATTGATTTATTTTTAATGAATTTTTTTGTGTGTGTGAGAGAGAGAGACAGAGAGAGAGAAGGGGTTTGTGGGCATGTACAAACCATGTCGTGAGAGTGGACATCAGAGGACAACCTTGGGTGTAGGCATTTGCCTCCCACCTTATTTAAGACAGGTTCTCTTGTTTGCTTCTACATATGACAGACTAACCGACCTTCAGCTTCTGAGGATTCTCCTGTTCCCTTCTACCATCTCCTGGTTAGAATGCTAGGATTATAGATGTTCTCGCTATATGCTTACCTTTTATTTTGTTTTGTTTTGTTTGTTTGTTTTTCAAAATAGGGTCTTTGTGTATCCTTGGCTGTCCTGGAACTTGCTCTGTAGACTAGGCTGGCCTTGAACTCCGAGATCCACCTTGCCTCTGCTTTCTGAGTGCAGGGATTAAAGGTGGGTTTACCACCACCGCCTGGCATGTGTTGTTGTTAAATTTACTTATGTGACTGTTAAAGCATCTTCAGGAATGCGTTTAAAGGAGGAGAATGCAAACATTGTGTTGTGCTTGGTGTGGCTCGACTCTGAGTTCCTTCTTCTGTTGGAGCCTCTACCAGCCACGTTTGCTGCCTTCACAGCCATGGCCTCTGAGCACGCCCTTTGGCTGTGTCTTCATGATGAGCAAGCAGTTCTTCACCTTGGCTTCCTGGGAATTCATGAATGGTGAAAGTCAGCTGGAGTTTCATCAGTGGTTACAACCAGGAAGTACTTAGGGAAGCCATCTCTATCATTTTTCTCATAAAATCCTCTTGAGATCCATCATTATCCCCCACCCACCCCTTTTTAGTTGGTTTCACTGGTTGGTGAGTTAGTGGCTAGTCAGACTAACTTGGTTGTGGATCACCAGTAAAGCTTGGCAAAGTTGTGTCTTCTCTGTCTGTCTTGTTTTTGTCCTGGGATGTTAGAAAGCTACAGCCTTTGAACTGAAACATTGCCTGCAGGGTGGCAGAGGAGGGCTCTGAAGACTGGGGAACCTGCCCTGCAGGCTGGTGCGTGCCTTTAGTCTCAGCACACAGAAGGCAGAGGGAGGAGCATCTCTGTGAGTTCCAGGACAGCCAGGGCTTCAGAGATAAGACCTTGTTCCAAAGCAACAACACCAACAACAAGAGACTCAGGAACCTAGCAACCTGGTCCCGCACTCCACCTCATGCCAAGTTACACAAAAGTAAATAATCACTGGAGAAAGGGGACTCTGGTGGAGCTGCCTACAAGCCCTGTAGAGATAGATATCCAGGGATACAGCTTCGTTAGTCATCACCTATACTGAAATGGGCCTTTTGTTGTTATAGCTGCCTATGAGTTACCCAAGAGCAGTGGTTCTCAACCTTCCAAACGTTGCCACCCTTTCATACAGTTCCTCATGTTGGGGTGACCTCCAGCCAGAAAATTATTTCTTTGCTACTTCATAACTGTAATTTTGCTACTGTTATGAATTGTAAATATCTGTGTTTTCCAATTATCTTAGGCAACCTCTGCGAAAGTGTTGTTCAGCTCCCTGTAAAGACCTTGAGTCCTGTGACCAAGAGTAACTCCTGTTCCAATAAGGAACTCCGGTAAGCTGGCTGGTTCATCAAGCTGGTTTCTGTGCTCTATCACCCTCTTCTCCTTCATCCTTCCACCATCTCTCTTGCTCGCATACATACTCTCCCTGTCCTGTCGCCAAGACCCCCCTTCCCCCAGCAACCCCTGTAATGCCTGCAGAAATCAATGACTTCGACCAACCCTGTCCTTACCCCGTCCTTGGCCTGGTCACAAAGCTCATCCCAGGTATCTTGGAGTAATAAATGCCACTGCAAGCTTGTCGGCACCGCTGGTAATCTAGGTCTAGACCCTTTCCTTGGCCTCCCAGATGTGCGGGGCAGGCTGACTAAGAAATGGCTTAACAACACTTCGCCCTGCTTGTTAACTTCTTAGGAGATTGTCTCTGCTGCTCACATTGCAATTTGCCATTGCAACACCCTGAACCTGGCCCAGAAAAAGAAGAGGAACCTCATGATTGCCTTATCTCAGTTACGGAACTTCCCTCACCCCACTCCAAGTATTAGGAAGCCCCACAGAGACTGCTGACCTAAGCACATTTGGTATGAGTTAGCTCAAAATTGAAGCGGGCGGCTGAAGAAAAGGACTCTGTAGTCTCCGGGCAAAGTCTCCTGTGAACCACTGCACCCCCTCACCCTGTTGTTTTATGCTTCTGGGGGTCACACTGTACTTCTTCCAGCCTTTGACAGACAAACTAAATCAGAATTGTGACCCCCTCCTGGGCCTGTCTGATAGACTTTACCACACTGACTTTTTTTTTTTAATCGAAAATCACTTTTATTTAGAAAAATCTGTGTTAAGATGTTATTAGCTGCCAGGCAGTGGTGGTGCACCCCTTTAATCCTAGCACTCAGGAGGCAGAGGCTGGCAGATCTTGGTAGGGACCAGCCTGGTCTACAGAGTTCCAGAACACCCGGGGATACACAGTAAAGCTCTGTCTCGAACCCTTCCTCCAAAAAAAAGTTATTCTTAACGATCTGCTCACAAATATCTTGAAATTCTGCGACAGATCCAGATAGATCCTGGTTTCTCCACCTTGGACAGACTCTTCTTTTCTAAACTTGTCTGCATCATAGTCCTCTGCAGGGCCAGTAGTTCATTCTCCTGGGTTTCCAGGTCTTCTGACAACATTGCATTTCCTGTTAGTAACAGCCAGAAAAGGATATTAACATTGAGTCTGTATTCCCGTTCAGTTTAGAATTTGTGCAAATCCCATTTATTTTCTAGCCAGTGGAGCTGAGATCAAAGCTGGGTGAGACACCAAGATGTGGGACTTGCATCAGATTTACCACAGAAATTCTACTATCTTCCAGCTGGCTGCCTCGCTGAGCCTGGCCCGAAAGTTCCAATACACTCCCGGGCCAAGCCTGGAGATAAATTGTCCATTTATAATGTTGCTGATCAAACCCCATCACTGACTCCAGTAACAACACCGCAGCACCTGATATTAATCTGTGTGACTTCCTAGATTATTTGTAGTCTCATAACGCTGCTACTTGTGGCAAAGGCCATTCAACAGGAAGGTGTCAGTAGTTAATGAATCTTCCAAACTTGTCTACTATCCACAGCCATGTAGAATTGTAACAGATAGAAACAGCCACTTTCTCCCTTTTTCCTGGATCGGAAACCTCAGTAATCAGTTTGGTCAATTAAATGTGTCTATTCCTATAGGTCTCTCCTCTCGGCCTTCCTTGAATAATTATAATGACTGAAGGGGCAGGGCAGTGCGTAGACCTATGAGGAAAACTCAGTGTTCCCTGGTGCACTCCTGGGCAGGATGTCTCTATCTTGTCCTAAATGGGAATCTGTACCGGCTGGTTGTTTACGCACTCTAAAAGGCAGAGTAGACTAAAGGAAATCCAGACTACTTACAGTGTGTTTTGGCCAAATGGATTCTCCTGTTGGCTTGCTACATCCCAGAGACCAAGGGCAATGACCCCTACTTTGGATACACTTCTCACATACTCCCGTATAAAACACACAGGCCAAATACAGAACGTCATTGATCTCTTTTGTAAAAATAAGTTTGTCTTTATTTTACTCAATCTTCTGGGTGCAGGTAGAAGACAGCTGGAAACAGGTGAATCTGTAACTCCCGGAATGGGACACGCTAGCTTTCCGGCAGTAGAGTAGTCTTCCCTTGTGGAACCACATCCGCACTGGAAGCTCGCTTGGACAACTGCAAGTGCCTTCAGTTTGAGCACGGAGCCTACCAACTCCCACCAGACGTCTCTGCTCATAGCTCCCTCACAGCTCCCCCTCGGCCCATCAGAATGCCTTTTGGAACTACCAAGGAATGGTCTCTGCGTCCATAACTCCCAGGCAAAACACCTGCCAACACCTCCAGATGCCTTTGCCACTGCTCTGGCTATGGTATCAGATGAGCTGGGCATGGTGGCACGCACTTGAAATCCCAGCAGTCAGGAGGCTGAGGCAGGAGGATCACGAATTTGAGACCAGTCTGTGCTACACAGGGAGATGCTTTGGAGACCAATGAATCCCTGGCTGGTTGGAGGGACAAATAGGACATGTTAGGTCTACTACTTTACACAGTCCCTGGAAAACAAGATCTGGGCTTGGTCAAACTGAACTGGGGACCTAAGGCCCACTAACTAGTTAGGAGATCACACTGGATTTATTGTCGGCCTGTGCTCCTTGGTTGATGTTGATTCCACTTGGGGACCTTAAACAGCATAAACAACACAATACTTCCCATGTGAGAGTGTATCTTACAAGGCTGTAGACATGCCTGCCTATTTCTTCAGAGGATATTTTGCCATCCAAGAACGCACACAATACAAGCATCCTAGAAAAGATAGTCTAGAACAAAGATGGCCTAAATGACAATTTTCTTCTCTCTCCTAGAGTTGTAGCCACCATAAGAGACCTCCAAGTATTTAATGCAACACTATGAGGAGTCTTGTAGTCTTCAGCAGCGGCAAACTCTCCAAAGTGAGACTTACACTCTTCAGGAAATTTCCAGAGGATTTACAGATGTGTTAGCAAAGTGTACCCCGGAGACGGTTTTCCTTATGATGCAATTAATCTAGTTTAAAAATGTATTTCAGAGGACTGGGGAGATGGTTCGCCTGCGAAAGCACTTTCCACACAAGCATGGGGGACCTGAGTTTGAATCCGTGGCACCCACTTAAGAAGCAGGCACAGCAGCATGAAGCTGTAAGTCCAGCACTAGGCAGACAGAAATTCGAGGAGCCCTGGAGTTTGCTGGCTTCTAGCTGACCCGGAAGGCCTTGGGTTCCTTGGGAGAGCTTGTCTCATTTAAAAGGAAGGTGGAGAAAGCTTGAAGACACCTGGCAAGATGGCCCTCTGGCCTTCACACTTGCATCTAAATGCACATGCGCACATCTGAACACATATGTGCACGCACACACATGCACACACATGCATGCACGCACCAAAGGTAATTAAAGTTTTCCATTTTATCTGCAATGACTAATGACACTACCTTGGCTTTTGGGTACCATTCAGAACACCTCAGCTGACTAGCTGGGGTTGTCATGGGCAACTGAGATGTCCAGAAGTCTTCCTCACAGTCTGTGTAATCCTAAATACTTAATCTTACCACACATGGGTTGCTCGGACCGACTGGAAAAGTCAGTAGAGATGCCTTAAATCTGTCTGACAACTTGGTAGTTTAAGGGATTTGCTCAGTCCAATGGGTTCAAGATTTCTGGAGACATGGTTGTGCTCAGTACTGCAGGTTAGCCTCATCGGGCTGCACTTGGCATCCTGGTAATAATATCCTAATTAATCTACGAGAGATAAATGGGTTTCCTCCCAGGAACTGTAGGTCAGGTTAATCAGGGGGACAACAGAGGCTCACATAGGGAATCCTCCTGGGGTCTTGTAACAGGATCTCAGGTTATTCTCTGATCCAGAATATTTCTCCAAGGATGATTGTATGAATACTCTTGGAAAACAGAGATAGTGTCTTTCTACCAAGAGGAAGACAATTCTGCTTATAGGCTTTACAAGATAGTGTTTTCTTCCAAGCAAAAGTTAGGCAGATTTATTGCCTGTGATAAAAAGATTGGAGCCCACAGGACATCATGATTCTTTCCCTGTAATGCCACCCACCAGATATGTACCCCTGTTTACATCGTTTAATAAGCACTAGGACTCAAGCTACTGTTGGGGGAAAGGGGGACAAAACAAATCAATGCTATGGCTACTCTTTAGCAGGGCTAAAAAGTCCAGGCTCTCTGATCTAAAAGAGCTGTGACAACAAGCTGTACAGATAGGGAGTACAGATGCACATGTACCACAGCACATATGCAGATCTGACGGTAACCCACAGGAGTCAGTTCTCTCCTTCTACCATGGGTTCCAGAGCCTGAACTCAGTTCATCCAGCCTGTGTGGCCAGCACTTTTACCTGCTGAGCCATGTTGCTGGCCCATCAGAGCTTTCACAATTCTTAACCATTGTATTATTAAAATCCTACATTTCCTTTCCTTGCACTCAGTAATGACTGTCAAAGAGAATGCCAAGCACATGTCAAGAGATTCTCTTTTTCATGGAGCTGGAGGACCCAATAGGGCACCCAAGTGGAGATAGGTACAGACAGAAAGCTACATGTAGCCATGTTTGGCATATGGATAGTATTTAGAAGATGGGACCCAGCCGGGGGATGGTGGCACACGCCTTTAATTCCAGCACTTTGGAGGCAGAGGCAGGTGAATCTCCGAGTTCAAGGCCAGCCTAGTCTACTGAGTGAGTTCCAGGACAGCTAGGGCTGCATAGAAAAACAACCTTGTCTCAAAAAAAACAGAGGCGGGTGAGGATGGAACTCAAGTCAGCTGTTCAAGTCAGCTCCGTCTGCAGAGGAGCAGTCTGAGTAAATATCTTCCTACCTCTATGTCCAGGGAGTTCACGGTGGTGGTGAGAGTATTTACACCAAGGAAATTAGCAAAGGGTGCAAGTCAAAGCTGTGTCCTGAGAGCTGGGTGTTGCCAGCATGCCACAGAGTATGGTGACACTGATAAGCCACAGGGCAAGTTCCCTAAGCTTTTCTATTCTCTGAAGAATAGTCTTGGCTGGATATTTCTAAAGGATTAGAGGAGAGAATCTTGAAATTCGTACAACAGTCTTGGTACACATTGTAGCTAATCCGATTTTACTACGCTTCCAAAGTTAAGATGCTGCACTGCTCTGCAGTACATTGCCAGGAAGCAAAGAAAACCATTGTCAATTAAAGTATGCTTTTTAAATCACACTGATTTTATGACACCTCTCAATTTCAAGAAAGATTATATATATATATATATATATATATATATATATATATATATATATTTTTTTTTTTTTTTTTTCTTGGAACATACAATGCACAGTGTTACACTTGCAACATGCTTCTCTAATAGTATATTAGCACAGTTATGTACTCAGATGCATGTATACACTGTGAGGCAGAAGGATCCAGAATTTGTGGCCAGCCTGAGCTACATGAGGGGTTGGAGGCAAAAGAACAAATAAAAAAGCCAAAAATACACAAATTGTTAACAAACAACAACCCAGATAGTATTATGATTTGGATGTTTTTGTTGTTGTTGTTGTTAGAGTTAGGGTCTTGCTGTCTGTAGCTCCTGGAATCTTCCTTCGAGGCTGCCAGGTGCTGGGATGACAGGCAGGCAGTCATAGAGCCCAGTTGGTTCAGTGTCACATGTCTGCCGAGCGCTTGGTCTCCAGGCTGTGGCACACACTCGGGAAGTAAAGCCTGGTGGGAGGTCACTGGGGCACGCCCTTGAAGGGGGCCACTGGCATCCATCACTCTTTTCAGTGTTTCTTTGCTGCTGGCCAGCATGAGGTGATTAGCTTTGCTACACTATATATCCTGTCATGATAGTCTACGTCACAGGGACCCAAACAGCGTAACCCACCCCCATAGCGTGAGCTAGAGTAAGTCACATCTCTCCTCCTTTGACTTTCTGGGTATTTTGTCAGTGACAGAGGCTGACAGAGGTGTATTAATGAACACTAAACATATAAGACAAGACTGGATATGCGGCTGTTTTTTTAAAGTAAAAATGGACACAATAGTTGTGGGATTTTATATATATATATATTTGAGACAGGGTTTCTCTGTGTAGTTTTGGTGCCTGTCCTGGCTCTCACTCTGTAGACCAGACTGGCCTTGAACTCACAGAGATCTTCGTGGCTCTGCCTCCTGAGTGCTGTGATTAAAGGCGTGAGCCACCACCGTCTGGCTAGTGGTTTTTTAAAAAACAAAAGATATAAACATACAAGAAACCTTTGTAAGATTATAAGAATAACATTTAAGTCATAAACAACTGAATGCATAATTAGGCTTTCTCTAAAATGATCCACATTTTAGAAAGAAATACATTTGAACTTACATAGAAAGTGGGGGGAGTACTAGATGTGTTTAGCTCACTAATTATCCTCCCCCACAAATAAATGTGCATATAATGACAGCTAGGGGACTAGCTACAGTCAAACTACCTTGAAGAATTGGAAGTGAATTTCTATTGTGTAAAGGAGAATTCCTGGAAACATGAGTTCAGGCTCTCAAACTTGGAGAAACCACTGTTTGTATAACAGACCTTCAAAGCACAACAAAAAATAAAACAGAAAAGTGTATCTTAATTGTGTGAAGTTTACAGCTGGCATGGAGAATACACAATGACCTTCAGAAAAACTTAACTATGAAGTCCTTGTAAACAGCTTCCAAAATAAATAAATGTTTAAAAAAAAAAGGAAAGAAACAAGCTCAAGCCCAAATTCTCCCTATTTATGTAAAAAGATCTGGCTTTTGAAAGGCCTGTTATGCTGATGCATGCCTGTAATCCTGTACTTGGGAAACTGAGGCAGGAGGATTGCTGTATGAGACCAGCTCACAGGCCTACAATATGAATCCATCTCAAGTGCACACACACACACACACACACACACACACACACACACACACACACACACACACAGCTTTTAACTCAAAATAACTCTAGGGCTCCACACTGTTGCTGGCTTCATTTCCCTAAATGCTCATGTGCCACCGGACCACAGCTGAGACACTCTGCTGGAAAGAGTTCCCAAAATCACCCTCCAGGGCGTTAGAGGAAGGTCGATCCCAAATACTGTGCATGAAATTTGCCAGAGGGATAGGAGATGTGTTTCCAGCAGGTCATTGGGATAGAGCAGTGTGTGAACCTGGGGTTCTAACCAATGGAAGGGAAGAGTGAGACTCACCTTTCAAGTTCATGAACTCCTAAAACTGTAAGTATGTCTTATAAAATAATAAAAAAATATGATGGTGAATTATCAGTCATCATAAGTTATAAGCAAATTATTGTCACCATTACCACTGTTACTGCTCGTATTTGCCCTGAAGCAGGCAAAGTGGAGGTCACCCACATCCTTATATGATGAACTTGGGGTAAGATTTTACATTAAATGATTATGAAGTTCTATATGTATCTTTTAAAAATGTTTAAATATGTTTTAATATTGTTTCATTTTCTACTGTAAAGTGTAAAGTGATGCTTGGAAAATCACAGGCTTTTAGTTCAGGTGTAGACATTTGAACCAGTGTGATGGTGTCTAGACTGTTTAACCTCTAAGTTTGGGGAGCCCTATTGCCGGGGTTTGTTGTAGACATTTTATTATGAAGAGTGCCTAGCCACCCTAGCCTCCTCCCTGGACCCTCAAATACTTTATATTTTTTTCCTTACTTTCTTTAGGGAGAATTGGAAGAGATGAAGTGAGTCATGGCAATGGCTTACGTTGCCCCACCCCTTACATGTCTATCATCCTCCTTTCCTACTTTTTGAAACTATGAGGCATAACTCAAAGAAGATGGAAATAAAATTGTGTTTTATGTTATGTCACGAAGGACAAAACTCTCTATCAAATGATAATGGCATGTATTCTCCTCTTCTAATGTGTCAGAAGCCACATTATATCAACAAGCTGAGCTGGGTGGTGGTGGCACATGCCCTTAATCCCAGCACTTGGGAGGCAGAGGCAGGCAGATCTCTGAGTTCCAGGACAGCCTGGTCCACTGAATGTGTTCCAGGACAGCCAGAGCTGTTACACAGAGAAACCCTGTCTCAAAAAAAAACAACAGTCAACATGCTGTTTTTATTCGATGCTCATAAACAATCCTGTAAGTGGATTAACATGCTTTATGGGTTTCCTATTGCTGCTCTAGCAAGTAAGCACAAGTCAGGGCCTGGAGGTAACACAAATGTAGTCTCTTACAGTTTGGGAGGTCACAGGTCTACAGGCTGTATTCTTTCTAGAGCAGTGGTTCTCAACTTCCTAATGCTGTGACCCTTTAATACAGTTCATGTTGTGATAAATTTATCATGTGACGATAAAATTATTTCATTACTACTTCATAAATGTAACTTTGCTGCCGTTGTGAAACATAAGGATAGCTGATGTTCGACCCCTGTGAAAGGGTCGTTCAACCCACAAAGGGGTCGTGAGCCACAGATTGAGAACCCCTGTTCTAGCTACTCTAGGGGAGGAGCATTCATTTCCTTGGCTTTTACATCTTCTGGAGAATGCTGGCCCTCCTCGGCTGCAAGCCCTGTCATACCCCTGCTTCTCCAGTGGCATTGCCCGTGTCCTGTCTCCCTCCATCCTTCATGAACATGTGTATTATGTTGAACCCACTCAGATGAGGCAGGAAATGCTCCTTTCTCCTTCATTCTTAATCATAATAGCTAAGTCCTTAATTCAAACTGTCAAGTATCCTGCCACGCAAGACTCATCTGCAGATGCATGAGGGAACTAAGACAAGGGTATTGCTGTGAATGGTCCCCACGTGGTCATGCTCCTCAGCTGCTGGAGCAATTTTGGGAGGCTACAGAAACTTTAGCTGGTAGAACGTAGCTCATGGATGTACGAGAAGGCCTTTGAAGATGGCCTACAACAAAATTTTTCCTGGGGGAATGCAAAACACATGTGTCCACTCACCCCAGATAGGCAACCCACAGCATCTCTCCAGCCCCCTTGGTCATGTTGTTTTATTACAGTAATAGCAACCCAAACTAAGACACTACGACAGTGGGATTTATTGTTCTGTTTCCCACACACGGAGGACTTCTCAGCAAAAGACAGAGGCTTTGACCTGGGCCAAGCAAGACTCAGAACTGAGTTCTGATTTGCAAAGCCCACACCTTGGGTGTTAATGTGCCTTGTGCATGCTTCAATTCCAGCAAGTGTACTCCTTCTGCAGAAGCAGAGAGCACCGTTTGCATGAGCACTTGTGTTTCTCTGGGATGTGGTTAGTGCATTGATTATACTGACAACATTTGATAAATAAGGCTCAGCTACGGATTTAGTTCCTACGCTGTCTCAAGCTCCAGTCGCCATATTTATCATCTATTGTGTAGCTAATCATGTTCGAGAAAAATTTAGTACCTATTTAGCATCCTACCAGTTTACAGAAAAGCAAACCAAGACCCAATTCCTTATCCCCGGGGATTTTCAGGACAAACCATCTAAAAACGTAAGTGCCGGAATGAAGTCCAGCGGGATTGCTGTCCAGGCTGGGTGTGACAACTGGCAGAGTGATTGATTCATCCTTTGGCTGGGACTGTGTGAAGTGGGGTTGATGCCTGGCTCCCGTAACTCCGCTCTGTATTACTTCAGTAACAGTACTGACTGAAGCTGCTTCAAATTGTTCTTACACGTATTAGGTTATTAGCGGATATTACAAAGGATACAGGTGAAGACATGACATGTAGGTACATGTGTGTCATGAACTCCCACACATTACTCACAGAAGCAGCACCTCCTTTCAACATGTGTTCAGGTCCCTGGGACTTTTTTCTTTCTTTCTTTTTTCCCCCCTTTTATTGAAAATAGACTCTTTTCTCATACAATAGGATTGAAAGTTTACTCTTAATGTGCAAAGTTTGGAATTTAAACTCACAGAAACTCAAGCAATGATGGGTCCTGCGTATGAGTCCTGCTCGCACAAACAAGTCCAATTTTTCCTCAGTAGAAGCTGATGAAATCATGGAGGAACACAGAAAGCAAGGCCACAGTGGTGAGCTGGCTGACCCTCCATCCGTCAACTCCCTTGGCAGTCTGCTCTGGTCAGATCGCAAGTCAGCTCTCTTCCTGACTAACCGTGCTCGGTACATCTAGGGAGGGGCGGGGCTCAGGAGAAATGAAAGAGCATATGGTATGGGAATTTGATATACAGCAACTGTGAGGCCACCGGAAAAGAAACGGAGAAGGGAAGGGGAAGGAGAGGGAAGAGACAGACAATGTGGCTAGAGGGAGGAGAGGCCAATGCCCCGGCACAGCCAGGCCCACCCGCTGCCATCAGTGGGAATAAGGCCGGGTGGCTGGAGTAGGGCCTGTTGTGAGCCGCCTGGCAGGGTGCTGGCAAACTCAGGTCCTCTGCATGAACAGGGTGTGCTCTGAACTTCTGAGTCATCTCTCCGGGTCCCAGAATGAGATGTCTTTAAACCATCTAGGACCGATATTTCACGCTGACTTCTCTCCTGCTGGTCTCGGGCTCCTCAAGTTAGCTGCAATCAAGAAGCTCACGATCTTTTTTTAAAACAACAAAAACCCTCATTCATACTCACGCAAGCAACCCTAGCTAAACACAACCTTTCCCCACCCCCATCCTGCACCACAAGAGGGACCACTAGCTGGGAGATGACGAGATCAGAGGGAGTGGAATGGTGAGTATAGTCAATATGCACCCTGTAAGTGTATGCAATCGTCACCAAAGCATTTGAAGAAGAGGACAGAGCAAAAGAAGGAAGGAGAATTGAAGGAGGGAGGAAGTTCTTAATGCAAGAACCGTGCCTGAGGCCTGCTGGACTTCCACAGTCTGGAGCTGAGCTGGCTGCTTGGCCTCTGGAACCCCTCAAAGCCCTGCCCCACGCTTTGCTCTGGAAGGTTCAGATGGCATACGCGAGTCTGAAAGTTCATGAGGTATGTGCAGATGTAGACTGCAATGTGCCCTTTGGCCCAGTGCTTTAAAACTGTACAGACAGACACCAGAAGCCGAGCCTCCTGCTGGGAAGAGAAGCTTCATCCTAAAGGTCAGAGTGCGCTGTCCCAGCCAGTGCGCTGCCCCAGCCAGTGCGCTGCCCCCAGCTGTCTGGGTAGCAACACTCTAGAAGGGTGTGACTCTGGAAAACAGATGATCAGGGAGGGAGAGAGGAGAAGGCCGTGGGTCCATCTGTCGTGCAGCTTATATAAGGAGGCCGTTATTGTCTTGTCTGCTTGAATCTGCGGCTTCCCGTGTTCTCTGTGGCTCCCCTGCTTAGTCTTTCCCCTCTATTTATGGCTTGAAGAAGAAGTGATGTCTTGCTTTTAACTGCGGCATGATTTCCTGTTTACAGATATCTCACGCTGCAAGTCTTCTCCCTGACTCAATTAAGGTGTGTATCATCTGCTGTGCCTTTTGTCTGGTTCTCCCTGTAACCAGACAACAGCTGCGGTATGTTATCCCCAGAACGTCAGAGGAGGGATGCCGTGGACACTTTACCTCAGATCATCACCCATGCATCCGGCCAGATCGTACATGCCCATCCCTCTCTCCTTTTTATATAAGGCAACGACAGTATTCCAGAAATGTCAGCTAATGGCCACTGCCTCCATTTAACTCCCTTTGAGAAGATTTCTCTTTATTTGGTTCTGCAGCAGCAACTGGAAAGCACACTCACTGGCTTGTGAAATACTTTACACACCGGCGGCACAGTGAGTGACGGGCAGAACACAGACATGGTGCCGTGTCTCTGACTTGCCTCACAGGTGAAGTGAAATATTTGTTAACTACCTCACACATTTTTTTTTAAACGGACATAAATGCTTAACTATAGACGTTTCATTAACAACCGAAACCCTACAGGAGAGAACAGAAACCTTTTTTTGCTTTTCTCTTTGCTGCGTATGGTCAGGAAAGAGAGCTTTTAAATCTAAATATTGACCTAGTCTTCAAGAAGATTAAAGGATGTGCCAGCCACTCCCAAAGAATCCTCCAGAGCCTGCTCCATTGGGAACTTCATTCACTGTGCCTGTGGGCAGGCTTTTAGGGAGTCGCCATCTTGAACACCAGGCATGTTTGGAACATTAATCAGACCAATACAATGAGAAACTCCTTGCATTTTTTATCAGATGGCCTCCACAAAACAGTTCTCTGAGTTGAATAATACTCAGTTTTACTTTGAGTGTGTGTGTGGTACTGGGAATTGAACCCAGCACCTTGTGCATGCCAGGCAAATACTCCATGACTAAGTTACAACTTGGGTCTTCCAAATTTACTTTTAATTGAAATGTCTCCTGGCCATGGTCAGTCGTCATTTGGGCTTTTTCTCTTGTTCCTGGACTTGCTAATCTGGTAGCAGAAGTCAGAGCCATGGAGAGGAGGAGGTGAAGGAGATGGAGGAAGAAAAGTCGCGTTTTCTGGTCTTCTGATCACCTGCCTGGACTGACACGTTCTCTCCTTTATCAGTGCTATGCTCGCAACAGCTCTGTGAAGAGCGTGTTATTACTATCCTCACCTCATGGGGCTAAGAAAGAGCAGGGGGCTCTGAGAGGCAAAGGAACAGGTTCAGCCTGCAATCGGAGTCACCAGCCATGAGCTGAGGGGTGTCACCATCCAGCACTTACACTGCTATGCTGGTCTTTATATTATTCTGTTACCACTAGACTATTATAACAAACTCATTGCCAAGCATATTCTCTTAAACGCACAGGTCTCTCGTTCTGCCTTGGAATAGAAAGTGGCCACACAAATCATACTTTCTGACAATGGTATGACCGTCGTCATCATCAGTTTAAAATTCAGAACAGAACACCCCGTCTGAGTGGCTCATCATGAAGCTGAAGTTGGATTCTGGTTGTGAGTTCACACGGAAGAGAGAAAGACTTCCCCCTTTCTCTTCTCTGCCCACCTCCCTGGGGATTGAAACACTATGGGCCACATACAAGTGCTCTGGTGACTTACATCCACCCGTGTGTCTCTTCTTCCAAGTGCCCCAATCCCCCCCCCCCCCCCCCCCCCCCCGAGCTTCATCGCCTGAGCCGGTGACCTCCCGAAGTCCGACCTGCAAGTCCATCCTTCTAAAGGTCAGGACTTCAGCACATGAACTTGAAGGGACACAGACACTCAATTTATAGCAATGATGAACACAGAGCACTAGTTAACAGAAACTATTTTGTCCTGTAGATTATCGTATATGGCTGTATTATTAAATATTATGAAAGAGAATTGATTCTAGGGTGACGACTACATGCCAAGAATTCCACCGTACTTTCATTATGGGTGTTTATGTCTGTTGTCCTGGCCAAATTATTACAACACCCTCTTTTACTTTCCATGTTTAGATGATAAATGATATGGTCATCCTTCATATTACCAGTATTTCAAATCTGAGTTCAAGGTTATCCTTGGATATATAAGGAATTCCTGGCCATTTGTGAGACCCTGTTCAAAAACAAAACCAGATTTGGGGAGTGGGAGGGCTCAGGAATATGGTGGTACAATCCTGTAACCCCAGCATTTGGGAGGTCTGGGCTGAACTGCCTGGAGTTCAAGGTCAAGTGGAATAATCTAGCAAGATACTGCCTGAAAGAAAGAAGAGAGAGAGAGAGAGAGAGAGAGAGAGAGAGAGAGAGAGAGAGAGAGAGAGAGAGAGAGAACAAGCATGAGAGAGGACTTGGTTTAAATATAAATCTCATTAATCTTATTAAAGGAGTATACCTTTCCATTCCTTCTGAGCAAAGTTTTCCACAGGAAAACAAATTTGTTTTTTGAAACAGAAAACAAAGACGTCTCTGATGTGTTTTCCACGGGTACATTTCCATGCCCGGAGGCTGAACACAGTGTAAGAGAACCTGCCGTTCATGCTTCTCAGGCTCTCTCAAGCCTTCAGGCCTCCAAAATCAATCAATACTGAATTCACAGGTCTAGACATTTCAGCAAAACAGTGGGCAGACCCAGTCAGGCAAAGCACTGGCAAGTTTGGGATAGCTGTCCCACATACACCAAACGGCCGCTGTTCAACAACCGCTGGGGAAGCTCCCACATACGCACAGACCATGCATGGTTTTCTTACTGGAACAGCAGTATTTCACAGTATCCTTGCCATGGAATTGCCATTTTTTGCTTGAAAGCAAATCCAAACTACTGCTCTGGCTTGAATGAGGCTCATCCAAGGCCCTCTAAGAGTCAGTGGGAGGCCCTCCCTCTTTAATGAGATTCAGGCCCTTTAAAGCCCAAGAGGCTTCCCATGGCATTTTACTAGCTTGTCTTCCATCCTTCTACTAAGGGAAGACACTAGAATATTCTCACTAGACAAAATATTGCTCCTTGACTTTGGCCTTTCCAGCCATTAAAGCTGGGAGAAATGCACTTCTGTTATTTAGTTTATTCATGAATTTAATATTACTATTGTTTTGGCAATATTAGGGATTGAATTTAGGCCCTCGTGTTACCAGATCCTCTTTTTGTAGATATGGGCTTACAAAGTTACCTAGGCAGGCCTTGAACTTGGGATCTTTTAGCCTCAGACTCCTGAGAAACTGGGATGACAAGTTTTTACCAGCAGCCCTGGAATGTCCTTTATACATCTTCTAAGTAGTTTGCTTTAGCATTAAAATTGACTGTGGCTTCTATGTTCCAAATTCACTTTATGAATAATGAATATGGCCAAGTCTGAAGACCTGAGTTTTGTCTCCAGAACCATGTGATAGGAGGAGAGAATCAAATCCTGAAGATTGTCCTTGGAACTCCACGCTCTCACTATGGCACACACGTGCTTCCCCACCACGAATACAAACTAAATAAATATGCAAAAATAATAAGTTCCTAATTAGTATTTCATCAGTCGTCACTAGCGTTTTAAAAAAGGAGGCTCTGGGCTGGGAATGTCATAGAGCGGAAGAGCCTATAGTCGATGCTCAGCACTACACACATAGGAGATCTCCTAAAATAATGCATAGTTTTCACCATAATCTATGTCCCTTTTTTGCATTTGAATATTGGTGTGTGTGTGTGTGTGTGTGTGTGTGTGTGTGTGTGTGTACGTGTTCATGTATGTGTGCGATGCATGCATATGGTAGCCTGAGGTTGACATTCAGGAGTCTTCCTCCCTCACTCTCCGCTTTGTTCGTTGAAGTGGGGTCTCCTGATAGAGCTCAGGGCTTGCTGATAGGGTACTACTCTAGCTCGTGGCAGGGGAGGGGGATTCCCTGTCTCTGCCTTCTGAGCACTGGACTTACAAGCACTTGGTACATCACACCCACTCAGCATTTATTTGGGTTCTGGGGACCCAAACACCGTTCTTCAAACATGTATGGTCAGCACTCTACCGTCTAAGCCATCTCCCTAGCACTTACACATAACACACGTACCCAAATATATTACAAATTAAGTAATATCAGTAACAATTAATTAGCGAATTTCCCTGACAATACAAAACAATCACTTGCGCCTGATTCTAAAAGTGTTACAGTAGCTGGGTAGATGCCTAAGGAAAGATGTCGGGGAGATGCTGCAAGCAGCCTGCAGTTCCCTAAGGTTACATTGTCATCGTTCATGGCTCATGGTTCTACAATATGCATCCTGTTCTGAGCTGAGCCTACCAAGTACCAAGAGATGGTGTGATTGCCAGAAACCTTGAACGCTTAGCCTCTAACCCACAAGTATGGTGGTGCACCCCTGTAATCTTAGCACTGGGAGACCAAGGCTGGAGAATCTCCAGTTCGAGGCCAGCTTGGGCTATGTAAAAAGTTCCAGGCCAACCTGAGCATATGGGGAGACCTTGTCTCAAACAAACAAACAAACAAACAAACAAACAAACGTCATCCTTAGCTACACAGCAAGTGTGAAGTCAGCCTACATTGTATGAAATTCTATCTCAAAACAGCAACATTGTTTAAAACAAAACAAGAGAAACACACAAATGGCATTCTCCTTGGTCATCTGAAGGCTATGGAACAAAATCCTACACATAGGCTTCGGAATGCTGGGACTCCGTGAGCATCGCATCCAGCCCATTGTCCAGGCTTTGCACCGCAATAGCAGAGCAGAGTTGATGCCACAGAGACTCTAGAGCTCTCAACACAAAACTATTCACTGACTGGCCTGGCAACTCCATAGAAAAGCATTGCCAAGCCTTGCCCCAGAGGAAGAAGTTTTTAATGCTGGGTTGTTTCTTCATATGACACCCGCTTTTTCTGGAGCATAAGACACCAGGCCTCTTGAGAAGCTTGGAGACATCCCTTTGTATGTGTGTGCGTGCGGTTTTTCAACACAGGGTGTCTCTGTATAACAGCACTGACTGTCCTGGAACCCACTCTGTAGACCAGGCTAGCTTTGAACTCATAGAGATCTGCCTGCCTCTGCCTCCTGAGTGTCTTGACATCTTAATTTTTACCCCGAGGGTGACACTCAAGGCTGCCAATGGGAAACAGATAGACATACTATCTGGGATGTTTGAGGAATGTTTAGCTATAATCCACTGTTTACAAGGTACATGTTTAGGAGGATCACAGACCTAACTAGGCTTTGGAAGGGAGCCCAAGCCAAAAATAGGGAGGGACCTAATAGGGAGAAGAGTTAGTGGGTCTGAGAAACTTGGGGATTTCCAGTTAAGAGACACAGCCAGTGTCAGGATACCTGAGAGGGAGACAAGCAATAAATAGACACCTCTGCTCTCTTCCTGAGGGCATCTCACTGCCCAAAGCCAGGAAAAAAATGACAAAGGACTTGGGAATTGGTCATTGTGCTCCACACTAATACTAACTTTGAGATGTAGGACAGGGTGGAGAAGTCTAGAAAGGGGCATCTCAGGCTAACAGAAGCTATCTGGCACCTAGAACAGTTTCAGGTGATCAAAATGAAGACTTGTAGCAATGCAGCAGACTGCCTGCCACTCTGGCTCCCTTCCAGTGGTCTCCATATAATTTGACACAAGGGCACAAGGAACATTCCACACCTCCTGATCTTGACCTCTAAAATACCTTCAAATGCAGACATCTAACGGTCCCTGGGGGAGTGGCTTCTTCGAGGACAGGAC
Organism: Peromyscus eremicus; assembly: GCF_949786415.1. NCBI lineage: Eukaryota > Metazoa > Chordata > Mammalia > Rodentia > Cricetidae > Peromyscus > Peromyscus eremicus. Next base: position 28,193,240 of record NC_081417.1, on the reverse strand, counting down.
AAGGCAAAGTAAGCTGAGTCTGTAGAGTAAGGAGCTCAAAGAGCGAAAGGGTCACGCCAAAGGTCAGCTTTGCAGTAAGTCCACTGGCCCAATCGGAGACAATCTGGAGAGACGTCAGTCAGCTGCATTAATAATCGTCACAGAATGATCCTCTGAGTAACAGCAGGGTACAGCAACAGATTTTAAAAATGAGCAAGGAAGCGCCTGCCTCTAGTAAGTCTTAAAGCATATTGCTTACAAACACCCAGTCCTTACTAACCAGCAAACAGAAAGTACTCATCAATTAACTTTATAATAAAGAACTTCAGCAAACAGCTGTGTGATGAATGGCAGTATCCACAAAGACACACGTCCTGTCGCCCTGGTGGGATACAATAAGAAAGACGCAGCCTGACAGCTACCGTATTCCCGCAAAGAGTGACCAACTTAAATCTCAAAACGACATCAGACTAATTCAAACCAGAGGGTAATTACATTGTTTAATAACCTGTGCTCTTTAAAACAAGTTAGGCTGGGTAGTAGTGGTGCACGCCTTTAATCTCAGCATTTGCGAAACAGAGGCAGGTGGATCTCTGTAAGTTCGAGGCCAGCCTGGTCTGCAAAGTGAGTTCCAGGACAGGCTCCAAAAGCTACACAGAGAAACCCTGTCTCAAAAAACCAAAAAAAGTCCCAAGAGGTTAATACAAGATAAGGACTGTCTGAGGTGTCCTGGATTAAAGGAAACCAAAATTGCGGAGACAGTAGTGAGCATTTGATGGAGGTCTGTGGATTAGGTGGTTTTAGCAAGTCACTCTCAGCTGCCTGGAGACTGTGGCTGTGGACAGGAAGGTCCCTGCAGTTCGGATTCACACTGAAGTACCAAGGGGTCATAGTTCTTAATGTCTACACGATTGCTACAAGAAGAAAAGAAAGACTCTGTGTGTGTGTGTGTGTGTGTGTGTGTGTGTGTGTGTGTGTGTGTGTAAGAGAGAGAGAGTTAACCGTTGGAGATCCAGGTGAAAGGCAAACAGGAACTTTCTATTATTTTTTCCAACTTCCCTATGACTAAATAGTAATAGTAGAGCACTGGTCGGGCATGGTAAAGGTCCTGCAGGAAATAGACATAGTTAAAACATACTTTAAAGCACTGAGTGCCTAGTCGTCATCTAGGGCAAGCTGGGTCTATTCCCTGAGCTGATGTCAGCCACCGAGAGCTTTAGAAGTTGCGCAGGTGACTCACAGACAGCCCCACTTTCTGTGGTGCTTTGTAAGGACCATGGTGAGAGCCACGCCATTTATTCTAAAAGACACAAAACGTCCAAACCGTTTGGTTTGTGTTGCTAGGGTTGTTTTTGCTGTTTATTTTTATTTTTTTTTTTTGTTTTGTTTTGAGATAAATCTCACTAGGGATCCCAGGCTTGCATTGAACATGTGTCCATCCTCATGCCTCTGGAGTGTCAGAACTATAGACACATCAGTTTTTACTTTGTTTTGCTTTTTGAAAGAGTCTGTGCTGGTTGGTTTTGTCAACTTGACACAAACCTAGACCTGTCTGGAAAAAAAGGAATCTCTTCTTGAGATTGATTACCTCCGCAGGATTGGCCTGTAGACCTGTCTCTGGGGGCATTTTCTTGATTAATGACTGAAGTGGGAGGGCCCAGCTCACTGGGGGTGGTGCCACCCCGGGCAGGTGTTTCTTCCCCACGTTGCATTTGGTGATGGTGTTTATCACAGCATTAGAAAGCAAACTAAGGGTCTCATTTAGAGGAGGTTGGCCTTGAACTACTGATCCTGCCTCAGTCTCCCAATTCTGACTTTCCAAGTGTGCATTACCTCACCCAATTTCCCCGAGGCTATGAGCAGTGATGGGGTGTCATCTTCTTTGTGGTCCTATAAAACAACTTGAACTGCTAACTAGACATCAGGGTATGGGGTGGGGAAGAGTGCAGACAGGAATCCATGTCTGAAAGAAGCTTGGGTGGGAAGGTCCTAGGAGTCCAGCGAGGGGCAGGGAGACTCAGGACACCACACACTGGATATAGGACTCACAGGGCATGCCAATAGATGAGATTGGAGAATAGGAGGGCAGTGACGGAGGGAGAGCAAAGGGTCAATGTGAGGCTTCTGGAAGGAGTCACCCTGAACGTGTGGGTGGCTGTGATGACATCAGATAATGTGAAAGACACTGGGGGAGGCTCAGGTTTGAAGAGAGGCAAGTGGAAAAAGAAATGTCCACTAGGCAGGGGGGCGTGTATGTGACCTATTAGACATCGAAGCAGAAATGGTAAGCAGGTGTTGGGCTGTCTCAGGGAGACAAAGGGGTTATTAGATCTTGAGAGGAATATCCAGTTATCGATTTAGCTATCATTGAAAGCCATGGGTAGGGTGAGATCATTGGAAAGGAAAGAAGGTCGGCATGGAGGAGCTGAGCCTCTGACAGAATGGTGTGGACCTCAGCATTCAGGAGAAAGAGCAGCGAGGTGGTGAATGAGGAAGGAGCATCTTTCAGAAACAACGAGACCCTGTCTCACACTGGTTCAGCTGTCAAATACTCTGAACAGGGAAGTAAAAATGAGGCAGGACTAGGCATGGCTTTTCAGTTTGCCAAAGTGGTCGAGAGACAAAGTAGAATTGTGCCTCAAAAGAAAATGCACGGCGAGGAGAGTGTGGCAACTTAAGTGTGGCCCTGAACGAAGAGATGCAGCAGCTGGGCATGGTCTGAGTCAGGGGAGAGTTTTGTTTGCTTTTACATATGGGAATGGCCCATTGGAGAGGAAGAGCTGATGGATGAGGAGAGGGCAGCTACAACAACATCCTTGAGAATGTGAGAAACGACAAGACCCAGAGCACAAGTGACAGCGTGAGGCTGAGTTAACAGACCGAGCTGGTGTTTGTTACTTATTTGTTGAAGGATTTGGCAGTGTTTGATTTTCCATCTTCGAATACTGTACAGCTTTGGATATCCTTGCACGTTCTTGGATCTACTTAGTGTCTTTACTAAAGGACAAATCCCGAGAAGTATCTTTCTTGTTCAAAAGAGCAAAATAGCCAGGCATGATGGCATGTGCTTGTAATCCTAACTTGCCAGAGGCAGCAACGGAAGGGTCCTAAGTTTGAAGGCAGACTGGGCTGTACAGAGTCTATCTAAAATAAATAAAGAAACACAAAACAGAATATTTTAAGCACAGTAGGTGCTAAAAACAGAAAACAAAGCAAACATGGACACACACACACACACATACACACACACACACACACACACACACACAACCCCAAAATTGCCTTCCAATTTATTTGTTTTACTTGTAATTACATAAATTTATTATGTGTTTAATTTTAGCAGTGGGTATTTGGTCCAGGGCCCTATTCATGCTAAGCTGGTGTCGTTTACTTCTGAGCTGTACCCTCAGAGCACCTCACTGTTTTGTTTAAAGTTGATCTGGGGGAGGTGGAGAGATGCCTAAGGGCATTGAACACTCTTCCAAAGGACCTGGGTTCAATTTCCAGCACCCACATGGAGGCTCACAACATGGATAACTTCAGTCCCAGGAGACCCGTCATCTTCTTCTGGCCTGTGTGGACACTGCATGCACACGATGTACAGACACACATGCAGGCAGAACACTGATATACACAAAACAAAAAAAATGTTAACAATAATAACGTTATTATTATAAAAGTAACAATAATGCCTGGGATATATTAGTTCTGTCCATCCTAGTCTGCTGTCTTTCAGTCTGCAGTGTGTCCATATTACCAGTGTTGCCTGTTTAGTTTCTTTTCTCTTCACCTGGCTTTCCCTTTATTCATTTCTGTTTGCTTATTTGTCTGGTTGGTTTTGCTACATAGCTCTGGCTGTCCTGGAACTCACCATGTAGACTAGGCTGGCCTTGAATCTTTATTCATTTTTGATTCTTCATTTAATACTATGGGGCCAGACTCTGGGTCTGGAGGTGTGTGAATTGTGGAGGGCTTACCTCATAAATAAGAAATCCCACCAGGGTTTCTACAGAGGCAGGCAGGTCTCTGTGAGCTCAAGATCAGCCTGGTCCCTGGTCTACATAGTGAGCTCCAGGCCACCCAAAGGTAGTGAGACCCTGTCCAAAAATAAGAAGGAAAGGAAGGAAAAGAGGGAGGGAGGGAGGGAAAGAGTGTGTACCTGTTCACAATTAGCAAGACTCAAAAGAATTTCCTCTAGCGGCTGGGCTCAGTGAGGATGCCCCTGGAAAAACATGGCTGTAAGGAGTCAAAGATTAACCCATTTTAGGGCGGAAAGCTCCATTGAGCAGATAACATGATTTGCCGAAGGTCTTTGCTTACTAGCACCTTACTCTGTCTGGCATTTAGCTTTTTTAAATTCCTTGCCATGAAATCCAAAGACTCCAGCTGGATTCCAGGGAGGGTGGCATCAGTAGGTCACGAGATAGCAAGATTGCTCAGACCAGGGACTGGTTTTGACCTGTTGGGAAGCCTGTGGCTGTGCGGGAATCTGGCAGCCAGGGACTCAGCAGCTATTTGACCTTTAGTGAGTGCGTCACAGGACTCTCTTAGATCAAGTGTCAGCTCTCCTTGCAGGTCTTAGCACCCACAGAGAAGCAGGTTGCCAGAGGAGACTTAGCAGCTGTGTGGTTTGCTTTGGCTGCTGAATCTTCTCTGCTGCTGGATGCTGCATCTGGCTGTTTGGATGGCTGGTCAAGGAGGGTGCAGGAAAGGGAGGCAGGCTCCCTCAGCCACTGGCTGCTGTGGACCAGTTTCTAGGAAGGTCTTGAGAGAGATGCACAGGGACACGGATGGCTGGGACTGGGCTCTAGACATTTCCCTCTTTTGAGGGGTTTTTGCTTTTCTTTGTTTTTGTTTGTTTTGTTTTGTTTTGTTTTTGTTTGTTTTTAGTACAGCAAGATGGAGTTTCACTCAGGCTGGCCTTGAACTTATGATCCTCTTGCCTCAGCCTCTAGAGTACTGGAATTATAGTTGTGTACTCTGCGTCTGATGTGAGTAGAGTTTCTAAAGAAAATATTCAAACACATTTTAGGATATAGGCTTTACTGAAAAGGTCCTTGGTTTTTAAAAATTGTTCCACCGCGGCCTGGAGAGATGGCTCAGTGGTTGGGAGCACTGTCTGTTCTTCCAGAGGACCCGGGTTCAATTCCCAGCAACCCCATGGCAGCTCACAATTGTCTGTAACTCTACCGCCAGGGGATCCGACACCTTCACACAGACATGTATTCAGGAAAGCCCCAAGGCACATAAAATAAAAATAAAATAATTAAAAACATTGTTCTATCATAAATGGCTTCAGAACTCTACCTGATGTGCCCTGGATGGATTCACCTCATCTCAATATTGAGTCACTCAGGCTTTACACTAATCAAGTCCATCTTGGATCAATCATCCTGTGTTTCCAACGTGGTGGTTTCTGGCTATGATGCTTCAATTTGTTTAAATGTGTTTGTGGGGAGTGGGTGGTATATTTGTTGTTGTTGTTTTCTATATTTGTTTGGTTTTTCAAGACAGGGTTTTCCTGTGTAGCTCTGGCTGTCCTGGAACTTGCTTTGTAGACCAGGCTGGCCTTGAACTCACAGAAATCTGCCTGCCTTTGCCTCCCAAGTACTGGGATTAAAGCATGTGCCACCACCACATAGCTAGTTATTATTTATTTGTTTATTTATTTTTGTTGTTGTTGTTGTTTTGAGACAGGGTTTCTCTGTGTAGTTCTGTTGCCTGTCCTAGATCTTGCTCTGTAGGCCAGGCTGGCCTCGAACTCACAGAGATTTGCCTGGTTCTGACTCCCAAGTGCTGGGATTAAAGGCGTGTGCCACCACCGCCCAGCATATAGCTAGTTTTTTAAAGGACACTTTAGATTAGACAATTGAGAAGGTGTGAAGCTTTTTGGTAAGCTAACCCATTCTCAATTAAGTAGAATTGAAAATTCTTTTTTTGTTTTGTTTTTTATTCGAGACAGGGTTTCTCTGTGTAACAGCCCTGGCTGTCCTAGAATTCACTCTGTAGACCAGGCTGGCCTCAAACTCACAGAGATCCCCCTCCCTCTGCCTCCTACGTGCTGAGATTAAAGGTGTGCACCACCACTGCCCAGCTATTATGAAACAGAGTCTCACATAGCCAAGGCTAACCTCAAACTTGCTTTGTAGCAAAAGATGGCCTTGAACTGCTGATCCTTCTGCCTTTAGCACCCAAGTAATGGGATCACAAGTGTGAGCCACCAGCTTGGCTATTAATGTGTGCAAGATGGGAAAATGTTTAGAAAGTTGCCTCTTTGAGAGTCTGCTCCTATATTTCTTTCAATGGCGCACACTGAGATACCCAGAAGAATCAGTTTTCCGTAGTCCATAAACACCCTTGAAGGAGCTTGTCTTCTCAGTGAGTTAGATCACATGCAAGCAGGCTTGAACTGGGCCACATTGCAACCGCTGCACCCAGAGCTCGCTGCTCTGAAATTACTGTGCTTTTGTGGCTGGAGTGTGCCTTGAGGTGTAAGGTAGCTGCTGTAGAAACCCAAGAGCCTCCAGGGACGTGGCCGGGCCCGGCCCGGCCCTGCTCTCATTGCTGCTGGTACTACTTACACAGTGACTTTGCAGGCTACTGTGGGCCAGCTTCACACACAGATGCTGTACACTGAATTGGTTTTCAGGTGTCCTTGAACTAGTTCAAGGCCTTGCCACTGGGTTGTACTTGTTCCAGGGGCAGGCCCTTGTGAGCCCCAAACCTGAGATCAGTTTCTCCTCCAAACATAAGTTTGCAAGCCTGACATCACTCCTCACCCTGCTGGCCAACAAGGCCTGTGTCCTCTTAGACATAGGAGCTTACTGTTCCTTACAGCTCTCTACCAGCCTGGCCAAAACTTGTATTCTAATCATCAGCCTTTATAGTGTGTGTGTGTGTGTGTGTGTGTCTGTGTGTGTGTGTATGTGTATGTGTGTGTGTGTGTGTGCCTGTGTGTGTGTGTGTGTGCCTGTGTGTGTGTGTGTGTGTGTGTGCCTGTGTGTCTGTGTGTGTATGTATGTGTATGTGTGTCTGGGTGTCTGTGTGTATGTGTCTGTGTGTGACAATAAAATTGAAGAAAAAGAAGAGGCCATGATTTCAAGAGGGAACAAGGATAGGGGTACATGGGAGGAAGGGAAAAGATGGGGAGAAACCATGTAATTATATTTTCTTTAAGAAGAAAAAGCAAGTGCAGGGTGGCCCGATGCCTGGCCTGCCTGCTAATCGTTGCTAGAAAGGAGCCCGCTGCTCTTGTCCCCAGAGTTTCCTTCTTTATTGCTTCTGATAAATGCTTGTTTGACTTACATCAGGCTATAAATATCAATTTCATGGGGCAGGTCTCCTCATTTATCTCCCTGGGAGTCCATTTTTGCAGGGAGTTTATGTGGAAGGAAATGCCAGCCCATAACACTCCAGCCCAGGGTGTGTACGAAGGCTCTACTAAAGGCCAGGGTTTTACATTTATTTCATTTGTTTGCTTTTTTAAAAACCAGGTGTAATTCACTATAAAGTCCAGGCTAGCCCCAGACTTACAGCAATTCTTCTGCCTCAGGTTCCCCAGTACTGGGGCTACAGATACTCAGCGGGCACTCATTCTCTCTCGGTCTCTCTCTGTCTCTGTCTATGTCTGTCTGTCTGTCTCTCTCTGTTGTGTGTATACATGTTCGCATGTTCATATGTATGCGCATGGATGTGGAAGCCAGAGGTCCATGTCAGGTGTTGTCCTCAATTTCTCTTGCTTTGTTTTCTTAGTTTCTGAGACCATCTCTTCTGAATGTGGAGCTCAGGAATTGGCTGGACTGGCTGACCAGCAAGCTCAGAGACCCTCCTGCATCTGTCTCCCCAGCTCCGGGCTTACAGGTGTGTAGGCATGGAACACAGCATCTGGCTCCTGCTGCTTCTGCTTTTTCCCCTTCCTCCTCTTCCTCCTCCCCTTCCTCCTCCTCCTCTTCTGCCTCTATGGAAGTCCAGTCCGGAGGAGGCCACATTTTGATGCAAAGCACTTTACCAGTTGAGTCATGCCCCAACATTCCCCAACTTTTTTGAGATGGGATCCACCTGCCCCCATCTTGAACTTGTAGGATTAAGATCAAGCGGCCCCCCCCCCCCATCCCTCAGCCTTCTAAGCAGGTAGGACCTCAGGCAGGCACCACAGAGGTTATCATCTGATGTTCGTGACACAGAGCTTTGGCTATAACTGCTGTAAAATGGCTCTAAGAAGCCAGGCATTATGGTTCGTGCGTATAATCCTAGCACTTGGGAGGTGGAGGTATGAGGATCTCATGTTCCAGGCCAGTTTAGGCTACAGAGTGAGGTCTCAAAACAACAAGAAAAAGAAGATCATCAATAAAATAAAATGGCCCTGGGCTAGTCTTCACAAAGCCTTGAGTTCCATTCCCAGCCCTGAAAATACAGAAGAAAGAAAGAAGTGGGACGGGGAGACTTCTATTTGAAGGAATTCTGGTTCATAAAAAAGAAACTAAGGTTAAATTGCCTTGAGATGAGCATTTTTGGACATTACGGCACTGCCATGCTGACCGTACAGTGGAGTCCTAAAGAGCTAAGAGTGAGTCCTGGTCTGCAATACTGTGGAGGTCCACAGAGGTTTCCTAGTGAGATCTGAGCCTGCTTCACTCAGCAAGGCTGCATTAGAGGATTGCTTGACTATGTGCATGGTAACCAGTTGATTGGAAGGACCTGCTCTTGGCTGTGCTGGGGGGAGGTCTTTTGCTCTACCCCTTGGCATTCCTATAAAAGGCCCTTTAGAAGAGACAGAAGGGGCCAGTGGATAATGGTCCAGGCCCTCCTGAGGCTATCCTGTGTTTCTATCTGTTTCTCTCCCCTCTATCCTTCTATCTAATATCTCTTATCCCTCTCTCCTCAAGAGTTCCCTGGGGAAAATGTGGGAGCTGGGCTCCCAGTTGGTCTCCCACATAAACACAAAGGAGCTTCTGGCTCTTATAGGTGGGGATGGGAAAGATTCCCTACACATGACCTAGCCTACCTGCCCAAAGTCACTAAGGTAGGACCACCCAGTTATCCCACGGCTGCTAGGAGAACCACCAAAGCCCAAGTAGAGGGGAAGAGCACTCCCTGAGGGCTGCGTGGCCACAGCACAAGCTGCCTGTCAGCTCCCTGCAGCAAGCTAAGGGGTGGTGGAGAAGGCAGAGCCTGGTATCTGGGAGGAAGGGAGGAAGGAAGGAGAAAAAATGAAAGGAAGGGAGGGAGGGAGAGAGAGAGGGAGAGAGGGAGGGAGGGAGGAGGGAAGGAAGGAAGGAAGGAAGGAAGGAAGGAAGGGAGGAAGGGGAAATGGTGAATGGTTTGAAGCTTGTCCTGCCAGCACTGGAAAGTTTTACCCAAATTTGGTGAGAGCCAAGATTACTTTTCTGAGATAGTCTATTGGCATTGCTATGGCAGGTGTCCTAGTTACTTTTCTGTTCCTGTGATTAGACATCATGACACCATGTCTTTTGAAGCCTCAACACCTGCCCCCAGTAGCATACCTCCTCCAACGAGGCCACCCTTCCTAATCCTTCCCAAACAGTTGCACCAACTGGGGACCAAGCACTCAAACATATGAGCCTCTGGGGACCATTGTCACCCAGTCTACCACACAGGACAACTGGCAAAGACAAGGCCAGAAGTGGGAAGACCCTTGAGAGCTGTTGCCATAATGCCACCAGGAGGTGGCGGCAGATGAGGAATGGCGTATCTGCTTTCTGTCACACCACCTAGGGAGCCTCAGAGAGCTCATGTCACAGCCTCTCTCACACATTTCCTGACACACCTGCTTTTTATAGATCCATCTATGCCTTCATTCCAATCATCCAGAATAATTAGAAAGGCAACCCCCCCACACACAAGTAAAGACCACACATGTCACAGTGCTTTAATGTTCTTTGAGAACTTCAGATAAAAATACAATGTTCTACTTTTCTTGATCTAACTTTATTAATTTGTGACTTTTATTCAATATCTACAGTGTACTCAGAGTTGCACCTAGACATGGTGGTCGGGCCTGTGATCACAGACGCTCAGGAACTTGAAGTAGGAAGATTGAAAAGTCAAGGCTATCCTGAACTACAGAGTGAGTTCAAGACCAGCCTGGGCAACTTAGTAAGATCTTATCTCAAACTAAAAAGCATTCAAAGGATGGAGGATATAGTTCAGTGATGGAGCGCTTGCATGGCATGTACAATTCAATCCCTGAAGAGAGGGAAGGAGGGAGGGAGGTGAGGAGAGAGAGAGAGAGAGAGGGAGAGAGAGAGAGAGAGAGAGAGGGAGAGAGGGAGAGAGAATAGGGTGGGAGGAGGGAAAGGAAAGGGGAGAGATCAAAAGGAAGGAAACTAGGGTTCGGTATGTAGTTCAGTGGTAGAGCACTTGCTTAGCAGATGAAAACCCCTGGGTTCTACCCCAAGCACCAAATACGATTCAAAATGAAACTGAGCATCATAACAAATTGGGAGCCATCTTTGATTCTCCAGTCCCCGCCTCTCACATCCAAGGAATCAGTAAATGCTGGGAACTCTGCCAGGGAACTGTCACATCATTCTTTCTTTTCACCACCATAGCTCAGATCACGTCATTTTCTACTTCAGAGCCTCTGAAAGAACTTGGCCCAGCAGCTTTGGTCTGTAACCCAGCACTCGGGGCTACCGAAGGAGGGCCGTGAGTTTGAGACCTGGCCTACATAGCAACACTATCTCAAAATGAAGAGAAGGAGAGAGAGAGAGAGAGAGAGAGAGAGAGAGAGAGAGAGAGAGAGAGAGAGAGAGAGAGTTGTTCAGCTTTCTATGGCCCTATGTTGGAACACCAAAATGTTGTTTGTTTTTTGCTCTTTTGTGGGACCTGACACCCAGCTCCCAAATAAATCACACATGGAGTCTTATTAGTACATATAAATGCCCGGCCTTACCTTGGCTTGTTTCTTGCCAGTTTTTCTTAGCTTTAAATTATCTCATCTACTTTTGTCTCTGGGCTTTTTCCTTTTCTTACTTCTGTATATCTTACTTTCACTCTTACTCCATGGCTGGCTGTGTGGCTGAGTGGCTGCCCCTTGCATCCTCCTTGTTCTCTTGTTCCTTCTTTCTCTCCTTCTCAGGTTTCTCCTTGTATTTATTCTCTCTGTCTGCCAGCCCCGCCTGTCCTTTCTCCTGCCTCGCTATTAGCTGTTCAGCTCTTTATTAGACCATCAGGTGTTTTAGACAGGCACAGTAACACAGCTCCACAGAGCTAAACAAATGCAACATAAAAGAATACAACAAATCTTTGAATCATTAAACAGATATTCCACAGTATAAACAAATGTAATACATCTTAAAATAATATTCTACCACAAGAAAGATTGAAGATCCATAGAATAGATTTTTTTTTGCAAGTCCTGTTTATCTTTGGGGATTTTGTTTGTTTTGTTGAGTTGTGGGTTTTGTTTGGCTTTGAGATAGGGCCTCACTGTGTAGACCATGCTGCTTGAACTCATAGAGTTTTGTCCATCTCTGTCTCAAGTGCTGGGCTTAAAGGTATGAATCACCACAGACAACCTTACCAGCCATATATCTTGTAAGATTTTTAATGTACAATTTATTAAGAAAACAAGACAAACAACAACAACAACAAAAAACAACAAAACTTGTATGTGAAAGGTCCATAATGGAAAAATCCAGAGACAGAGCAGTGACAGCCAGAGAGGGAGTAGGCAGTTAGCTGAGGACTCCAGTGAGAACCAAGCAAAATGACATAGATACTGTTATTAAAATGTCACCATGTCACTGGGCAACGGTGGCACATGCCTTTAATCCTAGCACAGGAAGCAGAGACAGATGGATCGCTGTGAGTTCCAGGCCGGCCTGTCTTGAAAAACCAAAAAATAAAATAAAATAAAATGTCACAGTGAAGCCCGTTTACTTTTATTCCAACCAAAATAAATAACTAAACAAAAAGGAAATGGCGCTTTACATTTCTCTCATCACTATAGTATCTATTAATAACAAAATTATATATTGTATTTTTATTTTTAGTCAGCTTGAAATATTCTTCATTTCCCCTGTGAACTCTTCTTGGTTATTTACAACGTGATACTTGGTTTCCAGGTATTTGGGGAATTTTCTTGAGTTCTGTTTTGTTTTGCTACGCTGTCTCTCTGGGTTTGCTTTTGTGTGTGTGTGTGTGTGTGATACAACCTCACTCAGTAGCCCAGGTTAGCCTTGAATTCACAGTGATCCTCCAGCTCCAGCTTCTCAAGTGCTGGGACTAAAGAACAGAGCTGTGGTCTTCTCAGACAGAATCATGTGTTTCTCTGCCAGACTCCGAGGTCTGCACTAATCTAACAGTCAGTGGGTGAAGCACATTTTCAAGAGTACTTCATCAAATCCAAGCTTAAAGTGTGAGTCGGACATGTTAGTCAGGAATGAGACTTGAGGCATTTGACCCTTCCCTATGACTTAAGAGTCACTGTATTTATTTTCTCTTGTGGTGCTGAGAAGCAAAGCCAGGGTCTTGTGCATGCTCAACAGTCTATCGTGAGCTCAGTCCAGAGTTCATCCATTTTAAAATGTGAAGATGACAATATGCCTGCTCCTAGACGCTGGTGTTTAGAATGTATAGCCAGATGTGGTAGAACACACTTGTAATCCCAGCACTGAGGCAGGCTGAGGCAGGAGGATTGTCTTGAGTTTGAGACTAGACTGGAGTACTTCGTTAAGTTCCAAAGGAGCCTGGGCCACACTGAGAGACCACCCTGTTAAGAAAGAAAGAAAGAGAGAGAGAGAGAGAGAGAGAGAGAGAGAGAGAGAGAGAGAGAGAGAGAGAAAGAAAGAAGAAAAGAAAAAATTAGATTAAAAAAAATTTACCCTTGGATGAGTTTCATGATTTTGCATGCTGAACTGCTAATTAAGATAGTTACCTTGGTAACGGCTGCATCACGTGATAGCTTTTGCTGTTCTGACCTACAGGAAACTGTCTTAAAGTAACTCAGCAACAATGAGTAGAAGCCAATAAAATTTTTATGTATCAAATAAAAACTGTCTCCCAAGGGACTGGGGAGATGGCTGACCAGGTAAAGAGCTTGCCAGGCAGGTATAAGAACTTCAGTCCGGATCCTCAACACCCTCATAAAAGCCAGGCAAGGGGAGCAGCTCCTGTAACCCCAGCACTCAGGAGAGAGAGCCAGGGTCCCTGAGACAAGCAGGCTAGTTAGACTAGGTGGAATTAATTAGTTAATGAGTTCCAGTGTCATTGAGAAATCCTGTCTCAATAAATAAAGTGGAGAATAATGGAAGAAGATATCCAAAGTCAGCTTCAGGACTCTACAGGCATGCACACATGTGTTCACATGCCAACATGCATGCACACCACACACATACACGGGTCAAAAAAATGCTTATTAAGTATGATGTTTTCAAAACTGTCAACATGGAATAGGAACTGTACAGTTATCTTCTATTACAGTTGAGTAGGCTTCTTTTGTGAGTGGTGTGGTACCATGTTCAGATTTTTTTTAAGAGTTAATTATTTTTATGTGCATTAATGTTTTGCCTGCATGTATGTCTGATCAAGGGTGCCAGATCCTCTGGAACCAGAGTTACAGAGAGTTGTGAGCTGCGGTGTTGGTGTGGGCAATTGAACCCCTGAGCCATCTCTCCAGCCCTGGGTTCAGATTTTTTGATCTGATCATTTCTGAACAACAGAATAAAGGATGCTGGTGATATTGACACACACAATTTAAACCTCGAGAAGCATTTCTGAGGCCAGTGCAGAAGCTCGGTGGGTAAAAGTGCCTGCTGCCAAGTCTGATGAGGACCCAAGTCAGTGCCCAGGACCCACAGAGCTAAGGAGAGCATAAATATGTTGTCTTCTGAACTCCACACCAGCGTCATGGCATGTATACACCCTGCTCCCCAGATAAATAAATGTAATTTAAGAATTTAAGAAATTAAACCATCGTTTCCGACAAGCGTTCATTTTATCAGTCACACTTCTACATTTTTGAGATATGGAGCTGAGTGGAACACAACTCAGCATCTCGAGAAGTTTGGCATCAGATAAGAATAATTTTGGGGCCAGATGTTGTAACACACTTTTTTTTTTTTTTTTTTTTTTTGATATTTCGAGACAGGGTTTCTCTGTGTAGTTTTGGTGCCTGTCCTGGATCTCACTCTATAGAGCAGGCTGGCCTTGAACTCATAGAGATCTGCCTGGCTCTGCCTCCTGAGTGCTGGGATTAAAGGTGTGCACCACCACCGCCCAGCAGCACACGCTTTTAATCCCAGCACTCGGTGTTGGAATTCCTGGCCATGCCCCCAGCTACAAAACCGCACATGCGCTGTTCAGATGTTTAGTTATTCTAGGGCTTTATGTCCTGCGTGTAATCCATACACTGCCTGGTCTGGTAATTTGCACATGCGTGGCTTAGCTCCATAAACCCATCCGCACATGTGCAGGGGAATGCATGAAAAGCGGGTCACAGACTCCTCCCCCTTCTTCTCCCCACCCCACTCCCTCTCTGCACGTGTCTCTTCAGCAGGCCTGACCACACTCTGTCCCTCCCTTCTCCTAATAAAACTCTGATAGTGGGCTTTGTCATGCCTCATGGCTTATCTTGCAAGGTAACAGCGCCGCTTAGTGAATAACATTGGGCTGCCGTATTAAAACCAGCACATTGGAGGCAGTAGCAGGCAGATCTCTGAGTTTGAGGCTTGGTCTACAGAGTGAGTTCCAGGACAGCAAGGACAACACAGAGAAGCTCTTCTTCTTTTTTCCTGGAAAGATGGCTCAGCAGTTAGGAGCACTGGGTGCTCTTGCAGAAGATCAGGGTTTCCTTCCTAGCACCTACATGGCAGCTCACAACTAACTCCAATTCCAGGTTCTGACTAACAGGGTTTCTGTCTCTTGATAAAAGGTTTCTCCGCCAACGCAGTAAGCCAGATAAGCCAAATTGAAAAAGTGTAACAACAGGTTTATTTGAGCAAAGCAACTCCCAGGTGGGTTCTCCAGACCCAGAGATTGAGAATGGAGAGGCCGCACGCCCACACTAAAGCAGGGGATTATATAGGTTGTAGGGGAGAGGTAACGATGACGTGTCTGCCACAAACTGGGTGTGTGCCCAAGTGTGGTCAAAAGCTGAGCGCTTAAGCAGGGACTTGGGTGGAGGCAACTTCAGAGGGGGAAGCTGCCCTAGGCACCAAGAAGGATGAGCTGGGCTCTTTGGTGCCTTTCCTTTGTTTAGAGACACTGAGTGGGTAGAGTCTGGAGAAGGATAGGAATGGGGCTTTCTGGATTATTCAGGGATCAGCTGGAGATTCCAACTGAACACTGGCCCTCTTTTCTGATCTCAGTGAGCACCTGGCACACACATGGTACACATCTACACACAGGCAAAACACCCATACATATAAAATAAAATAAATAAATGTTTTTTGTTTTGGTTTTTCAAGACAGGGTTTCTCTGTGTAACAGTCCTGGCTGTTCTGGAACTTGCTTTGTAGACAAGGCTGGCCTCGAACTCACAGAGATTGGCCTACCTCTGCTTCCTGAGTGCTGGGATAAAAGGCATGTACCACCATGCCTGGCTAATAAATCTTTTAAAAGAATAATTCACACATACCTCTCATTTTCTACAAGACGGGGCTTTTTTAAGGTTTATCATCATCATCACCATCATTGCTATTTAAGTGGAGGGCAGGGGATACATGTATGAGAGTGCCATATCTAGGAGGCCAAAAGCCAGAGGCCTAGGATCCCCTGGAACTGGAATTACAGGCAGTTGTGAGCTGCCATGTCGTTGCTGGGAATTGAACTGAGGTCCTCTAGAAGAGCAGCCAGTGCTCTTAACCCCTGAACCTTCTCTCCAGTCCAAGATAGGGATTTTAAAAGGATGTCCAGTAAATAAAACACACAAAAACACTAATAGAGAAAAAAATAAAAAAAACTAATCGACTGGTAATGAGCACTCATAACTACTGGGGTGTGAAATTGTTACTAAGAAAGTAAAGCAGGTTTGGGGTGGGGGTGGGGGTGGGGAGGTTGTGTTTCACAATGGGAGCCTCAGAACTGATTCAAAACTGATACACTAGAATTCGTTTGGAAGGCAGTTTCCATGGCAGTCTTCGACGGTAGGTGGATTAGGCAGGATGCTCTGGTGAAACAATAACATGTACGTTACTACAAAGCGGGGTTTCTTAGATCGGCTTGCCCAGTGTGGGCTAGGGAGTCCAACAGTGGCGGTCTGCATCCCGCTAGCCGCTTGGTCCTCAAGCACCCCCACTCTGCGGCTGAAGGCTGGACAGTTTATGGAGAGCTGTTGTTCTGTCTGTGTTGGGAGCCCAAGAGGCAGGGGCTGAACGACAGTGGAGGACCGTGGTGGCCCCTCCAACAGCAGTAGACACTCAGGAGCAAATGGGGGCAGGCAGGTGACATGGCTTTTCCTCAGACCTCCTGTGTCTGGGCCACCAGTCGGAAGATGCCACCCACTACGAGGGCAGATCTTCCCCTCAGCTAACTCACACTCTCTGGAAACGTCTCAAAAGCTCTGCTGCAGGCTGATTCCACGTTCTGTCACACTGAGAATGACCGATGACCACAACAGTAGGTCTGCTTTAAGGTGAGCCGCCTTCCCGTCAAGGGTGACGGCCAAGGGCAGTGGTTCTCACCCTTCCTAATGCTGAGACACTTTAGTACAGGTCCTCATGTTGTGGGACCCCCCCCCCCCAGCCATAAATTTTTTTTTCATTGCTACTTCATCACCGTCGTTCGGCTACTGTTATGAATCGTAATGCAAACATTTTTGGAGACAGAGGTTGGTCAAAGGGGTCCTGACTCACAGATTGAGAGTCGCTGCCCTGGGGTGTGTCAGGGATGCTGAGGCTCAGCATCTTGCTTGTCCCTGGTGTGATGTGAGCACTGTGTGTCAGCAGCTACGTGTGCCAGGACCAACTTTGGGCTTCAGTTACCCAGCTCCATGGGTTTCCAGCCTTATCAAGCTATTCCTTTTGCTGGGATTTTTCTTGGTTTTGAAGTAACTTTTAGAAAGGGACAGATTTCGAGCGAAGTAATTAAAGAAGGCTTCCACAAAAGAGACTGTTTAAACAAAGACTTGGAAGAAGTGGAGGAGTAATGTGTGGGCCAGTGGGAAGATACTCTGGTAAACAAAGCCGGGCTTAGAGTTTGCTTTTTACCACTAAGCCCTAGAGTGCTTCTACTTAGAGGATTTTTAACTGTATTTGCAAACAATGGCTAACTAACCAATGCAGTGGGAAGGTAGCCGTGTTTATGTCCATTCTGTGAACCTGAAGGCAGAGAGAAAGATCAACAGACGGAAGAACTAAACAGAATGAATTGTAAACATTGGGGGGGAGGGGGGAAGGAGAGGAGAGAGGGAGGAGAGGGACAGGGGAGGGGGAGGAGGGAGGGGAGGAGGAGGGGGAGGGGAGGAGAGGGACAGGGGAGGGGGGAGGAGGGGAGGGGAGGAGAGGGACAGGGGAGGGGGAGGACAGGAGGAGAGGAGAGGAGAGGGGAGGGGAGGAGAGGGGGAGGAGGAGGAGGAGGGGAGGGAAGAGAGTCTCGCTTCACTCTGACCAAGGACCTGATTTCCTGTTTAAACCCAGTGACAGCAAGGTGCGGCACCTCCGCCTGTGAGTCCAGCCCTTGGCAGTGGAAGCAGCAGCCTTAGGAATTCCAGACCAGCCTCCCTCAGGTACACTATGTGAAACTCGGCCTCAGAACAAAGGGGGAAAATGGTGATGGTCACAGAAACTGTGGTTTGGGGTTGTTGAATACCCATGGAATTAAACACTGTAGGGGTGCCTATAAAAGGTGGCGCACGCCTTTAATCCCAGCACTCGGGAGGCAGAGCCAGGCAGATCTCTGTGAGTTCGAGGCCAGCCTGGTCTACAGAGCGAGATCCAGGAAAGGCACAAAGCTACACAGAGAAACCCTGTCTCAAAAAAACAAAAACAAAAAAAAAACAAACAAAAAAAAAGCTTTAGGTGGCCATGTTATGTGTCTGTAAGTTATGGTGTTACATGTCTGTAATCCTGGCACTAGGGAGGCTGAGGCAGAAACATCAAAGTCAAGTGATTAAAATCCATCTGGGTGACAGTGAGAACCTGCCCCCAAAACAGAGAAACACACGTACACACAGAGACAAAGACATACATACGTATACACAAAGACACACATACAAAGACATACATACACAGAGAGAGAGACAAAGACACACACACATACATACACAAATACACACACAGAGACAAAGACACGCACACACATACACAGAGACAAAGACACACACAGAGACAAAGACACACACACATACATACACACACACAAAGACACACACAGAGACAAAGACACACAGACACATGTACACACAGAGAAACACACACACACATACACACACATGGGGGGGAGGTGAAAGCAAGCCAGCAAATGAAGACTGATATGTTCACACTTTTCTAACTGTAGACTGAATTCCGTGTGGGTGCTGCTGGTCCTCTGCCCTGCACACCCTGTGGGCTGAGGCTCAGCCTCTCGCTAGCAGACCTTTCCGTTAGAGAAGCCCTCAGACAGCCTCAGCCTTCCACTCTCCGTGAGCTCATGCCTGTTTTTTTTCTTTTAAAACAGAGTCTCATGTAGTCCAGGTGGCCTTGAACTTCCCATCTTCCTGTGCCATCTCCACTTCCCAAGTGTTGGGCTCACCACACCACGTTTAAGAGGTGCTGGGGGCCACACCCACAGGTTTATGCATGTCAGGCCAAGCACTGAACTGGGCAACATCTGAACCAATTGTTCTATGCTGCGTTCTGTTCCTCTCCCTTATAGACTTCTCCAGATACACATTCCCTTCTCTGAGTTTTTGTTTTTGTTTTTGTTTTTTAGACAAGGTCTCACTTAGCTGTCTTTCTTTCTTTTTAAAAATAATATAAAATCATTTTACTGTACTGAGCTCACAAATAAAAACATCACTTGGCCAGATTCAGGTAGCCAGCCACTCAAGCACTTGCCCAGTCCCCAACTCTCTGCACCTCAGTGAACTTCTGTACAGTTAGAATGGCCCTGGAACCATGGAGCTCCACTCACAGTTCTACGCTTTCACTATCAATCACATTCTGATGGATGCATCCACCACACAAACGCAAAAAGGAAAAAACTACGGCAGAGCGGAAACTAGAAAGACAATTAACTGTGTGTCCTTCTCCACCGGTCAGGTCCTTTCGCCTTCATTTCGTGGGAAGGACAGAACGCTATAGTCTTGAGCTTGCTGTTCAGCAAACAGGACCTTGAACATGGGATTCTCCTGCCTCTACCTCCCAAGAGTGCCGCCACTCCAGAACAGGTCCTGGGGAATCAAACTAGGGTCTCATGCGTGTTCGGCGAGTACTTTACTAGCTGACCTACATCCCTGGCCCCTAGTTCATGCCTGAACGCCCCATCACGTCTAGGAGGCGTTTGTAAATATAATGGCTGTATCCGGTGCGTAGACGGTGCGAATCATCGCTCTAGAAACTAGCAAGGCGGAAGAAGCTGGCTTTTATTCTAACACATGGCATATGTGCCAAATCACTATTCCAAGAGTGTGGCCCTGGGGTTCCAAAATCAGATCGTGTTTTTCCAGTCCTAATCGCTTTGAGTCTCGCAGCCCCTCCAGCTGTGTATGGCTCCACAGGCAGTTCAGCCCAAACCCGCAGGCGAACAGCGCCCCCTGCTGCTTGGGAGCCGTTGGTGCAGCAAATCGAAGCCACAAGCCAGCCGAGTGTGGCACAGCCGGCCTGTCACACGGTCTTGGCGGTGGAGGAGGTGTCCTGCTGCAACAGGCTGGCATGAAGCCAGAAGGCTGGCTGCTGTTGACACACCCATTTCCTTCCCCTTTAAGCCTTCCCCTTAAAACCTCGCTCCTCCACCCGATCTGCTCCAGACCCTTCCTCCTCTTCTCCGAGGCCGGAGGAAGTCCCTGCCCATGTGCCCCTCACGACACCCGCCACACGGTGGTTCTTCCTTGTAACCGGACAAATCAAGGCCCTAGATTACAGCCCTGCGCTGCTCTACTCTTCGCTGCGATCCGGTTTCTTCCGGCAGCGCTGGGATTTGAACCCAGGGCTTCACTCACGGCAGACAAGCAATCTACCTAACACTTTAGCCCGCATTCTTACTTTATACTAAAATAAATTTATGTATTTAGTGTGTGTGCTGCGGGTGCGCTAGTACTGTGAGCACATGTGGCCAGAGGAGGCGTCCAGTGTCCTGCTCCATCACTGTGCCTTACTCTCTCGATACAGGCCTCTCTCTGAACCTGGACATGGAGAGGTGGCGACTTCCACCCTCCACCGCGATAGAGTTCCAGCACAGGCACACCAAGACTTTGTTTCTTGTTTGTTTCTTTCTCTTTTTTTGTATGTATGTGTGTGTGTGTGTGTGTGTGTGTGTGTGTGTGTGTGTGTGTGTTTGCACGTGTGTGGGTGCATGAGTGGATTCCTTCAGCCTTCTCCAGCCTTCCTTCAACCCTCTCCAGCCCTATATACTGAGGCAAGATCTCACCTGAATCCAAAGCTCACCCACGAATCTACTTGATGTCTATAAGTGGAACTACTCTGGATTTTCCACATGCACGGAATCATATAAAATGTAGTTTGTGTGAATGGCTTGCTTCACTAACAATGTGTTCATGTTTCAGCATATATCAGAACTCCATTCACTTTCGTTGCTAAATAATAATCTGTTGCATGGATATGCCATAGTTTATTGATTCACCAGTTGATGAATGTCTGGGCTGCTTCTGTTACACTCTGGGACTGTGATAAGCAGAGCTGCTGTGGTTTTGTTTGTTTTGTTTGGGCAGTGCTGGGGATTGAACCCATGGCTTTGCACATGCCAGGCAGATTGTTTCCCTCTATGTTACATCCTCAGCCCCATATAGGAGTTTTTGTGTGGATTATTGTTTTCGTTTCTCCTGGGTAAATATCTAGGAATGGAATACTGGGTTATGGATTATGAATATGGCTTGTGGTGGAGGGCTGGTCTGACATGCACAGAGCCTTGGTTTCAGTCCCCAGTACACTAAAGGAGGAAGAGGAGGAGTGGAGGAAGTATGGAGAGGGTGGGCCCTGAGAGCCCCCTAACCTACTCCTGCCTAAAGTAAGGGGTGACTAACAAGGTGGGGAGCGCCTATCCTGGTGGGTGTGAAGGACATCTCTATTGGGATGTGAGCCTTAGCAGACAAGGCAGCCTTGATCTTTCAGGACTCTGAACTCTTGGAATCATTCCCCTTATCCTTTGTCCTTTGACACGGTCCGTTCTCTTCTCTCTAGACATTTCTCAGTCTGTCTGTCAGTACACATACTACTTTCCCTTGCCTTTGAAGTCTATTTTTCTGTTACACTGATCACAGTCACCCGCAGGATTGTAGGATTTCAAAGTCTTCCCAGAAGTAGGCGGGGTGGTCACTGCTGTAACTTGTGAAGTTTCGTGTTTTTAAAGCCACGATATCCAACCAGCAAAGGAACCAAGAGTAAAGAATTGAGCAAAGCAGGACGTCTGAAGAGATACAGCATCCTCTCCTGTTCTGGAAGAAGAGCTTGTTTTCCTGTCGGGAGGGAAATCAGAACATGCCCACGTGGCTGGGGAGGTGGCCCATGGAACCCCTGCCTGGCATATGTGTTCCCTAGCACTGAGGAAAAAAGAATCGCACAAATGTTCAGTTCATTCAGATTTCGTCAGTGACATGTTGTCTACGGAGCAGAGACAGCCCGTCTCCAAGTTTTGGTGAAGACAATGAAAATGTATGCCTGGAGACTACAGAACGGGAGGATTCTGCTGAGGAAGCCCCGGAGTCAGATGCCCAGGCTCCCGGTTCCCCAGCAGGGATCACTATCCTTCTAACCTACTACTCAGGGGGGCTGTGTTAGTGTTTTTATTGTTGTGACAAAATACAAATTAAAGGAGAAGAGTTTATCAGGACTCGTTGTTTTGGGAACTATATAGCCCATCATGGCAACAAGAGCCATGTAGAGCCAACCACAATGTAGCCAACCTGGATTACACCGGCTGGGAGAGAAAGCCTGCCTTCTGGATTTCCTCCTTCCCCATGTTGATTCCATCCGAACCCACAGCCTTTGGGAGGGTGTTGCTGCTGTTCAGGGTGGATCTTACCGTCTTACCAACTCTTTCCGGAACCATCATCACAGAGCTGGGCCTAACTAATTTTGGAGCTTCTCAGCCCAATCCAGTTGAAAACTAAGATTCACCATCACAAATGTACCCGGTGACTCTGCAGGACAGGGGACACCGAGAACAGACAGATGTGTCCCCTGACGCCCGGCTGAGCCTCAATATCACCCTGACCCTGGGCACCAGCAGGATATCTGAGAGGAGTCTCAGCGATAGTCCAGGATTTATGGTACTTCAGAAACCAGAAACCTTGAGCCAGACCAATGATTCATCGCAATAGGTATTTGCATGTAAAGCTGTTGGGGCAAATACACACACACACACACACACACACACACACACACACACACACACACTGCAGTTTGCAATCACTTTGATGAATAAATGTGCGATGGAGAGGTGGGAAAGATGGCAGGACAGGGAAGCAGGAGCAGGGAGTGAGGAGGAGAGAGGCAGAACTAAAGACGGGCGACTGTGGTGAAGGATGTCTGAGAACAGTTCCTGTTCTGAATTGGGCCTCCTCAAAAGACCTCCATGGTCTGCACTGCCGCCAAAGGCCAGGCGGAAGGCCGTGACCCATGCTGCCACCGCTGTTACGGGCACGGAAGCTTCTTTTGCCGTGGTGTTGATGACTCATAACTGAGAATTAGAGATACTGGTGCCTTCTGCGACAGCCCCCCTCCCCCAAAAGAAACAGTTCAGAAACAGTTCAACGCTATTGAAGAGTCCTTAAAAACTGTGATAAAGATGTTGAAGTGTAGCTCTTCATAGTTGATGGATTCAGGGTGGGGTGGTGGTGGTGGAAACGACAGTTTTCTTTAAGGAGCTGGCCACTGGGACTTTGACCATGCTCCAGTGAGTATATGGGCAGCAAAAATTGGACCTGCTGTATTTTTTTTTCTTTTTTGGAGGAAAGCATAAGGGTGGGAGGGTGGACCTGGGAAAAATGGGATGTGAGTGTGATCAGGGTGCATTGTGTGAAATTTCCAAATAACCAATACAAATATTATGTTGGAGAGAGAGAGAGAGAGAGAGAGAGAGAGAGAGAGAGAGAGAGAGAGAAGAGAAGAGAGAGAGAGAGAAGAGAAAAAAGATTGACCATCACAGGGGTATTCCCATATGGGAACACACTGGTGGACATATCTAGTCCATCATACCCGTTGGAACTCTGGGTAAGGGCATCACGGAAGCCAGCTACTTCTCAGAACCCCTACACAAGAAAAGATCCTCTGGAGTGGATCCGAGTGTGGAAGAGGCGTCCAGGTTGAGCCTGCTGAAGGCTGGAGCAAAGAGCGAATCAATGGACCTCTGAAGTAGCCAGACATGATGAGGAGCAGGGTGGAGAGAAGGTAAAGAGAAGGGAGGAAGAGGGAGAGTCAGCGGCAAGACTGAGGTCAGCTGTCCCACACGCTACTGCTTTACAAAGGACATTCCTGTTGCTGACAGATCAACACCTGGTGAGATTGTGTGTGTGTGTGTGTGTGTGTGTGTGTGTGTGTGTGTGTGTGTGTGTGTGCGGTGTTTGAAGTGTGTTTTTATAAGATGTATTTTTACCATTATAATTTTGTGTATGGTGTGTGTGTGCACATGAGTACAGGTGCTCTCAGAGGCCAGAGGCATGGGAGGCCTCGGAGCCGGCCATCACCTCCTGTCTCCTGTATCTGCAGTTGAATCAGTCCTCTGGCTTCAGAGATGATGGTAGCAGCAGTGGGAACTGAGCGGAGGGGCACACACTTCTCAGCTTAGTTTTGGCTTTGGCAGGGAGGGAAGAGACTCCATAGTTAGACCTTTGCTGCATCTCTGGCCCTGAGGTACAAAGTGAGGGAGAGGCCTCTGGCTGGAGCCAGGAATCCCCTCAGGAAGAAGAGTCACTGTGTCCAATAGCATCCTTTATCCCTGCAGTAAGTGATGCAGGCTGCATGCACGGCAGGCATGTTAGCATAAAACGTGACCTATTCCGTACAACACATAACATAAATAGTGCCATGTTTTGCATGTCTAGGATGCTGTTGAGCATCGTTTGACTGTGCTACATCCGGGAGTCGCCCAGCGCTCACGACACAGGGACTCAGAGGGCAAGCAGGTTGCCACCTCAGGAAATTCCCATGACCCTGGCACTGTCTCTCTTCTTCAGTGATCCCTTAATGAGTGTGACACTAAAATATCACTGCTTTACAAAGGACATTCCTGTTGCTGACAGATCAACACCTGGTGAGATTGTGTGTGTGTGTGTGTGTGTGTGTGTGTGTGTGTGTGTGGTGTTTGAAGTGTGTTATTAGAAATAATAACGAAATTAGAAGATGAAAACTCTTTGCCTAAATTGCTTTCAGAAATGCTCTGGAAAGTTCTAGAAGGACTTCTGTGGTGAGCTGGGGCAGCTTCACCTGTAATATCGGATCTCCACCAGCTGGAATGCAAATGGTATCCCCGGATTCCCAGGCTATGCTGTCCTTGGAGGAGAATGTGAGCTGCCCCCAAAGGAGGCCCACCTCTGCCTCGGGCAGGCCACGTCCAGTCATGATTATTATTGTTGTTATTATTGTTTAGGTGAACATACAAAATGATGGGGTCCACCATGGTGTCTTCACTCACACATGCCATGATTTCTTTTCATTTTTCTATCTCTACTCCATCAGTTCTCTTCCTTCCTCAGCTAGTCCAAGCTTCTGCTTTCTTCTTACGTGTACCCCCTTACCCTCTCTGCCATCTCTCCATCTATTTCCCACTTCCTTACGATCTGTCTCCTCTCTCCTGTTCCCCTTTCTGCTTTTATGACCTGCAAGCAAACATACATATATGTACACACACAATACACATAATTTTAAATCTAGGTTCTGTGTTTGAGAAAACACATGTTCTTTCTGAGTCTGGCTTATTCTTGCTTAACCTAAGGATTTCTGGTTACGTCGATTTTCCTGCAAGTATCATGATTTCATTTTTCTTTATGACGACATGAAAATTGTGGTTATTAACTGCGCCCTAACCTTTGTAGAGTCTACCCAGTCCTTCCCCAGGTAGTTGTTCTTAGTATCAAGCCTCTTGCTTGCAGCCCTCCACGCCTGTCAATATTTAATGCCCTGGAAATCTGTGTGGCTCCCTCTGCTGATGGCTGCCTTCAACGCCCTCTCCCAGAACCGGTGGCGCCGCAGCGCCCCCTGCCGGCAAAGTTTCAGAAGCCTCCCTCTAGGTTGCCTAACTTGAATTGGGCTGGGACCTTATTCAACAGGACTCTTCTGTGTTCTTCTGTCTTTGGCCCTGAGATTCAGAGTCAAGAAATACAGAGTCTTAAGCTAGGTGTCTTGGTTCAGGACAGTAATCCCATCACTAAGGAGATTTAGGCCGGAGGATC
Source organism: Peromyscus eremicus (assembly GCF_949786415.1). Lineage (NCBI taxonomy): Eukaryota > Metazoa > Chordata > Mammalia > Rodentia > Cricetidae > Peromyscus > Peromyscus eremicus. The sequence continues at coordinate 28,167,754 of NC_081417.1, read as the reverse complement.
ATGAGTTCAAGGCAAGTCTAGGCTGCATGGCTGGGCCCTACCACAAACAAACACAAACATAGATCCCACTAACATTTTTCTTTGGGAAGAGACCCCCTCAAGGAGATGTCTGTTTCTTTCTGATTCTCTTCCCTTTTTCTTTCCATTGGGTTTCGCTGTGAGAGTGAATGTCAACGACACCGATACAGACGTTCCGACGAGGCTTCACACCCGGGAGAAAGATCAGAGGAAAGTTGAGAGTCAAATCCAGTGTATTGCCACCTGAAGGATCCCTTCAAAGGACTCCACTTGCCGTGAGGGAAGGCAGCAGGCGGGGGGGGGGGGGGGGGGGGGGACGACAGGAGAAAACGGGCGACAATTCAGGGAGCTGTACACTTTGCGGGCTAGGAAGTGATCTGTTGGCTTCTGGTGCTGGAGGCTGAGCCAGAGCCCTCGTGTGGCATTCCCACTGGGCCACGCTTCCAGCCTGGATTTATTTCTGAAAGTGTGTGTGTGTGTATGTGTGTGTGTGTGTGTGTGTGTGTGTGTGTGTGTGTGTGTGTGTTAGAGGACAACCATGGTGTCATTCTTTAGAAATCTCATCATTTCTCATTTGCAGTAGGTCTTTCATTGGCTGGAGCTCACCAGTTCTGCTAGGCTGACTGGCCAGGAAGCCCAAGGGATTGTCCTGTCTCCAGCCTCCCCAGTGCTGGGTTCATAATGTCACTATGTCTGCCATTTTTTGTGTAGGTCCTGGGGAGTTGAACTTGGGGTTTTGTACTTGCAAGGTAACTGAACCACCTGCTCCAGGCCTGACAATTGTTCTTTGAGTCTCAATATGCTACTGTTACTTTTATGATTTTCCTCTCCGAACTGTAGCTGGAGAATTTTTCTCCAGCTCCCATCGCCAAGTCCCGCCAGTCCCGGAGCCCACTTATAAAATAAACACACAGACTCTTACATTATTTAAACTGCTTGGCCATTAGCTCAGGCCTATCATTGTCTAGCTCTCACTCTTATATTTAGCCCATTTCTATTAATCTTTACTTTGCCACGTGGCTCGTGGCTTACAGGTACTTTACATCTTCCTTGTCTTGGCGGTGGCTCCAGCCAGTCTCTCTTTCCTTCCTCCTTCCCCAATTCTCCTCTCTCCTTGTCCCACCTATACTTCCTGCCTGGTCACTGGCCAATCAGTGCTTTATTTATATAGAGTGATATCCACAGCACTGAACCTTCCCATTTTTGTTTTGGTTATTTGTTTGACTTTTGCTGTTTTGAGATAGCATCTCAGATTGGACAGTCTGGCCTTGGACTTAACTATGTCACTGAAAGTGACCTTGAACTCCTGATGCTCCTGCCCCACTTCCAAGCACCAGGGCCACTGCCATGAGCCACCATACCTGGCCCGACCTTTTCTTAACTACAGTTTTGTTTTGTTTTTCAGTTTCCTATTCCTGTACCTACTTGCCATTTTCTGCTTCCTTTGTTAAAAGTTATCTTTTTCTAAGCTGGGCAGGGTGAGAAACGCCTGTAGTCACTTGGGAGATAGAGGCAGGAGAAACAAGATGTGGCCTTAGATACAAAGAAAGACTAAAGCCAGCCTGGACTCTATGAAATCCTATCTAAAAATAAGATAAAATAGTGCTCGCTTCGGCAGCACACATACTAAAATTGGAACGATACAGAGAAGATTAGCATGGCCCCTTCGCAAGGATGACACCCAAATTCGTGAAGCGTTCCATGTTTTTCTGAGTGAGGTAACTCAGACCCAGAAAGACAAACATGGTATGTACTCACTTATAAGTGGATATTAGCTGTAAAGTAAAGTAGAACCATGCTACAGCCCACAGACCCAGAGAGGCTAGGTAACAAGGAGGGCTCAAGGGGGAAACATGGACCTCTCTGGGAGGAGGAAAGAGGATAGATTTTGCTGATGGAATGGGGGCAGGTTGGGTTGGGAATTGTGGAGGCCCATAAAGGTTTCCTAGTGAGATCTGAGCTTGCTTTACCCAGAGAGCTGTGTTAGAGGATTACTTGACCATGTGCGTGGTAACCAGGTGATTGGAAGGATCTGCACTTGGCTGTGCTAGGGGGAGGTCTTTTGTTCCAGTCCTTGGCATTCCTATAAACAGCCCTTTAGAAGAGACAGAAAGGCCCTTGCAAGGCTATCCTGTGTTTCTATCTGTCTCTCTCCCCTCCATCCTTCTATCTAAATCTCTTATTCCTTCCTCCTCAAGAGTTCCCTGAGGAAAATGTGGGAGCTGGTCTCCCACAGGGAACAGGAGGAATTGCCTGGAGGGGAGATAATAGGAGAAACCACTGGAATTGGGAGGCGTTTTAGAGGCAAGGTGGAAACCTAGTGCAATGGAAATTCCGTGGAATCTATGAAAATAACCCTAGCAAAGACTCTCAGGAATGGGGGACACAGGGCTTGAACTAGCCATCTTCTGTAACCAGGCAAGGCCTCAAGTGGAGGGGCTGGGACACCAACCCAGCCCCAAAATCTACAGTTTGTTCTTCCTGTAGAGTGTTCTGGGACTGGAGCCTAGCAAAACGCTCATCAAAGAGACCAGAGAGACTTCATCCAGCAACCAATGGGATCAGATGCAGCTTCTCACAGCCAAACTGTAGGTGGCGCTCCGGGAGTCCTGTGGAGGGGTGGGGTGGGAGGAGAATGGATCTGGGTCGGAAGAACCAGAGGGGTCAGGCACACCACTAGAACACAGCCCACAGAATCAACTGACCAGGACTCACGGGGCTCTCAGAGATCAGGGAGCGCGTGGGGGTCTGACTTAGGTCCTCTGCATGTATGGTATGGCTGAGTAGCTTGGTGTCGCTGTGGGACTCCCAACAGTGGGAGTGGGGTCTGTCACTGACTCTTTTGCCTCCTTATAGGACCCTTTCCTCCTGCTGGGTCGCCTCATCCAGCCTTGATGTGATGGTATATACTGTACTTATTGTAGCCTGTTATGCTGTGTTTGGTTGAGGTCCCTGGGAGGCCTGCTCTTTTCTGAGGGGAGACAGAGGGAGGGTGGATCTGGGGGAGGGGAGGAATGGAGGAAAAAGACTGGGGGAAGGGAGGAGGGGGAAGCTTCAGTAGGGATGTAATATATGAGAGAAGAATAAAACAAAACAAAATAAAAATACCCCTTTGAGATTTTCAAGTTTTATCTAAATATTTTCCATTCCTCCTCCACTCAGTTTACTACAGTTTTTGTTTACACCCTTCATTCTGTAATTCAGTATCCAAACCCTTTTCCATCTTGGCTCATTTCTGAATTTTTACACAAATGCTGGTCCTTGTGAGACTAATACACTCTGACTAAAAAGAAAGCCGTGGACTTCTCCCCGAATCTGCTTGAAGACCCTCCTCTTTACAGTTGGGGATGTGGCTCAGTTGGAAGAGTGCTTGCCTTGAACATGTGAAATCCTGGGTTTGATGCTCCACCGCACAGACAGGATGTGGTAGTTCCCACCTATCATCATCATCCTAGCACTAATGGAGAGGAGGCAGGAGGATCAGAAGTTCAAGGTCCTCTCTGGGTGCAAAGGGAATGTGAAGCAAGCCCAGAATATGTGAGATGCTGCCACTAAATAAGTAAATAAAGAAATGACTCATGGCTGCATTGTCTCTATGCTGCCAATCACTGTGACCTATAAGAACAAGTTGTTTCTAACTTTCCACTGACTTTCCACTGCTTTTCTCTCCTGCATTCCTGATCTTACAGCCTCAAAATCAAGGTAAGCCCTGCTTACTCTTTATGACATTTAAAGACTATTCGGGGGGGGGGGGGGGGCTGGCAGGATGGCTCAGTGGGTAAAGACACTTGGGGCTCAGCCTGATAACCTGAGTTCAATCTTCAGGACACACGTAGTGAAAGGTTTAAACCAGTTTCTTCAAGTTGTCCTCTGACCTCCACATGTGCACCACAACACACACACACACACACACACACACACACACACACACGTGCACACACACATACATGCGCGCGTGCACATGCACACATGCCCCAAATAAGTACATGTTAAATAAAACCACTTTTCTCTCCCTTGGCTCTCTTGGGTCATGGCACTCTGTCTTCATCCCCATTTGTCACCTCATAATTCACAAAGAACCAGAAAAGGGATCACATAAGTGTCTCCGTTTTTACATGCTTGGGATAGTTATTGCCTGAGCTGAAATTAACACCCTTTCAGGAGAAATATGTATATTTTTAGAGCACAGTAAAATGGAAAAGGGAAGAGCAGAGTTTTAAAATATGCCCTTTTCTATAGAAATTCAAATGGCAATGTTTGGACAGATGGGAGCTAAGGGCACCCATGAGAAGAGAATTATTCAAAACGGCCACTTGTGCGTGGGGCTGGTTCATAAAACACAGCTTTTCACACTGGGGATTTGAACAATGAACAATTTTCACAGACTATTGTATTTTGGCGTCTCTAATTAAGAGCTAATTAAATGCCTATTTTATTGGGTGTCTACTTTTTTCTAATGTTTCAGAATTTTCCCCAATCCACGCTACTGTTTATATTGAATCAGCCTGCCAACTCAGACATCTGCAAACATGTTCCTAGGACAGAAAGACGACATTGAAAGCCATCTTGCAAATCAGGCTGTAAACGGGAAGCATCATAGCTCATGGGTGCGTGGATATGTGGGGGCTGCACAAGACGCCAGCTTTCCCCTGGGTCAAAATCACCTTTCTAGAGATGATAAGGCATATTATATTGTTCCGCTTCCTTGATTGTTCTTTCTTTTGTGGTGGTTGGGACAGAACCCATGGTCTCTCATCCGCCAGGAAAGTGTTCTACCACTGAGTTATACCATCAGCTGATAGTATAAAATCAAAAGTAAGAGGAGTGTGTGCGTGCATGCTAGTGTGCATGTCTGTGTGTGTGCGCGTGCTCGATTGTGTACTAAGACGGCAAGGCAAGTGAGAAATATAATAGGATTTTATTTTATGTATATAGTAATTTTAAAGTTTTATGCAGGTGGTTGCATTCAGCAGGTGTGCTATACCACCAAGCCACGTCTCTAGCCCTCTTTTTCCTTAAAAAAAACAAAAACCAAAAACTCTGAGACAGAGTTTCTCAAGATAGCATTGAATTTGCAATCCTCCCCCGCCCCACCTCCCACCCAGGAGCTGGGATTGCAAGCTTTCATTCCCAGACAGTCTCATAATAGGACTCTGATTAGTAATAAAGGGCACAGGGCACACTCTTGCTGGGCTGCTGTGCCCAGGCTAGCCCTTGCCCCAGCCTTTCTTGCTTCCCAAACCCCTCGATGAAATCCATTGCTTGCTCCCTGAATCCCTAAACTTGACATGCCTCCAAGATTTTTTTCCTCAAATGGCTCCCCCTACTTAAAATGTCAGACAATGCAGCCAAGTGATGTTGGCCTTTATTCCCAGCACTCCAGGAGGCAGAGGCAGGGGGACCTCTGATTTCAAGGCCAGCCTGGTCTACAAAGGAGTTCCAGGACAGCCAGGACAACACAGAGAAACTCTGACTTGAAAAATTTTTAAATACATAGATAGATAGATAGATAGATAGATAGATAGATAGATAGATAGATAGATAGATAAAAAAATGCAAAACCACCTTGCCGCCCTCCCAGCGTGGCATGCATCCAAGACGCCAAGATGTTCCTCCAACTATTCCTTCCTTGATCTTGATGCTGACCACCTGGCCCCGCTTGCCACTGAGTTCTAAGCAGAGATCAGCTTGACTGTGCGTCTGCTCAGGAATGTTCTCCCCCAATGCCGGCTGGATAAGTGAACTGATTTCGGGCGAGTCACTCATCATCACTCTTCAGCCAGTCGAATTCTACACTGAGGAACAGGGAGGCAAAATGACAGAGAAAGAAGCACAAGCCGCCATTCCTGGGAAACGGGTTGACTGTGGCAGGACACCGGGGGAACTGTGTCTGAGTCAGGCGTTAGGGGACCCAGGGCTGCCACATCTTCATCTCAGCGCTGACTTGATCTGACTCAAAACCACTGATAGGGAAACCACACAAAAATGAGAACAAGGACTGGGTGCGGTGACGGGCACCAGTAATCCCCAAACTCCAAAGGCTGAGACAGGAGTGACGTGAGTTCAAAGCCTATGGAGACTACAAATGAAGGCCCTGTCTCAAACAAAACAAAGACAGGGCGCTATCAGTCTGAGGGCTGAGGATTATAGCTTGGAGAAGGAAAGCCGCAGCACGACCGTAGAACTTTTGCGCAGGACAGATCTTATCTGGGCAGCCCTTAAGGGGGGTGGGGGGAGCTCCCTTTTGTCTTAGTGACATTTTCTGGATCTGTCTCCTCAAGGGTAACACTAGGACACAAGAGACAATTCTGCATGGCACAGGGCAGGCTAGCAGAGTGAGCTGTGGGCCTTACCAGCCCGGTCATGTTCTTATAAACCCACCATAGAGTCTGCCCTACATATTTTATGGTTTCTGGTAAGCTACTTCTTCAAGTTTCTTGTAGTAGGTTTTAGAATTCAGTAAAAGCACATTAAATGAGGTCTTGCTTTTTTTTTTTTTTTTTTTTTTTTGGAAAGCACTCCATGGAGACAGCAGGAGAGGCTGAGTACAAAGGATGCTGGGGCGCGCCCTGGTCCAGGAGCTGCCCCTACACTGTCCATGCAGTTCTTGCTGCTTTTCACTGAGTTGTCCTAAGAGCTGGCTGAGAACTGGACTCGTCAAACTGAGCGACATCTCTGATGCCACCCCACTGTAAACGTGCCATCTTCTGGGGTGGCTGGAAACTTCTGTCAATCCTTAGCGACTTGCTTGGAACTGAGTGGTTGCCGCCGCTCTGCTCAGCAGCATCCTGAAACCTGTGCTTCCTTAGGAAGAGGAAAGCAAGGGAGGTGAGGAGACATCGTCCTTTCCTGCCACAGAGGGGCTTCGGGAGCACAGGCTGTCGGACGCCATCTGGGGGCTCTGACCGTGCGAGAGTTTTGCCTTGGACAGAGAGGGATGGCAATAGCTTTCCAAACACAAAGGCTAGACTTTCCTCCATCCCATCATGCCCCTGCCTCTGTCGATGCCTGAACAGGAACCACCGGCGGCCTTCCCAGGTCCTCCCCTTCCTGGAAATGATCCTATTGTGAAATCTATGTAACAAACAAATTTTATATATATATAACCTTGGGGGTGAGGGTGCGACCGCCAAGCCTGATGACCTCAGCTGTCCCCAGACCCCACATGGTAGAAGAAGAGAACCCACTTCCACAGGCTGTCCTCTGACACACACGCCAGGGCACCCACTGTGCTCCCCAATAAACAAAGTATAAAAAACAACGAAACTTTCTTATAACTTACAAACTGAGTCCAAGCCTCAGTGTTGGAGCCAAAGGGTCTCTGCTGGTTTTTGCTTCCTCCAGATACTCAGAGAGACCCGGGACCTGGGCTGAGGAGGTAGCTTGGGTAGTGGAGTGTTTGTCTAGCAAACCCCAGCTTTGAGCCTCAGCATCAAATAAATCATGGATGGCTGTCCATACAACCCCGGCACTCGGGAAGTGGGAGTTAGCCACGCCCCCAGTTTCCGGTCAGCCTGGGACACATAAGACCCTATCTCAGACAACCAAGGCAAAACAACTGAGGACCAACAGAATCACAGAATCCACGCAAATTCTCATTTGGTTCTGTCTTTTTCTCAGACGCCCTGCTATAGACACTTGAGTATTGAAAACAACTCTTACAACAAAGATTTTATTTTTTCCTTTTCAAAAATGACTTTTAGCTGGGTGGTAGTAGACTTTATTTTATTATTTTCTTTTTAAAAATGATTGTTAGCCAGGCTGTGATGGCATATGTCTTTAATCCCAGCACCCAGGAGGCTGAGGCAGGTGGATCTCTGAGTTGGGGACAGATACATTTACAACACACTCCTGCATAGAAGGTTCAGAGATCATACAGAAGAGGGACAGAAAGACTGTGAGAACCAGAGGACTGGGGAGTTTGCTGTGAGAGTGTGTCTCCTAATAGTGTCAGAAGCTACACCCATAAAGTCTCACCAACATGACTGCCTAAACATGGGCAGAACAAGGACGACAATGGACGTGCTAATGTGGTGGGGGTGAGATCAACCCTACACGAAGAACTACGGGCAACTCTGGAATGCTGAGAGTGGGAAAATTGGTTTTACCCAGGGGAGAGCACAGCAAAAGGTCAGCCCTGAAAACATGCCTCATACATTCAAGTAACATTACAAAGACTGAGCAGGTTGCATTTATGTGTATATGTATGTATGTGTAATATAGTCACACATATATGTAACATATACATATAACTTGTGTATACATCTGTACACACACATATCAAAACAACAATGAAAACAGAGGGGATGAACTTGAAAAAGAGCAAGGAGAGATATATGGGAGACAGAGGAGAATACAGCGAAGGGGAAACTGATGTAATTATAATCTCAAAAAAAAGAAAGAATTGCTAAAAATCTTTTTTTCTTAAGACTGTGTAGCCCTTGCTGTCCTCAAACTCGCTCTGTAGACTAGGCTAGCCTCAAACTGGAGGAGGATTAATTTTTATTATTTGTAGTTATATATATTTGTTTGTGTCTGTGTGAACGTGCACACCAGTGTCTCCAGAGGACAGAGGCATTGGTTGCCCTGGACCTGGAGTTACAAAAAGTTATGGTGCCAGGAACTGAACCCAGGTCCTCTGTAAGAGCATCATGCACTCTTAACTGAGTTGAGCTACCTCTCCAGCCCATCTGGGTTTCCTTTACAGGAGACAGGGCCTTGCTAAATTCTAGATCCTCCTGCCTCAGCCTCCTCAGCGGCTAGGACTAGAGATGTACACCACCATGCCCGCCTCAAGAGACAATGATGGACACAATGCCAACTAGTACCTCAGCACTGCTCTTCTGGACTCCTGGTCAGTTTCAGGTAGGGGCAAGAGACAGGCTTTGGGTCAGAAAGGAAGAGAATCAAATCCTTGCTGGAGGGTTTAGGGATATGGCTCAGTGGTGGGGCACTTGTCTTGTGTGTGCAAGGCCCTGGGTTCCACCCCATCATCTCACTTGCTCACTCGCTGTCATCCCTAGCTGGATGATCACTCACAATCACATGACGTCAACTGACTTCAGGCCCAGTACCTCTTGGAGCCTGCAGAAGAGGACGTGGATTCTCTGATAATTGATAGCTTCAAATGATGTCGCATTTCCCCCTGGACGTGGTCCTAACGTTTATCACTGTCTGCAAGCCATCAACCACGTGTTTATTTTCTCTGACCATTCCTCCTCTGCCTCCTAGGAGCTCACCAAGAGCAGGAACCTGGATGACTGCCTTTGGTCAGGTCATTTCCCCATTGTCAAGGGGCACGCTTGCATGGAGAAATGGGTCAGTAAATACTAACTGGATGAGTGTGTATGTGAGGTGTGTGATAAAGCCTCAGCA